>NW_027256909.1:0-729650 GCF_029215685.1 Pituophis catenifer annectens | reverse complement strand
CATCCCTTTACAATCCATCAAGTAAATTGCTTGCAAAGGGTTACACAAAACAGTATAACGTGGGAATATACCTGACTCCACACCTTCTTCACAATGCTTGTTCTGGGTTGGGCAAGTCAGGATGAGGCTTCCGTGATGGGACAACAGAACCCTTGAGGCCTGCTCACTCAATCAACTAAAACTAATTATGCTTAATATCTCTTGCTGATAGGCATTGTTGTGCTTTTTTTTTCCCCCAGTGATGTCTTATTTTTGTGATGCAGGCAGCTTCCAGTAATGAGGTCATTCAGAGATTGCTGCTGGATTAACGTCTTAGAATTTAATTGAATGATATATGAATCTTAAGGAGTTCACAAAGACCAGCCCTGACTCTTTAGATCTTGAGGGACATCATCGGCCATTTCCTTTCCTTGATATTGGCTTTTCTTTCGGTCCCTTTATGGAAGTGTTTGCCAGGCTGTCTCTTCCTGGTGGTGCCTAAGAATAATACAATAAGCTACATCTACATCTACTTTTCTGTATATTAACCCGATTTATCACATTTAGACTCTCTTTGTCGCCCCACTTACAGCCCGTGAAACAATCCTTCAAAAATATATTTATTTGTTTGTTGTTAGATTGATAAGGCTGCCCCAAATTCACAAATGCGTCTCTGGGCAATGGACAATTTCAAGATAATGTGAAAACGAGGAATTAAAAATAAAATAAAATATACCTTTGGAACATGGGGAACAAAAACAAGAGAAGCAATTAAGGCCAACCCCACCCTACCCCCAAATCGCATTCAAGAATCTTGCCTTGGAGGTGGAACGGAACCCATTTTGATCTGTGATGAGCTGGAATTTATTTATTTATCAAAACGTTTGAAATGGCCTCCTTAGCTTGAAACGCCCACTGGCGCTATTGATCGCGTCTTGAGAAATTACCAGATGCTTCTTGTTTCCCCCCCCCCCCCTTCCGTCTCTACAGCCTTGAAATTGCAGCTAAATTTCCTTTGGCTCCCGAGAAAAAGCAGCCCGATTAGAGCATTTACAGCAAAGTCCTGGTTGCTCTGCCCAGGAACCACCATGTGATTTTTCACAAAGGAAATGTTGAACCGGAGCCAAATGTTTGGTGGCAGAGTCTGTTGCTAGGAAATCAAGGTCCTGAGGCAATTAATGACAAAGCAAGCAATAAGAAGAAGACAGAATTACAGATTTAAAAGAGGGGAAAAAAGTGGTTGGCATTATAATTACCCAAAGAAATCTGCACTCATTAAATAGGCTGTTTTTATGATTGACTTTAATTGGAGGTTAGTGCAGATACTTAGCTCCTTTCCCACCCCTTTAAAGACATGCATGCGCCCAGGCTGTGGAAACGCAGAAACCCTCCGGGCCCACCAGGCGCTCGCCTGCAATCTGATCCCTACCGACAGATGCGTTTTCAAGGGCCGCCATTTTGCATTAACCTATTGTTTTCGGCTCTTTGGAACAAAACATCCACTCTTATTCCCTCAGACGGATTGGGGTAGAGTAGGGAGAACATCGCTTCCGGAGGAAAGAAGGCCATTGGCAGAGACCTACCTGGCTACTTTGACAATAATGGTTGATGCACAATTTATTATTATTATTTTTTTTAAAGATAGTCGAAGGCAGGGGAAGAATAAGAGTGTGTGAACACACAATGTGGAGGGTTTTTTTTTTTCCTCTCCTTCAGAAATTGCCCTTCGAGTAGCATTATTTGAGCATTCTATTATCTATGAAAGAGATGAGGAGTTTTAAAATTAGATAGATAGATAGATAGATAGATAGATAGATAGATAGATTAGATAGATAGATAGATAGATAGATACCAATAGATAGATGGATGGATGGATAGATGTAGATAGATAGATAGATAGATAGATAGATAGATAGATAGATAGATAGATAGATAGATACCAATAGATAGATGGATGGATGGATAGATGTAGATAGATAGATAGATAGATAAATAGATAGATAGATAGATAGATAGATAGATAGATAGATAGATAGATAGATAGATAGATACTGTAGATAGATGATAGATAGATAGATAGATAGATAGATAGATAGATAGATAGATAGATAGATAGATAGATAGATACCAATAGATAGATGGATGGATGGATAGATAGATGCAGATAGGTAGGTAGGTAGGTAGGTAGGTAGGTAGATAGATAGGACAGACAGATTTCCTAAAGAGTATATTCCTGAAATGTTTTAGATGCAGGTGCCGAAGTGTTAGCTCTTTTTTTAATTTCTAGATTCTTTGTTTTAGTATAAGCTGCAGCAAAACCAGTCCTGCAGTTTCTATTCTCCCCTTGCAGTCTTTTGATTTGAAAATTAGAAGGGTTTGCGTTCCCATTTTGCAATTTTTTCTTTTTGGTAAACTAGTTTCTCCTCTCTCTCTCTCTCTCTCTCTCTCTCTCTCTCTCTCTCTCTCTCTCTCTCTCTCTCTCTCTCTCTCTCTCTCCCTCCCTCCCTCCCTCCCTCCCTCCCTCCCTCCCTCCCTCCCTCCCTCCCTCCTTCTCCCCCTTTTATTAAAAGGGTTGCTTTTACCGCAAGGTGGAATTTGATTCCGTGCCTTGACGGTCAAATCGGGAAGCACATATGACAGCCCTTGCAAAGAATTTTTTCGAAGTGAATATTTGGGAAGAGCATAATGGTAAAATCCTCCAGATGTTTAATCAAATGCTGAACAATGGAGCCTCCGCAAATTCTGCCCAGCCATCTTTGAACGTTGCTAATCAGAGGCCAGTGCCAGGCTGTCTGCTTGTTAAATACCCCGGCATCCCAGAGGCAAGAAGACAGCTGCTCTAACTGCTATGAAATTTGGTAGCTCCGTCTCTTTTCAGCTACCCTTGGGCGATAGCGCTACAGTTAATTTAGACCACCCCAACACACCTCCTTCAGGGAATGTTTTTTCAAAGCTTTGTAATTAAAATGATAAAACATCGTTATTACTTTGAAAATGGTTATGTACAATTTTGCACTTGACAGATACCTAACAGACAGATGAGCACAGCGTGTAATTTTTACTGGCTTAATGGCTGGAGATCCAGCGTGTCTTTTTCCGAGCGGGCATAAATAAATATATTCCACACTCACCCAGAGGCGAGTGGAAGGCCAGGCTCTCTTTATCTTTCGGAGAAGATTTTGAAATTCAGATAATTCAGTTGCTTTTGAACTCTATAATGTTGCTTACTAAAAACATGCCGCGTGAATGAATATGGATATATGTCGGCTCTGTTTTTTTTTCCCCTCTGCAGGAAAAAAATAATAAAATAAACTGATTAAATAAAGTTGGGTTGAGGCAGAATATGCTTTCAGATTTTGAAGCAAAAGCTTCTTTGCGTGGTAGAACCAGAGTTGGTTGGTTGTCTTTTCTTGATTGAGGCCTAAATCAAAATTATTTGGTATCTGATACAGGTAAAATGGTCTTGGGGTTTTTTTGTTTTTGTTTTTTTTAGTAGAAATGAGTTTGGAAAAAAGATAGTCAAGAGCATAGAATTCTCAGTGAATTTGAAATTTGGGGAATAATTCTACTGAAATAGATGGTTTTGTTCAGAGAGCATCTCATGCTAAAGAAAATATTCCAGAGGCAGTTAGGAGTAAATGCCAGTTTTTTTTTGTAATCCCTCTCTACTTACAGTAAATCAACTGGGAGAACTCATTGATATTTTACTGACTGAGTGTTTATGCAAACAAAAAGATAAGGAATATAATCAGTTCCAATGGAAGAGAATATGTGTATCTCTGGGTTGAACTGTATGGTCCTTGGTGCTCTCTGAGCTTCTTTACATGCAGAGGTTTCATTACCCAACTAGGTAACATTATCAGTGAATGTGGGGCTTGCTCCCTATTTATAGTAGCTAGCCCTGCCAGTATTGCTGTAGGTGTGATTTTCTCCTTGGCAATTCCTTGATTAGGATATTGCTTTCTGCTTGAATGTTTGTCTAGTCTTAATGCCTGGTTATCTGGGGGTTGGCTGCTGGAGAGGATGTATTCTGCTGTTTTTGTTTCCTTCTTGGCATTTTTATTGTCTTTTTTGAATGGTTTGTAAATGTGGTTTATCTCTATATATCAGTGATGGCGAATCTTTTCGGCACCGAGCACCCAAACCGGAACACGCGTGCCAGAGCACCAGAAACCCAAAGACCAACTGGCGATGGCACGCGTGCCCACAAAGAGGACCCTGCGTGCCACCTCTGGCACGCATGCCACAGTTTTGCCATCACGGCCAATTGATGACTGATTTGTCTGAATGCCATGCTTCCAGGAAATTCTTACCGTTTTGGAATTTGGATTGGTTTAGGATGCTCTGAGCTTTCCAGTTGAAACTATGGTTGAGTCTGTCCATGTATTGTTTGATTAAGGAGCTTTCAGCATATCTTCTGACAACTAATTCGTTTTCATGAATGTGCTTTGCTGGTCTTCTGTCTATCTGTCCTACATAGTGGCTTTTAAGTCCTTACACTGGATGTTGTAAGTGACCCCCGTTTGTTCTTCTTGGGCTATTGGATTTTTTGGTTTATATATGATGTTTTGGAGGGATTTAGTTGGTTTGCATGCTACGGTCATGCCACGTGGTTGTAATAGTCTGGTGGTTTCTGAGATGTTTTTAATCTACTATAATGTTATTCTTTTTATAGCTTGTGTTGGTTGTGTTATAGTGGGTGGAATGATCAGGCACCTTTTTAAGAAAGTAGCGTGGGTATCCATTTTCTTGGAAGCTGTTGTATAGGTGAGCTGTTTCCTTTTTCCGGTGTTCTGAGTTGATGTAATGTGTTTGTACTTACCTGAATAATGTTCTTACCCAGCTCCTTGTGGGAGGTTGGATTTGTTTTACATTGGAACACTTGTTTAGTGTGGGTTATTTTTTATAACATCAGTATTCAATAACAATTGTCAGTGTTTCTGCCTTTCCATTCATTCTTCCGAGAGCAATCCAACCTCAAGGAAAGGCCACCCGAGGAAAAGAACCTGCAGAATAAACACTGGGCCAATGCACAGGTGACCTTCAAACTACTTTGCTTATAAGTAGAAACATGTTCTTACTTAGGAAAAAATACAACGTTGTCATATTTAGACTAAATTAAACCCTGAGAATTTAGCAGTCTAATGTTTCATGTATTTTATTGGCGCTTCTTGGGTTGTAAGAATGCATGGACACCCAAGAAGAAAACAGACGCTCTCCTTCATTGGTGTCTTCAGGGGGAGGCTAGAGTTGATGTGGGTGTCTTACAGTGAGCAGGACTGAGTCTTGATGACCTCAGTGGCTCCTTTTACTTTAGAACTTCATGATTCTGCAGTAGGCTGATATTGAAGAGTAAGAACAGTCCTACCAATGAAATAAGCAGAACGTATTTCTTCTTCTTTCCTTTTTTTTTTTTTTTTTGCTTCCTAGACCAATTCCGTTATCTAATTAACTTTAAAAATCATCACATAGTGGAAATAACACTCTGGGAATCATCCTCAATAGTATTGAAAGGAGGCAACTTGAAGAGATGTGGACTTGAACTCCCAGAATTCCTCAGCCTGCATGTCAACATCTCTTCAAGTTGCCAAGACTGAGGCACACTGGGTTTTAAAGCATTGGACACTGGATTTTTTTAGGTCTTCCAATGGTGCCCCAATAGTTACAGCCACTGTAACTGAGGACATCATCTTGCTACCCTCTTCTCTTTCCTTCTATCTTTCCCGGCATTCAAGCTTTTTCTAGAGGGTGGGGTCTTCGAATAAAGTGTCCAAAGTAGGATGATTTGAGCCTGAAAAAGAACTTGTTCCAAGTTGTAATGGCAGCACATAGTGAAATTTTAAAGTGAGTTGATTAAAATGAAGAAATCTACTCTTCAAAGCCAACCCATCAAAAGAAAAATTGCACCGCAAAGGATCAGAATAATATTGCGTACTTTGGTTCCTCAGTTCAAATAAAGGATTAAATTAAAATAACCTAGATATAAGATCACTATTAGTGAGCATCTCATCAACTGACAATATTGCAAAAATTTGGGGAAGAATATTCCCATGATAATATGTTCCCAGGGAAGATGAAAAGTTGAAAGTTATTGAATCCCTCTTGAATTTAATATATTTCATATGATGTGAATGTTATTTTTTTTCCACCTAGTCCCAGGTGCATTGCTAAATTCATATTTGAAACTAGAGAACAAACCAACAATGTAATTCATATCTGATAGATGCCATGTTTTTAACCCAACAATATGTCAGCGCCCTGCTAGGATCATTATTCATCTTTGCAATATTTGAAGTATGCTGCCAAAATTATAACAATGGTTCATAAGCGTATATTAAGATAATAAATTAAAAATCACATTTAAAATTAAAATTGACACTAAAACTAATACTCAGGCACCAAAGGCAAGGAGAAACCTTTTAAGGTTTCACTCGAAAGTTTTTGTGCCTATTTTATGAGGAATAAAATAAAACTAATTGTTAAAAAAACATTTACTATCCAATAATAAAATTGCAAACTTTCTAATCATATTTGCTTCACACAATTTTCATTGTAGACGTTATTGTTTATGTAAATACAATTCTTCTAAATTTTTACTGTAGTTTCTAAAATATGAAGTCTGGCTTTTCATATCAGCCTCTTCAGACATAATCCAGTAACGTTTACTGATATAAATTGACCTATTGTTCTTAGTATTGATATCCCACTGTCCTATAAAATATAGAATAAAAGTGACTTCTAATATGTTTTATTCTGTCATTTTGTTCAAATATTTGTATAGCCGCTCATCTTAAAACCAAGCCCTGGGCAACTTTCACCCAACAATAAAAACCATGCATACAACTAAAATGAAAACACTAAAAGGAAAAACAGAAAAACCTGGTATTACAACCACATATTGTCTCCTTATGATGCGGCTCTGTCCGCATCATAAGGAGTGGTGAAATTCACCAGTGGTGAAATGCAAACATTTTTGCTACCAGTTCTGTGGGCGTGGCTTGATGGTGGTGAGGTGTCATGTGACTGGGTGGGCGTGGCCAATTCTTTTTTTTAACTTTTTAAAGCATTTTTTATTACTTATTCGCCGAATTGGTAGTAAAAAAATCCTTTAAAAAGGTTTTTAAAAGGTCCCCAAGATCACAGCTGTGCCACGCGATTGTCGGAACCTTTTTTTTTTTTTTTTACTTTTTTAAAGCATTTTTTACTACCTAGTCGCCCAAACTGTTAGTAAAAAAATGCTTTAAAAAAGTTTTTAAAAGGTTTCCGATGATCGCTCAGCACAGCTGTGATCGTCAGAACTGTTTTTTTTTACTTTTTTAAAGCATTTTTTTACTACCGGTTCGCCCGAACTGGAGTGAACCGGTAGCATTTCACTCCTGCCCAGGTCTTGTATGGTCTCCAGAAGATTAAAAGGGGTGAGTAGGTTGCCAGTTCCAGTAGGAAGGTGTTCTGTTCTGCAAGAGTCACAATGAAAAAGGCATCCCTCCACAGGGTAACAATGCTTAAGGGAAGGACCTTACCTGGACGTTATCCATTCTGGTGGGATGGGCAGGTACCTCAGGAAAAGGCGGATTAGTTCATCTAGTGGTTAAGGCACCAGGATAGATAGAAATCATGAGACTATGAGTTCAAGTCCTTCCTTAGCCATGAAACCCAGATAGGTGACTTTGGGCCAGTCACTCTCTCCCACCCCACCCCACCCCACCCCACCTCACAAAGCTGTTGTTGTGGGGAAAATAGGAAGAGGAAGGTGTGTTGGATATGTTCATCGCCTTGGGTTATTTGTAAGAATAATGGAAATCGGGATACAAATTAAATAAATGAATAATAAATAAGTAAACCTGGTGCCTTGCCATATAGAGGTGATAACTGGCACCCTGAATTGTACCTGGAACTGGGAGCCAGTGCCATTCGTTTAACAGGGGTGTAATATGGGCAGACCTAGGAGTGCCCAACACTGCTGCATTCTGGACCACTTATAATTTTCAAGTGGTCTTTAAGGGCAGCTCCATGTGGATTGTGTTGCAGTAATCCCAGCAGGAAGTGACCAAGGCATGAATGAGCCGTCAGTTCAGGAAAGGGTGCAGTTGGGACACAGGATGATTCGCCGTGAAGGTCCGCCCAGCTACGGCCACCATTTGCTCATTGAGCAGTAACTGTGAGTCTAGGTCAGGGGTCGGCAACCTTAAACACTCAAAGAGGCACAAAGGTCCTAACCGGAAGCCCCCCATTCAATTCTGGAGCCAACTGGAGGTCCAGTTCTCCCACCATAGAGACTCCTAGTGTGGCGTCCTTTTTCCTCTGCCGACCAGAAGTCCAGTTCCCCCACCATAGAGTCTCCTCCTAGCGCGGCATCCTGCTTCCTCTACCTGTCCTAACCAAAAGCCCTATCAATTGTGGAGCCGACCAGCGACGGAGCCGCAGCAGAGGGATGAAAGAGCTACATGCGGCTCCAGAGCCTCAGGTTGCTGACCCCTGGTCTAGGTCAATCCCCAAATTGTGCGGCAGCTCTGTCTTGGGGAAACGCCATCCAATTCAAAGTCCAAGATGGCATATCGTCAGACACTGGGAAGCCACAGATCCAAAGCCTTTCCATCATGTCACGGTTGAGTGTTCCTGTTGTGGCTCCGTTACCTGAGCCTGTGTCATCGGCAGGAGAGGACTCCGAGAGTGAAGAAGAGGAGTTGGCAAGGCCTCCCTCTCCAGGACCCTCCTCTCTGGCAATGCCTTCGGTGTCCACCGAAGGGCAAGAGATAGTGCCGGGGCCAAGCACGTCCACGCAGCCACAGGTGGACAGTGATGAGGGAAATGAGTCTTGGCTGGATCCTTGGCAGCGTCGCAGAGATAAGCGCGCACAACAGAAGAAAAGGCGTGCCAGAGATTAAGCTGAGTCACTGGACCACACCCCACAGGGTATAAAAGGGGGTGAGGTGGCCATTCAGACTCTGTGACGGACAAAACTAACTACTATCGAGTCACATTGCATCTTTGGAAACAACATTATCGGCCTTGGATTTATTTTACGAACTGGACAATTCTTGACTGTGTGTATTTTGTTTTATGAGTAAAGTTCTTGGCAAGCAGCTACTGGGTTGGTGCCAAGGATCTTATCGGAAGAATTGGTTGTCTGCCAGTTTATTTAACCCCCGGCTGGCTGGCTCTTTGTATGTGTGTGTGAGACGGGGACAGAACAGTTCCCCCTCAAACCCTTACAACCGCCAGGCATCAGTCAACACCATAACAATATCAGCCATCCATCGACACAGATGTATTAGTGAGTGACATCAGCATCATGGTAATATTGCACTCCGTACCTGCAAATGACCTCACCCAGTGGTTTCATAATAAACCAGTCGAATGGCATCCCTCCAGAAATTGTGGGTGCTCCAACACTGGAGGTTTTCAAGAAGAGACTGAACAGCCAGTTGTCCAGAATGGCATAGGGTCTCCTGTTTATGCAGAGGGTTGGGCTAGAAGACCTCTAAGGTCCCTTTCTTTCCAAATGATCTGCCCAGCTATTTTGTCCAGCAGATGCTGTGAATGTTCCTTAAAGTGCTATAAATATAACTCAGTAAAAAAAAATTTACATTTAGATAATACTGTAGTACTATTTTGCTTATCTTTGAGCTTGTCAGGACTGGCTTCATTTACCTTAGTAATTTAGTGCAGCAGTTAATAAAGGAGCAAAATATAGCGCAATGGAGTGATTTCATTAAATCACAGAAAAATAATTTAAATAAGCATTCTTCCTCCATAAATTATCTTTGCTTGTTTCTCCATAAATTATCATTGCTTTTATCTAGATAAATGAACATCTGTGTATTTGATATATTAGCTAAATTTTCTCCAGTTGCCTCTTTTTTGTTAGATTCTACCTCTCTTTTATTACATTAGTGTCATGGTGCAACAAGGCTTTAAAGCAGAGATGGGAATGATGGCCCCTTTATGACTTGTGGACTTCAACTCCCAGAATTCCTGAGCCAGCATATTACAGACCAATTTTTTTCAGCTCAAGTTCCATTCACTCAAGATGGAGGTAGTTTGGCATCAACTGTGGTGACCTTCATTGATGTTTTTGAATTAAAAATGCACCACTACACAAAGATTCTGCCACTTAGGGTTGTATTGAGGTAGTGGAATGAAAAGAAGTGCACCGTTTTTAGTAAAGAAAAAAAAAAACCAAAATACAATGGAAGACAAGATATTAAGTCAAAAAACTAGAATATAAATCAAAACAGTACCTTGGAAGCTGCATCCGTTCAATACACTTTCATAAATCCGAATAAAATAATAATTGACAAATCAGAGAATATTTGATAATATTAATTTAATATAATAATAGCAAATTGTTTAATATTAAATGATATTAAATAAATTAGAATCTATTACACACAATAAATTACAGGCTTGAGACCTTTCCATATTCATTAACAATACTCTTTTAGAAACAGCGAAGAATAAAGAATTTTCTCCAGTAAGCTCTATCCCTGATTTGGGCCTTCAAAAGTTCTAGCACGGCACCCATCACTACTACATTTGAATCCATTCATCTTGCTCCTGGTTTTCCTCTTTCTATTTTTCCTTCCACTTTTCCCAGCATGATGGACTTCCCAATAAGGCAGCATAGCAGGACGTGACGGGAATTTACCAGTTACACATACTTCGTATTTGCAACTCTTACAACTTTGAACCTGTCAGATTGCATAATTAAGTTATTAATTAATTTTACAGAACATTCTATGCTCCACTTCATTCTGTGACTCGGGGGTGTCAAACTCAAGGCCCGGGGGCCGGATCCGGCCCACAGGGTATTTAAATCTGGCCTGCGGGGCTGCCCTGGAAACACCAAAGGACCAACCCGTGGTGCTTCTGCCAGGGAAAAGGGGCTCCTGAGCTCCATTTTCGGCTGCCAGGGCCTCCTGCAGCCCTCTGCCAGTGAAAACGGAGCTCGGGAGGGCCGTGTGCGGCCCTCCCGAGCTCCGTTTTCACTGGCAGAGGGCTGCAGAGGCCCTGGAGGTCGAAAACGGAGCTCAGGAGCCCCTTTTCTCTGGCAGAGCGCTCGGGCCACAACAGGTGCCCCTGACAGGAGTGACGTCGAGCTGGCCACACCCAACCTGGCCACGCCTCCCTGGTACCCCCAGGTCAAACAACCCAGTGCAGCCTTCAATGAAATCGAGTTTGACACCCCTGCTGTAACTGGTACAGAGAGAATCCGGCTATGGACTCCGGTACACTTTGACCTAAAACTATCAGTGTAATAAATAGGCTTGACCATTTTTTCCCCCACCTCGTGTCTAGAAATGTGCGCATGTAGGAGAGTCAATGGGGAGGAAGTCCTTCATTTAGTTTGAAGAAGACAGCGGTGCCAACTACCGCACTTCTTTGGCTTGATTCCAAGTTCCAACTTTTGCACTCCTGTCAACAGGGGGCTGACTTGCTAATTTGCCTTCTGTAAAGCAAGACATTACAGGATTTGACTGATTGGTTGTCAGTATTGTGATCCTATGGAGAAACCCACTGATCTTAATGGGCTGTCTCTACTTCCTCTGGGGAATTAGAGAGAGTTGCTCTTAGTCTCTCCCTTGTTCCGTGATGGCTGTTAGCGCCCATTCTTATAGAAAAAAAGTAGACATTAACATTGAAGCTTTCTCTATGTCTATAACACTTACGTAAACCTGCCTATGGTTTGTATGTGGGTGTGCAGTCATTCTCAAGAACTAAAAGCACATTTGTTTTTAGATCAATAAAAGCTGACATCTCTTAGAAAAGGCAGGAAAAGAGTGGGAATTCCTATTCTGAGGTAACATTCAACATCCTCAGCATTTATTGTGGGATGGACGTCATAATGACTTTGAAAGCACTGTCAAAAATTTTGATTGTAAATGCACAACTCCGGTGAGAATAAGACAGGAGGTTAATGTCAGGCGGAAAGGGTCAGGACCATACATTAGGAGGTTGCAGTTCAAAGATTTATTGCTCAAGACTACAGAAGAATCTAGTCAACTAAGGTTCAATACTACCGTATTTTTCGGAGTATAAGACACAGTTTAGTTTTTGGGGAGGAAAATGTGGGGGGGGGGAATCTGCCTACCTATTCATCTGGCTAGTGTCCTTAGTCTGGTCAGTTTCAGCACATTAGTTTGCTGGTTTCTTTATCCCCTGCTTTGGGATAAAAAACAGCTTCTAAGGCACAGCTGAGAGGAAGCAGCAATGAGAAAAGCAGGCAAAGGACGGGGAGATCGCTTCACTCAGCTAGCGTCTAGTTAGGTCTGAAAAAAAGCTTAAGAACAGCTGAGAGTCAGAGCAAAGCATGGAGATTGCTTTACTCGCTAGCGCCTTGTTAAAGCACAATGGAGAGTGGAGGGAGCAGGCAAAGCTGGAAAGATCGCTCGCTAGTGCCTTGTTAGCGCCTCATTAGGGCTGAAGAAAAGCTTCGAAAAAGCTACATTCAGAGTTTAAGATGCACCCAAATTTTCAGCCTCTTTTAGGGGGAAAAAAGATGTGTCTTATACTCAAAAAAATACAGTAAATTGGTGCCATAAAACAGTCAATGGAATTCAAGGAGGGTTGGATTTGGACCATCAACTCCAAGCTGATGACGCACTTAACTCCGCCCCCAGCAGGGGTGGAATTCACATAATTTACCTACTGGTTCGCCCAGCACCAAAAATGTGAGCCACCTCCGTGCATGTACCCGGCCTTCCGCGCATGCGCCTGGCCTCAAAAATGTGCCTAAATAGGACAGAATAGAGCTGGGGCGGGTAGGCGGGCCCACCCACTATTTTCGCTACAAGTTCGACCGGACTGGACCGAACCGACTGAATACCACCTCTGGCCCCCAGCTCTGCCTGCTCTTTTCCTACATCTACTATCTCAAACTCTATGCTGCACAAAGTGCCTCAGGGTTCATGGTGCAACTCTTAACACTCTTCCAGAAGTCCTCACACAAATATATTGTTTTAATGTGGTGAGTGGGAAACATTATTAAACTGATGGGCCAGTGATATTAAAATATTTCACTAAATCAATATTACATCCAGTTGAATCAATGAATCTGTGGAGAAAGTATTGGCTGCGGCTATATGAGGCCACGATTCTTACTTTTTTGATCTCTCTGCCATGGAAAGTTTGCTTTGTCCCTATCCAGTCCTCTCCTGACCAGATATGTGGTCTCTGGCAGGCTACTCATATGCCACATGCAATCTCTGACTTACTGAAGTATGGGAATATAAATTGAATCCAAAGTATAATAAGCAAATGTAGAAAAATAATAATAATAATCCGATCAACTGGTCTAAAGACTTTCTTTGGAAAGCATAAAAGTTTTCAAGGGAAGTCTCTGAAACATTGAGTATGTTTCTGCTTCTCATAGTGGCCACAATTGATTCCATATGAGAAAGAATTTACGGAGAAGGAATTTGAAGTGCAGGAAAAGTTCATATAGGACGAGTAAATGCAGGATTCCATGGTAGAGATTATACTAGTTTTTTCTGATGAATGAGCCTTTGTGTAGCAGCTAGAACTTCAAATCCTTTGAAAGGCAACCTCATTATTATATTCTCTTGATTTATTTATTAATTTAGATAGTGTACTTTGTGGTAACTTAGGTGTTTTGACCAAGACCCAAGTAGTGATTACCAAACACAATTCAGTCCTCAACAAACTTAGTTTATTAAAACAGCTGAGAATTAATTCATTCTCAGCTTAGTCCAAAACAAAATTCTTCATAACCAGTCCGTCGGCCTTATCACCAACCTTTGATGTCTTTGGCAGCCTGCCAAAGGCTTTTCTTGGCAAAACCCCCACAAAGTTCAAGAGACGCTGACAAGAAGCACAGGAATCAATGTTGCCTTTCTACAAAGAACCCAACGGCTCGTTGTTGCTCTTTTAAGCCTTATGGGAGTAGCCAATCATCTTCTGGCCTTACTCCCGAGTCGTCCTTTTTGCTTCAGCTGCTCTTGCCTTCTGGCAGCTCTTCGCATGCACGCACTAGGAACAGGCTCCTCCTGTTCCTCTGCCTCTCTGCTGTCTGCCTCTGGAGGCTCTGGAGTCCGTGCATTGCTCCCAGATGGCCCTGACCCCATCTCTGCCTCTGACGCAGAGCCTTCGTCAGGGCCTTCCCCTGCCTCCAGGACTGGCCCATTGTCCTCCCCAGCCTCCTCACTGTCTGACTCCGCTGCTAGCTCTGCAGGCTGCTGACGGACTACAACATTAGGGGTGAAAAACAGATCACACTAATTGGTTTTCTCTCTTGGTTGGAATAATCAAGAAAACCAATAAAAGATGTTCCATCCAAGCTTCTGCCACCTGGAAATTTGAGGGCACTGCCAATCCACCCAGCCAACAGATATCTTCTAAGTTTGCCTGTTTATAAGTAACTCCCCTCCCTTAACTGTCAGCTGTGCTTTATCAGGTCCTTCATGGGAACTGCTGGGTTCCTTGTGAATCTTACATGTATGTTCAACAACATGGCTATCTCATACGGAGTTTACAGGAAATTCTGGAATTAGGGACCATAATTGAGGAATTGAGCAGGTCGTCATGTGATTGTGCCCAATTTTGCAACCTTTTTTTTTTTTAGTACCCTGTTTCCCCCAAAATAAGACATCCCCTGATAATAAGCCCAATTGGGCTTTTGAGTGCATGGCAAAAAGGCCAAGCGCTTATTTCAGGGTTCAAAAAAATATAAGACAGGGTCTTATTTTCAGGGAAACACGGTAGTCGTTAAGCAAACAGGGTGGTCGAAAGGGAACACTGCAGTCGTTAAGCAAACACCATAGTCATTAAGAAAACCCATTGTCTGCAGTGGGTGGATTTTTTGTTTTTTGTGTTGCCAGAAACCAGAAGTAAAATGCTTAGTGCATTGTAAGCCGTCCTCAGTCTCCGGAGAAGGGCAGCATATAAATCAAAATTTTAAAATTTTAAAAAAATGGCCCTCATGCAGGGGAACCTTTGCCTCACAATATTGTCCCAAAGGTGCTTTTTCAAGAGGCAACTGGACTTTCTTGGTTTTTCTTCTGAAGATGTTTCTCTTCTCATCCAAGAAGCTTCTTCAGTTCCAACTAGATGGTGGGGAATGGAAGGATTTATATTCCTTGCAGACAGCTGGTCCTTTGCATCCTTTTAGAGGATCATTGAAGCACCTGGAGGTTTATCTGTGTCCTCAGTGGTGCTCCTGGCTCCTGTAGTCCGCAGTTTTTCCTCTGGAAATCCATTCCTACTCCCACACCATTCAAAGGGTGGTTTATCCCAAATTGTATAGCTAAAAGTCTATAGAGAATTTCTCAGTCATCCAGGTCATGGTTGTCCCAAGGGTGCTTTTTCAGGAGGCAACTGGACTTTCTTATTTTTTTTCTTTTGAAGAAGTTTTGCTTCTCATCCACGAAGCTTCTTCAATTCTGACAGGATAGTGGGGAACGGAACCATGATCTGGATAACTGAGAATCTCTGAAACCAGCCTTCCAGAAAGGGGGGTAAATCTTTTTTTTTTATTTAAAAAGTTTTAACAATCATTACAACAATTTTTCCCCCTCCCACCCCCCCCCATCCCCCCTCTCCCTCCAACCCTCCTTCCCCCCGACACCCACCCCCCGGACTTCCCAGAGCAAAAACAGGGTATAGCATAACAAACATAAGCTAAAATAGGCTAACTTTCTATGGTCTCCAAACTCCCCCTTGCTCTTTAACTCCCCTTTCAATTAACTAAACATATTCAAAAAGAAAATATAGATTTCATTCATAAGCTATTTGAAACTTTTTAGTCCGATATTTGTTTTGAATATAGTCAATCCATCTTCTCCATTCCAATATATATCTTTCATTTGAATGGTCCTTCAAATACGCTGAAATTTTAGCCATCTCTGCTAAGTTCACTACTTTTAGTGTCCATTCTTCAATAGTAGGTAAGTCTTCCTTCTTCTAGTACTGTGCCACCAAGAGTCTGGCTCTGTTATTAAATTTAAAATCAACTTAGTCTCTATAACAGTACAGTCTGTAATTATGCCTAACAAAAAGAACCGTGGAGTAAATTTTATCTTCTTTTTGAGAATATTTTGAATAATCCACCATATTTTTATCCAAAAGGCCTTAATTTTTTTACATGTCCACCATATATGATAATACGTGGCATCATCACATTCACATCTCCAACACTTAGGTTGCACACTTGGATACATACAGGCTAGCTTTTTAGGATCCAGATGCCATCTATAAAACATTTTATAAAAATTCTCTCTTAAATTTTGGGCTTGCGTGAACTTCACATTTCTAACCCATATTTTTTCCCATGTTTCCATCATTATTGGTTCTTCAATATTTTGTGCCCACTTTATCATACAGTCCTTAACTAACTCCGTTTCTGAATCTATTTCTACCAATGCATTATACATTGGTAGAGGCGGTGGTGAGGCCTCTCCTCAAGAAACCTTCCCTGGACCCGGCAGTGTTGGCAAATTATCGTTCAGTCTCCAACCTTCGCTTCGTTGCGAAGGTTGTTGAGAGTGTGGTAGCGCGACAGCTCCCCCAGTACCTGGATGAATCGTCGTATCTGGATCCGTTCCAGTCGGGCTTCAGGCCTGGGTACAGCACGGAAACGGCATTGGTCGCGTTGGTTGATGATCTCTGGAGGGCTCGGGACAGGGGTTGTTCCTCTGTCCTGGTCCTATTAGACCTCTCAGCGGCTTTTGATACCATCGACCATGGTATCATGCTGCACCGGCTAGAGGAGTTAGGGGTGGGGGGCACCGTCTTACGGTGGTTCTCCTCCTTTCTCTCTGACCGGTCGTGTTGACAGGGGGGCAGAGGTCGACCCCGAGGCCCCTTGTATGTGGGGTGCCACAAGGGTCGGTCCTCTCGCCCCTTCTGTTCAACATTTATGTGAAGCCGCTGGGTGAGATCATCCGTGGTTTCGGGGTGAAGTACCACCAGTACGCTGATGATACTCAGCTGTACATCTCCACCCCGGACCACCCCAATGATGCCCTTGAAGTGATGTCCCGGTGCCTGGAGGCCGTGCGGATCTGGATGGGGAGAAACAGACTCAGGCTCAACCCATCCAAGACCGAGTGGCTGTGGTTTCCGACATCCCGATATAGTCAGTTGGTGCCATCACTGACTATTGGGGGCGAGTCACTGGCCCCCACGGAGAGGGTTCGCAACTTGGGTGTCCTCCTGGACTCACGGCTGTCTTTAGAAGAGCACATGACGGCCGTGGCCAGGGGGACTTTTTATCAGGTCCGCCTGATTCGCCAGTTGCGTCCCTTTCTGGATTGGGACTCGTTAAATACGGTCACTCATGCTCTCGTTACTTCCCGCTTGGATTACTGCAATGCTCTCTACATGGGGCTCCCCTTGAGGAGCACCCGGAGGCTCCAGCTGGTCCAGAATGCGGCCGCGCGGGTGGTTATGGGAGCGACGTGGCGCTCCCATGTGACCCCCCTCCTGCGCGAGCTGCACTGGCTCCCGGTGGTCTTCCGGGTGCGCTTCAAGGTTTTGGTTACCACCTTTAGAGCGCTCCATGGCATCGGACCGGGGTATCTACGAGACCGCCTTCTGCTACCAATAGCCTCTCACCGACCAGTACGCTCCCATAGAGAGGGGCTCCTCAGGGTGCCATCGGCCAAACAGTGTCGACTGGCGGCCCCCAGGGGGAGAGCCTTCTCTGTGGGGGCACCTACCATCTGGGACGAGCTCCCCCCAGAGATACGGAAGATCCCGGACCTGTGCACGTTTCGCCGTGCTCTCAAAACTTTTCTATTTCAGCAAGCTGGCCTGGCCTAACTCCCATTTTTTAAATTTTTTAAATTTTTTAATTTGTGATTTTATAAATTGGGTGTTTTAATCTGTGTTTCGGCCGAAATATTTAATAATTTTAAGGGATTTTTTTTAATATTTGTATTATCTGTATTTTATCTTGGCTGTTCACCACCCTGAGTCCTTCGGGAGTAGGGCGGTATAGAAATTTGATTAATAAATAAATAAATAATAAACCTTTTTATGTGCATTTGACTTTACCACCGAGAAAGGGGGGTAAATCTTAACACCAGCTCCCTAATATGCTGGATGGGGAAAGGCAGAGAATAAAAGACCAAAGTGTTATTTATTTCCTTTGGGGAGGAGTGGTTCTTGCTAATGGGAGCAAAGTGTTGTTCCCACTGATGGGCAGGCTGTTTTCTCTGGCCTTGTCCTTCCTGTCTCTTCTAAGAGCTGCGGTGGCGCAGTGGTTAGAGTGCAGTACTGCAGGCTATTTCTGCCGACTGCCGGCTGCCTGCAATTTGGCAGTTCAAATCTCACCAGGATCAAGGTTGACTCAGCCTTCCATACTTCCCGTGGGTAAAGGAGCAGATTGTTGGGGGCAATAGGCTGACTCTGTAAAACCGCTTAGAGAGGGCTGTAAAGCACTGTAAAGCAGTATATACTGTGTTTCCCCAAAAATAAGACCTCCCTGGACAATAAACCCAATCGGACTTTTGAGTGCATGTGCTAAAATACACCCACACCCCTGAAAATAAGCTCTCCCCGAAAACATTTAAAAGCATGCACAGGCGATCCCCGCCATTTCCTCTGGTTTAGGGTTAAGGAGACAGAGCTGGAAATCAGGTAAAATGGCAAGAGGAACCCCGTCTTGCTCCACGTGCCCCAAAATAATAAGACCTCACCGAAAATAAGGCCAAGCGCTTATTTCAGGGTTCAAAAAAATATAAGATAGGGTCTTATTTTCGGGAAAACAAGAGTAACTCGAAGTGCTATTGTTATTGCTATTGTCCTACCTAGAGTTGGCTGATTCGGACAGAACAGAAATTTAGCACATCAAGAAATGAAGTCCTGTAAATTTGCAGACCGTTGCTTCATTCGCATTAATAAAGTTAGAGCTTTGAAATGTCTGGAGACTGCATGATTACAGCGAATTCCATTTACAATCTTACTTGTTTGCAAGGAAATTTAATAGAGCCAACTTGTGTAACAAGGAATCAAAAGCACTGTCTATTTAATGATAGCGAACTACCTTGCAATTAAAAAGAGGGGTTGATTTCCTTTGTTTTAATGGTGGTTCTTTGAAGATGTTATTTTTTCCCAAGTAGAATGATATAAAATGTGGTTTATTAGATGGGATGATGATGGTGTATTTTGTACTTGTTCAATGAAACTTTGAACAATATTTTGGAGCTTGGTGCTCTTAAAGCTCCAGGAAATAGCATTTTTTCTTCATGACAAGGGCTGTTCTAACAGTCATTTCTCTTTTTTTTTTCCTGTCTTGTCTTTAAAGTCCAGGAAGTGCTTGAAATTTATGGCCAGCTTTTGAGAGCAGAAAACCAGATTCAGCCCAGAAATATTTCCTGTTGAGATATTAATTTAATTCCACAAGCAGAGTTGATTTTTCATTTGTAAAGCAGAGCTTTGAAGTAGCAATTCATTGCTCTGGGTTATCACGATAATCACTCTTAGTTTAGATGCTGAACTGATTATCAGCCTATCTAATGGGAAGAATGTCATTTCGGCTTAATATATTAATGAGTTTTGACATAGGCTAGTTGATGTCTTTTTTAAAAAAAAACTGAATGAACTCTTCATCACTTACTCTCAATTATATATACTTTCATTTGAAGTTTGGGTACTGCTTGGAAGTTAATTGTTGAACCTTTAAGTCTGTAGAGGTCTCTCTATAGGCCTTTAAGCAGGGGTGAAATTCAGCAGGTTCTGACATGTTCTGGAGAACCGGTAGCGGAAATTTTGAGTAGTTCGGAGAACCGGCAAATACCACCTCTGGCTGGCCCCACAGTGGGGCGGGAATGGAGATTTCTTCAATATTCTTCCCCCAGGAATGGGGATTTTGCAATATTCTTCCCCTGGAGTGGTGTGGAAATGGAGATTTTGCAGTATCCTTCTCCTGCCATGCCCACCAAGCCAAACCACGCCCACCAAGCCACGCCCACAGAACCGGTAGTAAAAGAATTTGGATTAAACCACTGCCTTTAAGTCTGCGTCATCCAGTTCATAGTTGTCCCAAAGGTGCTTTTTCAGGAGGCAACTGGACTTTCTTGCTTTTTCTTTGAAGACGTTTCACTTCTCATCCAAGAATTCTCATTCATTACTACCTTTACTACCTAAGGCTTGATTTTCGTCTCGTTTCTGATGACTTTCAGTAGCTGCTATTGTAGCAGAACCATGATAATATTGGAATTAGATGGTCTGATAGATGCCATCAAGTTAGACTTGAAGTCTGCACGGAGAAACCCTCACCTATTGTGTGAGTTTCTGCATACTGATCATCTGTCTCATCAGGAGAACTGTCAATCTTTATTTAATCCAAGATTAACTGGTTCTTTTTTGCGCCCTTAGTAATCATTTCTGAACCCATAATTTGAAGAGAGTATCTCTCTTCTTTCGCTCATTTTCAGTAGCCAGCATTCACAGCTATACCTGACAAGGGAACAGACCACGGCTGCAGTGAGGCTGACCTTTCTTGTCCTTTGTGTCATCTACCATTTCTCAAACAATGTTTTGGCCAACTAATTTGATACCAGCTGTCATTTTTCCCAGCCTCAAAATTCTGATAACATATTAACTGTATAAGATAGGAGGACAATGGGCATCCTTGCCTCATTTTGATCTACTCTACTCTGTTTCTTCCAAACTTTAGTTCTTACAAAAGATGCTTGTCTCTTGTAAAGGTTCCTCAGAAACTCAAGTATTCTGGTAACCTTTAAGCTTTAATATATTTTAACAAATCCAGTTGGTGCAAAATGCAGTGGCCCGCATGGTTTTGTGCAGGCCCCGGTGTGCACATGTATCACCTCTCCAGTGGGAGCTGCATTGGTTGCCGATCTGCTTCCGGGGGCAATTCAAGGTGCTGGTTGCCACCTTTAAAGCCCTTCATGGCTTGGGACCAGGTTATCTGAGGGACCGTCTCTTGCCGGTCACATCTACCCGACCCATCAGAGTGGGGCGGCAGGGAATGTTGTGGGTCCCATCCACGAGGGAGATACACCTGGTGGGACCCAGAAGAAGGGCCTCCTCCGTGGTGGCTCCCTCTCTCTGGAACATCATTCCCCCAGAGATTAGAACAGCCTCCACTCTAATACTCTTCCGGAAGGCGCTGAAGATCTGATTCTGCCAGCGGGCCTGGGGAACCCAGAACAGGATGGAGCCTATTAAATGAGTTTGTTATATTGTACTATATTCATTTATTTGATTCTTTTTGCTAGTTTTTATTTTAAATGTGGTCTTATATTCTGTAAGCCGCCTTGAGTTGCCATGGGCGAATAGGTGGCAATATAAATTCAATAAATAAAATAAATAAATATTTTACATTCTGGCCATAATCAAAAGCCAGATTGTGACCCCCTTCTTGTAGTTTTCTCGTAATCTTGTATACCTGTAAGTCTCATTATCTGTCTTGTCATCATTATGTCAACTATTTCAAAATATGGCCTACTCATTTCTTTTTTCCATTGTGTGCCTTTAATCACACAGAAGAGGAGCAGCTGACTTACCAACTGTGATATGATTCTAGCCATATCTGTGCATAGGATTCTAGGTGTTTCCAGGCCTAGAAATGTTTTTTTTTTTAAATGTATATACCTATACCAAAGTAGAGGAGAGTACAGCCCCCTTCCGGTCTGCTCTGTGTCTGTGTCTGTGTCTGTGTGTGTGTGTGTATTCAATATCTAGACTTGAAAATACCTAGTATCAAATTATGCATAGAAATTCCAGAATCATATCACACGATTCTGTGCCAGTTATTTTTGTTCTATATAAGTTGGCAAGGAGTTGGCATGGAGTTGTTAGAATTTAATTGTCTTTTCAAGTTTAAATACAAGTACATAAGTATTCAACTAAGTCACATTTTTTATTGTATTCATCTCAAGAACTTCCCACTAGAAATGGGTGTGTTGGATGTACCTAAAACTATTGATGCATCCCAGGATAATTTTCGATCCCATCTATAACAAACTGCATTGGAAATTTAGAAAATTTAGGAAATAAGATGATATTCCAATAAAATTTAGTGCACAGTATTTATAAATTACACCTTGATGCATAAAACAGTATTTATACAGTCATTAAATCTCGATTCCTAGTTTGAATTCACATCCATGTTCTCTTGATCCTCTGAAGTGGAGGCAAATTGTATGCATTTGGGAGTCAGTTCCATGATGCGTGATTCTCAAGTACTTTTTCCAAAATGGAGGGTTATCATCAGTGGTGAAATCCAAATTCTTTTACTACCGGTTCTGTGGGCGTGGCTAGGTGGGCATGGTGTGGCTTGGTGGGTGTGACGAGGGGAAGGATACTGCAAAATCTCCATTCCCATTCCTCTCTGGGGCCAGCCAGAGGTGGTATTTACTGGTTCTCCGAATTGCTCAAAATTTCCGCTACCGGTTCTCCAGAATCTGCTAGATTTCACCCCTGGTTATCATCCTCTCTGCAATCAAAGTAAAGGCAGTTGCCAAGAGATTACATGCATCCACTAGGATTTCTCCCTTCTAAGACAATTCACTAAGTTCTTGATGGTTACCTTTGAAGCCTACAGTGTGTCACACTGTCACAGCAATGATTGGAAGCAGGTCTCAGTTCAATAAAAGTGTTTGTGTGAGGAAAGATCACTTGAAGGGACGTTCTTACTTTATAAACATTATTCTGACTACAGCAGATTGGCATTCTTTAGATCCCCTAAGGTTGAAGTAGGTAAAGGTAAAGGTTCCCCTCACACATATGTGCTAGTTGTTCCCGACTCTAGGGGGCAGTGCTCATCTCCGTTTCAAAGCCGAAGAGCAAGCGCTGTCCGAAGACGTCTCCGTGGTCATGTGGCTGTCATGACTCAATGCCAAAGGCGCATGGAACGCTGTTACCTTCCCACCAAAGGTGGTCCCTATTTTTCTACTTGCATTTTTTACATGCTTTCAAACTGCTAGGTTGGCAGAAGCTGGGACAAGTAACGGGAACTCACCCCGTTACGCGGCACTAGAGATTCGAACCGCTGAACTCCCGACCTTTCGATCGACAATCTCAGCGTCTTAGCCACCCTTTAATTTAAAATTCTTCTCCACTCTGTTGCCAAGAACAGACCATGCTTAGCTGGAAGTTGGAATGGAAGCAGGGAAGACAGAAATTTCCAATTCTTAAACTGAAATGCTAAGTGTTGAATTTGTTAAGGGTAAATCTTGCTAAGTTAATATTATACCACATTTAAAGGAAATAAATTAGATGTTTAGTAGATTGGGGAAACATGGTACACATAATATATCTTGATCTCAAGAAAAACCTGGCAAGGTAACTTATTACATTCTGATTAGGAAGTTCATTATTGATAAGCTAGATGGGCTTACAAGTAAATAGCTGCACACCAGGCTGAAATATTATATTCAAAGGGTACTTACTCCTCAATGGTTGTTCAACAATTAAAACACAGATCTCCAAACTTGGCAATTAAGACTTGTGGACTTCCAACTCCCAAAATTCCTCAGCCAGCCAAGTTGTCAAATTTGGAGACTCCTGAACTAGAGAATGGTAACAAGGGTAGTGCCAAAGGATGCACTTCAACATATTGATTAATAACTTGCTTGAAGGAGAGAAAGAAATGCTCCTGAACTAAGCCAATCACAAAAGAACGAAGGATGTATAATCAGTTAAAGGCAAAGGCAAGGTTCAAAGTGAACTTGAATGAGGATGCCCATTAGATGTAATGGTTAGCTGTAGTATAAACTCTGAGGAATAAACTGCCATGGCTAACACAGTGGTGAAATCCAATTTTTTTTACTACTGGTTCTGTGGGTGTGGCTTGATGGGCATGGTGTGGTTTGGTGGGCATGGCAGGAGAAGGATACTGCAAAATCTCCATTCCCATCCCACTTCAGGGGAAGGATACTGCAAAATCCCCATTCCCTCCCCACTCCTGGGGCCAGCCAGAGGTGGTATTTGCCAGTTCTCCGAACTGCTCAAAATTTCCGCTACAGGTTCTCCAGAACCTTTCAGAACCTGCTGGAGTTCATCCCTGAGCTAATGATAATACTAGTAGGATGCAGTAACAATAACATTTGGTTTGTTACTGACCCAACAAGCACACTACCCATATCCAAGGACAGCTCTGTGGCCAGCCAAGTGATGCCATCAACACTAAGCACCCTGGAAATCAGAAGCAACTTAAAGAGTAAAGCTGTAGTCCGGAAGACTTGCATTGGTATATACAACAGCAAGGAGGAACTGCGTTTGCATTTTAAGAGTGGGGTAGGCAAACAACTTAAAAGCCCTGCCCTCTACTTTCCCAGGAAGAGAAGGAGGAGAAGAAACGATGCTAGAGTTATATGTAGAATATCATTATTGTGGCACTTTATAGTAATAAGTACAAATACCAGAATACAAAAAATAAATAAATAGTTCATACTAAATCACTAAATAACCACTTTGTAAAAATACAAAAGAAAATCATTCCCCGTGAGGAAAAAATAAAGTAGCACTACAAAAATAGCACAAAAATGTAGGCGCCATTGCCAACTTACATCATTTGTTTCTAGCCTGTCTGAATATTGTCAAGTTCAACTATTTTTCTAATAATGCAAACTCTGGAACAACATTGGGCCACTTTCAAGATGACGTCACTGTTATGGTCTGTATGAAAAAAGAAAATTAAAAATAGGGTTTTTCTAGACTGCCAGAGATTATTGCTTGGAAGTGGCGGGGATGAATTTGATCATAAAACTGGCATTATGGACAGCACGTGGTCCAAAATTTCAACTGGGTTTTGTGAAGTGGGTATGCTGGTGTCTCCTCAAATTAGCAATAGCACTTAGACTTATGTACCACTTTACAGTGCTTTTACAGCCCTCCCTAAGCGGTTTACAAAGTCCCCAACAATCTGGGTCCTCATTTTACCCACCTCTGAAGGTTGAGTCAACCTTGAGCTGGTAAGATTTGAACTGTCAAACTGCTGCTAGCCAGCAGTAAGCAAAGGTAGCCTGCAGTACTGCACTCTAACCACTTCATCACTCTAACCACTGGGCCAAAAGAGGGAAGTTCCATGGATTTCCTTTCTGCAAACCGAAATCCATAATTTGCTGTATGGTAACCACTTCAGAAAGGGATGCGGTGGCTCAGTGGCTAAGACGCTGAGCTTGTCGATCGAAAGGTCAGCAGTTCAGCGGTTCGAATCCCTAGTGCCACGTAACGGGATGAGCTCCCGTTACTTGTCCCAGCTTCTGCCAACCTAGCAGTTCGAAAGCACATAAAAAATGCAAGTAGAAAAATAGGGACCACCTTTGGTGGGAAGGTAACAGCGTTCCCTGTGCCTTTGGCGTTTAGTCATGCCGGCCACATGACCACGGAGACGTCTTCGGACAGCACTGGCTCTTTGGCTTTGAAACGGAGATGAGCACTGCCCCCTAGAGTCGGGAACAACTAGCACTTATGTGCGAGGGGAACCTTTATCTTTTTATAGAATCTAGAGTTTTAGGAACGTTTAGAAATCCTAGGTTTGTATAAATTCTGGAGTTATGCCGATTTGGTGAGATGTTTCCTTCTATGTTTGTCCCTGTTTTTTTCAATAGCTGAGCTTTAAGCTTTTATCATGAGCTTATTTTCCATACTAACATTAAAAGAGCTTTTGAAAAAGATCAATTTTCAAGGTCAACATAAGTGAGTTATTTCTTACACCTCAGCTTCTATTTCTGCAAGCACCAAATGAGCAAGAATTAAAACGTTGGTGTAATAACATTTTCTGAGCACCTGCTATTGGTGCACACTGTATATTAAAACTACACAAAAAGACTACACAAGTCTGGCTCATTTCCCTCTTTTTGTAACCCT
The DNA here is from genome assembly GCF_029215685.1 of Pituophis catenifer annectens. Taxonomy (NCBI): domain Eukaryota; kingdom Metazoa; phylum Chordata; class Lepidosauria; order Squamata; family Colubridae; genus Pituophis; species Pituophis catenifer. Next base: position 703,871 of record NW_027256909.1, on the reverse strand, counting down.
TTCCAACAGCAGGATCTAATTTTAAGTTTCCTGCCATTTTGAGTCGGGGAACTAAATGCTGAAATGCATTTAGGAGTTAATATAGTTTGAAAGGCTGAAAAACATGAAGCAAACTCCAGAATGAGAGAGAGAAAAAATGTTTATACATGTTATTTTTACCTCTCCGTTTATATTATTTGCTCCAAACCATTAATTGGGCCCCACCAACCACCGTGTCTGCTCCCCTCCCCAGTATAATAGTAAGGGCATTGATCCAGCTTATTTTGATAATTCCTGGTTTCTTTTCCCAAATGTTTGGTTCTTTGTGTATTAATTCTGCCAGCATCGCATTCCGTGCTAGAATCTGGGCAGCCGCACACTTATCCAGTCATCTTTCGTACAGAATTAAATTTGATTATGTAACATGAAACTGGAGGATGCAAATCTCAGCTGGAATGAAATCTGATGGAAAGCACATGAACATTTGCAAAGGGTTTAAGTCCCCTGATTGTTCCATAACTCTGGGCAACCTTTTCTCCTTCTTGTTCTGGCAAAACATACTCCAGGATTCAAACATGTTCTCAGACTGTCTAGCTGCTGGGTGAAATGATCTCTAAATGCTGGTTTATTGGACCGAAGGCCCCATTTCTAAAGAGGGCCATATAGCAGACAAAGACATGGTTCGGGTTTTAGACGTTAGGAATAATGAGGAATGTTGGGAACGGCCCCCTTTCTGGATGAAGATTCCCACAGCAGAAGTATCCTTCTGTTAAAGCGGTTTTTATGAGGACTTACACTGTAATTATGGTATATGCATTTACCCCATGGGTAGCTAATAGGCAATTTATTAAAACCTTATTGTTTCAGAAAGAAAAAGAAGAAGGATATAAGGATGACTCCTGTTAGGATCTGTTAGAATAAGGAAGCCATTTGTTGATTAAAAACCTGTTTTAAAGTATAAATGCTATTTCGGGACATTTGTATTGGATTGATGGACTTTATGCCAAGCCTTAATGTTTGCTGGTTTGAGTGTATGTTAACTGAGCTCTGACTGCCATAAAATGTGATCATTAGGTATAGAAAGAGGAAATTCAGTGAGGCTAAAAATATTGTTGTATCATTATACAAGTAATGTTTCAATTAATTCGTAGGTATGTACACTGTCACCAGTGGCATCTGAACTGTCTGGTCAAAGCTCCATCACCCTTGTATATGCATGTTGTTGTGGTTGCCATTTTGGCTACAACTACCCCTTGCAGATGCTGCTAGAAGTCCCTTCTATGTTCTGACCTAGGCTTCCTGAGTCATTAAAACACACGAGTAATCCCAAAAACCTCTTTTATTGGAACAGCTGTGAATTTTGTTCATTCACAGATGAGTCCCAATTAGTTATAAAGAGTCCTTCGGGAGAAGTCCTTTGGGAGAAGTCCTTCAGAGTAATCACCCACCTTTAGCTCCCTTGACACGCTGCCAAAGACCTAATTGGCAAAGTCACACAGAGTCCAGAATCAAACAGAGCTTCAGGCTTTAAGCTGAACCAAATGAACAAACGTTGCTTCCTGCAAAGGCCCAGGTCCCTTTGCTCTTCTTTTAAGTCTTATGGGAGGGGCCAATCATCTCCCAGCCCTACTTTCGAGTTGTCCCTTGTGTTTTAGCTGTTCTTGCCTTCTGGCAGCTCTGCACATGCGCGCACTGGGAACAGGCTCCCCCTATTCCTCTGCCTCGCTGAGGTCCGATTCCAGATGCTCCGGAGGCAGCATGTACCTCCCAGATAGCCCTTTCTCTGCCTCTAACTCAGAGCCCTTGTCCGAGCCTTCCCCAGACTCCAGGACTGGTCCATGATCCTCCCTAGCCTCTTCAGAGTTCGACTCTGCTGCCAGCTCCACAGGCTGCTTGCGGACTACAACATTCTATTTTTCTAGTATATGGCACTGATATATGTGACTTTAGTCACAAAAACGGATATTTTATCCAAGAGATAACTTTGTTTTTATTTCAGTAAAATCACTTCGTGATTTATAACCTTGGCCTTGTCTCTTCACAAGATCAGTTCATTTTCTGAAAGATGATGTATGAACATATGGAAAGATACTCATACATGTTCAAAACTGAGCAGTGTTATGAATCAGATAAGATAAAATCTCTGCCTGAATTCTTCCCCTTTTTTTTTTTATTAATTAAATTTATGTCTCATCCATCTCACCAATAAAGTGACTCTTTAGAGCAGGGGTGTCAAACTCGCGGGCCAGATGCATCATGCACTGGCCACGCCCGGTTTAGCGAAGGGAAAAAAAGTTGTGATACGTCACATGCAGTGGTGGGATTCAGCCAGTTTGCATCTTTCGGGAGAACCGGTTGTTAACTTTCTAAGCAGTTCAGAGAACCGGTTGTTGGAAGAAATCTTATTTTGTTTTTTTTCCACTTTACAGGGCTAATCCTGTAAGGAAGGCAGGAAGGAAACATTCTGGTGTTGTTTGTAGCCTAATCTTTATTGCCCTACTTACAGAAACTGCCTCTCTGGTTGACCCTTATTACATTGTAACAGCTAAGGCGAAGCGTCCATCGACATGAGTGATGTTGAGTTGACCACACCCACACGGTCACATGACCACTGAGCCATGCCTACCCAGCCGGTTATTAGGGCAGAGAACCAGTTGTTAAATTATTTGAATCCCACCACTGGTCATGTGACACCGCTGTGATGACGCAAGTTTGACACCCCTGCTTTAAAGAGAGAAGTATGTCAGAAGGCTATTTTATAGTCTATGTGTGCTAATACAAAATGGGAGTGGGGGGCGGAAACCAACATATGGATTTTAAAAAAATAGGGGATTTTCTGGAGGTTTCTCTTTAGTTACAGTCTGGGTGTAGAGATGCAGCATTACTTTCGTGCCTTTTTCTAGATACATGATAATTTCAATTAAATGAGCCATTGAGCAATAAATAACATGATCTGATTGATACAGATACTTTGATGCAAACAGCTTTTATGAAAAGTTGCATATGGTATCTGTTAGCAATTGGGAAGATTGGTGGTTGAGTTATTGCACAGATTAGCTGGAGCAGCCGAAGGGCCTCAGTTTAAAAAGCCTCTGTCTGCTTTAAATCTTGAGATTCTTACTAGCTTTGTAACCTGTCACCTTAACTTGCATGTTTTAAACACCACAGTGTAAAGATTAGAAAAGATTTCAGAATGTTCTCTGAGGATAATGTAAGGGTAATTTAAAATGTAATTATATTTCCTTACTGTATAATCACCTTTTAACCTTTAGATCATGACTTCAACTTGCAAAACATAGCACAGATAAACTGAACGAAGCTTAAAATATATTTCAAGTGAGTTTAACATTTGTTTTAGTCATTCGGCGTATTTGCATCGCACAAAGAGGTAGCCTTATGAAGCAGCTTACAAATAATAAAGGATTTGGACCCAAATATGAAGAATCTGTGTCAAGTCTTAGTAAAACCTGAATCTGAGACTGAGTGAGGTCTTGGAACAGACTTTCTTCACCACAAATACTCTCTCAATCAATTTCCATTGTTGATACCATTGCAAACGTGACAGGTTTTTTTTCCTGTTGTTGTAAACAATGTCTCCCCCACTGTTCATTTTGGCTGACTGGCTTTTTTCTGTGTGTCGTCTTGGTGACGTTGATAGGTCACTATCCTAAAACAAAGTATACAGAAATCCCCTCAGTTCCTTGTTGTCCACCTAGGAAAATCCTTGAGGCTCAGTAACTTTGCTGCAGAGCTGCTTCCTCCTTTGACCTCAGCCAGATAGAATAAGGAAGGGCTGCTGAACTGTAACTGGCTCTTCCCTTCTTTTTCTACCTCTGTCTTATGACTGTGAATGCTTTTGTTGGGAAGTGATGGTGTGAACTGGCCATTTCGGTTATGAGCATCTTTCAAAAGTGGGTTCAGATTCTGTTGAGGATATTGTTGTTGTGTTACCAACCAGCAGAGTGTAGAGCACAGAGAAACATTGCTGAGAACAATGAATAAGAGATGTGCAAACTGGTTTATCAAAAGTTTACTTTATAGTGAAAAAACAATCTCATAGTCTTTAAATCAATCCAAGTCTTTGCCAGTTAAATCAGTCCAGTGATACATAAGCTCTTCTTACCACACAAACAGTAGTTGGTTAGAATAAGAAACTCACTCTGGTTCACAAACCACGATGGTAGCAGACCCATCCAACTGATGATAGCACAATGGTTGCAACTCCACACACAATGGTAGCTTATCATCAACTGAATACATTACAGTACCTTTCTTAAATACGTTCACAACTAATTACAGCATGACTCAGCATTACAATGAATCAGCAGGAAAACTTTAAAGTCACACAATACATATTCACATTAAAGTCACAGAACACATATATTGCCTGGACAACTTGTTAGGCTCAAACCATATCCTAACAGATTCCGTGGGCAGCTCTCCTTGTCAGCCATCCTGTCAAATCAATCCAGTTTTCTCTCAAATCAATCTTTAATCTAAGTGTACCTTATAGACATCTGGCACTGCTCATGTGGGTCTGCTTGTGTCTTCTTGACAAAAGCTCTTCCAGTCGTAAGAGAAGGAATCCCACCTCAGCCGATTCTCTGTTTCTTGCCGTTATGCTTTGTTGGAGTGATGCATCAGCGCCATCCCCAGTGACCAGTAATGATCCATTGTGTGTATCTGTGCAGAGACACAAGTGGGGAAAGGTCGATTGTTGTTGGCACCATTGCCTCTCCCTTGTACTTTGGATCGGGAGATAGTGGTAGGTTTGTTTCCAATGACCCCTTAGCTTTTCCATTGAGGAAAAAAAGCAAAAATATATAAATAATTTCTGAAGAGTGTGTGTGTGTATGTGTGTGTTTGAATAGCAGAAGACATTTTGAAGATTGACCTTAACTGCTGTGGGTAGAGAACAGTGGTGAAATGCTACCGGTTCACACCGGTTCAGGTGAACTGGTAGCGGTGACAGCACATGGTTCGGCGAACTGGTAGCGGCAGCAGCGCGAGGTTCCACCAACCCGCCCGGACATCGTTACTTCCTGGCTTTAACCAGGAAATAACCAGTTTTTGACCTTCTGCGCATGCGTAGAGGGTCCAAAATCACACATGATGATGGCGCACACACACTTCCAAACCGATAAGGAAGGTAAGTAGATTTCACCCCGGTAGAGAAACTCTACAAGAATGAAAAATATTCCCCTTTCTCAATGAGCATAATGGGAAAACCATTTTGGTGCTCTTCACCCCCAAAAAATCACCCTTTTCAACTTCTGTCATCTATTGAGTCTGACATCTGCACCTCTATAACTGTCTGGTTTGGCTCTACAACCCAACAAGACAGACACAGACTTCAGAGGATAATTAGAACTGCAGAAAAAAACAATTACTACCAACCTGCCTTCCATTGAGGACCTGTATACTGCACGAGTCAAAAAGAGGGCTGTGAAAATATTTACAGATCCCTCGCATCCTGGACATAAACTGTTTCAACTTCTACCCTCAAAACAATGCTATAGAGCACTGCACACCAGAACAACTAGACACAAGGACAGTTTTTTTCCCAACACCATCACTCTACTAAACAAATAATTCCTTCAACACTGTCAAACTAATTACTAAGTTTGCATTACTATTAATCTTCTCGTCGTTCCTATCATCCATCTCCTCCCACTTATGACTGTATGACTGTAACCTTGTTGCTGGTATCCTTATGATTTTTATTGACTGTTTCCCTATGACTATCAATAAGTGTTGTATCTTATGATTCTCAGTGAATGTATTTTTTTTTTGTACACTGAGAGCATATGCACCAAAGACAAATTCCTTGTGTGTCCAATCACACTTGGCCAATAAAGAATTCTATTCTATTCTATTCTATTCTCTTCTATTCTATTCTATTCTATTCTCTTCTATTCTATTCTATTCTATTCTATTCTATTCTATTCTATTCTATTCTATTCCTCTTCAGAACCATTTGAATTCAATTCTCTTTAGTAATCCTCCCCCTTGCATGAAGTGGTAATTTGGTTCACTAACCTCATATGGATACCATAACATCTGGGCTCCCCTTTGGAAAGAAAGAACACTGGTTACATTGCAGTAACCTGGATTTTAGTCTGAAAAGGGGATTTAGAGTGTCCACGTTCGCATCTAATGGACCCTTCTTAAATCAAATGGGTCTTGATTGCTAATTGAGCCCAGCAAGTGACACAGCAATTCTCAACACTTTTTATATTCTGTCTTCCTTTTCAAATCTAGCTAGTTGTGCAGCTCCATTCCCTGGATTGCAAAAATGACAACAATACTGGTCTGGAAAACATTGTTTTTTAAGAATGGCTCTTAAACATTGCATTCCTTACCATGTTTTTTTAGTGACTTCCTTTCTAATGTGACATGAAATCTGTTTTTCTGCGCTTTAAAATAGTTCTTTTAAATCATTTGTTATTTATTACCGGTATTTTTATTGTTTTCATTTATTACTCAACACATTAATAGAACTAGAAACTTCGTCTTGCTTTGTTCAACACTGGTATATTGAAACATTAGGGATAAACCCAAACATCTGATTTTCTCTTTGGGCTATAGAGATATTCGCTATTTGAAATCTCAGTTTCTTCTATGCTACGAATGCCATTCCTACCCCCAAAGGGCATCTGCTATTTCAATTAGAGCAAACAGGCACCCAGCCATTTTATAGGCATTGGAAAACAATTGTTCTCTTGTAGATCTGGTGAATGAAAAATATACCTTCCTTTTTTTTCCTTTAGTGGATGCTGGGTGAGAGTTATAATCTATCAAGCAAAGACGTTTTTCATGCAAAGGAATTATGTGATATTTTACTAAGCTCTAATAACACACTCCTTCCTCATATAAATGCTGACTGGAAAAACAGCCAGCAGTGAAGTCAACACTTTTATATTCCCTCAGCAATGAAGTCACTGAACAATTTTTTTTCAGGCCAGGCGAAATTCTGCTTTTCTGCACTAAAGCAGTTCTCCATTTCAAAGTATTACTACTGTTTTCATAACAAATTCCATCAGTTATTGTTCAGCATGTGTGCAAAGAGAAAGCTTTACTTATTTGAAAGTTTGCTACACCGTCGTAATTTGTAGTATTTTTAATAGATCGGTGTGATTGAAATTGAATTTTATGGCATCATTTTATTGGTCTAAATTATATCCTATTTCTTAGAATAAGTAACTAAGCAACATGGATGTGGTCTCTTCGACTCCCCCTCCCTTCCCTGAAATTATCCTTATATAGAATTACTTTGTCCCTGCGTGGTTATTTTATTTTTAAAAGGCTTATATTTCTTTATTTCCTTCAGGAATTCAAAGAAAAGGTATATGAATGGTCTCCTCCAATTACTCCCTAAATAACATCTCTGGGTAGCAGAAAGGGTTGGTGTAAATCCTTAAGTTGGCTTCACAATACAATGAGAGGGTTCAGGTTGAATTAATATAGAAGAGGGCTGCCATATTAATTCAACCATCTCGTCTCAACATGAGTCCAGTTTGGTTTGGAACTAGACCAAACCTACATATGCACCTCCATGTAAATCATATTTAATGTACATTGACTGTGAGACATCAGTTTGACATAGGTGATCAAAATTTAGAAAGCGCTGAACAATATAAAAAATCAAAAATTTAAAATCAACAGTAGTGGCTAACTGCCGCTAAAGAATTGAAATCCCTAACACTGTTCACACATAATATGGATGTATACTTAAAAAATAAATATATATATACCCCCCCCCCCCAAAAAAAAGGAGTTGAAATTCCTTATTAGAAAGGCAAAAAGAGAAAGGATCTGAAGTTTTTGAGGGTAGAAAATTGGCCCCAAAGATTTGGTTGTAGGGGATGGTTGCTGCTGGAGGAAGGAAAAGGGGCTGATGGATGAGTAGGGGGGAAAAGCCTACAAGAAGGATCAGTCTAGAGCAGGGGTCTCCAAACTTGGCAGCTTTAAGACTTCTGGACTTCAACTCCCAGAATTCCCTAGCCAGCTATGTAGCCAAGTTTGGAGATACCTGGTCTAAAGAAAGAATGTTGATCAACATAGAGCCTTGGTGGTACAGGACTAAAGTGCTGTTAAGTAGCACTTAGCTGCCAGCTGCCTGCAATTACTGCAAGTTCAAATCTCACCAGGCTCAAGGTTGATTCAGCCTTCCATCCTTCCGAGGTAGGTAAAATGAGGACCCGGATTGTGGGGGCAATAAGATGACTTTGTATAAAAAAGAACATCGCTTGGGGGGGGGGAAAGCCCTACTAAGCAGGTATATACAAAAGTATGAAGGCTATTGCTTAACGCATTGTAAGACGCCCTGAGTCTCCGGAGAAGGGCAGCATATAAATAAATAAATAATAAATAAATAAATAAATAAATAAATAAATAAATAAATAAATAAATAAATAAATAATAAATAAATAAATAAATAAACAATCAATCAATCAATCAATCAATCAATCAATCAATCAAGTAGTTATGCTAGACGGATTACTTTTAGCTTTGTATCTCCTGCTTTTTCTGTTGAAAACATCAGACCTGTGGTGTAGTCCGTGCAAGGCTGGGATGTTTCACTCTACAGAGATATAACATTTTTTACCACAATGGCATGATCTGCTTTGTCAAAGGGCTATGTTTCTGTCAGAGTTTGTTGCAAAAATCAAATTCAGAAAGAACACACAGATAACTGATTCAGCAGGACGTATTAACTTCCCTTTATATACATAATAACAACACATGAAGTAAATTTACAATACCAATAGCAGATTCTCCCAACTTGCTTGTACTTGCTTATAGCAGACAAGACCAGACTAGTTTCGTTCTAGAGCTGAGCACAGAGCTAAGCCACACCCGACTCCTTGCTTAAGTTTCTGTTTCCAAATAAGCCTCATTGGCTGTCCTTGTTACCATGTCTCTGCCAGTTCATGAATATTCTGACAGTTGTCTTCAGGAGTTCCGTGATGCCCAACAAGGCCCCAGAAGAGCTGCAAAGCAAACGAATGCAATGGGCGATGGCTTTGCTGCCTACCACGGAGTTACCAGACCTTCAATATAGAGCAAGTAGAGATATCTTGCCTTGTCACAGAGGAAGATGCCTTTCCGGATTTAAAATAGATTTGGGCATCTTTCCTGAGAAGGTTATGCTGCTGTATTAGAAGACAACCTAATTGTACACTTCCCAAAATACACGGAATGCTGTTACCTTCCCACCAAAGGTGGTCCCTATTTTTCTACTTGCATTTTTTACATGCTTTCGAAATGCTAGGCTGGCAGAAGCTGGGACAAGTAACAGGAGCTCACCCCATTACACGGCACTAGGGATTTGAACCGCTGAACTTCAGACCTTTCGATCGACAAGCCCAGTGTCTTAGCCACTGAGCCCCTGCGTCCCTTACTTATTGTTATCAGACCCTTATTTGCTCTTAAGAGTAAATAATTGTTGACCAGTACCTTCTTCTTCAAAGGCATAGATTTAAATCTGGTATTATGTCGCCATTAAGGAGCTGAGAAGAATGTTTGAGTTCATTCTCAAGCCAAGAAAGCTTATTGGATGATTCGGAGCCAACATTTTCCCTGTGACCACCAAACAACACAGTTGCTATTGTGGGAAGAACTGGAGGAGAAGCTGGTATGTATGCCACTTGAGTTTCTGGTGGAGGAAAAAGTGGCATAAAATTTAACATTAGAAAACAAAAAGATTGTTAAACTCTGGGAGTTGTTGGACAGCATATACATTTTAAGAACAATAATAAAACTAACCTTAGCAACAACAACAATGCTTGTTAGGGCTGTGGTGGGCTTCACATTGAATTCCCATCTGGTGCTTTGGAGCATACAGGGAGCAAACATTATGCAGCCTTCAACTCTTTAAAGCAGCCACGTCTTTTCTTGGAATCTTAAAATGGATTTATCAAAGGTCAAAGAAAAAAGTTGCTACAAATGGAGCTGAGAGAAGAAGGAATTCACCATTTAGGTAAAGGTTCCCCTCGCACATAAGTGCTAGTCGTTCCTGACTCTAGGGGGCGGTGCTCATCTCCGTTTCAAAGCCAAAGAGCCAGCATTGTCCGAAGGCATCTCTGTGGTCATGTGGCTGGCATGACTAAACGCCAAAAGCGCACGGAACGCTGTTACCTTCCCACCAAAGGTGGTCCCTGTTTTTCTACTTGCATTTTTTATGTGCTTTCGAACTGGTAGGTTGGCAGAAGCTGGGACAACTAGGGATTCGAACCGCTGAACTGCCGACCTTTCAATCGACAAGCCCAGTGTCTTACCCTCTAAGCCACCACATCCCTTAATTTTACACCTATGTAAATATGTTAAACTTCACAGAGTGAAGGTTATCAGAGGATATCTGTAACCTCAAAAAAGGCAGTGTGTATTTATGCTACATCCCCACAAGTATAATGGACTATTAATAGGACATAATAGTTTCATTTTTACCACCCTGCGCTGGTCAGACTTTAGTTTATTTATTATATCCGGTATTAGGGACACAAATAGACGTTTTCAATAATTTATTGCCTTCAAGACAAGGCTCATTATGCAGAAGCCCCAGAGCTCCATCAAAACTCAGTTGGGACTCATTAATTCTCTGGAGCACTTTGGGAAAATACCTGATTATCTCGTATTTTTTCCTCCTAAGGAGCCATCTTTTGAAGCCTTGGGCATATTGTTTTGCAAGTTGGGAGCGACACCACTCAGGACCTTCTGAGGGTCAAGAAAGGCCTTCATGGTCAGGTATCTGGATTGCAGGTTCAGAAGAAGTAGAAGGCCCAGTTCTGCCCTGAATTCTCTTCACACCAAGATTCCTCATCCAGCCATTCTTCCTCTGACATATATTTGTCTATTAGCAGCTCAATCTTCCATGTCACTTAACACGGAAGCACAGGGCTATTAGCCTTTTTAGCTACAAAGCTATTTTAGAAGCATTTCCAAAGTTGTTTGGATAAATGTTACTTAAATCTTGAAGAAAATGGTTACGAAAACAGGATGATTTCTTAGAAATAATTGGCAGCAATTTTCAAAATGTCCCACATTATCGAGTGTTAAGTACGTGAGAGAGAGAGAGACATCATGTTCTAGGTAATGCACGCAGAGCTGTGGAAAGTGCTAGCATGTTGCTCAGCTCATATTTATTTCTGTATGCTTGGACCAAAGGGCATAATTAATCATTTTACGATATCAAAGGGGTGAAAAAAATCATTGCTCACTTGTGATATCTAGTACTAAGTTTTATCTTAGTTATTCTCTTTTTCTCTACATAAAAGAAAATTCAGGGCGTATCTCAGATTAAATTATTTGAAGCAGATAACAGATAATTGTCTTGTCTTTGTAGCCTGTAGGTCAGTGATGGCTAACCTTTTCCGTAGTCCCCAAAGTGCGCGTGAATGCGTGCATGCATGCCCAAACTCCCAAAATGCAATGAGCGTACACCCCCTGCATGTGCCCTGCCCCCTGTCCATGTGTGCACGGCGCCCCTACATGCGCCACGCCCCCCGCGCATGCATGGCAGAGACCCGAAGACTAGCTGGCAGGTGTGAAGTGCCCGCACATGAGCGGCAGAGTTGAACTGGGGCGATGGCTCGCATGCGCGCAGAGAGGGTGCTGTGCCACCTCTGGCACGCGTGCCATAGGTTTGCCATCACTGCTGTAGATTCTTATTGGATGAGAGTAGAGCATCTTATATAAGGGAATTTTAACTTCTCAAAGAAGGGTTTTTTTTTTTTTGTCTAATGTTTTCTGCTAAAATAGTGGATGTAAATGAACAAATGAACTGATTTCACTTCAACAAGAAGCATGAAAAGTAAAACGGATGCTCCTGTTGTCTTTGATGACATACAAGTAATAACTATTCACAACAAGAAAAATTGAAGAATGGCTGTGTCAGACAGTATGAAATTTAGCATAAGAATGTGACATCTTTGATAAAAATACATAATTAGACTTGACACTTACAGTGAGCTTAGATAGAAGATGGCATTTACTAAGTATTCTTGTTTTAAATCTGCATGAATTCTAACAGCTTATAGCAATTCCCCCCCCCCCCCCCCGTTTTCAATCACTGCCTTCCTTCACCGGAATTGGAGGATGTTGAAATAATTCCCTCCAGGAAAGCTGTAAAAATTTGGTGTCTCCATCAAACCTTGGAGGCAGGCTTGTTGTGACTGTTGTTTGGCACAATGAGTTGGTTTGTGGGCTTTGAGTATTTAGATTCCCAGGTTCTATATGGCAGTATTGCAATTTATGGTGGTATTTTTAATTTTGATTATGTTAGTTATTGTATTATCTTGTCTATTTATCTTCTCTGCTTGTAACCCAAGTTGGCAAATGATTAGGGTTGTGATGTCCTGGGACAAGGCACGAAGGTCACACAGCCAGCTGAGAGTTCAAACTCACCTTTAATGCTCCAAATTTCCTCCCAAACGCTCCCTCATTCTTGGCAAGTCCCAGAGCAAAGTGTGTATACACACACACACACACACACACACACACACACACACACACACACGGCAGCCTCTGGCTGCGCCCAGTCCAGCAAAACAAAGGAACAGGAAATGAGTCCACGAAGCAAGGAAGAAGCAATAAGTCCACGAAGTAAGGAATAGGGCTCTGAGTTCACGAAGCAAGGAAGAAGCAAGCAGTCCTGCAAACTCCAAATGTCTTCAACGGCACACAAAACTCTACAAATTCAGCGTTCGTTCCCAACAAACATCCCTCCCCAAAGCATCTCCTTAAATCTCAGTCCCCAAATGTGCCTTGTGAAGAGGGGCGGGGTGCTCTCCTCATGAGTCGTTGGGTCGGTCTGTGCTGTTCCCGCCTTCTCTCCACTCTCCGGGCTCGGGGATCAGGAGGGGGCGGTCCTTGCTCATAGCCTGAGCTCCGTCACTTCTCATTTCCACTGCTTGCCCTCTCTCGGTCATCCTGCCCCCATTCCTCCTTGCTAACAAGCCATCCCAATCCTGAGGGGCCCTGGGCTGCCTCATCCTGCTCCTCCCCACATTCCTCCAAAGCCAACGAAGCCACCCCCTCGATATCCCTCGGATTCCAGCTCGTCCTCCTCCGCAAATTCAGCCTCCGACAGATACATGACAGGTCTGGTGCTCAGAGTCGCTTTGATTGGAGCAAGTTATGAGTCCTGTAACTAAACAAATGGATCAATAAGCCATACTATAGAAACCTGTAGGTTCTGGCTGAAAATTTGAAACGTATAGTTTATTTATTTATTTATTTATTTTATTCAATTTGTATACCGCCCTTCTCCTAGTGGACTCAGGGCAGTGCACAGCCAGAACTAAAACACATACCAATACAAAATTTAAAATTATTAAAAGAATTACATACTTTGGCTCAAATTTAAAACAATTCGAATTAAGACCCATTGACAAATTAAAAGCTAAAAAACTAAAAAAGACTAAAAAGGGGAGGGTCACGCCAGCCCTGCTTGATGGAAAAGAAAAGTTTTCAGGGCACGCGAAAGACCCGGAGATCCGATATCCTTCGTATCTCCGGGGGCAAATCGTTCCAAAGGGCAGGAGCTGCCACAGAGAAGGCCCTCCCCCTGGGGGTCGCCAGCCGACATTGCCTGGCTGATGGCACCCTGAGGAGTCCCTCTCTGTGGGAGCGTACTGGTCGGTGGGAGGCTATTGGTGGCAGAAGGCGGTCCTGCAAATACCCAGGTCCTATGCCATGGAGCGCTTTAAAGGTGGTAACCAACACCTTGAAGCGCACCCAGAAGACCACTGGAAGCCAGTGCAGCTCACGCAGGAGAGGTGTCACATGGGAGTGCCCCCTCGCTCCCATAATCCCCCGCGCAGCCGCATTCTGCACCAGTTGGAGCCTCCGGGTGCTCCTCAAGGGGAGCCCCATGTAGAGAGCATTGCAGTAGTCCAGGCGGGAAGTGATGAGCGCCTGAGTGACTGTGTGTAAGGAGTCCCGATCCAGAAAGGGCCTCAACTGGCGAATCAGGCGGACCTGATAAAAGAGCAGTAGGGTTTGTATGGACCCTTCACACCATCTTCTATGTTGACTACTCTCAATGTTCCTATCCTGGACGTGAGGTTGACATGGCTGTGATACCTGCCACCCTATTGAAGGTTAATTTGAAAGATTTGGATAGCTAAGTGGGTGTCCATTAATTCCTTCCATGCTCCCTCTGCACCCCTCTTGAGGTTGCACCTTGAATGGAAGAAAGAGATCGTCCTAAATAGGAGGGTATTACTTTGTTCAAGGATACGCAGTACTTGCATTCCCCTGTTTGAACCTCGGGAGAAGGTGAAGATCCATGCAGCTACCTTTTCTTCTTAATGTTTTAAAAATACTCTTGAAGGTGAAGGAAGGGGTGCACATGTGAGTGAGAACATGGCTGTGTATCATCATTGACCTGGCAACCTGGGTGGGATCAAAAATGATTACCTACCTAGGGAGAAGACGCTTTTGAGTGAGATTCCACGGCTCTCAATTTCATAGACTGCGTTCTAACGAAAATGTTTGATACGAGGAATTCGTGTATCCACAGCGATCAAATTACAAGATCCAGCACAGACTTAACAGGAAACTAAGGTTTCCTGCTATGTGAATATGCTTCAGTTCTTTACATCTGGACTGCTGCTTTCAGTTCCAGCAGTGAGACTGATTGACAGCAGCAAGCCTGTTTAGGCAGCCGGGAAATTTGTGAGTAGCCTGTCTCTTTTGCCCAATACCGAGCAATAAAAACCAGTTTGTAGTCCCTCCTGAAAGTCTGCAGGAATCACTGGGGAGTGAGGTTGACCATTCTTTCTTGAGAATCAAGTGGGTTTTGGTGTGTTTTTTTTTTAAAAAGAAAAAAGAAAAAAAAATAACAGCTAGGAATTAGTCTGGCCTCCTAAACAGCATTTATCTTGGCTTAAAATTATAAATCTGCCAAGCTTATCTTGAAGTACTAAATTCAATCCAGGTTTCCTGCACACATGGACAGAATACTCAAAAAAGAAGTAGGGAGAGAAACTGAACGTCAGATCCCAGGAAAAGCTCTTGGTAGCCAGGAGTTGAAAGATGCCTTCACAGGGTAGATCATTGTTCCAGTGATCTTTCCAAGCCCAGATTGCTGGACCTTACCCAGGCGCAAGCTGCCATGATTAGATGTGGACTCTTTTATTCAGTTATAGGGTCCTTTTGGCATGGAGGAGCACACTTCAACCTCTTTGTTATATGATTCATACTCTTCCGGTACCCGTGTTTTTAAGGATGGGATGGAGGCGGCTCCAGAATGGTGCGGTGACCTAGAGGTGGAGCTCTCGCCTCACAATCAGGACGCTGTGAGTTCGATCCTAGGTAGAGGCAGATGTTTCTCTCTCTGAGCACAATGAGAATATATCTGCTGAACAAAACTCCACATTGGGGACAGGAAGCCATTAAACACTCTGCTAGCTCCATCCAGTTGCCCAGACTCCACCTCACAAGGGATTATGAGGTCATTAAAAGATGATGATGATGATAATGGAGGTGGCTCCTGGTCTGGAAGAATGGGACCAGTTGACTCAGCGTCATCACTGATTCTGGTAACACAGATTCTCTGTTGTGCTCTTCCTCATCTAAGGAAGCTTTTGAGACCAGACCATGACAAGGACACAGGTTGTGATCTCAGGGCTTTTACTTTTCTTGCAGTCATGAGGATTTCTTATGATGCTGACTTCATAGTAACACCAGATGTGTTGGATATTGAGCCAGATATCAGGCAATCCACTGTCAGCAGGATAAATCTGTACTCTGCGGGATCATCTAAAGATAACAAATTACTGACTTATCTCAAGCTCTGTGTCAGGTTGTACCCTTCCCTTTAGCCAGTGATAGCTAACCATTTTGTCGTCATGTGCCGAAAGTGCATGCGTGTGCCTAAACCCATAATGCAATGCAAGCACAACCCCCCTGTGTGCTACCCCTGCCCCCCCCACGCATGCACGCACGAACCCCCCGCCCCATTTTGGGGTGCCCTCCCGCAACCCATTTTTGGTCCCAGGAGGCTGCAGGGAGGCCTGCTAGGCCCAAAATGGGCTGGGGGGTGTATGTGTGCTCCTGGCATGCACGCGCGTCTCCAGCATGCGCCCCACCCCACCCGCGGATGCTCAGCAGCAAAAATCAGCTGACCGGCGGGAGGCGCTCATGCATGTAGGGTGGAGTTGAGCTGGGCGACGGCTCACGTGTCCACAGGGCTCCATGTGGCACGCGTGCCATAGGTTCGCCATCCCAGCCTTTAGCCATCAAGGAGACAGGCTGAGGGCCATTACTTTGGGGACCTTCTTGTCACATCCTTAGCATGTTTTCTACTCCCAGTGTTAGATTCTCAGAATCTTCTTTAAACAGATTTATTGAAGGGGGAAAAAGGGAATTAGATTACAGAAACCTTGGCAATTGAATATGTTTATTTTAGCAGCCAATATATCTCTAGTTTTCCTAAATTGGAGCTTTCTTGATCCTCCGGCTAGCCACCTGTTAGAGTACCTGGGGAGATGGGCTACATATTTTCCTGATAAAGGAAGAATGTGCAGATGTTCTATGCTTATAATGCCATGCAAATCATGATCCTGTTTCCCAGGCTCCGAGGAGCCCATTAAATCCACCTTTTTAGTTCCCAACATATTTTAGACTTTAGGTTTGGTGATAGCTGTGACCTATTTTTATGAATAATGTTGGCTATGTTTTCCTCCCGGAGGCCAAGATCCGTTTCCAAGGCAGAAACGTCTTGGATTTTTATAAAGCTTCTTGTCTGGGTAGTGGCCATGACATTTAATAATTAGAAATTGATGTTAATTTTTAAAGTATAATCTCTGACATGCCTAAGGTCAGCTCTAAAGCTATTAATGTTCATTACTTTATCTTGTAACTTGCTTTGCAGCTGTTGTAATGATAAATATCAATGTGGCAACAATTAAGAGGGTTTTTTTTTTTAACATTAGTGAAACTGTTCCAGTCTTAAAGTAGTCCTCTCTTTTTCACATGTTGGAACTAATTTAAAAGAAAATGTCAGCCTCAATATAAGCATATACTATGACAGTTCAGCTTTTTTACTTAAGTAGAAAAGCTGTTTGAAATTTAGCTTTCATCAAAAATGGGAAAACTGCCCACTTGAAATAAAACAATAGCTGAAATCTTAGTCATTTTCCACTTATGAAGCTCTGTTTCCATTAAAATAAACAATACAAATTGCAGAATGCCAAAAAGCTTTATTCAAAGCGTTGGGAAAGGGTCTCTTTTGTTTTCTGACCATCGTAACCCAGTCACATTTGAAAACAGGCACATTCTGGATTAAATAAGTTAAAATCCAAAACAGTCAGCTAATATTTTAGCAGAGAATTGGCAGATAGAAACGGGTTCAAACATGCCATTAAAGCGAATAATGCTGGCTTGGTCCACTCTGCTTTCTTAAAAATATTTTCCACATTTCTTGAACCCTCTTGTTCAAGACCTCATGTTGACTGACTCATGTGGGTGATGTGATCATCTTTTGTGGGGGTGGGTGGTAACTGAGTTATTAATGATTTTTGGCACCTCCCAGGCCAAGTCCCTGCAATTTCCTTGGCAACATTTCAAAAGTAATTTGCCATTGCCTCTTTCCTAGGGCTGAAAGAGACTGACAGGCCCAAGGTCAACCAACTGGTTTGGCCTGTTGCCCTCATCAAATTGGCTCTCTCAACCATCACCTATCTTGACATTAACCTTTAAGATTATTAGTTGAGTGTTTAATTTTTAATGTTTTTGTGCATTGGGCAGCATTATAGTTCTTTTGGAACAACAGATGTTTCAAGCCACAGAAAACAGAAAAAGTTATGTTGTTCTGCATCTCTGTGGAGAATCAACTCCCAAATTGCCTTCTGCTCCTCGGTTCTAGTTTAAATGCCAGTAAAGATAACTAAGTGGGGGAGAGGATGACAGTAAGATTTCATTTTGACTTTTTAAAATTGTTTTCACTGAACAGATTCAGCAGTTGATCAATTCTGATGCCACTCATGTGTTAAAAATTCCTTGAGGTAACTCACTAAAGATGATTTGCAGAATGTAATGTGTGAACAAAAGTAACGGCAAAAAAAAGTGCCTTAACTCTTTTGTAAATGAACAACAGAAAACCTCATTCAAATAAACTTAGCGTTGCCACAAAATTGACAGTAGAATTCGCTTTAATGTAATTGTGCAACAGAAGGATTTGAAAAATAGACAGTGTCATATTTTAGAATCCCTCACTTTTCCAGAAGAGGCAAATATCCTTAAGAACCATGTGTATAACTAGTTAAGAAATATTAATACCAGATAAGTTATATCCAGTGGTGGGATTCAAATAATTTAACAACTGGGGTCTCTGCCCTAATGACCGGCTGGGTGGGTATGGCCAGGGGGTGTGACAGGCAGCACTCGGCCTCCTGCACACACCTGGGAGCAAAAACGGGCCGTGGGGGGGATGCGCCGCCTCACCTGGCACCCAGTCTTCGGCCTAGGAGGCCTCCCTGAAGCCTCCTGGGACCGAAAATGGACCACAGGGGGGCACACCACTACCCCGCACCCAATTTGAGACCTAGGAGGCCTCCCTGAAGCCTCCTGGTAGCAAAAATGGGGCGCCTGGGGACTCCTTGAAGGGCCAGGGTGGGGAAGGGAGGGGCCAGCCAGCAATTTAACTACCGGTTTGCCTGAACCAGCTGAATCCCACTACTGGTTATATCATATACACATCACAAGGAGGAATCGGTAGAAACATGATCTCCCCTTGACTTCTCGGTGATATCAAAGCATAGTTCTATATGTCAACATGGGAATCTTTTCGTAACCCTTAGAATAAATGTTATTTACCGTTAACCATCAGTAATTATTTGTCCATGCTGACACTGACATTGTAAGTAACAATCACTTATATGTCATTTCCCTTTTTATTTCCTCTCACAAAATCTAAAGAACAGATCACATTTTTCAGATTTCTAAATAGGGCCTGGGGGGTGGGGGGAACCCTGAGAAATGTTCATTTATTTCAGTACTCACATAAATTATTTAAACACTTCATTCAGTTCTCATTTATTTCCCATTGCAGTTACTATCTTGTAGTTGAGAGGTGTTATAGCACTTTGTAGATATGGAAAACAAGCTAATTATATATTTAGTAGCACATTTTGAAAGAGAAATATTTGGCATATTCAGCCTTAGCCCATGCAGATTTCAGGAATAATAAATGTTGTGAGCATTATTCATAACTTCTAATGTTTTTATGTTACTTAATGCAGCACTCCTTTCAAAATCTCAGTGTAGCACATGCTTTTGCACATTTATGCTCAATAATTAAGTCAAAGCAACTGAGGCTGTTCTTCTTTTTTTAAAAAAAGGTGAAAAACGTGCTGTTAAAATGTAATTAGTATGTTATCACATAAATGTCTATAAGTATATAATCACCAAAGTCGGCCATAGTTACTCGCTCTTTAGCGCATACTTAAAAGCCCAACAAATATGAAAAAGAAACATGCATTAAGAGATAGACACACACATTCAAAACTCATAGTAATCGTAATTATATCTTATGAAAATGATTCAGAATGCATCATTGAACTTTTATTAAAAGCTTGAAGAAGAGAGAGAGATTCTTTGTTTGTTGACTCTTCTTTCCAATAACTCCCAAAGCAGCTTTTCAGCTGTGATCTTACAAACATATTTATCAGGATGTAAATTTCATTAAATGCCTTGGATTGTCTTCTGAGCAGGCATGTACACAGAATTATGCTCCTACATGTTTAATGCAGATTTTTATAACATAAGCGTTTATAATTTTTACTTTTTAAAATAAATTTTATAATTTATAACTGTTATATAGTTTATATAACTTTTTAATTTAATTAATTAACTTCAAAACTATAACTTTTTATAATTCATAATTTTTTACTTTTGTTTTAATACTAGAAAAATAATAACAGGTTTTATTGCAGAATTTATGCCATTTTTCTATATCAGGGCTGTCACGCTCAAGACCCGGGGACCAGATCCGGCACAGGTCCATTTTCACTGGCAGAGTGTCGTAGGAGGCCATGGCAGCTGTAAACAGAGCTGGAGAGCCTGTCTTCACTGACAGAGCCCGCTGGCCACCCCAGGCACCCCCAACAGGAGTGACATCGAGCTGGCCACGCCCCTCCTGGCCAAACCTACCCTGTCACACCCCCCCCAAGGTCAAGCACAACCCTGATGCGGCCCTCAATGAAATCGAGTTTGACACCCGTGTTCTATATTTATTTATTTATTTATTTATTTATTTATTTATTTATTTATTTATTTATTTATTTATTTATTTATTTATTCATTCATTCATTCATTCATTCATTCATTCATTCATTCATTCATTCATTCATTCAATTTATAACCCGCCCTTCTCCTAGTGGATTCAGGGCGGTGCACAGCCAGAACTAAAACACATACCAATACAAAATTTAAAAATTATTAAAAGAATTATATAACTGTGGCCCCAAAATTTAAAACATTGAAAACTAAAACCCATTTGACAATTTAAAAAGCTAAAAAAGACTAAGAAAAAGGGGGGGGTTTCACGCCAGTCCTGCTTGATGGAAAAGTTTTTAGGGCACAGCGAAAAACCCGGAGATCAGATATCCTTCGTATCTGCAGGGGCAAATCGTTCCAGAGGGCAGGAGCTGCCACAGAGAAGGCCCTCCCCCTGGGGGTCGCCAGCCGACATTGCCAATATAGTTCAAGAGAATTGAAAACAGCATATGATTCAAAGAATCACATTGAATAAATGTAAGTCCAACTTCCCAAGATATTGATCAGATAACTGTGTTTAACTTTAGGTCCACCTTAATCTTCTGCCTATAGATAAATTCTCTAATTCTCATAGAGAAGGCATTCGATAAAATATGATCCATAAAGAGGCAGTTAGATGTGTGGTGTCTAAGCTATAGAACGGGGGTCCCCCAGCCCCAACCCCCGGTACGTGGCATGTCAGCAACCAGGCCATACAAACAACCAAAGCTCCATCCGCTGGATGCAGGCAGCATGCAAAACCACACCCCCTTCGGTCCATGGAAAAACTTCTCTCCATGGAACCGGTTCCTGGTGCTCAAAAGATTTGGGGGGGGGCACTGCTATAGAAGGCTTGCAAGGTCAAAATCAGCATTTTAAATCCACGTCAGGTAAATGCACCAGATAGTCTACTGGTAGACCAGATGTTTGTACCATCTGTGACCACTTATACTATCTGAGATTGATTTGAACACCTTAAAATAGAAAAGAAATGTAATATTTTATATCGTCTGGGAATTTTTTAAACAACTATTCACGAAAAGGTGATAATAGGCGAACTGCTTAATACTGTAATGGTTTGTTTGTAGAAGAGAAATTCAAAGATGTTTCTCATTGGATTGCTGACACTTTTTCTGTTCAATATAGGTTTATGCTGTCAAATTCCTAAGGTTGCTGCCTTAGTGATGGTTGTGACAAACTAGAAAATAGTTTTCCACCTAATATTTATTGACAAATCCTTGTTTGCTTGTTTCCCCTTCAGCCATTGGTAATCAAAAAGATAATATACTTGTGAAATGTTTAAACATTTGTAGTAATCACAGCTAAAACTGTTGCCTGTTTGTTTGTTTTTGTTTTCTCATGTTCAGGATATTGGATGGATGCAGTGGTGAAATGTAAAATTACTACCGGTTCTGTGGGTGTGGCTTGGTGGGGGGGTAATATGACTGAGTGGGCATGGCCAACTTTTTTTTTTCCTTGCTGTTAAAACCATTTTTTCTACAACCTCTTCGGCTGGAGAGGTTGTAAAAAAAAATGCTTTTAAAGCCTCTGACGATCCCAGCTGACTTGCCTAATCGGCAGAGGGTTTTTTTTCCTTTTAAAAACATTTTTTCTATAACCTCTTCGGCTGAAGAGGTTGTAGAAAAAATGCTTTTAAAAGCCTCTGATGATCCCAGCTGAGCCGCGCAATCATCAGAGGCTTTTTTTTTTTTTTACTTTTAAAAGCATTTTTTTGGCCAAAGAGATTGTAGAAAAAATGCTTTTAAAAATAAAAAAAAGCCTCTGATGATTGCACGGTTCAGCTGGGTAATGGGGGGGGGGGGGCAGGGATTTTTGCTACCGGATCAGGTGATCCGGTCCGAACTGGGAGCATTTCACCCCTAGATGGGTGTCCCAAAGGAGGTGCTTTTTCAAGAGGCAATTGGATTTTCTGGGTTTTTCTTTGAAGATGTTTTGCTTCTCATCCAAGAAGCTTCTTCAGCTCTGACAGGATAGTGGGGAATGGAAGGATTTATATTCCTTGCAGACAGCTGGTCATTTGCATCCTCTTAGAGCAGTGGTTCTCAACCTGTGGGTTGGGACCCCTTTGGGCGTCGAACAACCCTTTCACGGGGGTCGCCTAAGACCATCGGAAAACACATATTTTCAATGGTCAATGGAATAACTTTATGGTTGGGGGTCACCACAACATGAGGAACTGTATTAAAGGGTCGCGGCATTAGGAAGGTTGAGACCCACTGTCTTAGAGGGTCGTTGAAGCACTTGGAGATTTATCTGTGTCCTCACCATTCAAAGGCTGTTCATCCCAAATTCTTGGATGAGAAGAGAAACGTCTTCAAAGAAAAAACAAGGAAGTCCAGTTTCCTCTTGAAAAAGCACCTTGGGAACAACCATGACCGGGATGGCTGAGAAACTCCATAGACATATTGGATAGGTGTTTTTGAGTTCTTCCTTCACTTACCTTTAATTGTGTGTCTCTGGCATCTGTTTTTATGTGGATTTCTTTTTCCACTTAATAGCAGCAATGTTTCTTAAACCCTCTGTGCATAGCAATTTATTCTGTGTTTCTTTGCAGGGTTTCTTCTTGACGGTGTCACCAGAATCCATAATAAAAGTCGCAACTCAAGCTTCTGCAAACAACAAGATCTTCAGTTTAAATCTTTCTGCACCCTTCATTAGCCAGTTCTACAAGGACCAACTGATGGAAGTCATGCCTTATGTTGATATCCTGTTTGGGAATGAAACAGTAAGAGCTTCTTGGAAGTTTCCTTGTTTTAATACTGTGCTGGCATGTAAAGTGGTAAGGGTGGCAGATCTGGGCTGGAGATTCTGGGCAACCACTAGGTATTCAGCAAAGAGAGAAAGAAAACAGGTCTTTGCTGGCTTCTCTTCTCCACACACACACAAGCTCAGCTAAGTTCCCCCTCCCCTCCCCCCGAAGTGGTACCCATTTATCTACTCGCAATATTGCATGCTTTCAAACTGCTGGGTGAGCAGGAGCTAGGGATTGAGCGATAGGAGCTCACTCCGTCTTGCAGAGCTGGTCTCGAACTGCCGGAGTGCAGACCATTTCTGGCCAGCCATTCCAGTATCTTTAAACCCCCCTGTGCAGGAAAATTCCTCTTGCCAGAAGCTCCCAGCTCATCCCATCTCTGGCCTCCCTCCTGAAGGCAAGGCATCTCAGGGCCTTACCTTCATTAAGCTGGACCTCTAAGCCTCTCCATCCCCAGTCCAGGCCCCCTGGCACCTCACTATCCGTTTCACTGACATTAAGTTATGCAGAGAAGACATTATTTTTCCCACCACATAAATAAACACAACCAAGCAAGGTCAGACAAGAGGTGCAACTGGCTGGATGCTGATTATGCCTTCTTCCCATTGCAAAGGATTCAAGCTTGGGTTGATAATAAGTGTTTTTAAGGGTTATGGCCTTTTTGTAGGCAATTCTAATATCAAGCTTAATTGTTCTCAGGGGTCCTGACTCCTGACATTCATTCTCTCTCTCTCTTTGTGGATAAAATTAAACAATAACCCAGAAGCTTCTGCACAGGCTATGGTCCAAAAAATCAAGATGGCAGTCATAGTGTGACTGAAGCTCCACCTGTTGTTTTTTAAAATCTACATTGCATCTTAACTTTTTGGATACTGTCGGAAGAAATATCCTTCTGGGTTCAGTTCCAAATGGGGAAAAAGACACTGGATTCATGGAAGTTATTTGGAAAGAAGGTTTATTGATGAACAGGATCACATGCCTTGGAGATCTTGGGCGAAAAAAGGGAAGAGATGCTGAGAGTCCCTGGGTTATATACCATCTCTGGCTTTGAACTTCCTGAGGCACAGGAAGAGTATCCTGATTGGTTGCTGTCAGAGGTCATAGCTAGTTTTTTAGGTTGTCTGTGTGTTAAATTTGGTTGAATCTTGCTGGGTGATGCAGTGAAGGGCAATTAAATGGCTCTGCCTGAAGGAGGTAGATCTTTGTTATGTAGAATAGACTGGCCCAGGCCTTAATGGCCCATTGACAAAGGTGGGGGGGACCGAGTTTCTGCCTCCTTTTTAGGGGAAATATTCTGCCCTTTTCATATTTCTTAAAATATTTCATTTTTCTAGGAGAGGGGTGGGCTTTAACTTCCTACAACACCATACCTCATGGAGATATCTGAACTCTTTCTTAGTCTCTCATTGTTTAACCTAGAAGCAAAGGTTATTTCTGGCCAGTTTCTTTATTTTCATTCATTTGGCAAGCAAAGACCACATTCTAAATAAAACAATAGCATAACTAGAAAACATATTAAAACTATTTAAAGTAAATTAAATCGATGGAGACAATTTGTTTAATAATCTCTTTTTCTTTTTTGTATTTCAACGTGAGGGTAAAATACGGAGGAATTTTGGAAGCAGGAACCAAGGTTTTGGTTGATTGTTGTGCACCTGACTTCTGCTCCCTACAAACCAGAAATTTATTTATTTATTTAATTTCTCCCGGAAATTAAATTCTCCCGAAGGACTCAGGGTGGTGAACAGCCATAGTAAAAACAGTATACAAGACAAAAAATTTAAAAACTTATTAAAATAATTCAATCACTGGACAAATTTAAAACACCCAGCTAAAATCGTTATTTAAAACCCCTATCAAACCCAATTAAAATCCTTTATCCTGTCAGACCGGCTTGCTGGAATAATAGGGTCTTCAGAGCACGACAGAAGGCGCGGAGGTCAGGGATCCTTCGTATGTCCGGGGGCAATTCATTCCATAGGGCCGGGGCCCCCACAGAGAAGGCTCTCCCCCTGGGGGTCGCCAGCCTACATTGTTTGGCCGACGGCACCCTGAGGAGGCCCTCTCTGTGAGAGCGTACTGGTCTACTGGTCGGTGGGAGGCAATCAGTGGCAGAATGCGGTCCTGTAGATAACCAGGTCCTAAGCCAAATTCATCCAAACTGAATTTGCATATTTGCAAATTAGTGTTTCTGCTTACCTCATCAGTATTTATTAACTAGGCTTCACACAATAACTTCAGCACTTTTAGTAGAAGCAATTAATGCTTTTAACCAATTTTTGCCATTCGACAGTCATTATCTAGGAATCCATGATTGGAGAAGTTTATTATTGTCATTTCTTTTAATTATCGCTGAATTTAGTTTTCTAATAGCATCGTTGTGCAAATGATTCTTAGCTGTAATACCTTTCAAGTTTATTGTAATCACTGGATAATTAACCTGCTAGGATTTAAGCACACTCAGCTTCCCCTCAGGACATTTAACACTTAAATAAGGTCAATTATCTCCCAATGATAAGTGCCTGGTCACAAGTTCTGCTTAATCCACCTCAGAACTGCTCACCTTAAATAAGTAAATGTTCGTTGCATAATTTTAAGTTTCTCTACTTTTATCACAGCTCATTATATTGTCTAAGGATACA
Organism: Pituophis catenifer annectens; assembly: GCF_029215685.1. Lineage (NCBI taxonomy): Eukaryota > Metazoa > Chordata > Lepidosauria > Squamata > Colubridae > Pituophis > Pituophis catenifer. The sequence continues at coordinate 678,215 of NW_027256909.1, read as the reverse complement.
GATTCTGAATGCGACCCAAATGCCAGATAATAGGATGGGATGGGATGAAACAGAACAGAACAGAACAGAACAGAACAGAACAGAACAGAAAATATGGAATGGAATGGAATGGAATGGAATAAAATAATAACTTTATTGTCAGTTTGAATGTACACTAATCGGCATACATTAAAGTGAAATTTCATTGCATACAGCTCTCAAAGGGACACCACCTCCAATTTATTTATTTATTTATTTATTTATTTATTTATTTATTTATTTATTTATTGGTTCGATTTATATTTTTATATTTATATTATATTTATATACACTACATAACAGAATAAATAAATAAATAATAAATAAATAAATAAACAAACAAACAAACAAACAGAATTATGCATATACCCCTCCCTATATGTTATATGTCACAGAGAAACAACACAGTCTAGTTGAGATGTTATGGCGAGAGCACCGAATCTTGAAAGTCTACCAGACGGATGGCCTAGGGAACAAAGTTGTTACAGAATCTGTAGTCCTGCTAGAAATACGTCGAAACCTCCTTCCAGAGGTGTTTTGGATGAGAAGCGAAACGTTTTCAAAGAAAAACCCGAGAAAGTCCAATTGCCTTTTGGAAAAGGACTTTTGGGACAAGTATTTTCAGTATTCCAAAAGTTAGAGATCACCAAATGGGCACCATAAGAAGTCAGTGGAGGAATCTTAATTTTCTAAAAAGTCAAGTCAAGGAAAATGGTGTGAGAACAGAACAACGCCCAAAGTATGTTCTTCTGTTCCAATCTTCAGTCTTGATTATAAATTATTTCTGTTGGAGGGGAATTTTCAGTTTTCATGGATCACTTCACCCCAAATCGTCTTTCAACCCCGATCAGTTGCTCGCTGTAGCACCAGGATAATGTTCCGATGTGTAAGAGGAAGGATTTTGAGATAACCTGGGCAGCTCCATTGCTGAACAAATCTTCCACCCTCACTCTCCTTCTTTCCTCCTTGTCTTCAGCAAGCTTCAAAGCTAAGCTTTAATAAAATAAAATGCTTTTAAAATATAGCTCTGGCTTGAAGCCCCCATTGATAAAAATCCTGTTATTGGAAACTCTCTAAATTACTGGAATTAATCATGCTGTTTATAAAATAGCACACTTTCCATGATTCATCTGATTCAATTAATCTTTCTATTTATCGGTGTTACCTTGACAGCGGCACTATAAATTCTTCTGCAGGTATTTAAATCATTGGCCTAGGAATTTGTGAGTAAAAAAAAAATCTATAGACAAGATTTTTGATGCTTCATTCAAGTTGCATCTTATAGAAGTCATCTCTCTCTCTCTTTCTCTCTTTCCCTCCCTCCCCCCTCCCTTCTCTCTCTCTCTCCATCCATCCAGAATGTGAAATGCTCTTTTGCCTGTGATGTGAATCACAGTCCTTTGTTTTTTAAAATCATATTACATTTTTAAAAATGACACTTAGAGTTATTTTAATATGTTACTATTTTATAGGACTTAAAAGACGTTTTACTGTTGTTTTTATGGTTTGATGCTTTTTTTGTTGTTTTGGTCTTGATAGCTGCAAGCTCAGGTCAGAGATCTAGGGCAAATTAAAGGCCTACCTGATTAAATTAAGCCACAACTAATGGTAAAACACTACATTTATTCTAAATATATTCTAAAAATATATTTAGAAACATAGAAAAGTGAGAGCAGAAAAAGACCTAGTGATGATCCATTGAGTCTGCCCTTTGACCTTATTTTTATTTAATATACAGGATTACAGGATTAAGTAAATACTTAGGGATTTAGCCAAGTTACGTCAGGAGATCCATTTGCCTTGCCCATTGCTTTAACCAGAATCAGGGCATTACCTCGAGAACAGTGAAAACTGTCACCCTTTGAGATTCTATATGGTAGACCTTTCTCATCCCAGTCAATATCAAGAGATGAAGGAGAGACAAATATAACACAAGATTTACAGAAACTGGCCCAGGTTCTGTCTCGTATTTCTCAACAGGTGCAAGACGCCTTGCCACCAGTAACAAGAGCGCCATTTACTATACGGTTTAGTGGCTGCAATTGGTTCTGGTGAAGTGGTCACTAAGTGACATTAAGTGAATCATGTGACTGACAGAGAAAGAGGGGGACACTGGGACACTGGGACGATCATTGGTTGTTCCTGTCTCCTTCCAAGTTCTCTTCTACAGTGACCCATTTCCCCCCCCCCTTTTTTTTTGACCCCTTGCAACACAGAGAGATTGCTTAAAGAAACTGTCTTCCTGAACCGCTCTTCTGCCCAATATAAAGCTTCCCTAAGTGCTAGTTAACAAGCTAAAGCTCTGTAACCTTAATTAGAACCTTCAGGCCTGCTGGCAGCTGCCTGAAACTGACAAGACCTTAATCAGTTTCACACTAAAGGTTTTTGTTGTTTTGTTGCGAAATTGTTTTTATATCGCCTTCCTAACTGCAAACAGTAGCTACCCAAGGCAGTCCTTACACAAGGACTACCTATAGGAAAGATTGCCCCCAACAAAACAAAAAAGTCACAAAAAGGGGATTGTGCCAGTAAGACCTGAGAAAGAAGTCCCTAATATGGTGTTGGATGACAGAGCCTAGGCCTGTCTTGGTCCTCACTGTAAAAGAAGGGAGCCCAGCCTCTTCTAGCACCAGATTTACTCAGAAAAATATGACATTTCCCACTTTGCCTCTTTAGTTGAGTTGTTGGCAATGCAAAAGATATTTAAGAAGAGAGGTTGAGAGAACTTGATTAGGACATCCAGATCATCATCTCTTTCTTCTCCTACAAGAAAAGAAGGCCAGGCAAGTCTCCAGGCAAGAGCCCAAGTGAGAGTGAGGCTGCAGACCACTCATTCTGTTTTCCTACTTTTGATAGATTTTGTGTCATCTTTCATCTGTTTTCCAGTCTTCCAGTAACCTCTGTTAATAAAGCATTTCTAATAAAGATCTTTATTAGATCTAATAAAGATCATAAAGTCGAGGGACACAGTGGCTAAGACGTTGAGCTTGTCGATCGAAAGGTCGGCAATTCAGCGGTTCGAATCCCTAGTGCTGCGTAACGGAGTGAGCTCCCGTTACTTGTCCCAGCTTCTGCCAACCTAGCAGTTCGAAAGCATGAAAAAAATGCAAGTAGAAAAAAATAGGAACCCCCTTTGGTGGGAAGGTAACAGCGTTCCGTGCGCCTTTGGCATTTAGTCATGCCGGCCACATGACCACGGAGACGCCTTCGGACAGCGTTGGCTCTTTGGCTTTGAAACGGAGATGAGCACTGCCCCCTAGAGCTGGGAATGACTAGCACATATGTACGAGGGGAATCTTTACCTTTACCTTTAATAAAGATTGTGCCCAAGTCCAAGATCCCTTCATCCCTCAATGGAAGAGCAGTAGTCATTATTTTAAATATTTACATTCTTCCTTGTTTGTTTTAATCATGTTTGCGTACAGCAGGTTTATAAACCACTCGGAGTCCGTCAGCAATGCTAGGAAGGAAGAAAGAAGGAAGGAAAGACCCCAGTTTAAATACTGACCAATTTCCAAAATGATTTCAGTATTCAAAAAGTTAGATGCCGCAAAATGTGCACCATAAGTTAGTGGAGACATTTGAATTCTCTAAAAAAAAAAAGACGACAAAAACTCAAGGAAAACAATGTGAGAACAGAACCAGAATACCCTAATGCTTGCTCTGCCTCACTACCACTCTTAATAATTTACATAATTTATCTAGGCATTTAAATTTGCTGTAAATACAAGCGATAAAGAATGTGTACCAGCATTCTGCCTTGGTTTAGGAACACCACATTAGTTAATTAGTGAGGGTGTTTTTTCTAGAGACAGACATTTAGAAGGTTTGCCTCAGCCATTTACAACTTATTTTTCTTGGAAATAGTGAAGTATTTGAAATAATGGGGAACGGGGCCTCTGACTTCCTTTTCTGCTGAGGATTGCAGAGCCCACCGTCTTCCATATACTCTGAAAATACTTCATTTTGGCCTCTGAGAGTGTATAAATAAAACCTACTGGCAGGATTTACGTTATCTTTGTACCTAAGCCAATTTGTAAAATGGTTGTGAAGCTAAATCATGTAATTGGAAAGACTCCTTCAACATTAATTGGAAATACGATACCGGACTGTTCAGCGTTCCCTCTTATCCAAATGTAAGGAAACCAGACAGAAATCTGAAGACATTTGTAACATACTTGAATAGTTTTTTTCGAAGGGCAGAAATTGGGAGATTAGTGGGAATCAGTGTATTTTGAGAGTTACCTTTGTTTTGATATTCTTTTGTCTTCAGTAAAACAGTCATTTCACAATGAACATAACTATTTTACAATGGTGTATAATGAATACAGTAAGCATTTCTCTGGGCGTAGAGCAACTACTTCATAACTCTCTAAAAGGGATAATGATAGAAAATCCTCCATTATATTCATAGCAGGGGAACCCTTTCTTATGATTTCTTGCGGATCTCAGTGCAGCGGTGCATTTCACAAAATAATTCACAAATATAATTTCCTAAACCTCAAGAGGAAGCTACACATTTTATTTCTTTTTACTTAATTTTTCTCATCTTCCATTGGAGATTTGAGTCCATTACAATGTAGAAACAGTCGTTATTGGAGGGTTATCCATCGGGGAGAGATTTCATGAGAGAGAGAAAATGAACTGAATATTCAAATAAGAGTCCTCCATTAATGTGTGGGTCCATGTGACTGCCATTTCTCCACTGTCTTTGGGATACAGCAGAAAAATTGCCTTTCTCACCTTGGTAGATGATGGGCCTCGCCAAGAGATAAGATAAGGGAGTGTAGCAGCCTTTAACCAACTATAACGTCATTCTGGGTGATTTCTCCCAGGGGAAGTACTTCAGAAATCTATATATATAAAAGCAAAATCCACTCACTCATCACGAAATCTCCAGAACTGTAAAGCCTACAAACTTGAAATTTGGCACATATGTTCCTCTTGGCTTCTAGGCACTCACTAAGAAAGGATTTTTCAAAATGACCATCAGATCATTAGTATTTCTTATACAGTATATTAACACGCTCTGATGCTAAAGAGTTAGACGTCCTACCTGAAAAGTTCCAACTGCCAGTTGCCTCACATTCCGTTAACTCAGGTCTAACTGGCAGCCTTCGCTCAGGGGCAGTCTGGGGCTCCTTACAGTACTAAACGTCCCTACCTCACCGAAATGTCTACGCCTTCCACATATGGAACTGCTTCTGAATTCAAGGTGGCGGGAGAGATATTCCCTTATGTGTTTCAATCACCGACCACGACTGAGCCAACGGATTGTGAACCAAATTTCTCCTGCATACTGTCCCAGCCCCAACTCACTTCTTACACTGACCTTCTCAGTTCAGACGAATCTATTCCTTCTACTGTAACACCAGTTAAAGGGTTACAAGCAGGGTGGATAAAAATCAATGATTTTTTTTTAAAAAATCCAAAAAATCAGATTTTTTTAATTTAAATCGGATTTTTTTGATTTAAATCGGATTTTTTTGATTTAAATCAGATTTTTTTGATTTTTATCAAATTTATTTTAATAAAAAACTTTTGGGGTTAAAAATCTATCGTAAGATAGTTTTCTATTTAAGATACATAAATAATGTAGTTTATTCAGCATGAAATGGAGCTTAGTTATGTAGCATGAGGCTGTATATTCTGCAACACTGGGACTATCGGTGAGTCAACAGTGGGTCAAAGGAGTAGCAGAGATGACAGTTGCTCTTTAAAAATTATGATTTAAATTGAGTTGATTTAAATCAAGCCTTTTTACTAGTGATTTAAATCATGATTTAAATTGTGATTTAAATCAACTCGATTTAAATCAAATCCACCCTGGTTACAAGCCTTTTGTATACAGGCAGCTAATTCATAATAACTGTCCATAATAACTATCTGTTCTTCATAATTGAAGAAGAAATTATTTTCCAATTTGATCCAATTAAAGTTTTTCTCCCATCAGTGTGAAAATAAAATTTAGAATTTTGGAATTCCCCTCGGTCATTTTCTAATTTGCACAAATGGCCTATTTTTTAAAAAACCACAATAAAACAATATACAAAGCATATTTGGAGTTCGATCCTGACTGGCTCAAAGTTGACGCAGCCCTCCATCCTTCCAAGGTCAGTAAAATGAAGACACAAATTGTGGGAGCAAATATGCTGACTCTGTAAACAAGTTAAAAGAGGGCTGTAAAGCACTGTGAAGCGGTATGTAAGTCTGAAGTGCTATTGCTGTTGCTGTATTTGGTACAGTTAAAAGGAGCTTCGTTCAGTGCATATTGATAAGACATTAAATTCCTATTTTAAAATCTCTTGCTAAATTTATTGAGGGATCTTTAATGCATTTCTAAGAAGAGAGAAAATATTAAAGTGCGTTTTTTAAAATAGCTTGTCTAAATGTGAAGAGAAATAATAGGCCTTAATGTAATATACAGTCAACATTTTCTATCTGGGTCTTTACTGCTTTAACAACAGTTGATAGACTGACTGACATTTCATGTTTGTTCCCTTTATTTGTAATGAAAGATTCTATTCTGGAATCAGATTACAGTGTACATTCAGGATATAATTCTACAATATAAATTCGAAAATGATCATGTTGCAACCATACGCTTTCATGATTGATGGAAAGCTGTCTAAAAGACATAGATTGCCATCCATCAAAAATTAAATGTGCTATAAAAGGAAAGGAGAAACAATGGAAGGAAATGATTAATAAAGTTCTTTTGAAATGAATCCATTTCAATCCAGTCCTAATTTTATTACTTGTTAAGGCTGTAAGTCTGTATTTTTTTTTGTTTCGTGTTTTCTTGCTTTTAAAATTCTTATTACTTTTAATTATTAGCATTGCATTATATTTAATTCTTATTAAATAATTCCTATTTTATTCAGCTGTATTACTCAAACCCCAAAATTTCCTTTTTTATGCTTTACCTTGGTTTTTAAAAGGTTCCCTGTTGCTAGGGACATTTGAAGTTGATAGTAACCTTTAGGTGAAAAAATATGACAGGTAGACTGGAGAGAAAGTTCAGATTGTCCAGTTTCGAGGAAAAATACAGTTTTTGTAATGGGTTTTATTAATTTCATCGGTTATGAGATGTCAGAACAGCTGAGTTTTATGACTATCCCAGCTACTGTATATCCCAGCTGTGACAATTGATCTTTTTGAAGTTCCAGCAGAAACTATAATGATGTCAAAAATTTGAGCAAAAAATTATTTATTTGATGCACTTGTATTTATAGTCTTCCTTTTTATGATGTACTCTGGAAGGATTATGTAATGCTAACTGATGTGTATTTTATCCCAACAACCACCACCAAGAATGAACAAGAATGACTACTTCAAAGTCAGCCAGTAAAGTTCATGTTCAAGCACAGAGAGTCCTTATTTAGTGGCCGCAATTGAGAGTAGCAGCTCTGTCATTAAATGAAGCAGTCATTAAGAAAGAAGCCCATGGCTAGGCTTTGCTTTTCCCCACTGCCCCAGCCTTTGCAAGGGACACCCTAAGTGTTGGGATAATTAGCAAGAAGGGAATTGCTATTTGCATGTACAATTGAGCCCAAAATTTCTGTTGCTAAGTGAGACAGCTGTTAAGTGAGTTTTGCCTATTTTACAACCTGTCTTGCCAGAGTTGCTAAGTGAATCACTGCAGTTGTTAATTACCAACACGGTTGTTAAGTGGCTTCCCTGTTGACTTCGTTTGTCACAAGGGCCCAAAAGGAAATCGATCGCATGACCCCAGGACACTGCCACCGTCATGAATCAGTCCCCCAAGCGCCTGAATTTTGATCACATGACCATGGGGATGCTGCAATGATCATGTATGAAAAATAGTCATAAGTCACTTTTTTTTAAGTGCCATTGTAACTTCAAACAGTCACTAAATGAACTGTTGTAAGTCAAGGACAACTTGTACTTTCATTGGAGAGGAAGAGATTACAAGAGAGTAAGCAGACACGCTATGGAGAATACATATTGAAAGTAATGTACTGGCGCCAACTGTTTGTCTACCAACTTCGTGCTCCCTGAGTACCCTAGCCCAGGGATCTGCAACCTTAAACATTCAAAGAGCCTTTTGGACCCTTTTCCCACAGAAAACAACGGAGCCACAAAACCCTTTCCCGTGCCTGACTATTTCTTGAGCGGCCACAAAACTAGCATATGTAGTTGAATTAAACGTTCTGTTTTCTTCTGAAGCGTTTCTTTTCTTGGATTTATCCATGGTTGGCCTACCGGGGGTGTTGAAAAGCTTAATAAATTGTGTGCCAGCAGATATTGCACATTGGCAGTTGTGACGCATATTTTGAGTGACAGGGAGCCACAGCAGAGGGGAGAAAGAGCCACATGCGGCTCCAGAGCCACAGGTTGCTGACTCCTGCCCTAGCCCATTCTTTTCTATGAGTATTCCCCATTGTGTGCCTTATCCCTTCCTCTCCAATCTCTCTGTTTTGTGAGCAGGGGATGAGATGGGCCAGAAACAGGACAACATTGACTGTAATGACAAACTCATGAAAGAGGGAGACATTGTGAAAGTCATAGACCTTGACTGCAAAGTTGTTTTTTTCAATGTCATTGTAACTTTGAGTGGTTGCTGCGCAAGACAGTTTGTAAACATGGTTTGAACTGGATCTTCCCAGTCCGTATAAAGCAGTCTGTCTACCTTACACCACTGGTTCCATTATACTTTGTGACCATATGTCCTTTATTATATAGGACAGTCCTTTATTTTAGCAAGCTGTCCTTTAGATTAATTGGTTGGTTGGTTGGTCATTTAACTTTTACCATAAAAACAGTACCGTTTAGTGTCAGTCTTCCATATTTATGTGAATAATATGGAAATTAAATTTCTCTTTCTAAAATAAATTTACCTATGTTGTTCTGTTTATATATTTTTATTTGAATATGCGAATATTTGTAAATGTGTTTCTTGGTTTTGCTCTGTAAAGCAAAAGTATCTACTCTGTTGAGCCTTTTCCAGGTTTTGCCCCTTTTTCATCTTGTCCGTCATTTCTTTTCCACGAAAATATGGTGACCGTAATTATACTACACAAAATAATTGATTGTGACAACCTTAGTTTTTGGAACATGGAAACCTGGAAAACTAGCCATAAACGTGCCGTGTGCATTTTCGATACAATGCAATAGGAGACCTTCTGTACTTCCAGGGTTTCCCAGAAATATAATTTGTATTCTTACATTAACATCTGGATATCTATAATCCAGACTAACAGAAAGGGTTGATAACAAATAATAAAATATATTTCTCTGGAATGAAGAAAATGTCGATCCTAGTAGGTTTCATGGCTCCAGTAATATTTAGCAGTTTTTAAAGTTTGTAAGTGGCTAAGATGTTGAGCTTGTCGATCGAAAGGTCGGCAGTTCAGCGGTTCGAATCCTTAGTGCCGCATAACGGGGTGAGCTCCTGTTACTTGTCCCAGCTTCTGCCAACCTAGCAGTTCGAAAGCACGTGAAAAATGCAAGTAGAAAAATAGGGACCACCTTTGGTGGGAAGGGAACAGAGTTCCATGCGCCTTTGGCGTTGAGTCATGCCGGCCACATGACCACGGAGACATCTTCGGACAGCGCTGGCTTTTCAGCTTTGAAACAGAGATGAGCCCTGCCCTCTAGAGTCAGGAACGACTAGTACATATGTGCGAGGGAAACCTTTACCTTTACTTAACCTACCTTTCCCCTTGTCAACATATTTTTTTTCCATTTTATTATACATTAAAATAAATAATATTCTTCCAGAGGAACATGTCCATCTGATTCCTTTGCCTGTAAAAGCCAACGTTTTGTGGATGGTTTCCTCAGCACTGTCAAGGGATATATAAGGTGTATGGGTTTGTCCATATTCTGCATTATGTTTTCTTTATACTCAATGCGTAGCTATATTTGGCTTATCTATTGGCAAAAGGGATCAACTGGCAAACATAAAAATGTCTTGTCTCTTTGGTATGTTACAACTGGAGGCATCTCATTTTCTCTTTCTAAGATCTAATATCATTGGGCAAGTCATGAAGAAAATACAAATTGTGGCATATAATTTAATATACTTCTCTTCTCAAAAAATATGAGGGAACTCAAAAAGTATTTGAACTGTTTTCTATATGTTAGCAATTACTTTGATTCCCTGGAGTGCTGGAATGTTTTACTCATTCGGAGTAGAGTGTCAGCGTTGATGGGACTCCAGCACTCCATGTTAAATATTTTATTAAATGAAGCTAATTATAAAAAGCTTTTGCAGATAACAATTTAGTGGCAGGATTTCTAGAGGAAAGAATGAAATCATGCCAATGAATGCACAGATGTACATGCCTAGACATACATCTTTTTAGCCTGTACGTGTTCACCTGCTGAGTATGTTCTGGCATTTTGAAGCCAGCTGGAAGTTTTTTGCCACAGCCTGGATGATTTTACGCTGGGTCATGGCCTGCCCCGTGGAAGGCCCTTAATGTCAATTAGGCAGAATCTTTGTTGCGATTCTTATGTGATCTTAAAACCAAGAGAGAAGCTTTCTAAACATCTTCCAGTTCTGCTAGTTTAATTTCTCATCTGTGTAAATAAAGGCGAAAACGCTGTCTTTTCAATGTGTCTTTTTGCCATCCTGGTGAGAGGAACCATAAAAAGTTTCCCTGAAATTATTAGCTAACCATGTTTATTATTTGGAAGATGTTTGCGCACATTAAAACAATAGCTAGTATATATGATTAAGGCATTCTGATGCCTTTCTTACATTCTCTCTTACATGCATGCACTCACACATGCATGCATGCACAGACTCCTCTAAATTATTATTTTTCCAATAAAATCCATTTTTTTCCGGTTGTGTGAATCCAGTTGTATCCAAAAAGAGAACGATCTCCACCATCATTAAAGTGAGCTATTATGCCCTTCAGTTTCCCTGGTCTTATCACATCACAGCTAGATATGAATATAAATGCATTTTCCCTCTGAAGTCTAGCTAGCAATTAATTGAGCATGCATAGCTTATTCTGTGCACTCTAGCCAACATTAAATGATACTTCTACAGATTAGGTTTTTTTTAAAAAAAAACATATATTTTAAGAAACACGGCCAAACTGATTGCTATTGAGTATCTGTAATCTCCACCAATAATTTACTTGCACACTGTGTTTTTGACTGCAGACAGACCTAAAAGAAAATAGCTAGAAGCTGAGTTTATTGCCAAAAAGTCTTTCCTTTTTTTGTAATCGAGAAGGAAGTGCATATGTTTTAAAAGCCCTATCAGAAATATCAAAATATGAAACAATGCATTTGCTGTAATTTCTAAAATCATGCCATTTCAGCTTCCCCAGGGAAGTGGCTGAGTAATGTTGGTGTAATAAGGGCACCTTCAGTGTTAGAGTAATAAAAGCATTGTTAAATTGACTAAATCCCACAGAAAGGAAATTAGAAAGGATTGGTTAAAAAAAAAAAAGGAATTTTCCAAAATAGAGCAATCGGGGAAAAAAACCTGATGGCGTTAATGTATTTAAAACAATGAGATCTTCATAAATTAGACACCAGAGAAATTAAGTGTTTTTTAATCTTTTTGCAGGGAAACAATTTTGGGATTGCTTGATAGCAATGTTTCTCAACTTCGTCAATTGTAAGATGTGCAGACTTCAAGAATTCCCCAGCCAGTCATGGTGATAGTATTTACGGGAGGGGAGTAGATGTCTTGTTGGACTATTGTGGCCCGCCAGCAGAGCTGGCAGCAGAGACAGACAGTGAGGAGGTTGGGGAGGAACGTGGGTCAGTCCTGGAGTCTGGGGAAGGCTCAGACGAGGGCTCTGCATCAGAGGCAGAGAGGGGGCCAGGGTCATCTGGGAGTTATGTGCTGCCTCTGGAATCTGACATCAGTGAGGCAGAAGAACAGTGTGAGCCTGTTCCCAGTGTGCGCATGCGCAGAGCTGCCAGAAGGCAAGAACAAATAAGAAAAAAAAAGGGCGACTCGGGAGTAAGGCTTGGAGATGATTGGCCCCTCCCATAAGACATAAAAGAGGAACAAACGGACATGAGCCTTTGCAGGAAGCAATTAGTTCATATAGTCAATTCAAGCTCTGAGAAGTCTGTTTGACTCTGTGCTCTGTTTGGCCTTGCAAAACTAATTGACGGTTAGGTCCCTGGCAGCATTTCAAGGGAGATAAAGGTGGGTGCTTATCAAGATTACCCTGAAAGACTGTGTCAACTCGAGCAGACATCTGTCGGAATCTTCACAGACTGTTTGTGAATCATTACAGGCTGTGAATGACCATAATTCACAGCCATCTCAGTAAAGTAGGTTTTTGGGACTAAAATCGTGATATATGCTTTCTCAGGAAGCCTAGGTCAGAACATGGACCACCATTTAAGTGTAGGCCAGCAGTGTGCTGTAGCTGCCAAAAAAGCCAATACAGTCCTGGACTGCATCAAAAGAGGGATAGCATCAAGATCACAAGAACTAATAGTACCACTCTATACTGGTGTGTCTTTACTCCACACTTGGAATATTGCGTCCAGTTCTGGTCACAACCGTTCAAAAAAGATGCTGAAGCCCTGGAAAAAGTATAGAGAGGAGTCATAAAGATGATAACAGGTCTGAAAACTAAATTGTACAATGAACGGCTGAGATAACTAGGTGTGTTTAGTCTAATGAAAAAAAGGCTCGGGAGATAATGATAAATTTGATAAATTTATATTTATTTATAAATTTGATAAATAAATAAATAACGGTCGTCTAATACTTGAACGGCTGTCACAAGGAAGAGGGGATCGACTTATTCTCCAAAGCACCAGAGAACAGGACTGTTCTGCCCCAGCTTCGGATTCCCACAGAATGTGACACACACCAAGCTTCGCAAACACTGTTTAATTCCAAACAAACCCCTTTCAAGAATGCAGGCTTCCCGTGCAAAGGGTCCTTATCAAAGTTATTAAGAACAAAGTCCGACAAAGGTTGGCAACCAGCCCAGAAAACCAGATATGAGAAGTCGCTCGCTCTCCAAGATGCTCTGTAGTAATGAGACATTGTTTCTAGCAAGAAAGCACTAGCTGCGTGCGACTTAAATAGGCTAAGCGAGTGGCCAATTATCCTCAAGCCTTACTCTCGAGGAGACCTCCTCCTCCTGATTAGCCACTCCTGCCTTTTGGCAGCCCTGCGTGCCCGAGCATTGAGGAGAGGCTCCTCCACTTCGCTCTCTCTCCACTGGAAGGAGCCTCTGGAGGTTCTGAAGGCCCTGGCTGAGTCTCTGCCTCTGGAATCACACCCTCTTCGGCCTCCTCGCTGTCCACACGAGCGCAGGCTGCTGGCACAACACCACACCAGCCTCCTCCTCGTCGGGATCAGCCACGATCCACGCAGGCCGCTGGCGGGCCACAACAAGGACAAAAAGCAATGGGTAGAAGCTCACCAGAGGGAGATCCAATCTGAAAATAAGAATTTCCTAGTAGTGAGAAGAGTTAACCAGTGGAACATCTTGCCTGTCGAAATCTTGGATACTCCATTGCTGGAGTTTTTCAAGAAAAGATCAGACAGCTGTTTGTCCACGATAGAGTAAGGACTCCTGTCTTCGGCAGGAGTTGGACTAGAAGACTTCTGAGATCCCTTCCAGCTCTATGATTCTATGTGTCAGGCCTGCCTCATCTCAGGTCTTTAGGAAAGAAAGACCCTTGACTTCATTTGGTTGAAGTGATAGGTTCTTTTACTAAGGTTAAGTGGTTGCAGGAAAAGAAAGGCTAGATCTGGTGTGAGTATTCCCACACAAAAGTTACACTTCCCCCCCCCCCGGTTCCTGGCCCTCTCTCCCCCCCCCCCATTTGACCAGTCAATCAGTGTCCAATAGCAGGCCAGCCAGATGTTTTGGGAACTGTGTGGTGGTTCTGTTCTCATCCTGGATTCCCTTGAAGACCAGTTTGATTTGGTCCTGCCACCTCTGGTTTGTCGGGAGTGTCTTTCTCCTCCCCCCCTTTGCCATTTGTCTTTCTGTTCTCAGACTACTACTCTATATTCCTTTGGCCCCTCCCCCCCGTTCCACCTGGCATTTTATGGCAGGATGCCACAAAGCTGAAAATGGCAGATCTGACGTTATGAGTCTAGCAACATGGCTATGCTTTACTAGTATCTTCTGCTGTGAGGTTTGTTAGCTTGACTTTTTAACTAATACCGGTAGGAATTCTGAAAAGCCTCCTATGCAACTAACCAGACCTGACTCTCCTTAGCTTCCCAGACTTAAGTACCATCTTCTACTAAATTAGAAGGGGGATCAATGCTTTCCTCATTAAAATTCTTTCCAGGGTGTTGGCAACACAACGTCTTCAATGGCTTTAATTAATATTAATTAATCTTAATCCATTAAAGTATTGGGCACTTAATCTGTCAGGCTATCCCTGGATTAGAATTTGTTTAAAAAGCAGAGTAACTGGTGCGTGATCAGAAAAAGAAAAACAATTGAAAGAGAAATCGTCACTTATTTTTCAACAAAGCATATTCTAAGTAGATCAATTCAGGAACAGGAACAGCATTACGGGAGATGCTTGTGTGTTTTGGTATGCTTGGATTTAAGCTACCGCAAGCAGATCATGTTTAAGAGAGCTGTTACCGTGCCACATGTTTTTTTGGCCGCCTCATTGGTTTAAAAAAAAAACAAAAATCTGCCTTATTTAGAATTGAGCATTTCATTAAATCTTCTCCAACAGTGACAGTTCTGGTATTAAACGATCTTATCTAGGAAATCAATTAAAAATGAGACCTATCATTTTTGCGCCACTAGACAGATCCTAAGTTACTTTTGCAGCACCTATTTAGCCTGTAGCCATTATAAATCTTCCCAAAGAGTCCTAAGCAAGTAATTAGAACTGCCACACCTCTTCTAGCCGCATAACAAAAGCGCAGATAAAGAGTTTCTAAACCTCTTTTAATGATTTTTCATGGTGTGTTAAACTTGAAAGTGATACCAGGGGTAATATCCTCGATTATGTTGCTCACTCTGTGTCTCTTAATAACACTCCCCACTCGATTAACATTAAAAGAGAGTACATAATCTTGATAATTATATAAATACTCCTGTATTGCCTTGAGCCCTTTTCAGTGATGCTGGACAGGTCTGGGGGGGGTAAAAAAAAAACATTTTAGGCCCGTGTGTGTGTGTGTGTGTGTGTATAAATTTGATTTATATGCCGCCCTTCTCCGGAGACTCAGGGCGGCTTACAATGCGCTAAGCAATAGCCTTCATTCTTTTGTATATTTTTTATACAAAGTCAGCTTATTGCCCCCACAACTGGGTCCTCAATTTACCTACCTTAGAAAGGATAGAAGGCTGAGTCAACCTTGAGCCTTGGCAAGATTCGAACCTGCAGTAATTGCAAGCAGCTGTTCTTAATTACAGGGTGCTTTAGACTACTGTACTACCAAGGCTCTTAATATATTTTTCTATTTATGTATTAGACTTTTCCCCAACATTTTTGTCTTTAATGTGTTGTTGTTTTTTCCCTGAGTGTAAGGTGAAGACCAGCTCCATCCAATTGCATTAGTTCTTCCATGAAGAGCAATGGAAATTATGAGAGCTGGATTTTAATCCTATATTGATTCAGGGCATCAAATCCCAGCGCTCCAGATGATGATTGCAAGGCAGAAGCAAATGAGCCACATGCAGATCCTGAAGTTTACGAATCTATCCATCAGAGCAGGAGTGTCAATCTCACGGCCTGGGGGCCAGATCTGGCCTATGGGGCAGCCCTGGAAACAGTGAAGGACCAGCCCATGGTGCTTCTGCCAGCGAAAACAGGCTCCCAAGCTTCATTTTTGGCTGCCCCAGCCTGAAACCCTCTGCCAGCGAAAACAGAGCTCAGGAGAACCGCGCAGGGCCCTCGCAAGCTCTATTTCCAGCTGCGACAGCCTGCTGCAATCCTCCCGAGCTGCGTTTTCACTGACAGAGGCACCGCGGGCTGGTCCTTCGCTGTTTCCAGGATGGCCCCACAGGCCAGATCCATTTTTACTGACAGGCAAAGGGTTGCAGGAGGCCAGGGCAACCAAAAACGGAGCCCAGGAGCCCCTTTTCACTGGCAGAGCACTCGGGCCACCACAGGTGCCCCCGACACGAGAGACGTAGAGCTGGCCACGCCCACCCCAGCCCCCAGAAGTCAAAAATAACCCTGATGCGGCCCTCAATGAAATTGAGTTTGACACCCCTGCACCAGAGCCTCCTGGAAATGACCTTAAAGCTTCCATTTTATTCTAGTTCAGATATTGGACATGTCACAAATTAGTCCTGTAACCATCAACTAGGTAGCATCGTCTCCGAAGTGCCTTCTGGAATGACTCACCATGACAAGTTTTACGAAGGCTTCTGTATATAGTACAAGCCTCATTTAGTTTAGAAATATATCAGAATCATGCAGGAAAGGGCTATGTAGTATTGGATTGATCAAATCCAGAACCTTTGTCTGGAAGATTTTAGGCCTGAGATCCTTTTGCCAAGGACGTTATGCCAGGAAAGCTGGAAACAACACAAGAGCCGTGGTGGCGCAGTGGTTAGAATGCAGTACTGCAGGCTACATTTGCTGACTGTCAGCTAGCAGCAGTTCGGCAGTTTGAATCTTACCGGCTCAAGGTTGACTCAACCTTCCATCCTTCCGAGGTCGGTAAAATGACGACCCAGATAGTTGGGGGCAATATGCTGACTATAAACCACTTAGAGAGGGCTGTAAAGTACTGTGAAGCAGTATATAAGTCTAAGTGCTATTGCTACATGCTATCTGGTGAAGCCTTACCATTTCCAGTTAAGGTCACAGATATTATGGGGATGGTTTAAAAATGGTAGATTGAATCTGTCAAGGGGTCCATTTCCATTAGTGTGCCAATTGCGAATGTAATGTTCATTTTCTTGTTTCAGTTATTTTATCTTGAAGCAATGTATGGGTTAGAACTGCAGGTCAGAATTTCATTAAGATGCCAGTAGTCAGTGTCTTGAAATCAAGATGGAGTGAAGAGTAAGATACATTTGAGCCAAATTGTAAATCAGATGCATTAGTTGGCTAATCTGGAGTTCCAAAGATTATCTTGGAACATAAACAAGGATAACACAAATTTGAAACAAGCAAAGCTGTGTTTTGTGAAGCTGGAATAATGAAAGCAAGCTTCTGTTGCTGCATCTTCATTCCAACTCTTTGATGAATTGATGATGGAATTTAATTCCAATCTCTGCAGTTGAGAAGTTGGAGAAGGTCCAGTACTGAGTCAGAAGAAAGTTAGTTTGAAAAATGCCCAGCTATGTTTTGATTAGAGGCAGATACTGTTTTTCTGGGATCTAAAGAGATCTGGAAGCTTCCTGCATATGATTTTTGGGTTAGTGGTGTTTCTGGAGTTGCCACCACTGCCTCTGAGTTGATTCATCCTCTGACAGCTTGATGCATGTTAACAGCATGTTCTACTTTCTCCAGTCATCACCTTTTCATCACTTATTGAGCAATTTACGTTTAGGGAAATCAGACAGATACTTCTATTCTACCTTAGGCTGAAAAAGTATATTATTAAACGATGCTTACCTACGAATTCATGCTTCAGTCCAGAAATTATGCCAGATAGAACAAGAGTGAGGAAATAATAGTCAAGAATCAATACTCGCTTCAAAGGACATGTATATTTCAGTGGCAGTATATAAGATATTTGGGAATTTATCCATGGTCCAGAACTATATAGATATTGTCCTGCCTTAGGCACAAAAGCCAGGTGGGTGACTTTGGGCCGGTCCCTCTCTCTCAACCCAACTCACTTTACAGTTTGGATGTTGTGGGGAAAACAGGAGGAAGAAGGCATATTAGGTATGTTTGAAGCCCTTGAGTTATTTATAAAGTAATATAAAGGTGGGATAAAAATTAAATATATCCAGAAAGTTGAAAATGACCTTGGAGCATAAGAGAGTATATTCCAAACAGAATTCAGATTCATTAAAGAGCCTACACATACACACACATACATGCCAGGGGTGAGATTCACTTACCAAACAGGACGTGATGATGTGCAGGTGGGTGGGCGGAGCCTCCCGCAGCCGCCGCTACCGGTTCATCCGAACCGGATAGAACCGGCTGAATACCACCACTGATGCATGCATAATACATGTATACACCCAAAGGTCCTTTCCAAAAGACAACTGGACTTTCTTGTTCTTTCCTTGAAAACGTTTCACTTCTCATCCAAGAAGCTTCCTCAGTTGAGAACTGAAGAAGCTTCTTGGCTGAGAAGTGAAATGTTTTGTTTTTTAAAAAAAACCCAAGAAAGTCCAGCTGCCTTTTGGAAAGCACCTTTGGAACAACCATGACCCGGATAATTGAGAATCTCCATAGACATACATATGTACAGTTTCACTCCTGTTCTGGTTGGTTACTGTTGTGACCCAGGCCCAAATAGGTAGTATTAGACGCAAACAGTTCCAAAACAAACAGACTTTATTAGAACAGCTGAGAATTAACTCATTCTCAGCGTAGTCCAAACTAAATTAAAACAAATTCTTCTTAACACAAATTCTTCAGTCCACCAACCTTGGTATAATTAGGTAAACTGTCAAAGGCTTCTCTTGGCAAAGGTTCAGAAGCAGAAGATACCGACCAGAGATAAGTGCAGCAAGACAAGAACAAGTCTATCAACGTTGTTTTCCGACAAAGAGCCCAAGAGCCATTGCTGGTCTTTTAAGCCTTATGGGAGGGGCCAATCATCTGTTGGCCCTAATCTAGCTGCTCTTGCCTTCTGGCAGCTCTTCTGATACGTGCACTAGGAACAGGCTCCTCCTGTTCCTCTGCCTCTCTACTGTCAGCCTCTGGAGGCTCCGGAGTCTGCACATCACTCCCCAATGGCCCTGGCCCCATCTCTGCCTCCGACGAAGAGTCCTCATCCGGGCCTTCTCCAGCCCCCAGGACTGGCCCCTGTTCTACTTCAGCCTCATCGCTGTCCGACTCCGCTGCCAGCTCCTCAGGCTGCTGGCGGACCACAACAGTTCCTGGTCAAGAAGGATAAGGAAAAAAGTTGGCTTATCTTCTTTTCCAGAATCCACAAAAAACATTGATATGTCTGAGATGTTTTCTTCAGCTATCTATCATCTGTTTCTTGGTCTTGACTCTCAACTAATGTCTCTTAATACTGTGTTTCCTTCAGAAAGAGAGAGAAGTGTTTATTAACAGGAAACTGCTCAACACTTTGGTTGTAATAAGGAGTTTAGCTGTCAGATTTCTCTTCCGTAGAAGGCTGTCTACCCATTAGATCAGGAGAGGGCAACTATGTCCTCCATGCTGGCTCAGGAATTCTGGGAGTTGAAGTCCACAGATCATAAAGGGGCCATAGTTGTCCACCCCTGCATTAGATTCTTTTTCTTCATCTGAGGAATCCATAATAGAAGAGAAATCAAGGCCAGATAGTCTTCACATAATGTTTTCAGTGTTTTCAACATGGCACATAACACAAAAATATTAGTGTTTTGAATCAATCAATTAGTGTTTTGAATCAATTTCAAAATTGATTTTGAATCAATTTATTCTATCGACATCGACGGAATAAATGCCGTATTTTTCAGAGTATAAAACATACCGGACTATAAGACACACCTACCTTTTTTGGTGAGGAAAACAAGAAAAAGAAATCTGCCTCTGCCTCCCAGCAATTTTGCCTCGTTGCAGCAAACAGCCTGCTTTACTTTCATTTTCTTTTTCAGCATAGCTTGATTAGCACAAGGAAAAAAAAATCTGCTCCAGCAATTTACCTCCTTGCAGCAAGCAGCAGAGCCCTGTGCAAAACAGCTGAGAGTCTGGAGGGCGATCCAATCAACTTGTGCTAATTAGATTGTGCTGAAGCTGAAAGGAGCTGTTTTGCTTGCTGCTTGCTGCAAGGAGGTAACTTCTGGGAGGCAGAGGCCAAAGGGTGGGGGCCAGTCGGTGGGCGGGGCTACCAGTGGTGGGATTCAGCCAGTTCGCACCACTTCGGGAGAACCGGTTGTTAACTTTCTGAGCAGTTTGGTGACTGGTTGTTGGAAGAAATCATTAGGGCAGAGAACCGGTTGTTAAATTTTTGAATCCCACCACTGGGGGCTATATTCGGTATATAAGACGCACCTAAATTTTCACCCCCTTTTAGGGGGGTGGGGGGGAAAGGTGCGTCTTATACTCTGAAAAATACGGTAAATAGGATAGTCATAAAATATATATCATCCCCACTGGAAGAAAATTCCATGGTTTGGAGGGAAAAATAAGCCCAGAATAATTCATGGCCCTTATGTTATTATAGGTAATGCTTTCCATCTATGGCAGGGGTGTCAATCTCAAGGGCCATGGGCCGGATCTGACCCATGGGGTACTTAAATCTGGCCCACGGGGCTGGCCTGGAAATAGCAAAGGACTGGCCTGCAGTGCCTCTGGCAGCCAAAACGGAGTGCGCCCGGATCCTCCCGTGCCCCATTTGGCCAACAAAGTGCTGCAGGAGGCCGTCCAGGCCAAAAACGGGGCACTGGGGGTGGGGCTGCACACAGCCCCACTGCGCCACATTTTGGCCGGCAGGGTGTTGCAGGAGGCGTCCGTCCTATCTCTCCCCTTCCTCCCAGCCGGCCTGCGGAGGCGAATTACAATGCTGATCAGGCCCTTGAAGAAATCCAGTTTGACACCCCTGATCTATGGCATCATTATAGGTTCTTTTTCAGAATGATAAAACTAAATAGGCATTTGGAAGATCCTCCATTTTTGGAAATGCAGAGAAGATTTTAATACCTTGTTAGTGAATTTCTGCTAGTGTAGAAATGTGTGAGCATAATTCCGATAGACCAACCAACATAGTTAGTAACAGAAGTTCTTCATACCAGAAAATCTTCTCTGGAGGATTGAGGGCTCCCCTGAAGCAGCTGCTGAGAAGGTGGAAAAACCGATAAGATAATCATATTTATATAATCCACCATTTTCTCCATTTTTTAATTCCACTCAATTCTGAATATCTGCATATCAAATTGATTTATTATAACAAGTATCTATAAAAACTAATAGTGGTTGTTTTTTTTTTCATTTTAAAGGATTTACCAAGTTGTTCTAGTATCTCAGGTGTTTCAGAAGTTGAAAGTGCTGATGGTCCAATGTTGTTAGCAAATGTTGCAATTGTAAATATTTCCATTGGGTTATACCGGATAAATGATATTTACCTTTTAACACAGAGTATCTTAAAAATTCATCTTCATCATCGGTCAGTTGGTCCAAAATCTATACCTCACTATTCATCCCGTTTTTCCATATTGTCATTCCCCCCCACACCCTCAGCTTTCAAAGTTGGGTTTCCCCGTCAAGTCAATTTGGCATGGGAAAAAGGATTTTTTTTTTAAATTAGATAACTTTCAATAACTTTCTAACTGACAGAATTATTTCCAAAGATATCAGAGCTTTAGAATATTTAGATCTAATACTGCTCATCCATCATTGGCATCCTTCAATCTTTTAATCCTTCAATTTTTAAGATGGGTTAAAAATCTTTTAATTGGGGAATTTTATGGGTAAGGGGTTTTAAATTGGGGAAGCCAAAGAGAAATTTAATTTCGTTTTAAAGTATTTTAATGTTTGTATTGTGTGTTTTTAATTTTGGCTGTTCACCGCCCCGAGTCCTTCGGGAGAGGGAGCGGTATAAAAATTTAAAAAATAAATAAATAAATAAATTAAATTAAATTAAATTAAATTAAATTAAATTAAATTAAAATAAAACAAATTAAAATAAAATAAATAAATAAATAAATAATAAATAAATAAATAAATAAATAAATAAATAAATAAATAAATAAATAAATAAATAATCTCAAAAGACTATGGTATTGTGCTCTGGAAAGAGGTCCTAAAACAGCACCTAGTGTGACTAAAAAGGCCAATTCGAGAGTGGCAATCCCTTCCACACTGAGGGCAGATACATTTTGTCCCCTGCCCAGCCCCCAGATTTTGCTGGTTTCGGGACTGCCTCTTTGCCTCAGCCTGCCGAACAAGTGTCTCTTCGAATTGGAGAAGGCCATGCTGCGTCTTTAGCCTCCAAGCTGAACGATCGAAGGTCAAGGTTTCCCAATTGTTAATGTCCATTCCCAAGGCCTTTAGGTCCCTCTTGCAGATATCCTTATATCGCAGCTGTGGTCTCCCTCTGAGGCGCTTTCCCTGCACTAATTCTCCATACAGGAGATCTTTCGGATCGTCGCTGTTTCAATAGTGTATACATGCCTTGGTGGCGCAGCAGACTAAAGCACTGTTAAGTAACACCAGCTGCCTGCAATTACTGCAAGTTCAAATCTCACCAGGCTCAAGGTTGACTCAGCCTTCCATCCTTCCGAGGTAGGTAAAATGAGGACCTGGTTGGTGGGGGCAATAAGCTGACTTTGTATAAAAAAGAACACCGCTTAGGGGGGCTGAAAGTCCTACTAAGCAGGTATATACAAAAGTATGAAGGCTATTGCTTAACGCATTGTAAGCCGCCCTGAGTCTCCGGAAAAGGGCGGCATATAAATCGAACCAATCAATCAATCAATGCTAGAAATTCCAGCACGTTCCAAGACTGCACTGTTTGGAACTTTGTCCTGCCAGGTGATGCCAAGAATACGTCGGAGACAGCGCAGGCTCATCCAAAGTGCTCGATTAAACAGCCTTAATGCAGGCTGCCCATCATGGTTGTAAAACTTTTGCGATCTTTTTTTTTCTTTTTCTTTTTGCGGTGGCTAATCAAATACTGCAGTTGTTAAGCAAAAGTCATAGTCGTAAAGTAAACCTATGATTGACTACGGGTGCAGTTTTTCCGTAAACCAAAAAATGGCAAATTTTCAGCAAAACTGCCCTGAAATTATAGTCACGTGACTGCAGCATTGTTGCTGAGCCCCTGAGGTTCAGTCATGTGGCTGGGTGGCCCGACCCTCAGAACTTTGAATTCAGGTTGTAAGTAGCCCCAAGGTAGGTCTGTTGTAATTTTGAAAGTCACTAAGTGAGAACTACCTATGTATGCATATGTCAAAGTTACCCAAATCAGAAAACTAACACCAATTGTTGGCTTCCTGCATTTCATACTTGGCGGTAGATAAGCATGATGATATAACACCAGATTCAGAAAACCAGATCCTCCCTCATTAATTGGTAATTGCATTTTTTGTAAAGATACAAAAGAATGCGTTAACGTGACAGAAAGCAGTCCCAAAGGTGCTTTTTCAGGAGGCAACTGGACTTCTTTATTTTTTCTTTGAAGACATTTCGCTTCTCATCCAAGAAGCTTCTTTAGCTCTGAAGAAGCTTCTTGGATGAGAAGCGAAACATCTTCAAAGAAAAAACAAGGAAGTCCAGTTGCCTCCTGAAAAAGCAGCTTTGGGACAACCATGACCTGGATGATGGAGAATCTCTACATGACAGAAAGCAGTTCAGCATTGCTCACTCTCTACATGCTATTTCTACAGTGCACATTATGCACTCCTTGAGTGTAGTTGTAGTGTAGCTGCAACTTCACAATCCATTTTTAATGTCCAGTGTTGCTAATTAACTAGTTTTTTTATTGTTGTTGTTGTTGTTTGGGGTTTTTTTGTAAAAGGTTGGAAGGTTGCAATTTCAATTATGAGAATTTCCGAAGTGGCAAAAAGAAAAGGAGGATTTTAGGAAGGGACAACAGGGATGTCTCCACGTTGTATTTTATCAAAGGCATGTGGTGACGTTGTGTATATATTGTGCTTGTATACCATGAGGGATGATGAGAGAAAGCAATTGTTTTGCCTAAAGCTATTTATTTCATTAAATGGGGATTATGCAGGAAAGATATCAATACCCTGCATATATTGAATATACTTCTTTGGCCCATTGATTAGTTCTTTGATCAATTCCCATCAACCCTAATTATTTGTTACAGTGGCTGGGGCTGAGAGGAGCTGCTTATACTTCTCTAAGCCATTGGTTGGTCAAGAGACCCGTAAAGTTGCTTCTTTAGATATTTTTCTTTTTTGTTGTTGTTCTTGTTGTTGCCTTTCACTTTCGCCCTTTTATAATATCCTTTTTCTCTTCCATCTTCTACATTTCCCTAGTTTTTAAAATCTGTTTTATTTTAAAACAAGAGAAACCTGCTTTCTCAACCTGTAGAGAATGGAATAGTCATCCTTGGTTGAATGGACTCCTTCTAATTGTAGGTCACAGTTAGATTTTGGAGTGCTGGTATTTCTAGAGGGGGGGGGACTCACATGCATTTGCATCATAGGCAAAACATTTGTGTACAGCAGGGGTGTTAAATTCAAGGCCTGCGGGTCGAATCTGGCCTGCGGGGTCCTTAAATCTGGCCCACGGGGCTGGTCTGGAAATATCAAAGGACTGCCGGCCAAAATGGGTTACGTAGAGGCCATGTGTGGCCCCACGTGGCCCATTTTTGGCCTTCCCAGCCTCCAGAAACACTCTGCTGGCCAAAAACAGTTTTTGGCCGGCAGAGTGCTTCTGGAGGCTGGGGAGTACTGTGGAAAGAAATAAGAGAAAGAAAAAAGCGCATCTTGAGCCCGTGTCAAATGCCCACCATGACCACACCCACCCCAGCCTTGCCCCACCATGACCACACCCACCCCCCTGTCCTCCGAGGTCAGATATAACCCTGATGCTGCCCTCATTGAAATCGAGTTTGACACCCCCCCGGTGTACAGAGACAATCTGTGTGGAAGCTTTCATGTTTATTTTCTTCTTCTGGAAACAACATCACAATGTTTTGATTGCCGGCACCTGTGTCGCCTTCTTGACTTGACAACCTGGGAATTCTGATGCACTGAAGGAGATTCCAAGGGAGCAGTTTCCATTCAGGAGGATATCTCGAAATGTTTAAACATACACTCCAAACATCTCTAGGAAAGTTTGCTAAATTTGTTGCTCCTGCCATCACCGTTGGATGTTTTAACTATCTAACGAGAGCATTTTTCCATTGCATGGTTTTATCTGTAACTCCACAGCGGGTATTTTTCTCTGCAATATGAGCTTGAAGCCTTGAGCAGGGACGCATTGTCCTGGATCACAGCTACAAATATTTGGACATGAAAGGTCATCTTCCTTGATTTGTGCTGTCATCCCACGGTCATTCGCCCAACGTGGTTGCTGTCAGCCAAACTCATACCGTAGTGACGATACAAGATCAGATTGTGACTCTAAACTGCGTAAGGTTGAATTGATTTAAGCCACAGTTGCAACTTTGGGTTGCAAATTCCCAGCTACAGTTGCTGGGAAGCATCATTGTTATGATTAGCCATGATGAACGTGGTTAATCCTACTTGTCCATCCTGACGTTGCCCATGAGGGGGAAAACCTGCATTTTATTTCCATCATGTGTGAAAGGCGTTGACACGTCCTTGCACCCAGGGGTCATTTCAATGCAGGTAACTGAAGAGTTGGCCGCAGCCAGATTAAGATAACTCCGTAAAAGGGGACAGTCGCCTGAAGCACCTTCCAAATATGTTATTTCTTTATTATCTAGCACTTTATAATTAACTGCTGCTTTTTAATTATTATTATTGTTATTATTATTTCAGGAAGCTGCCACTTTTGCTCGAGAGCAAGGCTTTGAGGTGAGTAAGCCTACATTACACGCTAAACAGATTCTAAAGGGTTTTTCTTTTTTTCCCGTTGCTGATAATGAAGTTCTTTTGGACAGTGATTGATGTGCTATTATCCTCTCCAAGCTTCGCTGCGGTTGCCATAGAGACTTGGCAGTCGTCATGGTTTCTTTGTTCTGCCAGCTCAGTGTTATGACGCACTCTGCGAGGTCTGCACCCAACATCGCCTACAGATGTTATTTATTGAATTTTGAAAAGCCTCTCGGGAAGCTGAGAGGCTGGGCGCAGCTTCAAGCTGCCTCTGCAGATACGGAACCTGCCAGCCGGTTCCGCTAAAAAGCCACCTCATTAGCTGAATTACACTCTTATATAAAGACCCTCCGCGAAAAAGCCAGGGCCGAGCAAGGCAGAATTCAGGAACAGAATGCCATTTTGAGTAACCTGGACCTGTGCTGAACGCCGATTATCCCGATGCAAATGCTTTGGCGTGTGGAATTGTTAACAGCTGATTAGCGGGAGTCCCCCAGCCTCTCTGGGGAGTGGGCTGTTCTTTTGTTAACCTGTCCAGGGGCTGTTTTTTTTTTTTCCTCCCCTCCATCTGGGTCCGCCTCTTAACATACGTGCATACACAGACACACACAGAAGCTCCCTTCTTTTGTTCAGCCTGTCAACTGCCTTCCTGTGAAAGGGTCTCCGTTTCTAGAGATGTGGGTGGGTGGGTGCTACATCCAAACAATTTGATCCAAGGAATTAGTAATTATAGGACGCGGGGGCTGCCCCAAACACAATAATGTTAACAACCAATTTCTTTTAGATCTTTATGGTCTGGTAGCAAGTGCAATAACAACACCCTCTTTAAATTCATTTGCTTTACTCCCTTCTCAAAGGGGTTGTTCATAAGACAAATGGAAAGCGAGGGATCCCCTCTGCATTGATCAGGCCTCAACAGCTGGGAGACCTCGTAGGCCAGTCTGTGCCTTTCCTCTGCGCTTGTTCAAGTACAAAGGAGAAGTTAGGGAGGAACATCTGGAGAGTGTATGTGTCCCCAATTTAAATTGCTTCAAGATAACACGAAAACATGCCCCTCTGTCCCGTACGTGTTTTAAGCTGTAGGCTTTGTCATTTCGTGGTGTGTTCTGAATTGCGATGGACACTTCTATGAAACCAAGGCTGCGGGAAAACTTTTCTTTTCTGCAATTAGATTTTTGTATAACCTAGCTTAGCATTAACATAATTTAATCAAAGAAAAGCGCAGGTGGTGTATATTTTCATTTTTCCCTTGAGTTAGGAATGTGGAACAAGTCTGATTTAAATTCACACAGAATGACAAAATCATGCTTACCTTTTCCCTTAGCAGCTTTTGAAATATTTTCTAACGTAATTTTTAACATCCATGTCTCGCTTGATTCTCTTCCATTGCTGACCAGCAGTGGATCCATTTCATTTTGATCCATCCAGAAGACCATTTATACTTTTTCTCCTTCATCAGGATATCTGCAAAGTGGATTAACAAAAATTAAAGATTAAATTCAATGATTTAATTTCAATTAATTAAAAGTTTACCACCATTGACTGAATTAGAGTACAAACTGAAAGGAAAACTAAGATGGAACAAGGCTTTTTAAATGACACTTATGTGGGAACTGTATTAGAAACTGTAAAAGTTCAGTTCAGACAATGTTTTAATGGTTGCACTAAAGCCTTAGAAACTCTGAATTAAATGATACCTATTCTTTATAAGATGAGAGCTGTTTTTCTTAGCCAGAAGACTAAATGTTTTATATTTAAGTAGAAGTCCCCAAATTGTATGGGGAAGCCACCTTGGAAGTATTTTTTGGAGCAAAACAATTTCAGCATGAATCATGAAGTTATCTTTCCTAACGTTCTCACAGATTTTAAAAAAAGATCCCGTAACTATTTTTCCACAATTTTCTAAGCAAGAACTTTCTTTTAATGTGCAAAAAAAAATCCCTTCCTCATTACTTTGAAAAATGTAATCTCCTGCAAAATGTCATTCAGAAAGAGATGTTGAGCAAAAAGATACAGATTTTTAGATTAAAAAGAATAACAATACCAGAGAATAATAAGATGCTGGGAGAGCATCATTGTGGCTAAAAGGGCCTTTTGAAAGTGAGATATCCAGAGAAAAATGTATGAAAGTGTGTATTTTTTTTCAGGGCAGGTCAATGTGGTTGTAACTAACCTTTATATACATAATTGAACCTGAAGAATTGAGTAGAGTTTTGTTTAGCATAACATTTTTAAAAAGGAGGCATAGCTTGTTGTATTGTATGGAGCACTCTAGTAATTCAGCATTTCCATATAATTTGGGTAATACAGTCATAAGGAAAGGAGGGGGGGATTAAATCAACCTGTAAATTGAATTCGGGAATTTGCTATGAGAAAAGACCACTTCCAAATTCTTCAAGTAAGATAAGGCGGGCAGATAGCTTTGTCCTTAATGTTGTTTGTCTGAGGACTCCCACGAAGTGGTGTCGACTGGTATTTACAGATAGTGGATGACCCTTCAGCAATTCTGGGTTCCTAGATAGAATCCATCTCCTTGGAGAATTATGTACAAGAAGCTTGAGTTAGCTCTCTCTACGAGAACTACTCTGATAGTATCAGTCTGTGGCCACGGAAGACCTTAAGAAGAATTACATTCTTTACATGGAACATAAGCCACTTAAGGTCGGTTTAGTGATCTATAAACCAGAAAAAGAGGGATAAAAGAGAGGGATACAGGCCCTGTCCCTACAGAGATCCCTGTGACTCTGGCTCTTGAAGAGCCATTGGACTTTTTTGAAGCTTCTTATTTCCTGGGATGTAGAGAAATTGCTGAAGCCATGGAATCCTCCTCTTCTGGGTCCATACAGTTAGATAATGGAGAGGTTGGGACGGATAGTAAGAGCTGCTCCAGAAATGATGAGGAGGTTGATATTTGGAGGTCTCTTCAAATTCTTCCCAAAGGAAGGAAGGGAAATATGAGGAGGAAAGAACCTCAAAAGAACTTTCCTTTGACTTGGTTTGGGGCAGATTTTGACCTTGTTGGTATAAATTGGATATAGGCGACAGAGGCGGCTTTTAACTTCACCTCTGCCCCAGCAATCATATCAAGCTATCCATTTCCCATTGCTACTAGCCAGGCGAATTAAATGAAAAATAACTGCCCAACAGTCTCATTTCTCCTCATCCCCTCGTTCGGTGATAATTTCGATCGTGGAGAAACTAATTTGTCCTAATCAAAGTAGCTTGTCAAGCTGTGATTTCATTCTGACATCAGTGCTCCACATTCATGTTCAACTAAAAATAATCCCTCTGCAATCTGTTGAAAAGTTTATGATCTGTCTTTGATTACTCAACGCTGCTGCTTTCAAGATTCTTCTTTTTTCTCTCTCTCTCTCTCTTTCTCTTTCCCTTTTGCTCTTCCAAGACGGAGGACATTGAAGAGATCGCCCGAAAGACTCAGGCGCTGAAAAAAGCAAATCCGAAAAGACAGCGGGTCGTGGTGTTTACCCAAGGGAAGGATAACACTGTCATGGCCACAGGTACATGCTTTTTTAAAAAGTAAATTTAATAGAATAGAATTCAATTCAATTCTTTATTGGCCAAATGTGATTGGACACAAGGAATTTGTTTCTGGTGCGAAAGCTCTCAATGTACGTACAACAATAGTGGTAGATCAGGGGCGTCAAACTCAAGGCCCAGGGGCCGGAAACGGCCCACGTGGTCCTTAGATCTGGCCCACGGGACCGTCCTAGAAACAGCGAAGGACCAGCCTGTGGTGCCTCTGCCAGTGAAAACGTAGCTTAGGAGCTCCATTTTCTCTGGCAGAGGGTTGCAGGAGGCCATCGCAGCCGAAAATGGAGCTCAGGAGCCTGTTTTCTCTGGCAGAGTGCTGGGGCCACCATAGGCGTCCCCAACATGAATGACATTGAGCTGGCCACACCCACTCCAGCCCCCCGAGGTCAAACACAACCCTGATGCAGCTCTCAATGAAATCGAGTTTGACACCCCTATGATAGATCATTAACATTGTCATTGTAAAATACATTCATCATAAAACATTGGATACAACCAGGGGTGATATCCAGCAGCTTCTAACAGGTTCTGGAGAACCGGTAGCGGAAATTTTGAGTAGTTTGGAGAACCGGCAAATGCTACCTCTGGCTGGCCCCGGAGTGGGGTGGGAATGGAGATTTTCCAATATCCTTCCCCCAAGAGGGGAGGGGAGGGAATGGAGATTTTGCAGTATCCTTCCCCTGGAGCGGAGTGGGAATGGAGATTTTGCAATATCCTTCCCCTGCCATGCCCACCAAGCCACGCCCACAGAACTGGTAGGGAAAAATTTTGGATTTCACCTCTGGATAGAACATTTAGCGATAGTCATGGATACTAAATAAGCAATCAACATTAATCATACTAAGATACTAATTAAACAATTTAAATCGTAAGATATAAGCAATAAGTTATAGTCATAAGGAGACAGGTAATAGGGAAGATGAGAAATAATGATGGCAATACTGCCTTTTTAGATAGTCTGACAGTGTTGTGGGAATTAGTTGCTTAGCAGAAGCGACGGCATTGGGGGGAAAAACCTGTCCTTGTGTCTAGTTGTCTAATTCTGATATTTTAAGATCTACAACCCTAAAAGAATAGCTTTAAGAATATGGCATTCGGTTTTCTTGGTGTGCTTCTGATGAGGCTTAGCAAATGAGAGTCAAATAAAGCAACAAAAAGGTTTTAAGAGAATGTACTGTGTGAGTAATCCTGGTGTCAGCACTAAATGCAGGTTGAAGTGCATTTGGTGAATTTGGTAAAAAGAACAGGGCAGTAGGCAGAACCAGTTGCTGATAATAAGAAAACCTTTGTGCATGCATTTCCCAGGGAGTGTGATAATATGAGATGGATTGGGCTGCTTTTATAGGGTTTTCATATCTGAGCATCTGTTCATTTGGATTTGTGTTTAGGAGAAGCCTGGCTTAACTTTATACTTATCCAATATATTATTTGGAAACATTACATGATCTTATACAGAATGACTATAAAAGTCACTTTTCCATTTGAATAGAAATGTGTTTTATATTTTGATACCGTAAAATGTTCTCTTTATCAATTTTGTTACATTAGCAACCAACCCTCCAGGGATTATAGACATAATTATTTATCTGGTGTAAGGTCTAAACATAATTTTACACATTGATATGATTCCAAAATGTTAAAGATATATTTTCTAGTTCATCTGATGCCTATGCATTAATATGCACTGTGTTTGAAAAGGTTTAAATTATTTAACTTGCATTTAGATTTTCTCTTGAGTTGTTTCTACTTGATTATCTGTATCAAAGCTCACCAAGTAACAGATGCTGTAAGGATTAAATTCATGTAAGTTGTAACAGAGAATACAAAATTTGATATACTGTGAAGTGAATTTCCAGCTGTTTTTTTTTTTTTAATACAGCAGGAAATTCCACTTTTGGTTTTTCCCACTTGAAAACTTTTGGTCCTTAGAGAACAAAAGTGAAAAAGGAGCTTGTGTAGGAATGAAGTGATCTATGATATGCCATTTTAATCATTAAAATATGACTTTTCCTGCAGTTGGACACATTGTCTACATTTCTTGATTTAAATAGGGCTTTTGTGGGGGGTGGGGGGGAATCTATCATGCATTTTTTGTCTAAAGCAACATACTTAATTCAGTTCTCTACTGCCTCCTCCATAGCTTTGAACTTAAGCTAAAGTCTCTTTTGGAACAGATTGTCAACCAGCAGGTCTGCAAATGTTTTGGAAAGAACTCTGCTAATATCAGGAGCCAGCATGGGTTTGAAACAAACTCTTTCTTTCTTTCTTTCTTTCTTTCTTTCTTTCTTTCTTTCTTTCTTTCTTTCTTTCTTTCTTTCTTTCCTTCCTTCCTTCCTTCCTTCCTTCCTTCCTTCCTTCCTTCCTTCCTTCCTTCCTTCTTTCTTTCTTTCTTTCTTTCTATCTTCTTTCCTTCCTTTCTTTTTCCTCCCTCCCTCCCTCTCTCCCTTCCTTCCATTAATTAGCAGGCCAAGGACATACTGTCATTGTACAGTACTTTGACCTCAATAAAGCATTTGGCAAGATCTCTTACAAGGTCAAGAATGGAAAAATGTTGGCTAGATAGTCCTGTGAATTTGCAGCTGGTTGAACTTGTTTAATGCCTATACATGATTTTGCATCATCCTGGAGGGAAGGATTGTATGGGTGCCATCTTGAGGAATGGAATGGAAGATGCCATGTAGAAGGAATGGTGGGAAGACTGAGGAAAATTATCTTAATAAAAATACGTAAGAACTATCACTCAGGTAAAGGAGTCTGAAAGGTTTTTTTAATTCCTCATAACATGATTCTTTGGAGTATAAGAAATGGGCAGGGAGTTACAGCACAACCAGACCTGTAAGTTTCTGTTGTTATAGCCAATGTGATATCTCTGAGCTTGGTGGTTTTCTGGCAGACGTTTCATTACCAAACAAGGTAACCTCATCAGAGCACACTGAAGGAGTTTGAATCTGAATCTCAGCTGTCTCCAACAGCTGTTTCCCTCCACAGCAGAAATGCCTAGTCCTTCTAGTAGATATCTGATGAGACATTTCTTTTATTCTTTGCCCAAGATATATTGAGGGGAGGATTTCCCAAAAACCACACTTTAACAGATTAACAGAGTTGGAAGGGACCTTGTAGGTCACCTATTCCAACCCCACCCACTCCCATCCAAGCAAGAGGACCCTACACCATTTCTGACAAATGTCCAATCTCTTCTTGAAAACTTCCAGTGATGAAACTCCCACAACTTCCGAAGGCAACTTCTGTTCCATTGGTTGATTGCTCTCACTGTCGGAAAATTTCACCTTATTTCCAGGTTGAATCTCTCCTTGATCAGTTTCCGCCCATTGTTATTTGTCTGGCTTTCCATTGCCTTTGAAAATAGCTTGACACCCCCCCCTCCTCTCTGTGGCAGCCCCTCAAATATTGGAACTCTACTATCCTTTCTCCCCTGCACGAGACTTTATGATTGCTTGTTGAGCTGAGTGGCAAAATGGGCTATGTTGTATTCAAAGCCAACTGCATATCAGTGTGAGTTGTTTTTTGAGATTGAGAGAGGGTTGAGATATTCAGTGCCGTATTTCCTGTTCACAGATATCATTGCCACATACATAAGTGTACTTTGGCTTAAGTGTTCAGGATCTCTTGTAGAATAAGGACTAGGCAGTTGTGGAGTTACCTCACAAAATCCTTAATAAATTGGCTGGTTTTTAATATGCCCCTGATTCTGTAGTTTTCTCTCAAGAGCCTTGGTGGCACAGCAGACTAAAATGCTATTAAGTAGCACCAGCTGCCTGCAATTACTGCAAGGTCAAATCTCACCAGGCTCAAGGTTGACTCAGCCTTCCATCCTTTCGAGGTAGGTAAAATGAGGACCTGGATTGTGGGGGCAATAAGCTGACTTTGTATAAAAAAGAACACCACTCGGGGGGGTCCAAAAAGCCCCACTAAGCAGGTATATACAAAAGTATGAAGGCTATTGCTTAATGCATTGTAAGCCGCCCTGAGTCTCCGGAGAAGGGCGGCATATAAATTGAACCAATAAACAAACAAATAAACAAACAAACAAATAAATAAATAAATAAATAAATAAATAAATAAATAAATAAATAAATAAATAAATAATAAAAGTGTCCGGTTGGAGGTTCCATTCAGTCTTTTAGAAGTAACTTCTCAACAGACTCCTCGGCCAAAGAGCCCATGAAAAGAAGACTGGCCAGCCTAGGCACACTTTGCTCCATCCGCCCAGAAAAGACGACCAGTTTGATGTAGTGATGAAGTTGTTGGTCTAGAACAGGTGTCTCCAAGCCCTGGTCCGTGGACCGGCCCCAGTCGGCATGACAGCAACCAGTCCATGCATACAAGTGAAGCCCCGTCTGCAGAATGCAGGCCGCACATGAAACCACACTCCTTCTGGTCTGTGGAGAAACATTTCTCTGTGGAACCAGTCTCTGGTGCCCAAAAGGTTGGAAGCCGCTGGTCTAGAAACAGGAGATGGTGAGTGCTAGCCTCACCTTCTCCATGAAAGCTGGCTAGGTGACTTTGAGCCAATCGCCAGGAGACAGTGAGTTCTATTCCCGCCTTAGGGCACGAAAACCGGCTGAGTGACTTTGGGCCAATCACCAGAAGACAGTGAGTTCTAGTTCCGCCTTAGGCAGGAAAGCCATCTGGGTGACTTTGGGCCAATCACCAGAAGACAGTGAGTTCTAGTCCTGCCTTAGGCAGGAAAGCCAGCTGGGTGACTTTGGGCCAATTACCAGGAGACTGTGAGTTGTTGTAGTCCCACATTAGACATGAAAAAATGGCTAGATGATCTGGGCCAGTCATTCTCTCTCAGCCAACTTCACTTCACAGGGTTGTTGCATTAGGTACATTCACCACCTTGAGGTATATATGAAAAAAGTGGGATAAAAATCTTTTTTTAAAAAAAATATGAGCAGGTGAGGGAAAATTGAGAAATGGAGGAATAGATGGGGAGGGGTAGAAAGCCCTCTCCTCCCATAATGCCATTTCCTTCCTCTCTTTTTTCTTTCTGACAAGAAACCTTCGATCTCAGCCATATGGATAGTAAATATAAAGAACTCTTGCCATTTAAGAGTTTGGTTTTATATCCATACAGAAAGAAATCGGCTCCTGATTTGGGAGAGACCAATAATTCTCTCAAATTATTGAGAGAACCACCAGGCTGGTAATTATGATTCACAATCGTTGGGATGCGTATAGTTTTATCTAGCCAAGATGATATATTTCCCAGGGGTCTTGGGATTATCTGAACTCATCACAATGTAATCCACCGTTCCCATGAGCCCAGGAACAAGTTGCAATCACCTACCATAGATGTCAGCCTGATTCATATTAATTTGCTTCATCGGTTTCTGTATAGAAGCCCGGTACTGATCTTGCTGCTGAATATTAAGAAGCTTTGAGCAAGAAGGTCCCCTCACAGCTTTATGATTCTGCCATATACCGTATTTTTCAGTCTATAAGACGCAATTTCCAAAGTGGGTGGAAATGTCTGTGCGTCTTATAGAGCGAATGTTGCCGAAGCCCCACCCACCCACCAGCCCCCACTCTTCAGCCTCTGCCTCCCAGCAATTTGCCTCCTTGCAGCAACAGCCTGGTCAGCTTAAGCACAGCCTGATTTAGCACAAACACCTGATTGGCGGTTGGAGCGG
The DNA here is from genome assembly GCF_029215685.1 of Pituophis catenifer annectens. Classification (NCBI taxonomy): domain Eukaryota; kingdom Metazoa; phylum Chordata; class Lepidosauria; order Squamata; family Colubridae; genus Pituophis; species Pituophis catenifer. The sequence continues at coordinate 643,441 of NW_027256909.1, read as the reverse complement.
CCTCCTGGAATACCACCTATCAGCTGTTCCAGACTGCGGGGATCATTGCCGCCTCCGCACGTCCCATTTTCGGCCTGTTCTGCTCGATTGCCACTGCCTGGAACAGACACATGGAGGCCGAAAATGGGACTCACAGACGTGGCAATAAGGGGTGGCAATGGGCGGCGACAGTGGCAATGGGCGGTACCTATGCCCACAACCTGGAACAGCTGATCAGCGGTATTCCGGGAGGCCAATTTTTTTTCTTGTTTTCCTCCCTAAAAGCTAGATGCCTCTTATAGTCTGGAGCATCTTATAGTGCGAAAAATATGGTATTTTTAATTTCAGGAATGTGCATCCAGACAAGGACATTTAAATAATCTGAGTGAGAATTAGAGCAGAGAAAGAGTTTCTTAAGAAACTCAAGGTAACCCAAGGTAAAGATGGCTATAGAACAAGGGTGGGAAACTATGGCCCTTTTATGACTTGAGGACTTCAAATTCTGGGAGTTAAAGTCCACAAGTCAAAGAAGGGCCATAGTTTCCCACACCTCTGTTACAGAATATCTGGCTAACTTGAAAAAATATAGGTGTTCAGAAAAAAATAGATCCGTAGTGGTGCAGTGGTTAGACTGCAGTATTGCAGGCTAATTCTGCCAACTGCCAGCAGTTCGGCAGTTCAAGTCTCACTGGTTCAAGGTTGACTGAGCCTTGCATCCTTCCGCGGTGGGTAAAATGACCCAGATTGTTGGGGGCAATAGACTGATCTGCAAATCGCTTAGAGAGGTATGTAAAGCACTATGAAGCCGTATATAAGTCAAAATGTTATTGCTATCGCTATCGAAGAAACCTGGAAAAGTCATGGAAGATGGGCCTAATGGCAGAGTTCTAGAGAAGGGGAAATGATATTCCTTTCTTCAAAAGAAGGAAAAGAGGACCCAAGAAACTTGTGGATGGGTTAATGAGATGCCAGTGATGGACAAAACTTTGGAACAATGTGTTGGTTTATGAACGTTTAGAAAGGAAGGCATAGCTTAGAGGGAGCTGGCTTCCCCACAAAGAAACCAGGATAAACTACCCTGATTTTCTTCTTAGTAATGTGCCTACTTTAGCTGAGCATGTACAGTGGGTCAAGCGGATGACCTTGATGGAAAGAGGGATGATCCATTAACAAAGCTATTGTGGCCCGCCAGCGGCCAGCAGAGCTGGCAGCAGATTCAGACAGTGAGGAGGTTGGGGAGAAACGTGGGCCAGTCCTGGAGTCTGGGGAAGGCTGGGATGATGTCTCTGAGTCAGAGGCAGAGAGGGGGCTAAGACCATCTGACAGTTTTTTGCTGCCTCGAGAGTTTCCGGAGTCTGACATCAGCGAGGCAGAAGAACAGCGTGAGCCTGTTCCCAGTGTGTGCCTGCACAGAGCTGCCAGGAGACAGGAACAATTAAGGAGACAGGGTCGACTTGGGAGTAAGGCTTGGAGATGATTGGCCCCTCCCATAAGATATAAAAGAGAAGCGAACGGGACGTGAGCTTTTGCAGGAAGCAATTAGTTCATCTGGCCGAATCAAGATTTGAAAATTCTGTTTGTGACTCTGTGCCAAGTTTGGCCTTGCCCTGCGTCTGGAAATTAGCTCTTTGGCAGTGTTCCACGTGAGATAGGTGGGTGTTGATAACCTTCCTCTGAAAGACTGTTTACTAAGCCTTGCGGACTGTAAATGAAAGTAATTTACAGCCGTATGAATTAAAGAGGTTTGCCAGGACTAAGTTTGTGCTGTTTAATTTCTAAGGAAGCCTAGGTCAGTACAAAAGCAACCAAAAAGAAAACATAGCTTAAATCCAAACAATGGGAGAAGATTATGAAAATGGCTCAGGCAAAGACCTCCATAATTCACGTGGATCTATTTCTTGGTCTAGTCTGCCTCACATAATACGATCTTTAGATGGCAAAATGTGGGGTGGACAATGGTGTAGAATTGGTTGAACAATCACATCGAGTGCCCATAGATCAAATATGAAGGTCATGAGCGGCATATTACTTGGCTTTGGGGCTGTTCAATATATTTACCAATGACCTTGGTCAGAAAATATGATTTGTCAGATTTGCAGAGAATAGGGGAGATGGGAATGGGGAGTAGCATCTTAGAGGAAAATGTGAAGATTAGAAAGAAGCTAAGCAGCATGCAGCAGTAAGAAATGCAGGGTCCTGCATTTTGGATAGGAAAAATCAAAGACGGAAGAGACCTCAATGAACAGTAGGATGTGACAACAGTTGCAACAGATCACACGCACAAGAAGCAGCATGTTGTCATTGCAAACAAAGCCCATAGAGTTCTTGGCTGCATCAGCAAACGTATAGAGTCAATCTTAAGAAAATTCATTGTCTATCTTAATTCTCCATTGGTCAGACTAGATGGAGAAAAGTGCATCAGTTCTAAGCCCTCTATTTTTGGAAGAACATCAGTAAACAGGTCTTGAAGGAAAACCTTACAAAGAAGACGCAAATAAACTGTCAGAACGCTTACAGTTTCCAACAGTGTCTTGTTGTTTTTGTTTAAAAACCTACAAAGAAGATTTGGAGACATTGAGTATGTTTAGGGTGGAGAGGAGATGCCTGCAGGGACAGATCATAGCGATCTTAAGAACCTGAAGGGCTGTCATATAGAACATGAGCCAGAATTGTTCAGAGCTGTTCCACGAGACAAGACAAGAAAGAACTGGTTTAAATTATAAGGATTTAAATGATAAGCAGATTTCAGTCGGACATTTATTTTTATTTATTTATTTTATTTATTTAATTTATTAAATTTATATACCGCCCTACTCCCGAAGGACTCAGGGCGGTGAACAGCCATAAAAATAAAACATGGAAATACAAAATTTAAAATAGAGATAAAACAAATTAAATAAATTTGGCTGAACCATATTTAAAACCCCAATAATTTAAAACCAAATTTAAAATTCCCATTTAAAAGCGGAGAAGTTTAGGTCAGGCCGGCTTGCTGGAATAGGAACGTCTTAAGCGTGCGACGGAAGGTACGCAGATCCGGAATCCTCCGTATCTCGGGGGGGAGCTCGTTCCAGATAGTAGGTGCCCCCACAGAGAAGGCTCTCCCCCTGGGGGCCGCCAGTCGACATTGTTTGGCCGACGGCACCCGGAGGAGCCCCTCTCTATGGGAGCGTACTGGTCGGTGGGAGGCTATTGGTGGTAGCAGGCGGTCCCGTAGATAACCAGGTCCTAAGCCATGGAGCGCTCTAAAGGTGATAACCAAAACCTTGAAGCGCACTCGGAAGACCACCGGGAGCCAGTGCAGCTCGCGCAGGAGGGGCGTTACATGGGAGCGCCACGTCGCTCCCATCACCACCCGCGCAGCTGCACTCTGCGCCAGTTGGAGCCTCCGAGTGCTCCTCAAGGGGAGCCCCATGTAGAGAGCGTTACAGTAGTCCAGACGGGAGGTGACGAGGGCATGAGTGACCGTGCGTAACGAGTGCGGACATTGTGGAAAAATAATCCTAATCATAGGAACAAAGGGCCTTGGGCAGTGTGGATTCTGAAGGAGTTTCAGCAGAAGTTGGATGGCCTCACAAGAATCCTGCAGTAGATTCCTCCACATGTTGAACTGGTCATTTGCAGGATCCGTAACGTTGAGTGTTGAACTCTAGCTTTCTATGGAAAATCTTAAGATTATTTAGGCCATCCCCATCTTCTGCTGCTGCTGCTGTTTTTTGTTTGTTTATTTGTTTTGGAGAGAAATCAACACTTAACAAAGTATGTATGTCTTCATGGCCATTCATCATTCTGTTGTTGTTAGTTGCGAAGTCGTGTCTGACCCATCGTGACCCCATGGACAACGTTCCTCCAGGCCTTCTTGTCCTCTACTATTCTCTTGAGTCCATTTAAGCTCACGCCTACTGCTTCAGTGACTCCATCCAGCCACCTCGTTCTCTGTGGTCTATTTCTTCTTTTGCCCTCAATTTTTCCCAGCATTAGGCTCTTCTCCAGTGAGTCCTTCCTTCTCATTAGGTGGCCAAAGTATTTGAGTTTCATCTTCAGGATCTGGCCTTCTAAAGAGCAGTCAGGGTTGATCTCCTCTAGGACTGACTGGTTGGATCGTTTTGCAGTCCAAGAGACTCGCAGAAATCTTCTCCAGCACCAGAGTTCAAAGGTCTCAATTCTTCGGCGCTCAGCCTTCCTTATGGTTTTTCTTATGGTCATCATTGTAGCCATTGTCTATCCACTGCAGAACGAAGGTCTCTTGTACATGTTTCCAACCTATACAGTTTTGAGCTTTCTTTTACCAATTGGGCTCACAATACTTGCTGACATTGTCACTGCAATTTGTTTTAGGTCTCTTTCATGCTTTTGATCGAGTGGGATCCGTTCTACAACTCCCTTTGATCCACCTGCCATCAGTTCTTCTTGCTTTGCGACCAGCTCATTTCCATTTCAATTCTTTTACTCTTTTGATGATATCATATACTTTCCTTTGTTCTCTAATCTATGTGCAGGTCTTTCTATCTTGTGTTGTAATGCCGAGCATGTATCTTCCCGTGGTCACTCTTTGTGCCACTCTTAGCTTTTGTATCGATTGTGAGGCTAGGTTTTGCTGGCATATGTTAGAACAGGTAGCACACACTGATCCAAAACTTTTCTCTTCAGGCATAGGGGGAAGTTGTTCTTGAAAATTATGCTTAGCTTGCCGAATGTCTGTCAACCATATTAAACACACCATTCAATTTCCTTTATTGTATCACCTTCCATTGAGATCCATTGGCCAAGGTATATGTAATGGTGTACTACATCTAGTTCTTCTCTTTAAAAAGGTTAAGGTTCCCCTCGCACATATGTGCTAGTCATTCCCGACTCTAGGGGGCGGTGCTCATCTCCGTTTCAAAGCCGAAGAGCCAGCGCTGTCCAAAGACCTCTCCGTGGTCATGTGGTCAGCATGACTCAACGCCAAAGGCGCACAGAACGCTGTTACCTTCCCACCAAAGGTGGTCCCTATTTTTCTACTTGTATTTTTTACGTGCTTTCGAACTGCGAGGTTGGCAGAAGCTGGGACAAGTAATGGGAGCTCACTCCGTTACACGGCACTAGGGATTCGAACCGCTGAACTGCCGACCTTTCAATCGACTTAGCCACTGAGCCACCGCATTCCTATTCATGACCATTATGGAACCCTAAATAATGTGGCTTTGCAAACAAATATTCTAGAACTTGTGAACAGCAGTCAGTAAGCCTGGTAAACTTGTCCATTGATTGCATGCCCAGAGTGGCAAAATCGATTCAGTCAAATCAAGTGAAGGAACTTGTAGAAGAATAGTCCTTTTCATACTCTTCTTAACCTACTGTGGTCCCAGCCATCCATCAACCAACTGATTAAAGAGTTCCAGAGAAACCTGATCATACTGGAGGAGACAATGCTCTCTTCCATAATATGACAGTGTGGGTAGGGTAGGGGAATAGGACTTAAATGTGTAGGGTTAATTCTGGGAAAATAGGTCCCAGTTCATTCTCATCCATGGAAACTCAAAGAGTGACGTCATCCTTTGTGATCCTGCCCATCCTAACTCAACCTTTATTTCTTATGTCTTGGGTTGCTGGGAATTATAGTTCACCAACTTCTAGGGATCTTAACAGCCAGGTTGCTTTTTGGTTTCCCAAAGGGACCCTGTTGTACCGGTGTTAGAAGTTTTGCACTGGCTGCCAGTTTATTTTTGGGTAAAATGCCAGTAGCTGTTAACTATAAACTCCAATATAGCTTTGCTCCAAGTATTTAAGAAATTGTTCCTCCCACAACCCACTTCTGTTCATTGAAATTGTCTGACAAGTTTGTCAGCAGTTGCTATAAGAAACTTATAGCAACAATCAAAAATCCCATATAGTTGATAAATTAAAATCTATTCATCAGATCAACTCAAACCTTTATTACAGTCTTTAGGTCAGAGAGTACAACAATAAAATGCATAAACCTGTAATTATTAGTAGTTAAACTTTAAGAGAAAGATATAAAAATGCAATAAAATTACATAAAATACTTTATTATGATTATTATAATTATTATAATAATACAGATAACAGTGGTAATCACAAAAAAAATCTATTTAAAAACGTACCTTTTAAAATAGTTTTTAGTAGTTGGTTTTAATACTTTTTAATTGTTTCTCTAAATTGTTTTCAATATCCCAGTTTTTAGTTTTAATTTTAAGTTTTATTGTCAATTGCCAAAAGGCTGTAAACTTGGTGACGTAATTTTAATAAACTCAAGATTTAAGCACACATAGCTGAATGTTAAAATGATGACGCATCATTTGAGCGTACTTTTCAATGGCTTCTATGATATTTTGCTTTCATTCACGGTAAAGCTGCTAATCCAGGGGTGTCAAGCTGGCGGCCCACGGGCCAGATGCGTCATGTGCTCCCTCCCCCCAGCCCGGTTTAGCGAAGGGTGGGAAAGTCCCGATACATCACATGACGACGTGGGTTTGACACCCCTGTGCTAATCTAACTATCAAATCTTAGAGGTTTTTGTGTGGTAAGGAAATTATTTGAGGACTGATTGCACTTTTGATTCCATGTGTAAATTAAATTAGGAGATGTGTTGATTTATATGCTTAGTAAATTCAAGATAGAAGAGCTTACACTACAAGGTCAGTTACATAAGCAAACATAAATGTTAAGTGACTTTGAGTCCAGGAAAGCTATTCATACATAAGTTTAGCTGAATCTCTGTGCTGTATTATTATTCATGGTAGCCAAATAAATGTCAATAATAAAAGAGAATTAAAGATTTTCATTTCCCAGAGGTAATTCTTCTAAGACTGCTTGATCTTTCATTTCATTTATAATTCATTTCTGTATCAGGATACAGCTATTCACCAGGCAGTGTATGACATGAAGTCGTTTAATAATGATTAAGAATGTAAAAATGTATGGCCCATGGGTAGTTGTCAGAAGACGTACCCGAGTATTATTGTTTTTGCCATGTTCTTATAGATCCTTCCACTCTGGAATATCAAGCATCCTTCTCTTCACACATCATTTATTATAAAATATTTAATGAAAACGAGATGTATGTGTCTTAATTTGCCATGTAGTACAATGACTGGAATTTCTTACAGAAGCTCAGTGGCCTAGGTTGGGAGAAACGCTTGGCTTCTGAAAGACAATCCATAAAATTGGATTCTTCCATATGCCAAGGGCAGGGGTGAAATCCAGCAGGTTCTGACAGGTTCTGGAGAACCAGTAGCGGAAATTTTGAGTAGTTTGGAGAACCTGCAAATACCACCACTGGCTGGTCCCAGAGTGGGGTGAGAATGGAGATTTTGCTATATCCTTCCTCCAGGAGTGGGGAGGGAATGGGGATTTTGCAGTATCCTTCCCCTGGAGTGGGGTGGGAATGGAGATTTTGCAGTATCCTTCCCCTGGCATGCCTACCAAGCCATACCATGCCTATCAAGCCACACCCACAGAACCAGTAGTAAAAAAATTTGAATTTCACCACTGGCCGAGGGTTCAGAAACTGCCAGGGGAGCCATGTAGACATCAAAATCAAGAGTTCTTCCTGGACTTGATGGCCAGGACAGTTTCTGAGATGGTAAGTGAGAAAAGGGGACCCAAGTCCCATCACAGAAGAGGTGGACAGAGTCATCCTTCAAACTTTCCTGCAGTGGTGCAGGAGAAGCTGCTAGTATTACTGCCTTTTGAGGTCAGAGAAAGGATACATCCTGAATGTGGAGGCCTGGAAGAAGCCGCTAAGTGTTAGAGTCCAAGCTGAGTCATGGCCTATGGAACAGGATAGAAGTTGGGTTGCCTCAGAGCGAAACGGATAAAGATGAGGGAAGGCAGTATGAAACTGTGCAAGCAAGCCATGGTTGGTCAAACCAAATCAATCTAGATTACTTTTCCGGTTCTTAAGCATCATTAACCATGGCGCACCCTTGCAGGGGCATCTGTGCAGGGGTCAAAAAAGTTAAAATCAGCCATGAACTGAACAGTTGAAGTTATGTCATGTTTTGTGTTACATGTGTGATGGGGGCGGAGCTTTGATTATGTGACCACAGCCACCATCTTGTCTTTTATCACACAAACACACACACACCCTTTCCTAAACATTATTGCCCTTTTTCATAATGTTTTAAACCAGCGGACAAAGAGCAGAAAATGAGACTAGCAAGGAGCAAAGCCAACCTTACGTACTATTAACATTTTACAATTCCCTCCGACATATTTCATCATCTTACCCTATCCCAGGGGTCAGCAACCTGTGGCTCTGGAGCCACATGTGGCTCTTTCATCCCTCTGCTGTGGCTCCCTGTTGCTGGTCGGCTCCACAATTCATAGGGCTTTTGGTTAGGAGAGGTAGAGGAAAAAGGACGCCATGCTAGGAAGAGACTCTATGGTAGGGGAAGTGGACTTCCGGTCAGCAGAGGAAAAAGGATGCCGCACTAGGAGGAGACTATGGTGGGGAAACCGGACTTCCGGTCGGCTCCAGAATTGAATGGGGGGCTTCCATTTAGGACCTTTGTGGCTCTTTGAGTGTTTAAATTGCCGACCCCTGCCCTATCCTATTAAAGATTAGAATTCAGGGACAATTTGAGGGGGGTCTCAAAACTTTTAAAGGCACTTGCAGCTTTTGGCAATGTTGGCCATTTCTGGATGTAGACCTTGTGGCAAGCCATTAAATTGATTTCTTAGTCTATTTCTTCCACGCAAATATTTAATAAGATTTGAAAAATAAAAATTTAATAGTCTGAGGTATTTTGCAATATTGTTTGGCCTTGAGATGCGTGATTATTATGATTTGGCCATGATTAAGCAGACCACCCCACGCTATGAAGGCTTAGTGTAAAATAATTGTGTAGTTTCAAATGATTGTCTCACACATACATTCAGGAAGATAGCTATTTACTGTCTTGGATTTAATCCATGGGAATCAGTAGTCATCCTATTAAGCAAAGTGTCTCTTCGCTCAAGTCGTCATGAATTTTAAAAATTCAGTTAGCATTTATCATAACAGATTTAGCATGTTCATTTGTGATAGCAAACTGACAGAGTCTTATGGCTCCTAAAAATTAAAATATGTATTGAGCATACGATGTCATGAATGAATCATCAGATGCTTTAGGTAGGTAGGTAGGTAGGTAGGTAGGTAGGTAGGTAGATAGATAGATAGATAGATAGATAGATAGATAGATAGATAGATAGATAGGCATTTTAATTTATCTTTGATATACAGTGGGCAATGAAGGCAGATATCCATGTATCTTGAATATATTTCATTCTTTATTGATTTTAATTGCTATTTTATACTCTTCAGAAGCTCAGGATAATGCTTATTTACTTATTTATTTAATTCTACTTATGTGGATGGATGCCCATCTTACAATAGCAACTCTAGGTGGCTAAAATAAGAGTTAAAAACTCACAATGCAAAACAACAGTAATTTGAAAATACTAATACGGTAATAAGGGGACCTGGCCATCCCTGTTTCTCCAGTCTTATTCCAGCATTCCACCTATTACATCACATTGGCTCTTGTTGTGTATGACATTATTTGCTCCTAAACAATGGTGTAGAGCAGGGGGTGTCCAACCTTGGCAACTTTAAGACATGTTGGCTGGGGAATTCTGGGAGTTGAAGTCCACAAATCTTAAAAGTTGCCAAGGGTGGTGGACATCCCTGGTGTATAGAGGGAGGAAGATGGCCCTGATAGAGATCCACAGGCTCCATTGTTTAAGTCAAAGGGGGCTAAAGTATTTTTTAAGTCTGGAGCATCCAGATAACACTCAGAAGCAGTTCAGGCAGCTCCCTGATTCACTGGAGTTCTTTTTTTCCTCTTCTTTTTTCTGTACTGCAATAAATTATTTTTACATCAGACTAATCTTGCTGAGCTGATTTTTCTTTTCTCCTCTCTTTTTTGGGATCAATTTTGTACAATAATCTGAGAAATAACTGATTTAAAGCCTTAAATTCCATGGCTGTAAACAGTCCCTTTTCTCTGTGTTCCAGATAGAAATACAAGTCGGGTATCTCCATCACATAGGTTATAAACAGAACACAGTCCATTTTCCTACAATCGTTTAGATCAGGGGTGTCAAACTCGATTTCATTGTGGGCCGCATCAGTGTTGTGTATGACCGGGGACTGGGATAGGCGTGACCAGCTCGACATCACTGGTGTTGTGGGCGCCTGTGGCAGCCTGAGTGCTCTGCCAGCGAAAATGGGCTCCCAAGCTCCATTTTGGCTGCGATTGCCTCCTGCAACCCTCTGCCAGCAAAAACGGTGCTGGGGAGGGCTGCCTGCGGCCTTCCTCAGCTCCGTTTTCCTGGCAGAGGCACCATGGGCCAGTCTTTCGCTGTTTCTAAGCACCCCACGGGCTGGATCCGGCCTACAGCCTTGAATTTGACACTCCTGACCTATGCCATGCTTCCTTGAATATAGGTAAACCTCAATTTATGATCAGTTGCTTAGTGACTTTGAAATTACGACGAACCCACCCCAAAGTACTGACAACCCAGTTCAAAAATTCTGATGGCCGGGGAAGTGGACACACAGTCAGCACTCAGCAATTGGCCTACATTTTCAAACATTTGCAGCTGAAATGTCCCTTTTAGAGTTGCTTTGTATAGTGAAGCACTTGGAAAAGCGGTGCTTAAAATGTCGCATTTTGCTCCAACTGTGATTTCATCTCAAAACAAAGCTCCCCAAACGCACATATTTTGTTTCGAACTCAGAATCCTCAAAGGACCTCTATTTTCTATGTCTCAGTTTGCACACTGGCGGGGAATTTGACTGCCATTACTCCGGTCCCGGAGACTTTGGGTGGAGAGCAAGAAAACAGAGCCGTGTCTGTTGAACTGAAACAGATGTTAGACGTTTTTGCATTAATTTTATCTGAAAATAGACCCCGGCCCATGATTTGTAATCTGGCAATTCTTTGATTTAAACTCAAGAGTGAATTGTTTGTGGGAAAGCATATTCTAAACCTCATTCCAGTGCTTGCCTGCTCAATCCTCATAGGTCCAATGATAAATACATTGGATGTTAGAAACGATTCTCAGAAGAAGTAGCGGAATTCAATACATATCAATAATAACAAAAATGCAATAAATTAATTATTCCATGCTCTTCCTTCCTCCTGCACAAACTTGATGGTGCTATATAATATTTGTGGGTTGTTGTCCCCACCAATGGAGGAAGAATTCTGCAAGCAATCGGTTATCAAATAATGGCAAATGTAAACGCTGTGAAGAATTGGGAACACCCAACCCAGCTTGTGGTAGTGCCCTATCTTTATTATCCTATCAATTAACTAAGCTCATCCCAGACAAAGCGAGGTTATGGGAAGCCACCTAGAACATCATGCACCATTAAACATCAGGGCTGCCTACACGAACATCCGCAGCGCCGAACCTATTAGCCAAGTATGTAGCCGAAGAGGGATAAACAGCTTCTTAATCACGTGTAAGAAAAGAATAGCACCCTAATGCATGTATTGTTTGTCAAGAGGCAGTCCATCAATAATTGTATAATTATGATGTATTAGATTTGAGTATCTATTGTAGATGATTGATTTTTGTTCGTATCTCCATCTGTGGGCACTTCAGCGAACTATTCAGCTCACTCCTTTTTAATGTCTTTCTGATGACAACTGGGAATATTTGCTTGTCAATTGCGGTGACTTTTTTTTTTTTACAGCGTTAACTGTGGATTTTAATACACTCTAAATATGTCAAGATCCTAACCATTATATTTGAGGCGTTTGCTTACACAAGATAGGAGCTATATTTAAACTTTAAAAACTTGAAAATAAAATGTGCCCTAAATAAATAATCTCAGTGGTTATTTGTGAATATATTATGTGCCTTTTGCTGCATATTTGGAAAGGTGAATTGTGTGAGGGAATGAGAGGAGCTAAATTATCTGATCATTGAGGACCAGCAACTTGGTGCGCGTGAGCGCTGTAGAAGCTTTAATGCCACTAGATGGCACTTACTGTCCTTCAGTTTTAAAGGGGGGGAAATGGCTGAATTTTTTACCTCACAAGAATTCTGTGTTCTCATATCAAACGTCACGTAATTCTTTAAACCCTGTTGCAACCTACATGCTTTCCAACTACTGTACAGCAGCATTCAACATTCATTGGATGAGAGTTTGGGCTTCTGCTTGTGACTCAAGACTGTAGACTCAACTCAGTAGGCCTCTAGTTTATACATAAATCTATATACATACATCTTCCCTATGCCCTATCTTGTATTCCTATCTCTCCTCTTTAGAGTCACATTTATACCTCTTTTATACCTTCTACGTCAACCGTCCCTAGCCTTTTTGTCACCAAGGACCGGTTTCATGGAAGACAATTTTTCCACGGATTTGGGAGGGGGAAGGAGGAGCACACAATCTAGCTTCCTCGCATGCACAATTTACGGTAGGGTTTGTTCCGTTATGAGAATCTCACGCTTGATGATCTGAGGTGCAGCTGAGGCGGTGATGCTAGCGCTGGGGAAGAGCTGCAGATACAGATGCAGCTTCGCTCACTCGCCTACCACTCATCTCCAGTTGTGCAGCCCGGTTCCTAACAGGCCACGGACCAGGTTGGGGATCCCTGTTCTATGTCACTTACATGTATTTTTTTACTTTGAATGTTTTCATGTTGTTTCCTAATGGCTGAACTGTCCCCCCTTAGGCTGATCAATGGCTGAAATAAAGACTGATTTGATTTGATTTGATTCATGTGATTTGATTCATGTGATTTTCATACTTTTGATGGCTGGCTGGCTGGCAGGTTGGTTGGTTGGTTGGTTGGTTGGTTGGTTGGTTGGTTGGTTGGTTCAATTGATAACCATGAAATCAGGTGAGATAGTCCCCTTCTGTAGAGAAATTGATGACTGTATTCTTTTCTGTTACATAAAACCAAGTTGGCTGACGAAAAATGAAATGGTGAACTTCACCATTCAAAATACAGAATAACTACCAGCAACAACTACTGAGATAAAATGTCCATTGAAAGCAAGATAATGCAGCAGTTAATTAAATATTGAGGATAGTTGAAATACGATTGTGATACACAATTAAAAGCAAAATTGAGTATGAGTCTGGGAAATGTCCATAATGAGAGCCTTCCCAAATTCTGTGGCCAATAATAAAAGATCGTCTGCCTTATTAATTTGCAACAAAAGGAGAAAAACGTAATCTTAATATTGGGCAAATTTTACTAGGTGAAAATGGCTTGAGGGGCTAACGGATTGTTCAGGGCTTCTGAGGGAAATTGCTGAATAAAAAGTTAGCGGTGTCATTAGACGGGTAGCAGAGGCTTCTGTTCTGAACAACAAGCTTCAGGAAGCAATCCGTGAAATAGCAGATGTAACGTCTTGCCAGAGTTACACAAATTACACTTAGCTTGGAAATATGCAGAAGAATAATAGAGATCATTCAGACATATAAGGCAGTCTATAGTCCCATCCTTGCTTTTAAATTCTGACCACTTCTCCCTCAAGATGCCAATTTCTCCCCAAGTTCACTTTTTCCAAGCTGCTTCGAAAAACTGGTCCATACGTTGCGAGCTAAGCAATTGTGGGAGCTGGATAGTCTGGCAATCACTTTGGGGAGTGTTTTATTCCACTGAATTTTATTTTCCTTGGCATGAAGCGGGGTTAGGGCTCTGCAGTCTCGTTCAATTCCAAGATCAGATAATTTGCTTCCAGTGTGGTTAGTTGGTATCTGAGTTTTAAGGATTAATAGGGAGCAGTTTGCAAATCACTAACATGTTTCATTGGGCAAAATAAGGAATAAGAGGGAGGTTAAGAAGAAGCCACAAGTGGAACAAATGGTCTTGTCATTTTCTAGTTCCATTGCGAGGCTAAAAGAGAAATTATTCTTGTCCAGAGAAAGAAGTTTATATCTCTGATTTTTTTAAGTTAGAATTCTTCCTCCCTTTTTAAAAAATGAAGTTCTGGATGGAGAATCTGATTATGTAATGGGGAACATTACATCAGGCACACACTGCTGCAGCAGGCATGATTCAATTAGGGTTAATTATTCAATTAATAAATGCAAAAGCAAAAATGCTTTAAAGTGGGTCTTATGTTCTAATCTATCCTGGGGACCTAAGCAGGTCAATAGGTAATTTTATTTCAAGCTCTTGGTTCACCCGTGATTTTAGCAGGCCGGTTCCCAGGCTGATTACTCTCCTGTTTTCTCATCCTCTGGCCAGACAGTCTCTCTAGGGATTATCTTATCTCATGCTCCATTCCTATCATTTTTTGCCCCCATTAGATTTAGCATCTGTCAGATATAACCCGTTTCATATGCCTGCCATTTCAGTCCTGAGATTGTTCCCTCTTGAAGGTGGCCTCTCTGATGGCCATGTATCTGAGTGAATTGTAGATTCCCATTCATCCCTCAGCTTTGTTAAGAGATGGATCATCCTTCCATCACTGCGTGTTTGACTTCCCTTCCAGACCTCCATAGAATAACAGCTTCATCCAAATATCTAGTGGTGGCAGTGGTGGCGAACCTTTTATTCCCCAAGTGCTAACACGTGGCTCCTCCCCCATATCCGTGTGTGCAACCACACCATCTGCGCATGCGCATGGCTTTCATGCGCCCCCGTGCGCTGCGCGTCAACCACAACATCTGCACTTTTGCACAGCTCCGTGTGCTGCACATGCAATTTCACCATCTGCACATGCGCACAGTTTTCACATGTGCAATGCATGTGCATGAACGCCATCTGGGCATGCGCATGCTGCATGCAAGTACTCTCACGCTCATGCACAAACGTGCGTGCATGCTCAGGAGAGCTCCAAAGACCAGTTGGGTCCCCTGAATTGCACACATGTGCACCGGAGGCCCGAACACCAGCTGGGGCGTGCGCACATGCGCAGCTGCAAGTGAGTTGGGCAACAGCTCACATGCCCGGAAAGATGGCTCTGCGTGCCACCTCGGGCATGCGTGCCATAGGTTCGCCATCATGGATCTAGTGTAATCTGGCATTTCCGTCTTGATGTACATATCTCACACAGCTTTTTGACAGAGTCTGTTCTCCTTGTTCTGTAGACAAGTTTCTTCTTCACCTAAACAGTTCTTGGAGATGTCGTTTACACAACCATCTCTCCTTTATAACTGTTCTGTCCCTGTCCCACACGCACACACACCAACAGACGTTCAAGAGTTAAAGACTAAAGCAGCTGACAAAATCCTTTTCCTTATGATAACGGAACTTGGCAACAACCTAGTGGCTGCCTGCCAAGAGTTTATTACTTACGAAGAGGAGAGATAACTTCTCCCCGCTTCTGGTACATCAAAAGAAACAGCTCAATAATTACAGAGCCAATCAAGTCCAAAGATATCCAGCAAAGTCTATAGCAAAAGTCCGGCAATGCAGAATGGCGTGGAAGCTTTCACAAGGCTTGACAGGCCACCACGCTCCCTTTTATACCTTGTGGGGTGTGGTCCAGTGACTCAGCCTAATCTCGGGCACGCCTTTTCTTCTGTTGTGCGCGCTTATCTCTGCGACGCTGGCATGGATCCAGCCAAGACTCATTACCCTCATCACTGTCCACCTGTGGCTGTGTGGACGTGCTTGGCCCCGGCCCTATCTCTTGCCCTTCGGCGGACACCGAAGGCCTTGCCAGAGAGGAGGGTCCTGGAGAGGGAGGCCTTGCCAACTCCTCTCCTTCACTCTTGGAGTCCTCTCCTGCCGATGACACAGGCTCAGGTAACGGAGCCACAACAATAACCCCTAAAGTTGATTACAAAAATCCATTATTTTTGTAGTCAACTTTAGGGGTTTTTGGTACATTTGTCTAGATTTTGGGTGTGCAAAATATCATCTCAGTTCCTTTAGGCTTCAATAGCTGGCCAATGTAAGTCCTATTTAAGTCAACAACGAAGCCATTGTAAATGAAAGGATACGGTTCTGTTGGCTTCTGAATGCAACCAGATAATGGAGGTCTGCTTGCACGGGTGATCCATTTTTATTAGGGGTTTGTTTTTCCCAAAAATATAATAATTTGCGATTTTCAGCCTGAAAGAATTTCTAGAGCTGCGGCAAAGGGTGTTTGCCAGAATGTTTCCTCTCTTTCCTTTTTGTCCTTTTAACTGCCTGAAATATTTTATTTTGGAGATTTAAAACAAAGCATGAGCCCAGGAAAGCTTTCAAAGAAAAGTAATTAAAAATGACAAGTTGTGGCATAAACCTGACAGCGTTCAGGAAATATGCAGGATGGATATTTTTTTTTTTCCATTTATGCCTTCTAGCATGTTTATTATTGTGTTCATAATGAGCTGTTCTTTATAGCTAGAGTTCTTTATTTTATTTTATTTTATTTTTTGCCTACTGTAGATGACAGTGAGTGTCTAAGCCATGTTCTCTTTTTTTTTTATGAGTATCTTTATCTCCACGTCACGCTTTTAAAGGTTTGGTATGCAAACATGCGATTCAGAAGCTTTGGGTAGGAAATGCCTGTCACAACTGCGATTATAATAACTGGCATCCTAATGAGTTGTGCTCCATATGTGGAAAATAATCTATAAACTAAACCGTTACATAATTTATATTAAAATGTGCATGCAATTATTTTGAAAGGGGGTAAATCCTATACATTCCAATTACGGTGGCAATTAAGTGAAATTATGTGGATACTAATTGGATGATCCTAAAGGATCATAGACTTGTGTACTTAATTATCAGAGGAACAATCAACAACTCATTTAGGATGAATAAATTTATTTCATTTGGAGAGGCTGATACTGCTGTAGTTTCTCCTGCTGCCGTCGTGTTTCCAAGATAATTCCATTGAGAGCGGTATGATCTATCCTGTATTTTCATGAGTATAGTTAAGAACAGAATGTAACCTTTGGAGATTAGCATAAATTTCAAATCTCATTGTGCCTCAGAAAGATATTTTAAAAACCCATTATTCTTAATAAAAACCCAGTTAAGAAGACAGCAGTGTAAGAAGCAGCCAAAATGAGAAACCTTTGAAGAATGTAACTAAAGGCCGGGGGGGAGTTTCTAAAGTCTATGGGGAGCAATTGGTGGAACCTGTTATTTATTTATTTATTTATTCATTCATTCATTCCTAAATCATAAATAAAGAATTAAGGAGTGCAACTATTACAGGTTTAACTGAGCATAAATCTCACTCACAGTTTGAGTTTATGCAGGGTTTTATCCAGGGATGGGTTCTACTTACCTTTACTACCGGTTCGCAACAGCATGCACAGATCGCCTATGATGACATCCGGGTCGGTGGGCGGAGCCTCCCGCCGGTTTTACTACCGGTTCTTGCAAACCGGTCCAAACCGGGGGCAACCTACCACTGGTTTTATCCTAAATGACTAATCATACCTCATATTGAATGCACAGAACATTGTTATCCCTTGGCAAGGGTCATCCAAATTTATGGGGGACTCTCAAGGACTTTTGAGAGTATAGGTAGTCCTTGACTTATGACCACTATTGAATCCCAAATTTCCATTGCTAAGCAAGACAGTTGTTAAAGTGAGTTTTGCTCCACCATCTGACTTTAGTTGCTACAGTTGTTAAGTTAGTAAGAGGGTTGTTAAGTGAATCCGATGTCTGATTACATTTCCAACATTTGGCAGACATACTTTTAAACATCTTTGCTAATCTTGCCGGTAATAAATGCAACCCTATAAAACATTTTATATAAATTTTCCTTATATGCACTTGCCATTGTCAATTTACAATTTCTTTCCCAAAGTTTTTGCCATTCATTTAAGTCTATAGTATATCCAAAGTTCTTTGCCCATACTATCATTGTTTCATCTTCCATTTTTAAGTTTAGCAAAAAGTTATATATTTTCTTTATCAATTTTTCATCTACTCCTAGCATTATTTGGTCAAATGTTGTAGGTTCTTTGTAAAAACCATAACCCTTAGTGTCTTTCTCATATCTCGATTTTATTTGCATACGCGGCCACCATGATAAACCCACATCTTGATTTTGTAGTTCTTGTTGGGTTTTAAGTTCCCCTTCCACATTTAGAATCTCTTTATAGGTTAATATTTTTTCCAGGTTTACTACATTTGGATGTATAAATGCTTCCATTATTGAGAGCCAAACTGGAATTTTAATGTAAGCTTTTGCTTTCACCTTTTCCCATACTGAAAGTAGAGCATTTCTTATATAGTGTCTTTGAAAATATCTATGAATTTTGCTTTTGTTATACCATAAAAAAGCATGTCATCCTAATTGGAGATCATGGCCTTCTAAAAGCAATAATCTTTTATGTCCAAACGTTATCCATTCCCTCACCCATGTTAGTGCAGCTGCATGATAATAGAGCTCCCAATCTGGTAGTCCAAAGCCCCCATTGTTTTTGGACTCCTGCAACATTTTCAGTCTTATTCTTGTTTTTTTCCTTGCCAAATGTATTTCAAAATTACAGTGTTTAGTTCATCAAAGTATTTTTTTTTCCTATTTTTATGGGAATCGTTTGGAACAAAACCAGGAACTTCAGCAAGATATTCATTTTTATAGTTGCAGTTCTCCCTATCATTGATAGGTGCAAGTTTTTCCATTTATCTAAATCTGCTTTAATTTGTTGTAGCAGTCTTGTATAATTATCTTCCTTGATTGTAACGCATCTTGCTGTTAAATATATTCCCAAGTATTTAAGTTTCTTAACTATTTGTAAATCTAATTTCTTTGTCAGTTCTCTCTTCTGTTATCCTGTAAGATTTTTAGCTAAAATTTTTGTTTTATCTGTATTATTTTTCAATCCTGCACCTTGCCCATATTCTTCTATTACTCCCATTAACTCAGGGCCCGTTTCCAGTGGTTCTTCTAAGATAAATACTAAATAATCTTAGAGAGAGCCCTGTTTTCTGATGACCAGAGGTCACATTGCTTGCAAGAGAAGACAAAGCATGGAGCTTTATTGATGATGTGTATTCAAACCCATCCAGTCTTTCCTAAATTTGCACCCTCTACTGCAGTCAGCTGCAGCTCAACACAGTCTCTTCCTTTTAAGAAAAGATGGACAAGGCAATACAATAATAACACTGGACTATTCTGCAGGATTGTTACAGACCACTCTCTACGGCTCAGTCAAACTGGTCTAGCTTGTAGAGTATGCAACATGGATTTTATCTGCGTCCATTGTCCAATTCTTGAAGATGTTTAGAAAGTCAGAAAAATCACCTTCTCCAGAGAGTGTGCACAACCTTCATTCATTGGCTAAAAGGAGTAAAACGGCCTTTCATCTTCGTTTTATAGACTGCTGCTGCTTACAAAACAAGCAATAATAATAATAATAATAATAATAATAATAATAATAATAATAATAATAATAATAATAATTTTATTTATATACCGCCCATTCTCCCGAAGGACTCAGGGCGGTGTACAGCCAAAATTAAAATGCAAATATACAAATATACAATATCTAGTTAAAATTAATTAAAATCATTAAATAGTTTTGGCCGAATTTTAAAACCCAAAATTAAAACCCAATTTAAAATCAATCAATTTGATAGCCCCGCCTGTCGGAACAGTAGGGTATTGAGGGCGCAGTGAAAAACCCGGAGATCAGAGATGTTACGAATATCCGGGGGCAATTCATTCCAGAGGGCAGGAGCTCCCACAGAGAAGGCTCTCCTCCTGGGTGTCACCAGCCGACATAACTTGGTTGATGGCACCCTGAGGAGTCCCTCTCTGTGGGAGCGAACTGGTCGGTGGGAGGCTGTTGGTGGCAGAAGGCAGTCCTGTAGATATCCTGGTCCTATGCCATGGAGCGCTTTAAAGGTGGTGACCAACACCTTGAATTGCACTCGGAAGACCACCGGGAGCCAGTGCAACTCGCGCAGGAGAGGTGTTACATGGGCATAACGAGGTGCGCCCATAACCACCCGCGCGGCCGCATTCTGGACCAGTTGGAGCCTCCGAGTGCTCTTCAAGGGGAGCCCCATGTAGCAAGCAAGCAAGAAAGCCAGGAATCTAGGGGTTGGGATCTACTGGGAGAGATTGGTATTTCCCTTATAGATCCTGATCTTGTTCACTCCTGTTCTAAGGTTATATTCCAAAGTCTAACAAGAAAACATGGTTAAGCTACTGTGACAGCAAAGCATAACCGTGAACAAAAGTAAATGTAAACTCTGAATTTCAAGATGTAAGATAATACATTACATTTTGCAAACCTCTACCATTTGCATTTTGTTGCAAATGGCACACTGAGACGGAAAGTGATGTATAAATGGTCCTGTTTTACACTTTGGAAGTCACGTATGTCCAGTTGAGCTTTATTCAGTGCTACAATTTATGTTGAGGGGTGGGTGGGAAAACCAGCATAAGTACTTCAGCTTCTGTTATCAGCAGGGTGAGGAGCCACGGCCCTTGAAAATTACAGAGAAATAATAGAAGCACACATAGAGGAGGATAATTTGATATTAGTACCTTAAGTGGATTGCATGATTCAGTTTGTAACTAGTTAAAAGAACCGTCGTTTAATCTGTTAGTTAACGGTGCTTTAATTTTCTGTGCACCTGTAGCCAGCCTTCAATTCATGCCCACATTTTAATTTTCTCTCATTTCTCCATGCGCCACCAGGGCCCACTTTTAAAATGTTTGGATCCATGAGCCTTTTGAAAGATTGTTTTTGAAAAGAAATTATTTGAGAGACCTATAATGCTCGCTTTGCACCTGTAGTCTGTTCACATGCATGCAAACACATAGCAGATATTTGTTTTTTTTAAGGAAATCTTATCATCAGAGCTACCGGTAATGCTCAACTTACAACTACAATGAGGACCAGAAATTATGTTGCTAAACAAGGTGGTGGTTCAATGAGTCATTCCCAATTTTATGACATTTATGTTAATGCAAATCACAGCAGTTGTTAAAATAATTCATCATTAAGCACATCCAGGTTCTCCCATTGACTTTGCTTGTCAGAAACCAGCTGGAAAGGTTGCAAATGCAAATTTATTTGACTTTGGGAATGTCAGAACATGCACAGGTCTATCACATGTATCAAACTGGGAACAAGTACAGTCAACAGTGGTTTGTATCAAATAGTGGTTTTTATCTACAATAGGAATATAGGAATACTATACATACACATACTACAAGCAGTATCTAAACAAACAGCAATTACAGCAGGGAAGAAACACTACGAATCAACCAACACGCCAACAGGGCCTCTTCTTATTACACAGGCTCTTAAAGGGATAACAGCCAAAGACCCTGCTGACTCACTCCCCTCATTGCATGAGCTGGTCAGCTCTTAAATTATCACCTTGACAGGGAAGCTGCAGCCATCGTAAATACATGCTTGTTGCCAAGCACCCAACTCACAATCACGTGACCATGTGTGAGAACCAGTTTTCTGTAACTTTGAACATTTGCTAAATGAATGATTTAAATTGACTATCTGTAGAAAGGTATACAATATTCAGGCCTAAAGCAGGTTTATAATGTACGTCAACATTACACTGCAACCAATAGGCTATGCAATAAATTACTCTTTCACAATAAAAATAATAGTTGCACTGATGACAGAGCCAAACTAAGTTGCTTGTGTTTTTATGATTTATATTGTTCTGTTTGTTTCCTAGTATGATTTGATTGCTTATTTAGTAACCAATGACTATCACTAAGTGTTGTACCTTATGATTCTTGATGAATGTATTTTTTTTCTTTTTATGTACGCTGAGAGCAAATGCACCAAAGACAAATTCCTTGTGTGTCCAATCACACTTGGCCAATAAAGAATTCTATTCTATTCTATTCTATTCTATTCTATTCTATTCTATTCTATTCTATTCTATTCTATTCTATTCTATTCTATTCTATTCTATTCTATTCTATTCTATTCTATTCTATTCTTGCTTTCCCTATACTATATGAATGGAGGATCTCCCTATATTTATCTGTAACAATGGGGTTTTATCCAAACATGTTCCTGAACTTGTAATTTCACAGGCAGAGAGATTCAAGATCACAGCTCTTTGATAAACTGGTTTTATTACACACATTAGAAAACAACAGAGTTTCTGCAGTTTTTGGCTCATATTTATATGTGGCCCAGGTTCAAGTCCTGCCTGAGCACCTAAATGAACCGAGACTCAGTTTCCTAGTGGGAAAAGCGGCCAACATCTGGCCATGGTTACTGTAGGGCCCTTGACTGTTTTCAGCCTGGATCCATCTGGCCCTCACATACACGCTGCTTACACAGTTTCCATAAACGTTTTGATAACTCTTTCTTTTGTTGCTCCCTATTACATTACCCTGTTTATTTATTTAGATTTTAAAAATAAACACAGTTGTTGTAAATCTTTTTGGATCACCTATTACAATAGGTTTATTCCTTCATCTGACTATTGTAATTTATACAGTATGAGTGTTGTCTGACATGCAGGCTTTTTAATTTTCATAATTCGCACATCAAAAAAGGTGTTAATGACATCAGGCCCTTTAAAAAAACATCGCCACTCATGAAGGCTGTGCATCTATTCTGTGACTTTAAACCCATTTCCCCATACATTATGAGTTACGTGGATAATGGCATGTTTGAATACAACGTTTTTAAATCCCTTGAAAGAATTCCTGGAAATTGAGCAGAATTGCAAAAAAAAAAAAAAAGGATGCAAGCAAAACTAGAAAACGTTTCCTTTAAATCTACCATGCCAAAGAAAACCTACCATCCAGATTCTTCTTCTTTTTTTTTAAGGAAAATGGCTATCATTTAGGGGATTTTTTTTTACATTCCCTCCTTCTTCCTCTCCTCCTTCTCCTCTTCCCTCTCCATCTCCTCCTCCTCTTCCTCCTCCATTTCCTCCTCCTCCTCTTTTTCCTTCTTCCTCTCCTCCCCCTCCATCTCCTCCTCCTTCTTCCTCTCCTCCATCTCCTCCTCTCCTTCTCCTCCTCCTCCTCTCCTCTACATTTCGTTTGTATTTGTCAATTCCAAGCGCTTCTTTCTAGGACGAAGGGACCTGTGGTTCTTCCAAAGTTGTCCTTTCCTTAACCATAAGCCACACTGGTTGAGATTTACAGATACCAGAAACACCTGGAGTTTCTGGAGTTTTCCCATTCCTGCTTTTTTCAATGCTCAACTTGCAATGGGTTGTACTGTCTTTGGTTGGGTGTCATGCTCATGATTGTCTCCAGGAAAGGCCCCAGTTAGGAGGCCATAAAAGCCAACTCTTTGGCTGAGTCCACTTACAAAGTGAGAGCAGCCCTTCAGAATGTGATAAAATCATGTCATAAAATATGGCTTGTTTTTTTTTTCTTTCCTTTTAGAAAATGAAGTAAGAGTTTTCCCAGTCTTAATTAGTGACCAGAGTGAGATAATTGACACTAATGGAGCCGGAGATGCCTTTGTAGGTGGTAAGTACCTTTTGTATGTGATTCTGTTTGGAGATCTTCCTGTTCTTCCCCGTTCCTCTCCTTATCCGGTGTTCTGTCCCCGTCTCACACACGCACACAAACAGATAGTCAGGTTTTAAATAAAACTGGCAGACAACAATTTCTTTCGATAAGAGGCTTGGCAGCAACCCAGTAGCTGCTTGCCAAGAACTTTAGTCATAGAGGGAGGGGTTGTTCCTCCGACAGATAAACCCAAACAAGATACACACAGTTCAAGAATTGTCAAGTCCAGTCCGTATTAAATCCAAGGCAGATAATGTTGTTTCAAAGATACAATGTGACTCGGTAGTAGTTTGTTTTGTCCGTCACAGAGTCTGAATGGCCACCTCACCCCCTTTTATCCCCTGTGGGGTGTGGTCCAGTGACTCAAACTAATCTCTGGCACGCCTCCTCTTCTGCTGCGCGCGCTTGTCTCTCCGACGCTGGCGTGGATCCAGCCAAGACTTATCTCCATCACTGTCCGACTGCGAGGAGATACCTGGCTTCTGGCCAATCTCTTCTCCTTCAGGAGACACCTGAGGCATTGCCAGAGAGGAGGGTCCTAGAAAGGGAGGCCTGGCCAACTCCTCTCCTTCATGTTCGGAGCTTTCTCCCTCCGATAACACAGGCTCAGGTAACGGAGCCACAACATCCGGCAACTTCATCAGACAAT
Organism: Pituophis catenifer annectens; assembly: GCF_029215685.1. Taxonomy (NCBI): domain Eukaryota; kingdom Metazoa; phylum Chordata; class Lepidosauria; order Squamata; family Colubridae; genus Pituophis; species Pituophis catenifer. Next base: position 619,422 of record NW_027256909.1, on the reverse strand, counting down.
GCGATGACAAGGGTTGGTGTGTTGTTTCTTCCCATCAGAGAGCATCAAGCTTGTTCTTTGCAAGCCTTCATTTGCATCCTAAGAGTCTGTTTTAATGGATTGTTAATTCTCTCGGGGGGGAAAACGTGTTGGTACCTTTACCGATCATGTGCTATTAAGCAACATCTACATTGTTTTCACAAGATTAATTGTGCCTGTCAGAATGTTGCATAAACAGAACTGCCTCAAATATGCTTTGTTACAGTCCTCCAAATTCTACCCTGGTGTTAAAATCTAAGCACATTGCTCTTTTTTTAAAAGCAGGTTGTGGTGAATATTGCAGAGTATGAAAATAACTTAACATTTGAACCTTAAACTTTTTTTTTTCCCTTAGCGCATCTGTTTCCTAGGCTGATGGTGTGTAAATGCCCCTCCCCCAAATGATAGGCTTTAAGAGTCAGAAATAGCAGAACATCTGCTCTGATTTATATCTGATCTCAATTTTTTTTTTTTTTTAATATTGGGAAGGGATGAAAGATACAACTCTCAGTCTCCATTGTTTAAAATGCCTCAAATAAATCAAAACCTTGTGTAGCTGCAAAGTTACCTTATTGAACATAAATCTCTGCATCTTGCAACCACAGGCTCTTTCACTTTGAAAATGGTCGTGCTAAAAGCCTTAAACACTTTCCTTATTTTTCTCAAAATACAGGACTTGTTCTTATTGTATGACTACAGTTGTTGTTGCCACATCAGAAGAAGAGAATATATGAGAGTCTTCACTTCTTGGCTCAAGTATGTTACAATCTAGGTTTATCTTGAGCCACCAATCTTGTACTATCAGGTCTGCGTTGCAGAACTCTTGTTGTTAGTCACGAAGTGGTGTCCGACCCATGGACAACATTCCTCCAGGCCTTCCTGTCCTCTACCATTCCCCCAGGCGGAGTCCATTTAAGCTCACGTCTACTTCTTCAGTGACTCCATCCAGCCACCTCATCCCCTTCTTCTTTTGTCCTCAATCGTTCCCAGCATTAGACTCTTCTCCAATGAGTCCTTCCTTCTCATTAGGTGGCCAAAGGATTTGAGTTTCATCTTCAGGATCTGGCCTTCTAAAGAGCAGTCAGGGTTGATCTCCTCTAGGACTGACCGGTTTGATCACCTTGCAGTCCAAGGGACTCGCAGGAGTCTTCTCCAGCACCATAGTTCAAAGGCCTCAATTCTTTGGCACTCAGCCTTCCTTATGGTCCAACTTTCACAGCCATACATTGCAACTGGGAAAACCATAGCCTTGACTATACGCACTTTTGTTGCAGAACTCTAGACTGTCCCTAGGTGGTAACAACACAGTTCAGAAAACACAAATCTGGCCGCCCTCTGGTGGTTGTTTGGGCATTAGCCCAAATGTGACAGAAACAGAATTCTCCCCTTCCTCCTTCTCCTCCTCCTCCTTCCATTCTTGCTCTTTCTCTTCCTCCACTTCTTCCTCCTCCTCCCCCTCCCTCCTTCTCTTGACCATAGGACGGTTGGTTGAAGTTATCCTAAAAGCATTTACCTGTATTATCAGATGATGAGCTCATTCTATTCCCTAAGCATTGTATCAAGGAAAAGACACGATGAGAACCAATTGGGGAGATGGAATCATAGATTCCCCCATTCTTCTCATGTTAGGCTCGTCCCTGTCTCAGATGCTTTGATCTTGGTCTGTACAGCATTAGCTATTATCTTTCCGTCTCCACTCCAGGTTTAAAAGTTTAAGAAATCTGACAAAATTATGCTTGAGGAACTAACTTCTGAGTGGAACTGAGACAATGGTGAATCCAGATTCCATTACTACCAGTTCTGTGGGCGTGGCCCACCCTACCCAGGGGAAGGATACTGCAAAATCCCCATTCCCTCCCCACTCCTGGAGGAAGGATATTGCGAAATCTCCATTCCCACCCCATTCTGGGACCAGCCAGAGGTAGTATTTGCCGGTTCTCCGAACTGCTCAAACTTTCCGCTACCGGTTCTCCAGAACCTGCTGGATTTCACCCCTGAACTGAGAAGCTCTCTTCCATACATCTAGGCATTTTTGATCCCTCAAAAGCATTGTTTGAGGTTACAATTAGAAAAGGCTAAAGCCAGACAAGGAGTTGGGATTGATTTCTAAATATGTTCTGTTCTGAATGCATTTTCAGCCAAACTCCATCCTGGAGGTAAACAGTAGGAGGCTTCCTAATGGACTTGCGAAATTTGTGTAGCTTACGGAGAGCTGACCTCTCTAGATCCAACTTCCAAAGGACAATATTTACATAGCATTAACAGATGGAAAGCAACAATTTTACATAAAGGGCACTGAGTGTAGCAGAGAAAATCTACCTAGTTCTGTGTGCTTGCGTCTGAATATTTTGCTGGCAACCAAATAGGTGTTGTTGTTTTTTGTTTGTTTGTTTGTTTGTTTGTTTTTTAAGAATGAATATTTGGAGGGTTGGACTGTTTGGAAAAGAAGAGAATTGCTGGAACAAATTCTCCATTCTTCCTTTGTGTGAGGCGGACTCAGGAGAAAGAACTGTCTCTACATTTCAGGGATGGCACAGAAAGAAAGTTAAGTAGGAGAGCTAGAGAGAAAAAGTTCTGGCAGATTGTGCGTGAGAGGGTAAAACTTGGTGAGGACCGGCCGCATCCTGAGTAAGAACTAAAAGTAGAGACAGAAATATGCCTCATCTAACAGGATGTCTGAGGACAACATTGCCTCCATCACGAGTTGCAAACCTAAAACTTATTTCCTGCATTTAACCACAAGTTTCTGATCTTTGAAAAACCCAGACAGATTAGGAGAAATAATAGGAGAAAAAAATCTTGATTATAGGAAAACATGATTGAACCAAGCAGAAGTCAAGAAATGGAAAGTGTAGCAAAGCCACCAAGGTTGGTGATTTTAATTCTAGAATAAACAATTGAATTTCTTTACTGCTAATAAACCTTGTGGACTTCAACTCCCAGCTATGTGGGGAGACTAGTTTCACTTAACTACTGTGTGACTAACTTAACAACTGCAATGATTCACTTAACAACAGTGGCAAGAAAGATTGTAAAATGGGGCAAAACTCATTTAACAAATGTCTCACGGAGCAACAGAAACTTTGGGCTCAATTGTGGTCGTAATTTGAGGACTACCTGTATTTTGCTGCCTGGAAACCCAAGTTGAACAAAAACGAGTAACTGTTTTCTCGAGCAGATTCCCGTCAATCCTCCACTTCCTTCTCATGCACAAAATCTAATCTATAGCATAATAATGGAAATAATTTTTTTTCTCTCTCGCCATCCAGTAGATGGTTTATTAGGAATTTTAGTGGCAGGTTTGGGGCTGATGTAATTTGAGGAAAGCAAGATTTAGTTGGAGATACGTTAAGGGGGGATAGAGCTGGCTATAACTGACTGCATCTAATTTGTCCCCCTGCTGCTGCATATCTGTTCTTCCAAATATACCAATTTCCAAAGAGCTAGTAAATTTTAGGAGCAATAGAAGAACAGAATTACAGAACAACAGCATTGGAAGGGATCTTGGAAGTCTTCTAGTCCAACCTTCTGTTCAAGCAGTAAACCCTATACCCGTGATGGAGAACCTATGGCACGCGTGCCACAGGTGGCAAGCGTAGCCATATCGGTGGGCATGAGAGTTTAGCTCCGGTGTGCATGCGCATGCCGGCCAGCTGATTTTTGAGCCCACCAGAAGTAGGGAAACAGATTGTTTCTGCCTCCGGAGGGCCTCTGCGGGTGGGTGGGAAAGGCCATTTTCACCCTCCCCAGACTCCTAGAAAGGCTCTGGAGGTTGGGGAGAGCAAAAAACGGGCCTACTGTGCCATCCCGTGCCAGGAGTGGTGGGGGGTTGTGCACGCATGTGCGGGGCCAGGACGCATAGAATTATGGGTGTGGGCATGTGCGCGACACCCCCCATCCCCCACCCCGCTCCTGGCACACGATGGCAAAAAGGTTAGCCATCACTGCCGTATACCATTTCAGGCAAATGGATGTCTAGTCTCCTCTTAATAACCTCCAGTGTTGGAGCACCTAACAACTTCAGGAGGCAGGCTGTTCCACTGGTTAATTGTTCAGATTGACAGGAAATTTCTCCTTAGTTCTAGGTTGCTTCTCTCCTTGATTAGTTTTCACCTATTAGTTTCTTGTCCTGCTTTCAGTTGGAGAATAAGTCGATCCATTCTTCTTTGTGGCAGCCCCTTAGATATTGGAACACTGCTATCATGTCATGTCATACAATATTTGGAAAATGAATGGTAGAACATTCCAAAACAGCCTCTACTTCCTCAAAAATTCATAGGCACATAATTTTGCCTTCATCCCACCTCCATTTTGTTACTTCATTTATAACACCCATTCCAGCATATTCCCACCTAGAATTCTCATGATGAGTGACAGCTATCAGGGCCATCTGGAAAGAAGCCCATTTTTTCACAGAAAATATATCCTCTTCCAATAGGATGACCACCATCTCTTGATCTTCTGCTGATCAATCGTTTCTCTCTCTGTTTGAACATAATTTCAGGTTGTTGTTTTTTTTTTAACCTTTGACTCCAAGCCATTATCATAATTAGATGTAATATTGCTAAGAAAATAAATCTAAGCCCCAAATGTTGGGCTCAATTGTGATAAGATCTCCCCACCTATTGGATAACCTCAACTTTACTTCAAGAAACCTGAATTTCATGATAATAACCAGCAAATAAAGAAATGTACAATATTGTTCTATTTTATATTTTGGTAGAGAGACAAAAACAAGGGCAATACCAAGTAAGATACCTCTAGCTTTTTCCCCCCCAAGCCTTAGGAAGTTTTATGGAATAAAAAAACACGACAGTAAGACAATCATCATAATTAAAATACCTGTCACAGATTATTTCCCTCACCTCCTATCCTAATTTCCCTGTCCCCTAGGATAAATCTGGTTTTCGCCTTCACCATCTGACAGCTGTAAAATATGCGCCTCAGATGATTGCTAGAGTAACTTCATTGTTTAAAAAAAGATAGCTGATTTTCTGAAACTCCATTGCTTTATGAATGGTGCCTTGTGAAATCTTTATAAATGAAGCAGAGTGAAAAATAAAGACTGTTGAGGTGAAGAATGTTTTAGCTATTGCCTCTTTCCTTCCAGCCGAAGATAAGTGTAAAAGAGATTAGCTCCACACGGGTGTCTGGTTTAACCCTTACTATCTCTTCTTGCAATTCGGTAAGAGACAGAGGAAAGAAAATTCTATTTTCAGTTCCTCAGCCTTTTGATTGACAGCTACCCCAAGGAGGAGGAGGAAGAGAGTTCTAACATAAATTAGACGGATTTCCCTCTTATTGTATTAGAAAAATTATTCTTTGTATAAAGAGATGTTTTGACTGCCTTACAGGTTTTGATCTAGTTATAATGGTGAGTATCAGCTTTTTGAATATTGCAGACATGTTTTCAAATACTAAGTGGGACCCGTAAACACAAAACATACCTTTGTGTCCTGACACTCTAGCTGGAGAATGTTCAATAGCAAATTATACCATAGTGCCCTTTGCTCTTTCATATGCACATAATTTCAAAATATTTTTCACATTCTCCAATATGAAAAAAGAAAACCACTATGTAAGGCAAAGACGATCTTAATTCTATTTCTTCTTCCTGATTCTCCAAATCTCTCTATTTTTTTCATGAGTCCTTCTCTATCTTCTTTCTCATGCTCTAGAACAGCAATGACCAAACCCTTCGGGCTTAGCTTGTCAAAAATTCAGAAAATGCCTAATTAGATTTTGTTGGTCTCTCTTTCTCTTTCTCTCCCTCTTTTCTCTCTCTCTCTCTCTCTCTCTCTCTCTCTCTCTCTCTTTCTCTCTCTCTCTCTCTCTCTCTCTCTCTCTCTCTCTCTTCTCTCCCTCTGGATGGGAATTCTGGATGATGAAGTCCACAAACCTTAAAGTTACCAAATTTGGAGACCCCTGCTTTAAAATAATAACTAAGATGTGTTTGTTCTCCAGGAGATTTTCAAAACAAGCATTTCCACAGGGATCTTGGACAATCACTTAAATATGAGCCAGCCGTGTGCAGCAACTGCCAAAAAAGCTAACACAGTTCTAGGCTGCATAAACAGAAGGACAGAATCAAGATCATGTGAAGTGTTAATATCATTTTATAATGCCTTGGTAAGGCCACACTTGGAATACTGCATCCAATTTTGGTCGCCACGATGTAAAAAAGATGTTGAGACTCTAGAAAGAGTGCAGAGAAGAGCAACAAAGATGATTAGGGGCCTGGAGGATAAAACATATAAAGAACGGTTGCTGGAACTGGATATGTCTAGTCTTATGAAAAGAAGGACTAGGGGAGACATGATAGCAGTCTTCTAATATCTCAGGGGCTGCCACAAAGAAGAGGGAGTCAAGCTATTCTCCAAAACACCTGAGGGCAGGACAAGAAGCAACGGATGGAAACTAATCAAGGAGAGAAGCAACTTAGAACTAAGGAGAAATTTCCTGACAGTTACAACAATTCATCAGTGGAACAACTTGCCTCCAGAAGTTGCAAATGCTCCAACACTGGAAGTTTTTAAGAAGAGATTAGATAACCATTTGTCTGAAGTGGTGTAGGGTTTCCTGCCTAAGCAGGGGGTTGGACTGGAAGACCTCTAAGGTCCCTAAGGTTATTCTAGGGTCAAAAATGCCATTAATTGTCTGTTGCCTTTTCTACTTACGTGTCTGCGTGTTTGAAAATATATTATTCACAGCTAGAAGACATTCTTGTAGTCCTTTGATTTTATGCTGTTTTTATGGTTTATGTTTGTCCTCCTTCAGGAAGAAGAAGGCTAGGAATAGCTAGGCAAACTGTAATGAATGCACTGAATGGGTTGCAAAAAAAAAGAAAAGAAAATGTTGTGGTGGAATTGAATTTGATTATGAAATAAGTAATAGCCAGCACGTGGGGTATTTGATAAGCAGTACACTCATGGGTTTCTTCCACTCTCAAGAGATGAAAAATATAGATATGGAGTAAAAATTATTGACACTTGGTAGGCTGTTTGTTCCAGCTTCTGAGTCTCCCGCGGAGGTATTTTTATAACAGCCGCATCAATGGGTCTTTTTCCCCAGCTCTTTAGATTTAACGGAGTCGAATCAATTTCTACCCCGGCTTCAAGGAGCTGTTACAGAACAAGCGAAACATCCTAATCAAGCCATGGATGTGTTTCCTCAAACTTCACATTGATTTTTACTTGGTTTGAGGGAAGCAGGTCTTTAGCCTAGCATCAAGGTAGATGAGCAGAGCTGCAGAGGTTTTTTTGTTTTGTTTTGTTTTGTTTTCCTTGCCATCTGTCTTAAATGGGGAAGATTCAGCAAAAGCTGCAGGGAGATATAAATCAGAAGGGCTGAAATCGAAGCCCTTAAAACAGAGAGCTCTTAAGAAACGGTAAGGAGGACGAAGTAGAAAATGTCTTCACATGAGGCTGTTGCTTTTCCAGTGTGCTTTTCTAGGGAGCCCAGGTCGCAATAGAACAGGGGTGTCCAACTCAAGGCCCATGGACTGGATCTGGCCCTCACGCACACACCCCAAGCTCCGTTTTTGCTGGCAGAGGGCGGCAGGAGGTGGACACGTTCACCCTGGCCAAGCCCCCCCCCACCGAGGTCAAACACAATCCTGATGTGGCCCTCAATGAAATTGAGTTTGACACCCCTCCAATAGAGGTTCAGAACCTTTCATTTGTTAAACAAATTTACATAGCTGCCACATCGGTGATTCCTGGCGGCTTACAACATTTTTTTTAAAAAAATCCACCGTGTAATAAAAGTTGCACTTGACCAGGGCTTAACAACTAAAATATTTTTCCTGGATTCACACAAAAATAGAATAGAATAGAATAGAATAGAATAGAATAGAATAGAATAGAATAGAATAGAATAGAATAGAATAGAATAGAATTCTTTATTCTTTAATCTATTAAAGAATATTTAATTTATTCTTCTTTGTGATTGGACACCTAAGGAATTTGTCTTGGTGCATGTGCTCTCAGTATACATAAAAGAAAAGATACGTTCATCAAGAATCCTAAGGTACAACACTTAATGATAGTCATAGGGTACAAATAAGCAATCATGAAACAATATCAATATAAATCGTAAGGATACAAGCAACAAAATTACAGTCATACAGTCATAAGTGGAAGGAGATGGTTTACAAACCACAGTTGCACCCAAAGTCAAAATTAAAACCGCATTTCCCTTTGTTTCATCAGCTCAGCTCAGGAATAGAAAGCAGCCCAGATTAGGAGCTTGAGATGAATTGTGACAGTGGAGTAACTTTTAATGCATATGGATTCTCCTGGTTGATTTTTATTCCAAGGGGAAGTGGGGACTTAAGAGCAGTGGGGCAAAGCAAGAAAGAGGGACAGAAAGAGGAACAGGAGAGGAGCAACCAAAAAAAAGAGTATTTACAGGAGCCGAAACTGAGCCTTGGTAGTACAGTGGTTTAAAGCACCCTGTTATTAAGACCAGCTGCCTGCAATTACTGCAGGTTCGAATCTCGCCAGGCTCAAGGTTGACTCAGCCTTCCATCCTTTCTAAGGTAAGTAAATTGAGGACCCAGTTGTGGGGGCAATAAGCTGACTTTGTATAAATATACAAAAGGATGAAGGCTATTGCTTAGCGCATTGTAAGCCGCCCTGAGTCTCCGGAGAAGGGCGGCATATAAATCAAAATTAAAAAAAAAAACAATATAGGATCTGATGCCTGGTTTGCAAACTGTTTTTATGTGAATCTAGGGAATGATGCCGTGATTGGACAGCCATTTGTCCGGAATGGTATAAGGCAGGGGTCAGCAACCTGCGGCTCTGGAGCCGCATGTGGCTCTTTCACCCCTCTGCTGCAACTCCCTGTCACTCAAAATATGCATCACAACCACCAATATGCAACACCCACCAGCACATGATTTATTGAACTTTTCAACCCCCCAGTAGGCCAGCCATGGAGAAATCCAAGAAAAGAAAAGTTTCAGAAGAAAATGGAACATTTAACTCAACTACATATGCTAGTTTTATGGCCTCTCAAAAAATAGTCAGGCATGGGAAGAGTTTTGTGGCTCCCGGTGTTTTTTTTTCTGTGGGAAACGGGTCCAAATGGCTCTTTGAGTGTTTAAGGTTGCAGAGCCCTGGTATAAGGACTGCATGGGCAGAGAATTGGGTTAGAAAACCTCCAAGGTCCCTTCCAGCCCTAGGATTCTATGATCAGCTCTTGCCAAGTGCAACTTGTGAGCCTCTGTTGTGAACATGCTCACACCAGAGCCTCCCAGAAAAGCAACTCTACTAATTCACACATCGCCATACTTCTGACTTCCAAATCTTTATTGGACATGCCGATACTTCCAGCACTCCATTATCAGCAATGGCAGAAATCCCTCTGGAAGGCAAATGTAGTTGAAAACCAATGCCCTCCTTTGTCTTCTTCGGTCCTCAGAGCCTGCTAGCCCTAAATATAGATGTTTCATTTCATTATTACCACCGGTAGCTGTTAATGAGACTCGTCCTTGGTGAACTTGTCTAATTTCTTTTCAAAGCAATCTTACGTTGATTGGCACGAACGCATCCTACCAGCTCATGATGCACACGGAGGTTAATCACGCAATGTGTTGTGGCTCCGTTACCTGAGCCTGTGTCATCGGCAGGAGAGGACTCCGAGAGTGAAGGAGAGGAGTTGACAAGGCCTCCCTCTCCAAGACCCTCCTCTCTGGCAATGCCTTCGGTGTCCGCCGAAGGGCAAGAGATAGGGCCGGAGCCAAGCATATCCACGCAGCCACAGGTGGACAGTGATGAGGGTAATGAGTCTTGGCTGGATCCACGCCAGCGTCACAGAGATAAGCGCGCGCAACAGAAGAAAAGGCGTGCCCCAGATTAGGCTGAGTCACTGGACCACACCCCACAGGATATAAAAGGGAGCGTGTTGGCCAGTCAAACCTTGTGACGAACAAAGCTGAAAGCTTCCACGCCATTCTGCATTGCCGGACTTTTTGCTATAGACTTTGCTGGATTATCTCTGGACTTGATTGACTCCATAATTATTAAGCTGTTTCTTTTGATGTACCAGGAGTGGGGAGAAGTTATCTCTCCTCTTCGTAAATAATAAACTCTTGGCAGGCAGCCACTAGGTTGTTGCCAAGTTCCGTTATCATAAGGAAAAGGATTTTGCCGGCTGGTTTGGTCTTTAACTCTTGAACGTCTGTTGGTGTGTGTGCGTGTGGGACGGGGACAGAACACAATGTTACTTGCCCCGAATCTGAGTGTTGGAAAACCACGGAAGCTTTTCTCTTTCACACATCCAGGTCTGTGGCAGAAACAAGATGGCCAACTTGTCAAAGATGTCATTGTGCAGGTGAAGGGTGCGTAGAACCCCAAGGATAAAGAGAGAAAGCTGTGCCCCGTATTTTCTGTCCGGCCCCATGCTTCTGCTTTGCTTGTTTTCCAGAGTTGCATCTAACAAAGGTTCTCAAGAAGATCCGTCTCGGAGTGGCTTGAGTGATAGATTCGGTCGGTAGCTAAAAGAGAAAAGAGGTCCTCTGAGCTTGGTTGTTTTCTTGCAGACATTTCATTACCCAGCTATGTAACGTGATCAGTGCTCGAAGGAAGTGAGGTTTGCTCTCTGTTTATATATAAGTGGCTTTCCACGTCCATGTGTTGGTGATTCTTGGTGGTTCCTTGATTACGCTGTTGTTTACTGTTGGATTTGTTCGTCTGAGTTGGTGTTTCCTTGATTGGGGTGTTTTTTACGGCATGGTTGTTGGTCTCGTGCAGGGGTCTCCAACCTTGGTAACTTTAAGCCTGGCGGACTTCAACTCCCAGAATTCCCCAGCCAGCTTTGGAGACCCCTGGCCTAGTGTTCATTTGGGTGTTGATTGCTGGTGAGGAGATGTTTTTGCTCTTTTTTGTTTCCTTTTTTAGCTTTTTGATTTATCTTTTTGTCCCATCCGTAACAATGCCTCGGTCAAGAAATCCGTCTTTTAATAAAACAGACCCCCAAAGACAAACACAACTCTGATGCAGCCCTCAATGTAATCAAGTTTGACACCCCTGATATCGACAGACAGATACACACACACACACACACACACACACACACAGAGGGGGAAATGTCCCAGGGAGCTTCTGTACTCTTGAAAAAATGTCGAACCTGTCCTCACCTGTAGGAAATAGGGTTGAATGGCTGGATATGTTGCTGGCCCCAGATTCTGTTCAGAATTTACCAATTTACTCTCTGGGTCTGATGCAGAAAGTGTGTGGTATGTCTGTTAGTACAAAATTAAAGTCTAGTTTATTCTTGAAAGGCTCTCTGAATTAAACAAGCTTCCATCCCCAGGTAACCGTGCTTTCGTTTTAAGAAAGCAAATCCCTTGCAAATCTTGATTGTCGCCTGCTACAGAGTTAAGTATCATCTTTGGGAAGCCTTCTTTTTCGCGTCTTCCTCGGTTGTGATTGTGAGTCATCTGGCGAGAGCCCTGTGTGTCTGCTTTGCCCAAAAGCAAACTGAAATTGACTAGCCTTTGGGCATTCCCATCAGCCACGCGATATTTCAGAAAAAAGTGCAGTATTATTGACGACGAGCTGGGCAGTGACTGAATATAACAGCAGGGCCTCTGTAAATAACACATCGCTGGCTGCGCTGAGCAGCTGCTGGGCTTGAACATAAAAAGCCAGCGAGTGCATTAAAAGGTAGCGCAGTCCTTCCCTTTTTAAAATATCCTCCTGCTTTAAAAAAAACATCTTATTTTACGACTCAAATCATTCTGATATATTTCCTGCACACTAAGCTAGAGCTACGGGTCCTGGAGCAGGAAGGCAATTTCTTAGCTTTCAGCAAACGAACCTAAGGAAGCAAAATCAAAGGTGCAGGAACAAAATGTACAGTTTTGGGGGAAAGGTTCTTTATTAAAAACAGGCAGGCCCCCACAGCTTTCTTTTCAGCGGAGCCTCGTTTATTTGTGGCTTTAAAAAAAAAGAAAATACTTCGCTATTTATGTGGGTTAAGAAGAAATTACTTCGCTATTCTTATTTTGACTTCTGAAGGAAAGTCTTTTGACTGAAATAACAAAAGAGTTTTTAGCTCCAAAGTTTAGACAATTGCCAAGGCTTATTTTAATTTTATTTAAAGACTAAAATGGTATAATTTAAAACATCTGAACATTTTTATTCAGCACAAAACACCGATGCTCCTTTTAGCATATTTTTAGATGTATGTATGTAGCTTCCAGATGGGGGAAAAAAAAAAGACAGAAATACCACTTTCTCCCGATTCCCAGTGACTGTTAAGTCAATTTTGTTGTACAGGTAGTCCTCAAATTACAACAGGTCATTTAGTGACTGTTCGAACTTATGACAGCACTGAAAAAAGTGGCTGATGATCATTTTTCACACTTATGACCATTGCAGCATCCCCATGGTCGCATGATTTACATGCAGATGCTTGACAACTGATTCATATTTATGACGGTTGCAGTGTCCCGAGGTTATGTGATTCCCTTTTTGTGATCTGACGAGCAAAGCCACCTTCGCGGTGTTACTAATTCAACAACTGCAGTGATTCACTTAACGTAATATATTGTTATAAAATGGGTGCCTTGTTTGAAAATTTCAGTGGCACTATCCTGTGTCGAATTTGTGGGTTTCAAAACAAAAATGAATACAATACATCGAAGGAACTAGGTGCATAAAATTACTTTTAGCCAAGCATGGCGAGCTGCTTAGATAGCTAACACAGCATCAATTCTTTTATGGATATGAGCATCAACAAAGAGTCATCCATCCATCCATCCATCCATCCACCAATCTACCTGGTTTGTACCAGGGATGAAATGCTTCCAGTTCGGACCGGATCGCCCGATCCAGTAGCGATGGTGGCAGGTGGTTCGGAGAACTGGTAGCAAAAATCCCTGCACGCACACCCATGCCCAGCTGAGCCACGCGATCATCAGAGGCTTTTTTTTTACTTTTAAAGGCATTTTTTTCTACAACCTCTTCGGCCGAAAAAATGCTTTTAAGAGTAAAACAAAAAAAAAGCCTCTGATGATTGCGCGAGGTTGTAGGGAAAAAATGCCTTTAAAAGCCTCTGGCGATCCCAGCTGAGTTGCCTGATCCTCAGAGGCTTCTAAAAGCATTTTTTTTACCGCAACCACTTAAGGTTGTAGAAAAAATGCTTTTAAAAGTTAAAAAAAAAAAAGATTGGCCATGCCCACCCAGTCACATTGTCCCCCCCCCACCAAGCCACGCCCACAGATCCGGTAGTAACAAATTTTAGATTTCACCCCTGGTTTGTACAATGACTTTTTCTTCAACTCACTGTGGATTTCCTCTTGTGGGGGTCCAGAATCTGCCTGAGGATTTCTTATGTGAATGTAGGTAGTCCTTGATTTACAACAGTTCGCTTAGCGACCATTCGAAGTTACAATGACACTGAAAAAAGTGACTTACGACCATTTTTCATCCTTCTGACCATCGCAGCATCGCAGGGTTATGTGATTTACATTCAGATGCTTGGCAAGTGGTTCATGTTTATGACGGTCACAACATCCCGGGGTCACGTGATCCCCTTCGGCGACCTTCTGACAATCAAAGTCAACAGGGAAGCCACATCTACTTAACAACCGGGTCACTAATTTAACAATTGCAGTGATTCACTTAACCAATGTGGCAAGAAAAGTCGTAAAATGGGACAAAACTCAGTTAACAAATTTCTCACTTAGCAACATAAATTCTGGGCTCAATTGTGGTCGTAAATCAAGAACTACCTGTAATCTGATAGATCATAATTGTTGCCTCACCGCTGATTAAGGGAGAAAAGTAGGGCTATGTCTAAATAGATCTCAGCCTACAATGACTGAGGTGGCCCCACCTGACCATGGGCCTTTGGGGTCAATAGCAGCAAAGACTTTACTGTAAATATGTCCAAGTCCTTGGAGGATGATTCTGACGTCAACCCGCTTTTCTTGTTTTTAAACCTAGCATATTCAGAGACTGCGAGGTGGACTTTTTTTCCTTGGGTGACCAGGGTGGCAGGCTTCCAACCGATGCCCTAATTAAATCATGAGCCTCAAGCCAAGCTTCAAAAGAAATCCAGTTATTTATTAGGAGCGCCATGTTGGCACGAACCAACTCTGACCTCACTTCGTGCCTTGGCTCTGACCCTGTTCCCCCCTTCTCCCCAAGGTGTGTCATTAGTCACATTCCCCAACGAAGCAATTTTGCGGGCTGTAGAAGTCACTCCCTTCTGCCACTGTGGGTCTCCTTGGAGATGGCCTTGACAATCGCAGGCTAGAATGTGCTTTGTTTTGACTGATGTACAAGTTCCTTTATGCAGCTGCGAGGCTCGGTTCCCCATCCCCCTGCCTATGGTAACTCGAGAGCAAGTCAAGAATGCTTCGCGAGTTGACACAGGGCTGATTTTATTATTTACTTTTTAAAAATGTTCGCAGAAAACAGTCCACATTGTTAAGTAACTGTGTAAAATCTAAAGGTCCCAGAAACAAAATTAGTGGATTTTTTTTTTCTGCTGCCATGATTTAGTGAGCTTAAAGCACAGAGCCATATATGGCTGAAGATGTTGTTTTTTTTAAATCAAGGATAGCGGTCTTTTAAAAAAATTTGATATCACATCAGGAAGATCAAGCATGAATAGTGCTAGTAGTTGAGGAAAACACTGCTAAAAATTTTATCGTTATCAAATAATTATTTTTAGCTAAATTACTACAGAATGTAAAAGATTTTAATTAAAAATTGCTGAATATGGTGGCAGATATAAAAGAAAATCAACTCCAATTAACTGAACAAAGGGTGGAAATACAGGGAGATCTCCCAGGACAAAAGACTTGCATAATCTGGACAAAGTCACAAAAAAGTTGCGCCCACATCCTGGCCAAACAGATTCTAGAACTCTGATCCTTGGGTGGAGAACAGATGTATCATCAAAAGGATTCACTTACAAGCATTGCTGCTGACTATTGCTGCAGAAAATCATTCGTGTCATTGATGCTTGGTGAGCTCTGCTGATTACCACTCAACTTTCAGATGCAATTCAAGGGGTAGTTGTCACCTATAAAATAAAGCAAAGAACCAGGAACATCCACGGAGTTCAAAGCACTGAAGAGTTTATTACTGCTGCCTAAACACAAGATCCTGATAAACTAACGGTCAAAGCTAAATTGAATTCATGGGGGCGGGGGGGGAGGGCTGGACTTACTGTAGATCTCTTGTGGGAAAGCAAAGATTCCAAACTTATAACACGTTTAACTCCGCCAGCAGCTCAGCCTGCTCAACTCCTACTTCAAGATTTTTATGTCATAGGGCCATGATGGCGAACCTATGGCACGGGTGCCATAGGTGGCACGCAGAGCCATCTCTGAGGGCACACGAGCCGTCGTCCTAGGTCAGCTCCACCACACATGCGCACATGCCTCCCGCCGGCCAGCTGACTGGTCTGCGGAGATGCACGCGCATTTGCAGAGGGGATTGGGATGGGGGGTCGTGCATGCATACAAGGGGGGCCGGGGAGATGCGGCACACCACCCATGCCCCATTTTGGGCTAGCAAGCCTCCCTGAAGCCTCCTGGACCAAAAACAGGCCAGGGGTGCGCGGGGGGTGGGGTGCACACATGTCTGGAGGCGTGAGCTTAAATGGACTCCAGAGGATGGTAGAGGACAGGAAGGCCTGGAGGAACGTTGTCCATGGGGTCGCGATGGGTTGGACACGACTTCACGATTAACAATAACAACAAAGCTATTCCTGGCAGATGCTGTATGTGCTTTAGATCACGTTCTGTTCCTTGAATCTAGAACTCTGCACAGCTCCTGGTCTGGTTCCCCTCCCTCTGATTAGAACAAAGCAAGTTCAGATTGAATTGGGAGCTTTTCAAAACAGTATCTTTGTACTGTTCTTCATCCTACCAAGGAACAGTTGGAAGACTTAAGGGAATTGGGTTTGGAGGTACCCTTCTCTGTTGATGGTTTTACTCCCATCTTTTCAACGACAAAGTGGTTATGGTGGATTTGATCCCTTGGGAATCCCACATCTTGTCTCCCCTGTTAATTAAATCTCTCTGAAGCTATTGAGAAGGAGGATCATTTGTTGGCTTGGACCTAGTTGTCATCAGTACCCTGATGAAGCACTTCTCCTTTCCAATAGACTTGGCGTTGTGTAATCCTTGGCCCGCAATCTGCAAGTTGGCTGTCTCATTCCCTGTTAACATAACTCCAGCATGCAGGCAACAATTACAATTTAACATTGTCAGGAGCAAAGAAATTAACCAAATACACCCATCAACGTTACAAACACTCTCTAATATCCGACACTTCCCTTCCCACTCTTTAGATCTGCCTGGGTGAATTTGAAGTATGTGTCATCAAATTTGCTATGATGCTAAATTTGACAGAGCTTTGCAGTTTATTATATCCAGCTATGAAACACAGAGCTGGTTCCAGCTGTAGGAACTTGTTGATGTTGCAAGCATCCGCAGGGGAATTTTACAGCTCAGTTTCTACCATTCCTAGGCTGTATATGTGACTAGCAGATCTAGTTGCTTCAAAGGTATCTTGTATTGAACAGATCTACTTACAGGTGCCCTCTTCTACCGATGCCTGTTCAAATCTCAATCCATATGGATACCCCGAAGCCACAGGATCCATTAGGACTCATAAGGGAAATAAGCATAGTCTTATGGCCCTTCTCTCTTTAAGGATCAGCTTTATTCAGTGGAGATCTTCCTTTATTCAATGGAGATCCTCTTGGACGGCCACTTAAAGTCTTTTTCTTAGCACCTTTACCCAATGGTGAAATGCTCCAAAGTCTGATACCGGTTTGTTGGGTGCGCATGCATGGTGCGCGCCAAATGCGCCCTTCATCCGCAGGCACTACCGCACAGCATTGAAAAAGGAGGCTTAAGAAGCCTTTTCCAAGGTAAGTAGAACGGCAGGGGGGGGGAAACAGCTGTGCCGCACGATTTAGATTCACTAGAAAGCAGGATTTTCTACTTTCTAGCAAATATAAATCACGCGGCACAGCTGATTATGGGAAATACCGGTTTGGACGAACTGGTAGCTGTTATTACTACCGGTTCAGGCGAACCAGTCCAAACCGGTAGCCTTTCACCCCTGCCTTTACCTATTCAGAGACTCCTTCACTGGTTACTTCCAAGCTTTGAGGCACCTTGGTAGTACAGTGGTTTAATGCACCCTGTTATTAAGCTGCCTGCAATACTGCAGGTTCGAATCTTACCAGGCTCAAGGTTGACTCAGCCTTCCATCATTTCTAAGGTAGGTTAAATGAGGACCCAGTTTGTGGGGGCAATAAGCTGACTTTGTATAAATATACAAAAGTATGAAGGCTATTGCTTAACGCATTGTAAGCCACCCTGAGTCTCCGGAGAAGGGCGGCATATAAATCAAATTTAAAAAAAAAAAAAAAAAAGCTAGGCTTTTGAAATGCCATCTTTAATGTCCAAAACACTGAGATTTTTGTGGCATTTTCTCCCCTGGAGTATTTTTTCCCCCCCTGCCTGGCCATTTCTGCCCATTTTCATCTCTTTGGCGCTTGAATGTTTTCCATTGAAGGCAACTATCTTCTGTATACATTCCTAAATCTTTGTACTTATATAGGTAGTCCTCAATTTACAACCATTCGTTTAGTGACCATTTGAAGTTACAATGGCACTGAAAAAAAAGTGTCTTATGACAGTTCTTCACGCTTAGGACAGTTGCAGCATCCCCAGGATCACGTGATCAAAACTCAAGACGCTTGGCAACTGGCAAGTATTTATGACGGATCACGTGATCTGCTTTTGTGGCCTTCTGACAAGCAAAGTCAACGAGGAAGCCAAATTGATTTAACAGCCCTGTTGCTAATTTAACAACTGCCATGATTCACTCAACAGCTGTGGCAAGGAAGGTCATAAAATGTGGCAAAACTCACTTGGTAACTGTCTTGCTTAGCAAACAGGAATTCCGGGCTTAATTGTGGCCATAAGTCAAGGACTACCTGTATATGACTACCTATTTATGGAATTCAAAAAAAAAAAAAGTTTGCTATCCATCAGCCACCCAGTAACAACTTTCCAGATGACCTACACGATACATGAAATCGAATTTTAAGCAATCGTATGGAACGGTAAAGACAAACCGTATTTCTTCCCATTGTTTGGCGTTTCTTGGAGCTGGAGAAAACCAAACTTTCAATCATCAGAAGCCATTGGGCCAGGAGGGGGGGGTCCCCCTCGTTGAGATGTGCCCGCCAGGTTTCCGTGCATTTCATCAGCCAAGGGCCCAGGGGAGGGGTGGGGGAGTGGCGGTGATTATTAGGGAAAGTCTTTGTCCGAGGGAGACCACTGTTCCTCAGATAGCCGGATGTGAGTCCCTCTGTGTAAAGTGGGGCCGTGGGGTGCAGATGGGTTTGCTGACTACGTACCTGGCTCCCTGCCACGTGGCAGCGACCCTGCCCGAGCTACTCGACGTCATTGCCGGGGTGGCGGTTGATACCCCCAGACTTATTGTCATGGGGGATTTCAACCTTCCATCCGCGGGTGAGGCGTCAGAGGTGGCTCGGGAGTTCATGGCTTCCATGACGGCCATGGACCTGACCCAGTTAGTTCAAGGCCCCACTCACATAGGGGGACACACTCTGGACCTGATTTTTGTCTCTGGTCAGTGGTTGAATGATCTTGGTAGAGGGGACCTAGATATTAAACCCTTGTCATGGACAGATCATTCGCTCCTCCAACTAGACTTTCCTACCGCCGCCCCCCGCCGCAGGGAGACGGAGCCAACTAGATGGTTCCGTCCCAGGCGCCTGATGGAACCCGAAAGGTTCCTGACGGAGCTTGGGCCGTGTCCTGAGACCCTAGCACACGACTCGACTGAAGAGCTGGTGGCCGCCTGGGAAAGGGCGGCCGCTGGAGCTTTGGACCGCGTCGTGCCTTTGCGGCCTCTGACCCGATGCCGATCTCAACTGGCTCCTTGGTTTTCTGAGGAGCTGAGAGAGATGAAGCGTCGGAAAAGACGCCTAGAGAGCATTTGGAGGACTAGCCAATCCGATTCCGACCGGACACAGGTGAGGTCTTATATCAAGACCTACCTAGTGGCGATAAAAGCGGCAAAGTCTAACCACTTTTCCGCTCTTATCGCATCTGCAGAGAACCGCCCAGCCGCCTTGTTTAGGGTGACCCACTCCCTCCTCCGGGGGGGAGTGCGGGAAGATCCCTTGCAGGGTCGCGCTGAGGATTTTGTGCAATTCCTGCACGATAAAGTCGCTTGGATTCGGGATGGCTTGGACTCCGACTGGATGAGTCCACGGGAGGAGACGGGGGCAGGTCTTGAGAATGTTATCTGGGAGGAGTTTGATCCTGTGACTCCCGAGGATGTGGACAGGGTTCTGGGTAAGATTAGTGCCGCCACGTGTTTATTGGACCCGTGTCCCTCCTGGTTGGTGCTGGCCTCCCGGGAGGTTACACGAGGCTGGCTCCAGGGGATTATAAGTGCTTCTCTGAGTGAGGGTGCCTTTCCTGCCGCCTTGAAAGAGGTGGTAGTGAGGCCCCTCCTCAAGAAGCCTTCCCTGGACCCGGCTGAATTAGCCAACTATCGTCCAGTCTCCAACCTTCGTTTTGTGGCGAAGGTTGTTGAGAGCGTGGTGGCACGACAACTTCCCCGGCACCTGGATGAAGCTATCTATCTAGACCCGTACCAGTCGGGCTTCAGGCAGGGGTACAGCACTGAAACGGCATTGGTCGCGTTGGTGGATGATCTCTGGAGGGCTCGGGACAGGGGCTGCTCCTCTGTCCTAGTCCTATTAGACCTCTCGGCGGCTTTTGATACCATCGACCATGGTATCATGCTGCAGCGGTTGAGGGGGTTAGGAATAGGGGGCACCGTTTTGCGGTGGTTCTCCTCCTTCCTCTCCGACCGCTCGCAGTTTGTGTTGGCAGGGGGACAGAGGTCGACCTCGAGGCATCTCGCATGGGGAGTGCCACAAGGGTCGGTCCTCTCGCCTCTCCTGTTCAACATTTATGTGAAGCCGCTGGGTGAGATCATCCGTGGTTTCGGGGTGAAGTGTCATCTGTACGCTGACGATACTCAGCTGTACATCTCCACCCCAGACCACCCCAACGATGCCCTTGATGTGATGTCCCGCTGCCTGGAGGCCGTGCGGGCCTGGATGGGGAGGAACAGGCTCAGACTCAACCCCTCCAAGACCGAGTGGCTGTGGCTTCCGGCGCCCCGATATGGTCAGCAGGTGCCATCGCTGACTATTGAGGGTGAATCTTTGCCCCCCACAGAGAGGGCTCGCAATCTGGGTGTCCTCCTGGATGCACGGCTGTCTTTAGAAGAGCATATGACGGCCGTGGCCAGGGGGGCCTTTTATCAGGTTCGCCTGATTCGCCAGTTGCAGCCCTTTCTGGATCGGGACGCCTTGCGCACGGTCACTCACGCCCTTGTCACCTCCCGGTTGGACTATTGTAATGCTCTCTACATGGGGCTCCCCTTGAAGAGCACTCGGAGGCTCCAACTGGTCCAGAATGCGGCCGCGCGGGTGGTTATGGGTGCAACCCGTTGTGCCCATGTGACACCCCTCCTGCGCGAGCTGCACTGGCTCCCAGTGGTCTTCCGGGTGCGATTCAAGGTGTTGGTTACCACCTTTAAAGCGCTCCATGGCATAGGACCCGGGTACCTTCGAGACCGACTTCTGCCACCAATAGCCTCCCACCGACCAGTTCGCTCCCACAGAGAGGGTCTCCTCCGGGTGCCATCAGCCAAGTTATGTCGGCTGGCGACACCCAGGGGGAGGGCCTTCTCTGTGGGAGCTCCAGCCCTGTGGAATGAATTGCCCCCCGAAATACGAAAGATTTCCGACCTCCGGGTGTTTCGCTGCGCTCTGAAGACCCTGTTGTTCCGCCAGGCAGGGCTATTAATATAATGTTTTAAATTGGGGTATTTTAAATTTCTGGGATTTTAATTGGAGCCTAATTATTTAATGATTTTAAATTTTAATTGTTGTCGTGTTTTTTGTGTTTTTAAATAGGCTGTACACCGCCCTGAGTCCTTCGGGAGAAGGGCGGTATAGAAATAAAATTATTATTATTATTATTATTATTATTATTATTTGCTTTCGTGAGAACAAAATCTGAACCCTTCAACCTGTGCTAAATCTGCCAACGTTTCTTTAGTCGGCGAGTTGACAAAACTCCACCTGAATAATAAGAACTTCCAAAACTGCTTCCCTTTTTTATATTAAAGTGAAATTGCCTGGCGTCCTTGTACATTTCTTCTGAAACTATGACATTAATTACCGAAAACTCCGAATGTTCTTAACGTGCATGTCGTGATGATACCTTGCTGTTTTGGCTTCATCAAACATTTCATCTCTTTGATAGTGAGACTCAAACTGATAGTTACAAAATTAGAACTCGGGGCATCTCCAGGCTAATCCCACCAAAGTTGGTGGATCATACCAGTTGTCAAAATTCTAAGAACATCATCGCTAAAGTGTGAGAAGAAAATTACGTTTCTTAATTGTTCACGATTCTAAGCATCTAATTAAAATATACGAGGAACAATCATAGATCTGGGAAAGACTTGTCAAGGAATTCATAATCTGTTTTAAAACGAGGACCAGGTTGCAGATTGAGGGTTGCATTTTAAAAAAGAAGATGAAACCAATGGGCCCATAACAAAGAGATATTTGATCCGGTATCTTAAAGATCTTATTAAATTAATGAAATGCAATCTAATTGGATACCTCTCCCTATCGTTAACATTTTTTGCTCCTATTTGGGGTCAGTTGAATTATCTAGCGCTGGGAAGCAGAATTCATCTGCCATATTGTAGTCATGGGACTTGAGTGGTGCAGTGGCCTAGAGTTGGAGCTTTCGCCTCACAATCAGGAGGCTGTGAGTTCGATCCTAGGTAGCAGCAGGGCACAATGAGTAAATACCAGCTGCGAACTCTGTATTGGTGACAGGAAGGGCATCCGGCCAGTAAACACTCAGCTCCATTCAGTTGCTCCGACTCCACCCCGATGCAAGGGATTACGGGGTCATTAAAAGACACCTCCCCCAAAAAAACTGTAGTCATGGGACTTACCATATGAGTCTCAGCCATATCTCTTCAGTTACGGTTGGTATTCTATATGGGTTTAAATTCATCCTTGGAAGCCTTTGGCGTTGAGCCATCCTAATTTCTATCCTTTGTTGATTCTGCAAGTTCCTTGGCTTCGTTTCTCTTTCTATCATCCAAGCAAACTTTGTCCTTTCCCTACAATTAGGTGTTACTTTAAGACCCTTTTGCGCAGGTCTATGTTGATCATCCTTTAAAAAATTGTCTACTAGCTGAGTATATATACTACCGTATTTTTTGGAGTATAAGACGCACCTACCTTTTTTGGTGAGGAAAAGAAGAAAAAGAAATCTCCCTCTGCCTCTGCTTCCCAGCAATTTTGCCTCGTTGCAGCAAACAGTAAACAGCCTGCTTTACTTTCATTTTCATTTTCAGCATAGCTCGATTAGCACAAGGAAAAAAAAAATCTGCTCCAGCAACCTCTTTGCAGCAAGCAGCAGAGCCCTGCACAAAAGAGCTGAGAGCAAATCAGCTGAGAGTTGGGAGGCCGATCCAATCAACTTGTGCTAATTAGGCTGTGCTGAAGCTGAAAGGAGCTGTTTTTGCTTCCTGCAAGGAGGTAACTGCTGGGAGGCAGAGGCCAAAGGGTGGGGCCCAGTCGGTAGGTGGGGCTACCAATGGTGGGATTCAGCCAGTTCGCACCACTTCGGGAGAACCAGTTGTTAACTTTCTGAGCAGTTTGGTGAACTGGTTGTTGGAAGAAATCATTAGGGCTGAGAACCGGTTGTTAAATTATTTGAATCCCACCACTGGGGGCTACATTCGGTGTATAAGACGCACCTAAATTTTCACCCCCTTTTAGGGGGGGGAAAGGTGTGTCTTATACTCCGAAAAATATGGTAAATAGGATAGTCATAAAATATATATCATCCCCACTGAAAGAAAATTCCATGGTTTGGAGGGAAAATCATTCGGTGTAAAAGACGCACCTAAATTTTCACCCCCTTTTGGGGGGGGGAAGGTGTGTCTTATACTCCAAAAAATACGGTAATATTGGTACCTCAGTACGCATCATTAATTGGTTCCGGGAGGCGCGATGAGTACCAAACAATTTTTTCCCATAAAGGAATAATGTAGTGAGTAACAAGGCAGCCGACACCAACAAGCACTAGCTTGTGCGTTGTGTACCAAACAATGAGTACTGTGACAAAATTTTTGTGTCAAAATGCGTTGAATACCAAATTCGACGTGTTTCAAAGTATTTGAGTACAAAATTAGCACTCTATTATTATCTTATTCTACTGCACTAAAAAAGATTTGGAAGTCAATGCTGTTGTTGTTTTTTTTTCCTTTTCCTCTACACCTTCTCTTCCCTTTTCCCTCCTCTACTTTCCCATCATTTTCATTTGTATTTTGTATTATAATAAACTAATAAAAATCTTTTTTAAAAAAAAATTGTCCACTAGCTTTGAGATAAGGAGCATGATTTCATGTCACGTTTTACCCACGGACTTTCTAGTTTCATCTTTGTTATCTTTTGGTATTCATTTACATTTCTATCATATCAAAAAAAAAAAAAATAACAGCTTTGCAGTGGCTTTTATGATGTTTTTAGAAGTTTAAATTTTCTCGAAGCACCATTAAGGAGGGTTTTTTAATTTGAGTTGCCTCAAAGAGAAGTGATAAAATGAAGGGAACAATCCGGATTATGGTATTATCCACTCCAAATATGGAATTTTTAAACAGGGCATGGTTGTACAATGTTACTTGGGAAATAGATGGCAAAAGTGCCTTAGATCTGCCTGGGGAATTCTGGGAGTTGAAGTCCACATGGCTTAAAGCATCCTTAGATTACTTCTGAAGCAAAGCTTTGCTCTGACTAGAATAGGAACAGTTGAGCCTAATTCTGATCGTGTCAGAAATAATAAGATATAACGAAACTACTGAAATATATTCTGAGGAGGTTTGAAAATACAACGAGGGGACAGATGTATGCTAATTTATTTCTTCTGATTGGACTTAACTCTTTTGGCCAAAACTTACTGTTAATATAAGGAAGAGAAACCAGGAGCCCTGATGGTGCAGTGGTTAGAATCAGTGGTGAAATCCAATTTTTTTTACTACCGGTTCTGTGGGCGTGGCTTGGTGGGCGTGCTGTGGCTTGGTGGGCGTGGCAGGGGAAGGATACTGCAAAATCTCCATTCCCACTCCACTCCAGGGGAAGAATACTGCAAAATCCCCATTCCCTCCCCACTCCTGGGGGAAGGATACTGCAAAATATTCCCTTGTTACTTCCCACTTGGATTACTGCAATTCCCTCTACATGGGCCTGCCCCTGAGATGCACCCGGAGACTCCAGCTGATCCAGAATGCAGCCGCACGGGTCGTTACTCCCATATAACACCACTCCTGCGTGAGCTGCATTGGTTACCAGTGGTTCTCCCGGTCCACTTCAAGGTGCTAGTTCTCAGCTATAAGGCCCTACATGACTTAGGTCCAGGATATTTGCAGGACCTTCTCCTGCCTGCCTCTCACCGTCCTGTTCGCTCACATAGGGTCGCTCTCCTCAGGGTTCCGACGGCGAGCCAATGTCGTCTTGCTGTGCCCAGGGGTAGGACGTTCTCTGTGGGTGCTCCCACCCTCTGGAATGAATTACCCCCCCCGAGCTCTGGACGGCTCCTGATCTCTGTTCCTTCCATCGGGAACTGAAGACTTGGCTGTTCAAACAAATAGGCTGACTCTGATTCCAGGTTTTATTATTTACTATTAATTAGTTATTTGGTTTAAAAGGAGCCTGGATAGCTCTGCAGACAAAGGCACTGTAATTTAACACCAGCTGTCTGCAATTAAAGTAAGTTCGAATCTTGCCAGGCTCAAGGTTGACTTAGCCTTCCATCCTTTCTAAGGTAGGTAAATTGAGGACCCAGTTTGTGGGGGCAATAAGCTGACTTTGTATAAAATATACAAAAGTATGAAGGCTATTGCTTAACGCACTGTAAGCCGCCCTGAGTCTCCGGAGAAGGGCGGCATATAAATCAAATTAAAAAAAAATGGGATTTTATTGTACTTGTTTCTTAACTTGTGTTCGCCGCCCTGAGTCCTTCGGGAGACTGGCGGCATATAAATCAATCAATCAATCAATCAATCAATCAATCAATCAATCCCTATTTCCACCCCGCTCTGTTGCCAGCCAGAGGTGGTATTTGTCAGTTCTCCCAACTGCTCAAAATTTCTGCTACCGGTTCTCCAGAACCTGCTGGATTTCACCCCTGGTTTGAATGCAGTATTGCAGGCTAACTCTGCCCACTGCCAGGAGTTCAAGATTGACTCAGCCTTCCATCCTTCCTTCCGAGGTCGGTAATATGAGGACCCAGATTGTTGGAGGCAGTAAACCTCTTAGAGAGGGCTGTAAAGCACTGTGAAATGCTATCTTGGAAGATTGGTTTTATTTTTAAATTGTGCAGTCTAAGAACAGACGTACTTAGCAGTCAGTCACTGTGTGGGTTCTTTTGGCTTCAAACACATTTCATCATTGGTCCATCTAAGAAACCTATTCAGGTGTTGTTAGCCCCACAGAAGTTACTTTATCCCATTCTGCAGCATTTTTAGCCAAGGGTATTAAAATACGATATAACGGCAGAGTGGATCATCATAGTAAAGAAGTCATCAATAAACAGGAAAAGATGGCTTGGCTCCATGAGACATCTGCCTTTTAGAAATAGTGGGGGGGGGGTTTGGTGCTCTTTGTTGTATGCTTACAGACGTTTCATTACCAAACTAGGTAACATCATCAGGGCAAGTGAATGGGGGTTTTTCTCCCTGTTTATATACAGTAATTTTGTAGAGGTGTGGTTAAGATGAGCAGGGATTAACACCAGACAAATCAACCAGAAAACAATACCCTAATCAAGGAACTACCAAGGGGAAAATCACACACACACACACACACACACACACACACACACAAACCAACACTGGCAAGGCTCTATATAAACAGAGCTCAAACTCCACACTCTCTGGCATTGATGATGTTCTCTATTAGGGTAATGAAAAGTCTGCCAGCAAGACTGCCAGACTCTGCCAGACTCCACCGTTCAATCCTGAGCTACAAATAATCTCTTCTGTTGGCGTTTCTTTATTATATTAAACAGAACATTTGCATTTAAGACATAATAGAAATGCCTGCGGAACAAGACTTCTGGAATTCTTCCTCAACCTTTGACCAGCAGTGGCCATAGGAAGAAGTGTGTGTACGGTTGTGTAGAAGTGTGTACTGCAGAGGTCTTCAAACAGGATAGCTTTTAAGACTTGTGGACTTCAACTCCCAGAAATCTCCAGCCAGCATAGCTGGCTGGAGTTGAAGTCCACAAGTTGAAGTCCACAAGTCTGGGAGTTGAAGTCCACAAGTCTTAAAGCTGCCATGTTTGGGGACCCCTGGTGTACTGGGAAACACCAGATGAGCTGCTTGTGCTCTTTACACTCTGGGGTAGGAAGACACTAGCAAAAGGAAAGGCCAAATTAAAAAATGGACCCATCTCTGCCAGGGAAAGCTGGGTAGCTCAGAAAGTCCCCCAGTTACTCCATTCTAATCTGGCTGGCCACATTACCCAAAGCCTGTGTATGTGGCCAACACGCAGAGATGCACCATAAGGAGAAAGCAAATTAGGCAGACACACGAAAAAAGCTGTCCCTGCCCGCTGGTGGCAAAGAGGTTGGAAGAATCCCAGAAGCCATGCTCTGCAGACTTCCCCTCCCTGGTCATCAGGTGTGCTCAGCTTTTTATGTGTGTGTGTTGTTGTTTTTTTTCTCCTCCCTTTCATCTTGTCCTTCAGGCTTCCTGTCTCAGTTGGTCTATGAGCGGCCGTTGACTGAGTGTATCCGGGCCGGGCACTACGCTGCCAGTGTGA
Source organism: Pituophis catenifer annectens (assembly GCF_029215685.1). Classification (NCBI taxonomy): domain Eukaryota; kingdom Metazoa; phylum Chordata; class Lepidosauria; order Squamata; family Colubridae; genus Pituophis; species Pituophis catenifer. Next base: position 592,448 of record NW_027256909.1, on the reverse strand, counting down.
TCATCAAGCGTTCCGGTTGCACCTTCCCGGAGAAACCTGACTTCAAATGATACTGACAAGCTGAGGGCTCAACAGGAAATTCTGCCTACTTCCTGTCCCACCCGTGACCCTGCACTGGCGTTTCTGTACTTCTGTTCATTTGGACCTTGGACATCTCTCTTGGATGCCCTTCTGCCCCCATCATCATCATCATCATCATTTCAGACTGCAAGATCATCCAGGGTGCAGTTTCTGGTGCCCTGTACATCTCACAGAGAAAGAGAGAGAGAGATCTCAAGGGAATGCCAAAATCCTTCTGGTATCCAATGAAGTTTGGCCGACGCTGTTCGCCTCGGCCAAAAGAGAATTCAATTGGGAAATAAGTAGACTAACGGTACAAGCCTAAGGGTTGGGCCTTGATCCCTGGTGTAGTTTACTTACCTTCCCAGCTGAATCCTGGTCCTCTTGCAGTAATGAGGAATACAATCATGATTTCCGGGGTGATCCAAGATTGTATGATCTGGGGTAGGAAATTGGGTACGGATTCCTCAGATGAGAGGTAGGACTTTCATTCTTCATGTTAACTTGGATTTTGGCTCAGGAATCTCATTTTCCCAGAACAGGATCTGGATGTTATGATAAGTAAAGCCCATAATAGATATGGGCTGCTTACGAACCCGTGGCAGCATCTCAAAAAAGTATAAATGTATTATGTGTAAATCGAGTACAGAAAATTCATGCAGGTTATTTCTTTGGGACATGCCAAAATGTTTTATTTCAACGCACAGTTTTAAGACAATAAGGTACGTCAAATAATGGAAAGATCTTTATTTGTATTACAGTATTCAAGCAACGCATTCTCCAAAGTAATTTACTATGTAATTTGATACTGATAAATAAAGGAATTGTGATACAGGCGTTCTCTGGGGTTTTTAATGCTGCGACGAGATTCTGTTGTAGTAAATAGACTCTCATAAGAGTAAGTGGGAAGACTATTTGCACTGCAGTTCATCAGTGATGCTGATAAAAAATACATAATTTAGAAAGGAGGAAAAAGTATTTAATTAACCCAAACCTATAACCTTTGCCACTATTAGTTTAATAGGCAGGGCATAAAAAAGAATACTGATGATATTGATCCAGTAATGAAAATCTAGTGGTTGTTCACAGGATATTGAAATAAAATGGACTTCAGTTGGTAGCCAGTAGAATTTCAGAACTTTCCATCAGCCAGACAGAACCTCAGAGAAACTGGATATGGATCATTATTTTATGGCAAAACTTTCCTATTGGCCGAGGTAAGTAGCTCCATGTAGGAAAAAGCTGGTTACTTGAAATTTTACATTTCAGCATACAATGTAAACCAGTGGTGGTTAATGTTAATAAAATGTATTTTCGTAGCTTTGGACAGCCAAGCATTAGTGAGTCTGTCACAAACACACACACACACACACACACACACACCATTACATCTGTTCTCCTTTTTGTTCACCCAACTAGTTGAGTTCATCTCGCCTCTCTTGTGCCGTGCGTAAAAAAAGACCCTCAGGATTTCAGTTTTGAAATGGCAAAATAATACTGCCCAACAGAGGTGTGTAACTGTTCACTCTGCAGGGAGAGCAATTAATGGAAGCTCTCTCTCTTCACAAAGAAGCCAAAAGAAAAGTTTGCCCTTGGTTATTCACATGTCACTGAACTGACACAAAGGATCAGACATCGGTTGTGGCACTGGAGATGGCCAATTTCTCAAGCTGAATGAAAAGTCGAGAGATCAGAATAGCAATTGGGGGGCGTCCTTCCAGCTCCTGGATCCCAAGTGGAAAGACAGCTTCTCCAAACTCTTCTTAACATCGCTCTTCTCCCGGTTACTGGAGTGAGGCGGTTAATAGCCATCGGCTGCCAATGCTGCTGAACAATCAACTTTCTTGGAGAGAACATGAGTAGGAAAAGCAAAGCCATCTAGAACCCTGCAAATCACAGATACACTGTGGCTGTGGGCACAAGTCATTGCCCAGGCTGGTGGGTGGCTGACCTGCACTGCCTTTCCAAACAACTTGAGGGGGGCTGTGGTGTCCACTGTGCTAAGTTTCGCACACTTGAGAATTGTGATTGTCTGTGTGTGCGTCAGGAGACGGGTGGTAGATACATTTTTTTTAATTTGATTTATATGCCGCCCTTCTCCGGAGTCTCAGGGCGGCTTACAATGCGCTAAGCAATAGCCTTCATCCTTTTTTGTATATTTATACAAAGTCAGCTTATTGCCCCCACAACTGGGTCCTCAATTTACTTACCTTACAAAGGATGGAAGGCTGAGTCAACCTTGAGCCTGGCGAGATTCGAACCTGTAGTAATTGCAGGCAGCTGGTCTTAATAACAGGGTGCTTTAGACCACTGTACTACCAAGGCTCCTAGATACAGGAAATGTAGATACATTTCCTGCGGCACTAAGACATCACATCTCTTCTTTTGCAACCCTCCTTGTTAACTTGGAATATAGAGGGAGAAAGGGACTTCCTTATTTATGGCCTAGAAATGTAGCAAAATGCGCTTTGAAGTATTTATATTAAATGCCGTTTTTTTTAAGTGGGGCAAAATTAGGTAAATTAAAAATTTGATAAATCATAGCAGCTCGTTTAAATGCATGGCATTAAGCAGGAATGGGAATTTTCACCCACAGTTCTAATCTAATTGTGCAGAACAATCTAGGCCTTTTTTTTTTTTTCTGGTTGCACTTTGTATTTATTGCTGTTTTTTCGTAATGCACATTCCAACCTCCAAAAAAAAAAAAAAAAAAGGGTTGTCAGAGAAGATGCACATCAGTTGGACTCTTCCCCATCATGCTTCTTCGCTAGGAAGACTGTCAGGTGCAAGCAACCAGATCCATACGTGATCAGTACTTTATTGCTTTCTACCTATAATACAAGAACCTCCCCGGACTCCTTGCCTTCCCTTGGGAACAAACGGATAAGGTTTCATGGAACTTGGGGGGTGGGTGGGATCAGGTGCAAGTCTCTTGCAGCTCTGCAAGCAGCGGTGGATTTCGGATGATCTTACTACCAGTTCACCATGAGCACATGTCCGGTTTGTGTGCATGCCTGCGCACATGCACCTAGCCTTAAAAATGTGCCTAAATAGGATGGCATAGAGCTGGGGCGAGGGAGCGGGCCCACCCACAAGATTTCCGCTACTGGATCGGTCCGAACCGGCTGAATACCACCTCTGTCTGCAAGGACTCATGACTACTTTCCCGCTTGATCCCTCTTCCTTGTTCCTGACAGTTTCCCAACAAAAACCCTGGTCATCTCTTACAGCTTCGAGTAGCAGGTCCTTTCCCCTCTTGGAAAAGGCATAGATAGACCTGAAGAAGCTGCCTCATGCATCCTCTGGTAGAGAAGACCAAGCTGGCCTCGGTTGGTTTCCCAACACAGACCTTACCTGCCAAGGGAGTGGCCTGCTGAATGAGGTTGCTCTGTGTAGGTGCCCACAAGAATAGCAATAATACTTAAGACTTATATACCGCTTTACAGTGCTTTACAGCCCTCTCTAAGCGGTTTACAGAGTCAGCATATTTGGGTCCTCATTTTACCAGCCTCGGAAAAATGGAAAGCTGAGGCAATAGCAGTAGCACTTAGACTTATATGCCGCTTTCCAGTGTTTTCCTCTCTAAGTGGTTTACAGAATCAGCCTCTTGCCCCCGACAATCTGGGCCCTCATTTTAGCCACCTGGGAAGGATGGAAGGCTGAGTCAACTTTGAACCTGGTGAGATTCGAACTGCCTGTCAGGCAGCCGGCAGGCAGCAGAAGTAGCCTGCAGTACTGCACTCTAACCACTGCGCCACCGTGGCTCATTGATTTCCTTCCCATCATTTAGCAGCTGTCTGTTACCTCAAGTCAGCATCTTTATCCTGAGGTAAAATATGTGCCGTTTTTTCCATTGTTGGAGCAGAATAGCCTCAAGACTAAGCAGAACGTGCATTGTCTTCCTGTGGAAAGTTGAAACAGGGATTTAGGATCATTGGACAGCAGTGGGTCTCCAGGTGCTGGACTTCCAACTCTCATAATCCTCATTTATTGCTCATCCTATCTGGGGAGGAAGGGAATATGGTCCAGTAACTACTGGGGGTTGAATGTAGGGAACCAGTGGTTTAGAAAATAGGATTAAATAAAGCAAAGAAAGATTAGTCCACCAGCGGCTAATAGTGATGACAACTATCTGTCTGCTCCAGAATCCTGCACCGAGGAGTAATTAGTAGCGAGCAGCAACAGAAAATAGCTGTTGCCTTTTAATCTCCCTGGCTGGGGACTCTGGGACTAGAAAGACGGATTAAATGAACCTTAGCCTGATCCTACAGGGATCTTCTTATCTTCTTATATATGCATGAGTTTGTGGATTTTAATCCTGAAGTGTTGTCTTGGCGGAGAGGAAACCTTTGAAATAAATTTGGGGTGGGGGCCATGCTGGTTTGCAGCAGTCAAAGTTCAATCCTTGCCCTTTTTTTCCTAACAAAATAATACCATTTTCTCTTTTGCCGAGACTTTCTGGCCTCTACTAGTGAGAATTCCTGAAAGGTTTTTAGGAGAGGACCCAAATGCATTTCAGAGTCCACAAATGGCTACTAAAGCCTTAATTTTATTAAGACGGGTTAGGACAGGAGTCAGCAACCTGCAGCTCCGGAGCCTCATGCGGCTCTTTGGGCCCTCTGCTGTGGCTCCCTGTTGGGCGATCCCACCACTGGCTGGCCCCACCCGTCGCCCTCCCCTCCCAGTCACTCCTCACCTGGCCTGAGAAGGTAAGGGTGACGGCAGGAGATAGAGAAGCAGCCAGGGCAGAGACAGAGAGATACAGAGTGAGGGAGAGAGAGAGAGAGAGAGAGAGAGAGAAAGAGGGAGGGAGGGAGGGAGGGAGGGAGGGGAGAGAGATATGTCAAAAGGGTTTTGTGGTTCCCAGTGTTTTTTAACAACTCGTTCTCTGCCCTAATGACCGGCTGGGTAGGCATGGCTAGAGGTGAGTCATGTGACTGGTGGAAGTGAGTGACATTGAGTTGGCCACGCCCACCCAGGTTTTGTGGCTCCTGGTGTTTTCTTTTCTGTGGGAAACGGGTCCAAATGGCTCTTTGAGTGCTTAAGGTTGCAGACCCCTGGGTTAGGAAATGAAACTCATTCATAGCTATATATGGCTGTACATCTCCTTGGTAAGGATTCTTCCAATCCTTCGGTGCTGCAGGACAAAAGCAGAAGATGCACCAACCGACAAAATCCAGGAAATGCAGAATTCAAGAAATGGGGTGAGATGTTCCATCGGTGGCTGTTCGGTTGCTTCTGTCATCATTCAGAACTTCAGATATGAACATAGAAGGATGTCCGATGAGTCTTCTGATCTTTTGCTTGGATGACATCATCCCCAAGTCTTGTGTCAGGACTTCTCTACATTTTGATTCTGGGATGGAAGAACAGGGAAGGGAGCCTTGCAGGATAAAGCTGCAAAAATGATGGGAGCGTGCAAGATTCGGTTCGGTTTTGAACATAGAACCATAGGGCTGGAAGGCACCTCAGAGCTCTTCTAGTCCAACCCTCTACTCAAGGCAGGAGATCTTATACCATCCTGGTCAAATGGTTCTCTACTCTATTTTGGAAAACCTCCAATGATGGAACACCCACAATGCCAGGAGACATGCCATTCCATTGATTAATTGCTCTCACCGTCAGAAAATTGCTGTCAGTGTGACGAAATTTCTTCTTACTTCTAAGTTGGATCTCTCTTTGAAAAGCTTCCATCCATTATTTTTTGTCTTGTCCTCTGGTGCTTTGGAACAGGGGTCTCCAACCTTGGCCACTTTAAGACTTGTGGACTTCAACTCCCAGAATTCCTCAGCCAGCTTTGAGCTTTGAGTTGAAGTCCACAAGTCTTAAAGTTGCCAAGGTTGGAGACCCCTGCTTTGGAGGATCAGTCAACCCCCTGTTCTTTGTGACAGCCTTTCAAATATTGGAAGACCATTTCTGTGTCTTCCATTAATAGCTGAATGAAACTAGACTGAACTAGGAAGTTCAGGTCTCGGATGATTTCAAGGCATTGTCTTAACAGAGAAAGGAATCGAAGATATTGCAGATATTGTAATCAATCAAAAAGGGGACAATGAAGAAAATGAAACAATATGAGAGACATGGGATTGGGGGGGAAATCACAGTGGAAAGCAGACCACAAAGAAACACTTGTTAAAAAGAGGATATAATTAACAATAGCACTTTCATTGGCCGCTTTAATGACGAAGAGCAAGACCAACTTAGAGTGAATGGTGACGGCTGGCAAAATCAAGAAAAACTGGGAATTTGTGGAGGTTAGGTTTGTCCTATTTATTTATTTATTTATTTATTTATTTATTTATTTATTTATTTATTTATTTATTTAATTTATTTATTAGTCATATTTCTATGCCACCCACTCTCCGAGGACTCTGGGCAGCTTACACCAAAGACAGTATATTAAATAGCATATTGCCCCCAACAATCTGGGTCCTCATTTTACCCACCTCGGAAGGATGGAAGGCTGAGTCAACCTGAGCCGGTGAGATTTGATCCGCTGATCTGCTGAATTCAGGTGAAGTCAGGTGAAGTAGCTGCAGTACTGCACCCTAACCACTGCGCCACCTCGGCTCTTTCTCCTGTCTTCCCAGGTCCGGTGGACGCTTCATCACAGTAACCCAGGACATTTCGCTTGAGTGTAGACTGCAGAAGACCTGAGGTGAGGGGTTGGGAAGTTGGCTGTGAGGGACGCTCAGGCCTAGTTTAGGAGACGCTCAACCTTTCCTGGTGATGAGTTGGTGAGTGTATCTTTGGCATCAGGAAAGGGTGTTTTTTGTTCGATTTGGTTTGGTTTTTTTGCAACACTGGGGTGTTCTAAATCCTGTTCTAAATGTCTCTGCAAACCAGTTTAATTGATTTAAGAGCCACGGTGGCGCAGTGGTTAGAATGCGGTACTGCAGGCTACTACTGCCGGCTGCCCAGAAGTTTGGCAGTTCAAATCAAACCAGGCTCAAAGTTGACTCAGCCTTCCATCCATCCGAGGTGGGTAAAATGAGGAGCCAGATTGTTGGAGGTAATAGGCCGACTCTGTAAACTGCTTAGAGGGGGCTGTAATGCAGTGATGCATGGTCACTCATGCCCTGGTTACCTCTCGCTTGGATTACTGCAACTCCCTCTACATGGGGCTGCCCTTGAGGTGCACCTGGAGGCTCTAGCTGGTCCAGAATGCGGCCGTGCGGGTTGTTAGGGGAGCTCCTCGTTTACTCCTGTGTAACACCACTCCTGGGCGACCTGCACTGGCTACCGGTGGTCCTCCAGATCCACTTCAAGCCAGTAAAGCCCTACATGGTTTAGGTCCGGGATATTTGCAGGACCATCTCCTGCCTGCTTCCCACCGTCCTGTCCGTTCCCATAGGGTTGCTCTCCTCAGGGTACCATCGACCAGGCAATGCCATCTGGCGACGCCCAGGGGTAGGGCGTTCTCCATGGGCACCCCTACCCTCTGGAACGAACTACCCACTGAGCTCCGGACAGCCCCGGATCTCTGCTCCTTCCGTCGAGGCATGAAGACTTGGTTATTCCAACAAATGGGCTGATTCTGATCCTTGGGTTTTTATTATTTATTATTTTAATCTGGTTTTAGTGGGTTTTTTATTATTGTATGTTTTTAATCTGTGTTTGCCACCCTGAGTCCTTCGGGAGAAGGGCAGCATATAAATTCTGTAAAATAAAATAAATAAATAAATAAAAGTACTGTGAAGCGGTATATAAATCTAAGTGCTATGGCTATTGCTATTGCTGTTCCTTGCTTAACCAGTAGCAAAGTGACGATGCCATTCTGTATCTTCCCCAAATTACATTATATATAGGGGGGGGGGGAGAGAAAGAGAGAAAAGAGTGCTGAAACCAGAAAGGTGGTGATAGCAACAAGACAATCAGATCCTTCAGAGATTCCTGGGTTAATGCAGTGATGAAATCCAAATTTTTCTACTACCAGTTCTGTGGGCATGGCAGAGGAAGGATACTGCAAAATCCCCATTCCCACCCCACTCTGGGGCCAGCCAGAGGTAGTATTTGCCGGTTCTCCGAACTACTCAAAATTTCCGCTACCAGTTCTCCAGAACCTGTCAGAACCTGCTGGATTTCACCCCTGGGTTAATGGGATTATGGCTGAATCTTGAGGAGAAAAACCAAAGTAGGACAGGCATGCGTGCAACCAGAAGGACACGCAACAGTCATCTCTGCCCAAACATCTGGAGAGGATGGTAGCCTCAGAGCTACAGTCTCGTAGAGGTGCCACAATAATACCTTCCGCCACATTCTTTAGTTGTTGCTTCATTTTTTTTTTAATTGAGACGTACAGAAGCTCAGAAACGCTTACATTTCAATCCCCCTGCGGACCTGCCTGTCAGTTACTAAGCTTTTGATATCTTTATCTGGAAACCTAAATATATGTATGGTTCATTCCAGACAGCTACTATCTGCTTTTGACCAGTCAAAGTCTCTGCTCCTTGTTTCTCTAACAGTTGGCTAAGAAATTGATCCCGAATTTCCATTGTTGACTGTTTTACGGTGTTTACTTTGCATTTTCAAAAAAGAAGAATTTTGGCTGTTTGGGGGAAGGACCAGTTGCCTTGCTGCCAAGGGAGAACCTTTCAAAACTGTTTTTTTTTTTTTCATTGATAAAACCATAAAATAGGGAGCTAGAGTCGAAAAGGTCATTATGGTAGCCATAGTACAGCTGAAGCCCCACCCTTTTTCCGCATTCATGGCCCGGTCAACCCATAAAAACTGGGCGGTACTTTGATGGCACAGCCCCGCCCACCAAGTTTGTTTTTGAGAATCCTGCCTGGTGTCTCTGAATAAAACTTTGTTCTAAATCAGTGGTGTCAACTGGCGGCCTGCGGACCAGATGTGTCACACGCAGGCAACACCCACCCCAGCTCCGCAAAGGAAAAAAAGTTGTGATACGTCACGTGACTCAATCGAGTTTGACACCCGTGTTCACAACTGTCTTTGATCCATGTTATTTTTTTAAGTTACTGATCTATTTTTTTTTCCTTGGTAAAAGAATAATTGTGAACTACAGCCTCAATTAAAAACATACTTGAGATTAATATTTAATAATTACTGGGCATAAAGCAATTGTTAAGCGATCTATAATTTATTTTGATCCATCTTTTAACAGTGTTTCATCTTAGTATACTCTACCTTACAAGAAAATTTTAAAGATTAAAAAAGGATGATTTCATATGCTTTATCCCAGGGTTGAAATGCTACTGGGATACTGCGCATACGCAGAGGGCAAAAAACACATTAGTTCCTGGTTAAAACCTGCGCATGCGCAGAGAGTAAAAAACATTACTTCCTGGTTAAAACCAGGAAGTAATGACACCCAGGCGGGTGGGCAGAGCCTCGCACCACCATCACTACCGGTGTCAGGTTTCGATGTCGTCTCAAATAAAATAAATTACATTTCCAAACAGATAGTCTTTGAAGAAATCTTTCATGTTATTAAGCACGACAACCTGTCCCCGATCGTGGCGTAGTCAACTCTGACTTCCTGACCCCAAACCTTCCCTTTCCGTTCCCCAATTCTCTGCGTCTCATTGGCCTTCTTCCAAATCACTCGCCCCACATCTACTACTTAAGCTCCCAGGAATGTCCCCCCTCCCATCTCATCTCCTAGGGGATATTATCTTCAGGGAAAATAAATAGGTGAGAAGTCAAGCGTCCTCTTGCCAGCTGCCCCCTCTTCTCCTTCTTATGTCAGCACTAGAGTAAATGCAGATTGAAGTGCTGACACCCTGTATATAATCCTTCATCATTTAATTATTCAATATTTTAATACACAATACTAATAGCCATAGTAATATTATTTAAGTATGCATAGTAAAATCATCTTTCAATTCTTGCAGTTATGACGGTTGCAGCATCCCCACGGTCACATGATCAAAATTTGGGCACTTGGCAAACAGCGTGTATTTATGATGGTTGCAGCATCCTGGGTTATGTGCAGAGGTGGTATTCAGCCGGTTCGGACCGGTTCAAATGAACCGGTAGTGGCGGCCTGTGGGTGGACACTCACCTGGGCGCAATCCTGTCCTATATCACTGTGTTTTTGATGTTGCACCAGGGGTGGGTTCTACTTATCTTTACTACCAATTCGCAATTGGATCGCGTGCACAGATCTCTTTAGTGGGCAGAGCCTCCGGCCAGTTTTACTACTGGTTGTATAGAACCAGTCCAAACTGGGGGCAACCCACCACTGTGTTGCACGCATGTGCGTACAGCGTACGTGAGCAAATTGCCATGTTTTGTGACGTCACATGCATTGCTCACATATCTGGTGCTGGGCAAACCGGTGGTAAAATTATGTGAAATCCACTTCTGGTTATGTGAACATCATTTGTTACCTTCCTAGCCAATTTCCAGCAAGCAAAGTCAATGGGGGTGTGGGAGCCAGATTCGCTTAACAAATACAAGATTTCAAACCAACTGTAGTGATTCACTTAATAATCATGGGGAAAAAAAAAGATTGCAATACTGAGTGTGACTCATTAAACAATAGAAACCCCGGTCCCAATTGGGTTTGTTAAGTCGCGTGCCACCTGTACTGAATTTCTAATTATCCCATAAAAGTGTATAAATCTTGTTTTTCGGCACGCCCATCTCAATGCCATGATTGATTTAAAAATTTGTCAATTTAAAAATAATTGAAGATTCCCAAAGGCATAATCCTAGGAGGAGTAATTTGATGGACTTTCTCATTTTTCAGCCGGGTAGTCACTGTTCCATTTAATCACTTGCCATCAAATGATCCCCTTTCAAATTGCTCCGTAAAAGCTCTGACTTTTTAGAGCTAAATAGGAAGCAAAGAGAGGAGGGAAAGCCCAAGCAAATCATGCCTTATTCCTAATGAAGATGCTTGGTGGATTTCCTTGTTAGACAATAAAAGAATAATTGGTTCAACAGGAGCTTCATTAGAGTCCAAGGGAGAAAACAGGATCTTCCGTGTGAATAATCTGAGATGATTGGGAAAAGATAAAAGCATTTATTACAGACTTGCCTTCTGTTCCATCGCTGGGAAATCCAAGCTCAGCTGCTCTAAGGTGTGAAAACACAGCAGAAGCAGTTCTGGTGTCTCTAAAGGATCAACCAGCAAAGAAAGCCATTTAGGAAAAGTGAGTTTGAAGCGTTTGATGCTTTTCAGATTTGAAGTATTGTTCTTTTTCCTGGCCGTAGAAGTCCCTCCCTAAGGGGAGCCTGCGGGTTGCGACTGGCGCTTTGTCTTACAGCCCATTGTGAAAATGTTATACTTTAGGACGATCTGAGCTTTGAATGACCTACCATGTGAAAGCCTCAACCCCGCGTTCCTCGTAAAAGCAGCGGCGGTTTCACGAAGAACAGACTGTCCACGCCCTGACAGCCTGTCAAAGACACTCGGCTCCATTGGTCACAGATGGCGGATTCCTCTCGGTGTCCTGCCTGCAGCTGGCTGACCAGATTGACACTAAATCCAGATTGCAGCAATCGGGGGGCGGGGGTCATCATTCCAGCGAGGTGGTGGATCCTCCTACTTTGAGTGGCATTAGAATAGAATAGCGATGGAAGGGACCTTGGAGATCTTCTAGTCCACCCCCGACTGCTCAAGCAGGAGAACCAGAGGTGGGTTTCAGCAGGTTCTGACCAGTTCTGGAGAACTGGTAGCGGAAATTTGGAGTAGTTCGGAGAACTGGTAAATACCACCTCTGACTGGCTCCGCCCCCATCTATTCTCTGCCTCCCGAGTCTCAGCTGATCGGGAGGAAATCGGGATTTTACAGTATCCTTCCCCTGCCACGCCCACCAAGCCATGCCACACCAATCAAGCCACACCCACAGACCGGTAGCAAAAAAATTTGAAACCCGCCACTGAGGAGAACCTATACCCGCGATGGTGAACCTATGGCACGCATGCCGGAAGTGGCATGCAGAGCCATCTCTCCGGGCACGTGAGCTGTCGCCCATTTCTCTTCTGAGTTCCGCTGCGCTGGCCAGCTGGTCTTCACATGTGCAGGAGCGCCGGAAACCGGAAGAGCAGCCTTTCAGTGCGCATACGTGCACCAGGAAGATGATCTTCTGGTTTCCGGCGTGCACATGCACACCGGCAAGCTAATCTTCACACGTGCATGCATGCCAGAAACCGGAAGACCAAGTGGCTGGTGCACATGTGTGTGCTGGAAACCGGAAGATCAACCTCTTTGGTTTCCCAGTTGAGGCGACAGAGATACCAATGCAGTATCATAACATTGTGACGCAAGTCCCACCCCTTTTCTCTGAGAAACCACACCCCTCAAGAGACGGAGCTTGTGGCACCTTGTCATTATTCTGAATCCTCCGGCTCCACTTAGGATAATGGAGTCTACATGGAATGGTGCTGGGGTCTCACCTGGCTACCTCAGTTGGTACAAAACACAGTCTCGGAAAGGACCATATCACATCTCTGCTTAAAACCCTGCCTTGGCTGTCAGTGGGCAGGACAAAATTTCCCTATTTCCATATTATCTTACATAGTTTAGGTCCAGCTTCTACGTGACATCCTGAAGGTCTCCTTTGACCATCGGTAGCCCAATTCTCTCAAAAAGCGCCTTCTTGTATTTTCACTCTTAACTATAGTCAGGATTTTAACTCTTGGGGGTGTTCGTTTTAGTTATTAATTCTATTTGTTTCATTGGCTTGAACTGCTACTTTCACCAGATTTTAATGCCTTGATTTTAAATTTGCTTCTGTTGTAAATTACTGAAAGGTTTGATGGTCAATGGCAGACCAAGTGAGAAAATAAAACAGAGTGTAAAAGAAATAACATGCTAGAACTTACAGGGATCTCCCTGAAACTGTCTATACTTTAATCAACCAACCTGCATAACTGCATAAATTTGGGACAGATCTTTCGCAAAATGGCTGAGGTAACAGTTTTAAATCTATCCTTCAGAGGCTTATTGTTTTTTACTGTAAACATGGCCTATTTTCAACAGATATCACTGTACTTTTTTAAAAAAAAAAATCAGGTTAGTTAAGGCATATAGTAGAGGCTTATGTTACTTTAATCTTTTTCATATTTCCTAACATATTGACAGCTTTTTTTATTTCCACAGAGATAATAACATGTATACAAATATTATACCATCTCTGAGGTTGCAATTAAAACATCGGGGACCTGCCTTCCCGTTGAGAAGGAAGCAGATTACAGGAACGTAGCTTCTAGAATAATAGGATTGGAAGGGATCTTGGACGTCTTGTAGTCCAACTCTCTGCTCAAGCAGGAGATCCTATACCAGTGATGGCAAACCTTTTTGCTGTCACGTGCCAAAAGTCGGGGGAGTGCACGGGGGGGCATGCACACGCGTGCCCACCCCCATAATTCAATGCGCCCCGCCCCCCACGCATGTGCGCATGACCCCCTCCACGTTCCCCATGCTTTTGGCATGTGATGGTCTGGTAGGCCAGTTTTTCGCTCTCCCCAGGCTCCAGAGACTTTCTAGGAGCCTGGGGAGAGCGAAAACTGCCTTCCCCACACCACCCAGAGGCCCTTCGGAGATCGGAAACGGCCCATTTCCCGACTTCCGGTGGGCCCAGAAGGCCCGAAAATCAGCTGGCTGGCACACACATATGCGCCGGAGCTGAACTAGGGCAACACTTGTGTGCCCACTGATATGGCTCCGTGTGCCAACTGTGACACACATGCCATAGGTTCGCCATCATGGCCTTATACTAGTGATGGCTAACCCTTTTCTCTTCATGTGCCAAAAGTGCGTGCACACGTGCCAGCAGCCATAATGCAGTGCGTGCCCCCGCACATGGGCGCACACACACTCATGCATGCGCACGCAACCTTCCGACCCCCTGCAATGCACATGAAGGGTGGGATTCAAAAATTTTAGCAACCTGCACCATGGCGGGGGGTGGGCGTTTTCGCCCTCCCGAGGCTCTGGAGGCTTTCCTTGAGCCTCTGGGAGGCGAAAATGGCCTCCCCCGGTCTCCGGAGGCCCTCCCTAGGCCAGAAACGGGCCCATTTTCAGACTTCCAGGAGGCCCATTTTTCACCCTCCCCAGGCTCCGGAGGCTTTCCTCGAGCCTCCGGGAGGGCGAAAACAGCCTTCCTCGGGCTCCAGAGGCCCTCTGGAGGCCAGAAACAGGCCCATTTCCGCACTTCCGGGACATGTGTGCCGCTCCCCCTGCCCTCCCAACCCCATACATGCGCACGTGTTTCCTGCATGCGCCCCGCTCAGTGGTGGGTTCCTCCCAGTTCCTCCCGGTTCCGCCGAGCCGGTAGCGGTGACGATATGATGTCACCGAACCGGTTCTGCCCCCCCGCGTTATTCTTACCTTTTATTTGGCCCCACCCCCAATCTAATGCTGCCTCCTGAGTCCCAGTTGATCAGCTAGAAGGAAAAAAAAACTGTTTAAATTCTTGCCGCGGGGCTTCAAAGGGCCGCCCTACAGCTGATCAGTGGTAAAAGGCAGTGTGGTGGTAGACCAGTGTCTCCAAAAACAAATGAGTAGACCGGTGCCTGCAAAAATAAATGGGTAGACCGGTACAGCTCTGCAAGCAGTTAAAAGCCTGGTAGACCAGTACCTCACTAAATCCTAAAGAATTGTCACATGACCATCAAGCCATGCCCACAAAAAAGCCACGCCCACAGAACGGGTAGTAAAAAAAATTAGAACCCACCCCTGGCCCCACCCCCTGCCCATCCCAAAAATCAGCTGGCTGGCGGGAGGCACGCGCACATGCTCAGTGGAGCTGAGCTGGGCAACGGCTCGCATGCCTGCAGAGAGGGCTCTGCGTTCCAGTTGTGGCACGCGTGCCTTAGGTTCACCATCACAGCCCTGTACCATTCGAGACAAATGGCCGTGCAATCTCTTCTTAAACGCCTCCAGTGATGGAGCAGGTAGCAACATCGGCCAGCTCCCAAAAAGTGGGGATTGTACCGCAGGGCTCCATCCAAGTGTCTTGCTGCTTGTGGCCTACTTGAAGCAGAGAGATGTAAAAAGGCGAGTGGGTTTTCAAAACAAGACAAATGGATTTGAGACGGAAATCAGTGGAACCGAATCCCTGCATGCCTCAAGCAGACGAGATCTGTTTGCCAACTGATGTCCACCCATTTGTTTCCTTGTCATTTTTCTTGCTTCAAAAACGGCTACATTTCGCCTTGGGGAAAAACGATTGTCATTCAGCTGATGGGACTGGTTAACTACTGAATGGGAATGTAATGATTAAAATAAAAAAAAAGAAGAATACAAGCTATTCTTCAAAGACTGGGATTTTTAAAAAATTCTAAACATGATCTACTCTGAACAGCTTTCTGTGAAAGGAGATGGGCAGTTTCTTCATGAGATGATGATGAGAGAGATATAGATGATGATGATGATGATGATGATGATGATGATGATGATGATAGATACAATATAATAACAGAGTTAGAAGGGACCTTGGAGGACTTCTAGTCCAACCCCCTGCTTAGGCAGGAAACTCTACACCACTAGCCTGACTAGGTGGCTCAGTGGCTAAGACACTGAACTTGTCGATCAGAAAGGTCAGCAGTCCGGTGGTTCGAATCCCTAGTACAGCTCTCCTGTGTGAGCAGCGGGTTGGACTAGATGACCTCCAAGGTGCCTTCCAACTCTGTTATTGTTAACTTCAGACAAATGGTTATCCAACATCTTCTTAAAAACTTCCAGTGTTGGAGCATTTACAACTTTTGGAGGCAAATTGTTCTACTGATTAATTGTTCTAACTTTCAGGAAACTTCTCCTAACTTCTAAGTTGCTTCTCTCCTTGATTAGTTTCCACCCATTGCTTCTTGTCCTACCCTCAGGTGCTTTGGAGAATAGCTTGACTCCCTCTTCTTTGTGGCAGCCCCTGAGATATTGGAACACTGTATCATGTCTCCCCTAGTCCTTCTTTTCATTAAACTAGACATACCCAGTTCCAGACAGACAGACAGACAGACAGACAGACAGACAGACAGATTTATAGATTTAATAGATAAGAGAGAGAGAGAGAGAGAGAGAGAGAGAGAGAGAGAGAGAGAGAGAGAGAGAGAGAGAGAGAGAGAGAGAGAGAGAGAGAGAGAGATGGGACATTTGCTACCCTTGGGCTGTATAAACTGACTTGTAGAATTGCATTTGAAATTCAGACTGTGGAACTTTATCTTAACTCCTGATGCACTTTGTGGTAAATTTCTGCATGGATACTGGGATGGACATTATCATCTTTCAGGTTTGGTATCTCTCAATGATACCGGTCAAGGATTCTAATCAACATTTCTTATAAATTATGATTTATAAAACATATTGGGTGGCTTGCATGCTAAAGATCCTCTTTTTTTTAGGGTGATGTTAGAATGTCTGATATTTGACAACATGGATTTCACTTTTTCATCCCAATGTTCTGCATTCGTGGTTCAAAAACAATCTTTTCATTGTGGCTGCTGCACATTTCCCATTTCTTTCTTTCTTTCTTTCTTTCTTTCTTTCTTTCTTTCTTTCTTTCTTTCTTTCTTTCTTTCTTTCTTTCTTTCTTTCTTCTTCCTTCCTTCCTCCTTCCTTCCTTCCTTCCTTCTTTCTTTCTCTTTCTTTCTTTCTTCTTTCTTTCTTCTTTCTTTCTTTCTCTTTTTTTCTTCCTTCCTCCTTCCTCCCTTCTTTCTTCCTTCCTTCTTTCCTTCTTTCTTTCTTCTTTCTTTCTTTCTTCTTTCTTTCTTTCTCTCTCTTTCTTCCTTCCTTCCTTTCTTTCTTCTCTTCTTTTTTCTTTTTCTTATGTTAGCTCAAAATTGGGTTCTGCTGTTAGTTGTACCTTTGACTTGTCCTGCAAAGCTGTATTTCACTTATAACAAAGCTCTCCTCCTCCTCCTCTTCCTTCTTCTCCTTTTTTTATAGGCAAAAATGGACTCAAAGAAGGAAGGAGAGCATAGAGCAATGTTTCCCAACCTTGCCAATTTTACGACTAGTGGAGTCCCGGAATTCCCCAGTCAATCAGCCAGGCTGGCTCAGGAATTCTGGAAGTGGAAATCTACCTGTCTTAGTTGACAAGGTTGGGAGACGCTGGCATAGAGCATAGCTGCCAAACTGGAAACATTGCAGCATGCCCTTCATTCATTTTTATATTTTAAAAAATGCTAGCAGTAATTTACAAAGACAAGGAAGAAGAAGAAGAACAGATGAAAGTCTCTGGATATGTTGATGTGCTTTTCTTTCTCCTTTTCTAGAGCTTACAATAGTGGCCAAAATTGTGGAAACCTTTTGGGAAAAGTGTTTTTTCTAAAACTAGCTAATAACACCACTTTTTTTTGGAGTAGTGCCATAAAATTATATATCAATGGAAAGATAATGTAATCAAGAATGTAATGCAATAACTTTTATGAAGGATTTGCTATTAGAATAGCAATTACAGTATAAAGAAGAAAAGTGAAACAGGTAGAAAAAACGAGATATACAAAAATTATTACCATAGAAAAAACGAGATATACAAAAATGATCCCCATGTCAATTAATATTTAGTAGGGTAACCTTTAGCATGAATTATGGCCTTACAACCTCTTCCCATGGAGTGAACCAAGTCTTTTAGTTCTGCAGCTGTTATAATGTGAAAATAAGATTGAATGATGGCTTCTATTAACTGGGTTTTATTGCTGGATCGTTTCTGACTAACAAGTTTCTTTAGTCAGTTCCATGGATTTTCAATTGGGTTAAGGTCTGGGCTATTCCCAGGCCATTCCAGCAAGTGGAATATGATTATCTTGAAACTCTCCCAAAAAAAGTGGTGTTGTTAGCCATCAAACCTCAAAAATACACTTTTCCCAAAAGGTTTCCACAATTCTGGCCACTACTGTATGTCCCAGCCGCTTGGCTCTCCTGCAAGGGAAAATACCTGAAAATCAAGTCACCTGGTTCCTAATCAAGGTTGGCTAAGAAGAGCCATAGAAGGGCAGGTGCATTGGGGGCTAACTTAAATCATGGCTTACCGACCTGCTCAATGGGGCATCATTCCCTGCTTTAGAACCCTGGAAATGGCTCGTCCTTCTCGTTGGCGACCTTTGAGAGTCCCGTGTGTGGTTATTTTTTTGAACACGGATGACTTAGGAGCCCAGCCCCTTGGATGAAGGAACTTGCATTCTTCTCTTCGATGCACCTCTGACTTCCTTCGGAATCCAAAGGAAGCCACCCATTCTTAGGATCGAGGGCATCCGAAGGGAAATTGGCAACTTGCGTTTACGGGTTGGTGGCAATTGCTTTGCTTTTCCCTGGGTGGCCTGGGATTAAAGGATGGCTGGCACAGCACGAGAACCAGCCCAGTCCTGAACGCCCAAGAGAATGGGAATGGGGGGGGGGGGGATCGGAGGCCAAGAGGGACAGGAGGGCTGTCTTCCCCTCTCACTTAATTAATGGAAAGAACTCCGTGCATCTGTCAGCAGCTCCATTGCCAGGCGATTTTGTTTTTTCCATAAAAGGCCCCATTCATCAGTTGCCAAGAGATCCATGGCCTATTCTTCAATTCACACAAAACTCAAAAGAAAAAACAACAACCACCGGCCGGCTAATTGAGTAGCGTGTGGGGTGCAGCTGGTGCTACTGTTGGGCGGAGTGAGGCTTCCCCCCCCTCTCTCTCTCTTTCCCCCCCTCCCCTTCCCTGAGATAATGGCCAACTTGGATGGACGGGAGATTTTGGGCGGGGGGAGGAGGGGCAGCCTCATTGTCCCGCTGACGCAGCTTTGGTCAGAAGAAAGATTAATCCCATCTTTATGAAGGAGGGAGAATATAAAAATGCCATTCGCCCACCGGGTTGGCCCAAACATGCTAATCGAGTCTTAAAGGGTCTGGGGGAGTTTATTATGGTGGCTCAGACCCTGGCTAAGCCATGTGGGGTGAAACCGAGCCCGGATTTCAGCCGGGGTCTCCGAATACTCCTTGTGCAGTGAATTTGGCAAGTGGGTTTCCTGAAACCGGCTCTAAAATTTGGGGTGTCACCCCAGAGACTGCGATTAGATATCTCAAGGGCTTCTCTATATAAATATATTATATGTATTATATGTATATATATATACAAACATACAATAAAATATTCCATGTTCTATACCTCTGACAGTGCTGTTTTTTGTTATATTAATTTCTTCTAAATTTCATCTCTACCCATTTCCTTTCCTCTGGTTTATCCATTGGTATCATCTATTCCATGTTTCATAATATTTAGAGTCCTCCTTATCCTGTAACTCTAAAGTTAGTCTGTCCATCTCTGCGCATGTATATATTTTTTGTATTAATTCCTGGTCCGTTGGCAGTCGATCACTTTTCCAAAATTGTGCTAGCGCTAATCTTGCCGCCGTAAATCTCAAGGGCTTCTCATTGTCCAGTGGGAGATTATAGAGAGAAGAAAATCTGTATGCAAAGTCAGATTGTTGGGCTGCTCCATAAAGTATAGGTGGCCCCAGGGGTGGGTTCTAATTTTTTTTACTACCGGTTCTGTGGGCGTGGCTTATTTTGTGGGCGTGGCTTGATGGTCATGTGACAATTATTTAGGATTTAGCAGAAGTACTGGTCTACCAGGCTTTTAACTGCTTGCAGAGCTGTACCAATCTACCCATTTATTTTTGCAGGCACTGATCTACTCATGTATTTTTGCAGGCACTGATCTACTCATGTATTTTTGCAGGCACTGATCTACTCATGTATTTTTGCAGGCACTGATCTACTCATGTATTTTTGCAGGCACCTGTCTACTCATTTGTTTTCTTTTACCACTGATCAGCTATAGGGTGGCCCTTTGAAGCCCCTCGGCAAGAATTTAAACAGTTTTTTCCCCTCTAGCTGGGACTCAGGAGGCAGCAATAGATTGGGGGTGGGGCCAAATAAAAGGTAAGAATAACGTGGGGGGTGGGTGGGTGGGGCACGGGGGGCGCGGGGGAGAACCAGTTTGGTGACGTCATATCGTCACCGCTACCGGCTCGGGAGAACTGGGTCGAACCGGGAGGAACCCACCACTGGGTGGCCCTTGACTAATGGCAGAAAGTGAAGAGGAAATAAAGAGCCTCTTGACACGAGTGAAGAAGGAGAGTGCAAAAGTTGGCTTGAAACTCAACATTAAGAAAACTAAGATCATGGCATCCAGCCCTCTCAATTCCTGGCAAATAGACGGGGAAGAAATGGAGGTAGTGACAGATTTTATTTTCCTGGGCTCCAGGATCACCATTTCCACCAAGAGGAAATACGAATTTGCCAGTCGCTCATATTTATCAGAGTAGAATTTGCCAAGGTTAGATTGATAAGCAAGGCCAAAAGGAACATAGAGTAATAGGGTCGTAAGGGACCTTTGAGGTCTTCTGCTCAAGAAGGAGACCCTATATCATTCTGGACAAATAACTGTGAAGTTTCTTCTTGAAAGCCTCCTGTGATGGAGCATCCACAGCTTCTGGAAGTTCCCGTAACAGTTCTCACTGGCAGGAAATTTTGCCTTAGTTCTAGATTGGATCTATCTTTAATGATCTTTCACCCATTACTTCTTGTGTGGTCCTCAGGTGTTTTAAAGAATAAAGGCAGCTATCATGTCACCCCTCTCTTCCTTAGGCTAGTCCAGGGGTCGGCAACCTTAAACACTCAAAGAGCCACAAAGATCCTAACCAGAAGCCGTTCTGGAGCCGCCTGGAAGTCCGATTCCGCCATCACAGTCTCCTCCCAACGCGGCATCCTTTTTCCTCTGCTGACCGGAAGTCCAGTTCCCCCACCATAGAGTCTCCTCCTAGCGCGGCATCCTTTTTCCTCTACCTGTCCTAACCGAAAGCCCTATCGATTGTGGAGCCGACTGGCAACAGGGAGCCGCAGCAGAGGGATGAAAGAGCCACATGCGGCTCCAGAGCCGCAGGTTGCTGACCCCTCGGCTAGTCATACCCAGATCCCCCAAAGGCTTATTGTACAATTTAGCCTCCAGACCCCTAATCATCTTTGTTGTTTTTCTTTGCACATCTTTTAAAGGGTCTTGACACCTTTTATGTATCTTGGTGACCGGAACCGGACGAATTGGATACTGCTCTGGATGTTTGTCTGCCTTTCTTCGTGGGGGTGGGTGGGAGGGGTTGTCTTAAATTAGGATTCACACACACACACACACACACACACAGAAAGCAGAGCTGATGTTTCTGGCTATACTTCCTTCCTTATGTTCTGTTGAAGAAGTGTGCAACCTGATGCCTTCCAGAGGTTTTACACTTTTATTCCCTTAAATCCTGGCCAGCAGCAGCCCGATGTTGGAAGCTGATCATCTGGAAGTAATGTGAAGTTTGCCCACTCTGGCACCGGACTAATTCAAAAGTATGTTAGGCATACCTATTCTGTGGCTAGCTTTCATATGCTGATTATGGTAGCATGAGGTTGTCTCCACTGGGATGTGGTTTTAAAGCAGCCAAACAGAAATGTTATAAGCCTCCTAAGTACAAAGAAGCAATGTAAACTGAAAGACTCAGCAACTGTTTGCTCAGCAAAATTAATTTGCTTATGATTGTGCGGCTTTTTTTTCTCTTTTTTTAAGGGAAGGCTCTATGATTAATTGAAAACTTGGAACTGACTCTTCTGCTTTGCTTTTTTTGGGGGGGAATTTCTATTTTAGGAGCGCTCCAGAAGCAAATAGCTTACTTTGACATGAAGGGATCTTAGGACTTCTCAAATATTGTACAAGCAGCTTGATTTCGTTCCTGTCAATTCATGTTGCTTATCATTCTATAAGACCATTTGGGGGTGGGGGCAGTGGTGAAATCTAATTTTTTTTTACTACCGGTTCTCTGGGTTCTGTGGGCGTGGCTTGGTGGGCGTGGTGTGGCTTGGTGGGCGTGACTTGATGGGCATGGCAGGGGAAGGATATTGCAAAATTCCCATTCCCACCCCACTCCTGGGGGAAGGATATTGCAAAATCCCCATTCCCACCCCACTCTGGGGCCAGCCAGAGGTGGTATCTGCCGGTTCTCCAAACTACTCAAAATTTCTGCTACCGGTTCTCCGAACTACTCAAAATTTCCGCTCTCAGTTCTCCAGAACCTGTTAGAACCTGCCGGATTTCACCCCTGGGTGGGGGGGAAGAAAAGGGAGAGAAAGCGAGAGGGAGAGATTTTCTGCTACTAAATATGTAATTTTGCTTGTGAGCATCTCAGGGTTACGTTATGTAAGATGGGTGGCTATACAAATCTTTTCAATAAATAATAATTCTAAAAAACGTTTGCCTGGACATAGACAATAAAGTCTAAAAAGTCTTTTCTTTGACCCACAGAGAACTTCTTCTACGTAGAATAAGATACATATATAATAGATAGTTGGCAAACTTTTAAAATGAGAGTTTTGTGTCCTTCAAAAAGCTTGTGTCTTATAATAATATCCTTGAGAGACTGAACAGAATTGAATCGATTTAAGTGTGTGTTTTTTCATGACATTTTTGATTCATACCAATCTTGTAACAGCTCGGCCTTGACCTCATTTGGCAAAATTGTGTCTGGTGCTTCCCATCTTAACCTTCACTTTCATCAGAGAAGCATCGGTTTGGATGGTAGAAGATGGTAGAACAGTACAGGAACTGGGCATGGCTAGTTCCATGAAGAGAAGGACCAGGGGAGACATGATAGCAGTCTTCCAACACTTGAGGGGCTACCACAGAGAGGAGGGGATGGAAACCAAAGAAGGAGAGATTCAACCTAGAAATAAGAAGAGATTGTTCTGACAGTGAGAACAATCAACCCATGGAACAGAAGTTGCCTTCGGAAGTTGTGGGAGCTTCATCACTGGAGGCTTCCATGAAGAGACTGGACTGCCATCTGTCAGAAATGGTGTAGGGTCTCCTGCTTAAGCAGTGGGTTGGACTAGAAGACCTCCAAGGTCCCTTCCAACTCTGTTAATCTAATCTAATCTAATCTAATCTAATCTAATCTGGTTCAGAATTCATGGAGGCTAAAGTGTCATTCTTGGGATGAACTGGAAATTTGGCAGTTAATACAAAATCTATAGCGCCATCAGAGAAATTTTGCAGTGTGATGGTTGTAATTATGATTTCTTCTTCTTCTTCTTCTTCTTCTTCTTCTTCTTCTTCTTCTTCTTCTTCTTCTTCTTCTTCTTCTTCTTCTTCTTCTTCTTCTTCTTCTTCTCCTCCTCCTCCTCCTCCTCCTCCTCGTCCTCGTCCTCCTCCTCCTCCTCCTCCTAGCCATTGTCTATCCATAGCAGGATGACAGCCTCTTCCTCATGTTTCCAACCCATAGGGTCCTTTCTTTTGCCAGCTGGGCCCGCCATACTTGCTGATGTCGTTGCTCCATCTTATTTTAGGTCTCTTTCATGGACACTTTTTTATCAAGTGGGATCCATTCTACGACTGCCTTGGTCCACCTGCCCTCACTTCTTCTTGCTACGTGATCAGCCCGTTTCCATTTCCTTTTACTCTCTTGATGATTTAAAGGGTTTAATTTTGAATATGAAGATCAATCAAGCCTCTCAGCTTCAGAACCCCAGAAGCAGTCAACAAAGGGTGGGGTGGGGTGGGGGGGGGGTGCGGAGGTCACCTCCTCTACTCCCCCAACTGATTGGAGGGACTGCTCACCTGTCTGATCCTTCCTGGCCAAGAAAATAGAGAGCAATGTTATAAAATCCGGAGAGGACCCCAAAGCAGGATGAAGAACTAATAGAAAGCAGAGAACGATGAATATTGTCTTGATAGATTAGAATTGGTACGCCCCAATCAAAACCAGACCTGCCTGGCAGAGATTTCCTGTCAGCATGTTGATTGCCTCACTCACCAAGCACACAACTCATATTCTGTAACCTGTATGGCCGACATGGTTTTGTCAGGGTTCCAAGTAACACCCCCACAACGAAAGAAGACTCCGAGGCTTGAAGTTCCTCAAAGTCCCATTTTATTAGAGATGTCATATTGGCACGTCTGGGAAAACCCGAATCTGAAAGCTTCCAGGTTTTCCCCACCCAAAGGAAAGTCCAAGTCCCTGCCCAGCATTCACATGTCCATCACATGGTCCAATCAATGCACCGTCCCAACTGGAGATGCCTCCCAGTCACCCCACAGGTGCAGGGCAAGATGTCCTTGACTCTCTGAGAAAGGAATGTTATTATGACTACATATCACCCATGCTCCATACAATCCCCCCTCCCAGTTTCCCACAGTAGTAAATGTGGCAGGCCTGAAGGCCCAATGCAAAAGATGGCTTCCAGGCCTGACAGGTTTCCTGTGAAAAGTCTGATTCCTCCCACTTTCCCCGACTATTTTTGATGACTGCCCTTCAAGCTTCCACCTGAAAGTTAATGCCGGGCGCTGGACTGAAGCATCAGGCCTGACTTGAAAGGGCTCAGGCTCAGTTCAGGGCAGTGATCTCCAACCTTGGCAACTTTAAGACTTGTGGACTTCAATTCCCAGAATTCCTCAGCCAGCAAAGCGATGATGGATGGTGCTTCCATTGGTTTGCAGAAGTAGCCAAAATTGTGGAAACCTTTTGGGAAAAGTGTATTTTTGAGGTTTGATGGCTAATAACATGCCCTCAAAACCTGATGTTCCAACAAGCGGGGCTAAACATATGAACATGTGAATGTTTTTTAAAATGTTATCTAATTTTAGGTTCTATTTAATTGGGCCAAACTATGTTATAATAATAATTTTAATTAGCAATTTTATGATGTTTGTGTATCTATATTTTTCTTGACTGTACACCGCCTTGAGTCCTACGGGAGAAAGGCGGTATAGAAATAAAATAAAATAAATAAATAAATGAATAAACAAACAAACAAATAAATAAATAAATAATAACACCACTTTTTTTAGAGTTTCAAGATAATCCTACTCCACTGCTGGAATGGCCTAGGAATAGCCCAGACCTTAACTCAATTGAAAATCAAAAGTGACCCAGCAATAAAACCCAGTTAATAGAAGCCATCATTCAATCTTGGTTTCACATAACAGCTACAGAACTAAAAGACTTGTTGTAAAGGCCGTAATTCCTGCTAAAGGTTACCCAACTAAGGATTAACTGACACGGGGATAATTTTTGTATATCTCGTTTTTTTTATGTTTCACTTTTCTTCTTTATACTGTCACTGCTATTCTAATAGCAAATCCTTCATAAAAGTTACTGCATTACATTCTTGATTAAATTATCTTTCCATTGAGATATATAATTTTATGGTACTACTCCCCCCCAAAAAAAGTGGTGTTATTAGCTAGTTTTAGAAAATACCACTTTTCCCAAAAGGTTTCCACAATTTTGGCCACTACTGTATGTTGCCTTATACAGTATTCACCTCTCCCAATAGTCCACCTCAAATTTGCCTCCCATCACTGGAGGTTTTCAAGAAAAGATTGGACAGTCATTTGTCGAGGGTGGCACCGATCATCTTCGACTTACGACCCCAATTCAGCACAACTTAGTTTCTGTGGCTAAGCAAGGCGGTCAGTAAGTGAATTTTGCCAAATTTTACCACATTTTTTTTGCCACATTTGTTAAGTGAATCCGATTTACCTCAGTGACGGCTTATCGGAAGCCAGCTGGGAAGATAACAAATGGTGAACACTTGACCCCCAGGTCAGTGAAACTGTCATAAGTACATGCCAGTTGCCAAGTGCCTGAATTTTGATCATGTGACCATGGAGGATGCTACAAGGGCTGGAAGTGTGAAAAGCAGTCATTAAGTCAGTTCTTTCAGTGCTGTTTTGACTTCAAATGGTTACTGAACGGTTGCTAAGTTGAAGACTATCTATAACAGTGTTTCTCAACCTTGGAAGCTTGAAGATGAGTGGACTTCAACTCCCAGAATCCCCCAGCCAGCGCTGCTGGCTGGGGGATTCTGGGAGTTGAAGTCCACCCATCTTCAAGCTACCAAAGTTGAGAAACATTGATCTATAAGGTCTCCTGCCTTGGGCAGTGTCTGGACTAGACGACCTCCAAGGTCCCCTCGAGTCCTATGAGTTTATATGTTCTTAGTAAACTTTGAGCCCTGGTGTCTTCATGGATGAGTCCAACGTTCCTTGACAACAGTACTGAAGTAACTGGACACTGCCTTCTTTTGGAATGATTCCCCCCTCAGTTTCCTAGCTTAGCCTGCAGCTTTGGGATTTCCTAAATGTGCCGAGTTCAAATGTAACCAGCTCCAATTTGCTTTTCAAGATCAACCAAAGTACGCCAGGTACGCAACCTGCTGTGACAATTAACTGCTATTAGTAAAAAGTTAATTGATTTTTTTTTTTGGTCGGGATTGATGCACATTGTCCAGCAAAACTTAGGCTGCCATTATCATCATCCTCCTCCTCAAAATTAAATATAAAGCCGTGTGATGTTAATCTTCCTCTTGGCAGTGGACATCGCAAGCAAAGGAGGAGGCAGCAATTGCAAAAAAAAGGGGGGGGCCTTAACAGAGGTCTCCGAACAGAAGAAACAAAAGGATGTTAACTTCACTCTCGTCCATCTCCTTCCGCATAATCAGAGGTGGTATTCAGCCGGTTTGGATTGGTTCGCCCGAACCTGTAGCGGAAATCGCAGGTCGGCTTGCCCTGGCTCTATGCCGATGGTGGGTTTCAAAAAATTCTTACTACCTGTTCTGTGGACGTGGCTTGGTGGGCATGGCATGGCTTGGTGGGTGTGGCTTGGTGGGCATGGCAGGGGAAGGATACTGCAAAATCTCCATTCCCTCCCCAATCCAGGGGAAGGTTACTGCAAAATCCCGGTTTCCTCCCAATCAGCTGAGACTCGGGAGGCAGAGAATAGATGGGGGCGGGGCCAGTCAGAATTTTTACTACCGGTAAATGTCTTGTAGCAAAGGCCAGACTGTGTTCTCCTTCATCCTGGAGGCTCAGGATATCTGTCAGTGACACTTAAGTGCTTTTTTTTTTTTTTTGTTACTTATAGAAGAAGGTCTCTACTGTTGCTTTTTCATAGACCAGTGGAAATGGGTGGTTTGGTTTTCCTGGAAATTAAGAAAGCAAATTAGGAAATTAAGAGAAGACATTGTTTCTTGTTTTACCTTCTAGCACCAGAAGGCAAAGTAAGAAACAATGGATGGAAACCTATCAAGGAGAAAAGCAACTTGGAATTAAGGAGAAAGTTCCTAACAGTGAGGACGATTAACTAGTGAAACAGCTTGCCTCCAGAAATTGTGGACGCTCCGTCACTGGAGGCTTTTAAGAAGAGACTGGACAGTCTGAAATGGTATAGGATCTCCTGCTGAAGCAGGGGGTTGGACTAGACGACCTCCAAGGTCCCTTCCAACTCTATTCTGATGGATCGAAGAAGTATAGAATACAGAATGTTATTGATTTGTGTACTTCCTTTATTATTTTTACAAATAAGAGCCTTGGTAGTACAGTGGTCTAAAGCACCCTGTTATTAAGACCAGCTGCCTGCAATTAATGCAGGTTCGAATCTCACCAGGCTCAAGGTTGACTCAGCCTTCCATCCTTTCTAAGGTAGGTAAATTGAGGACCCAGTTGTGGGGGCAGTAAGCTGACTTTGTATAAAATATACAAAAGTATGAAGGTTATTGCTTAGTGCATTGTAAGCTGCCCTGAGTCTCCAGAGAAGGGCGGCATATAAATCAAATTAAAAAAAAATAAAAATAATTCAGGGTGACAAAGATGCACAATATTCCTTCCTCCTCGTATTTTCCCCGTAACAGCAAGACTATGAGGTGGGTTGGGCTGAAAGAGAGTGACTGGCTCCAAGTTTTCATGGCTGGTTTTCATGGCTAAGGTGGTGGGACTTGAACTCATGGCCTCCTGCTTCCTAGCTGGGTGCTTTAACTGCTAGACCAAACCGGGTCTCAGAATCAGAGTTGAAAGGAATCTTGGAGGTCTTCTAGTCCAGGAGTCTCTCCAACCTTGGCAACTTTAAGAGTTGTGGACTTCAACTCCCAGAGTTCCTCAGCTCAGCTGAGCTGAGGAACTCTGGGAGTTGAAGTCCACAACTCTTAAAGTTGCCAAGGTTAGAGAGACCCCTGTTCTAGTCCAATCCCTGCTCAGGAAGGAGACCCTATACCAAATGGTTGCCCAATCTCTTCTTAAAAACCTCCAGTGATGGACCACCCACAACTTCTGGAGGCAAATTGTTCCACTTGCTCTATCAGGAAATTTCTCCTTAGTTCTAAGTTGGATCTCTCCATGATAAGCATCTTGTGTAGTAGCATCCTTGTAGCACTTCTGGGGCCCTTGTATCTCGTAGCAATAGAGGCGGCCAAATCTGAGGACCAAAAGTGTGTGCTACTAGACACAAGATCCTTTGGGGCAGGAGAAGCAATGGAGCTTTTCCTTTCTTGGCCCTTAGAGAGGACCAAGCTAGAGTTCAATTGTCCCAAAGGTCCTTTTTTTTTTTTCAAGAGGCAGCTGGACTTTCTGGTTTTTCTTTGAAGACGTTTCGCTTCTCCTCCAAGAAGCTTCTTCAGCTCTGATGACTGAGACTCTCCACAGACATCTAGAGCTCAGCTATTTCCAGAGGGCAACTCATGGGACTTACATAATCCCACCACTAATATGCAGATGGATTTCTAGCTGTAGAAATTAGCTTCTAAAGAATTAATGGATGTGGGTGTTGACATTATAGAAAAAAAAATCTGACCTAAAGGGGTTAGGGCAGGGCTGTCTTAACACATGGGCCTGATGGGCACCCAAGAGCATAGGGGCTCCATACTCATCTGTGTATGTTAACCCTTCAGTGCACCTTGTATCCTATAAATACAGCAACATATTTATTTATTTATTTATTTATTTATTTATTTATTTATTTATTTATTTATTTATTAATTAATTAAATTTATATACCGCCCTATTCCTAAGGGACTCAGGGCGGTGAACAGCGAATGATAAAAATACATGTAATACAAACGTTAATAATAAAAAAAACCAATTAAAATATACTAAACATTCTGGTCCTAGATAATTCGAGACATCCCAGTTTAAAATAAAATCAAAAAGTAATATAAAGGGAAAGTTAGGCCAGGCCGGCCTGCTGAAACAGGAATGTTTTGAGGGCACGGCGGAAAGTGCGCAGATCCAGAATCTTCTGTATCTCTGGGGGGAGCTCATATTTATAATATTTATAAATATTTATAATATTTATGTAATATTTATTACATTTTACTGCATTTTTTTAATTAATAAAAGTAAAGGTAAAAGTTCCCCTTGCACATATGTGCTAGTCGTTCCTGACTCTAGGGGGCGGTGCTCATCTCCGTTTCAAAGCCGAAGAGCCAGCGCTGTCCGAAGACGTCTCCGTGGTCATGTGGCTGGCATGACTCAACGCCAAAGGTGCATGGAATGCTGTTACCTTCCCACCAAAGGTGTTCCTTATTTTTCTACTTGCATTTTTAACATGCTTTTGAACTGCTAGGCTGGCAGAAGCTGGGACAAGGAACGGGAGCTCACCCCGTTACGCGGCACTAGGGATTCGAACCGCTAAACCGCCGACCTTTCGATCAACAAGCTCAACGTCTTAGCCACTGAGCTGCTGCATCCCTATTTTTTATTAATACTAACATGCATTAATAGAAATCAACACTGATGAATATATGTTTAATTTTATCAACCATTTACATTTTTATTCCTGTGAGTAGTTGCTGTACACTGCTTTGCCTGGGGGCCCATCATGCTAAAATGGCCTTGGGTTAGGGTTGAGAAACTGCTGGCTGGGGAATTGTAGGAGCTGAAGTCCACAGATGGTAGAAAGTGGCCAAGCTTGAGTGGCCAACACTTGCCAAGAGAATCATGAAGGAGGAGCAAGAACAGGGGTGAAATCTGGTTCTAGAGAACTGGTAGCGGAAATTTTGAGTAGTTCGGAGAACCGGTAGCGGAAATTTTGAGTAGTTCGGAGAACCGGTAGCGGAAATTTTGAGTAGTTCAGAGAACCGTCAAATACCACCTCTGGCTGGCCCTAGAGTGGGGTGGGAATGGAGATTTTACAATATCCTTCCCTTGCCATGCCCACCAAGCCACACCACGCCCACCAAGCCACGCCCACAGAACCGGTAGTAAAAAAAATGTGGATTTCACCACTGAGCAAGAACCTTGAGATGGGCCACCAAAGGGGGGGAAGTCCATACATGGCTTAGGGCCCGGTTATTTACGAGACCACCTTCTGCCACCGATAACCTCCCACTGGCCAATACGCTCCCACAGAGAGGGTCTCCTCAGGGTGCCGTCAGTCAGGCAATGTCGGCTGGCGACCCCTGGGGGAAGAGCCTTCTCTGTGGGGGCACCCGCCCTCTGGAACGAGCTACCCCCAGGGATACGACTGATCCCGGACCTCCGGACCTTTTGCCGGGCTCTGAAGACTTTTTTATTTCAGCAAGCCGGGCTGGGTTAAACATTTTTTAATTGGTGAATTTTATGGGTAAGGGGTTTTAAACTGGGGGAAGCCAATATAGATTTAATTATGTTTTAAATTATTTTAATGTATATATTGTATGTTTTTTTTAATCCTGGCTGTTCACCGCCCCGAGTCCTTCGGGAGAGGGGGCGGTATAAAAATTTAATAAATAAATAAAATAAATAAATAAACGCAACCCAGGGATCGCCCGTCTACTGAACTCGCGAGTGACACCGCTGCAATGAATTCAGCGGATCGCGCTTGTTGGGGAGCGCTGCAAAAAAAAGAAAAAAAAAGAAAAAGGCTTTCCTTGCGCGCAAAGTCTTGCGCCACAACTGCGCCCCCGAAAAGTTGAAAAGACCCCCCCCCTCCCATTAAAAGCCAAGCGGTTCGAGCCCCGAAGAAGGCATCCTGGGCTTCCAAGGTGTTTTTTTTTGCCCCGCAAGAACTTGGGTTCTACGCGGAACGGATCCACGGGGCGCTGCGCTTTTCTTTTCCTTTTTGGCAGAAAGTGGCCGCGGCTCGCAACAAGCGAGTTTTTCTGGTCTTGGGAACGCAGACTCGGGAGTTAAGGCACGAAGCTCAGCCGGGGGTGCGGGTGGAGGAGGAGAAACAGGACGGCGGCTGGAATCCCCCCCCGGCTGGATCGAGACCTTTGCAACCCGCTTCTTCTCCTCCTCCTCCTCTTCTTCCTCATTCCCTTTTTTTTTTTTCCGGCTTCTGCTCATCGGGGATCGCAGCGGCCGCCCGAGGGACTCTGGCATCCCGGCATCATTGTCGTAGTGGCTGCCTTCTTCTCTGTCTCTCTCTCCCCCCCCCCACGCCCCTCTCCCTCACCCCCTTTCCACCGCCCGAGCGTTTAACCCGGCTGGTGGGCTCGTCGGAGCAGCCCCCTCGCCGCCCCCCCCCCTTGCCTCCCCCTAAGCCGCTCCGTTTCCCGCTTGCCAATAGCAGATTATAAAGAGAGAGAGAGAGAGAAAAGAGAGAGAGAGAGCCGGAACGGGGAGGGACCTCGGCTGTCAGCGCCCATGCAGATTAACCTTTCAATTAGCTCCTCTTATCAAGTCCCGTCTCGGAGCTCCGGTCCTGGCGGGTTGAGGCCGTTTTGAGCATCCGACCCCCCCCACCCAAAAAACAGGTTTGCCGAGGGGGCGAGGTTGGGGTTGGGGTTGGGGTTTGGGGGGGGGAGGACGGCGGGCAGAAGGGGAAGGCGAGCTCCCCCCCCAACCACCCCCAATCTCCATCCCACATACCCACCCTTGGCATCCCCAGGGCCGGCCAAAGACCCCCCCCTCCCCCCTGTGCCCCGTTCTCCTCCTCCTCCTCTCCTCCGGAGGGCTTTTTTGGGCATCCACGGGGGACCGATGCCCACCTACCCACCCACCCACGGGGGGTTCCTTTCCGCGCGGGGAAGCGGCGGGACGTCTCCGCGCGCCCTCCCATTGTGTGGAGCCGGGCGGGCGGCTGGAGGGAAGCTAGACGAGAGTCCCCCCCCCCCCCCCGGTTGCTGCCTTCCAGTCGGGGAGGCTGCTTGCAAAATTTGCAAAAATCCGCCGGGCTGGCTCCCTTCTTTCTTTCCCTACCCACCTATCCAGCCACCCACCCGCGGCCGGGCTCCTCCACGGGGCTCGCGAGGGGTTGCAGCTCGCCTTTTTTGGAGCGGAGACCCATTTCCCTTCCCTCCCCCCCCCACTCCCCGCGAGGGCGGGTGGGAGAAGCCGCAGCGAGCGAAGAGGTCAGGGCGGCCCCGGGAGCCGCTTTTCCACGCGGGGGCCCGGAGGGCGCGGGTGGACCGGGGAGGGGGGGGGCGTTGCTGGGTCGGGGGGCTGCCTTGCAAAGCCCCCCACCCGCGTTTCTCCCGCTCTCCCTCCGCCAGGGAGGTGGGGGATTGTGGAAAGGTTGGGGTTGAGGCTCCACGCGAGAAATGGGTGGGTGGGTGGGGAGGGGGACGCGGGTGGTCTTGGTTCTGCAGCCCCTGCACGTGTCTGTGCCCCCCAGCCTGGTGGGGCTTTTGCATTGCGGGGAGGCTTTCTCTTTGCATGCACCCTGCTTGCACGCGCACACACACACACGCATATATATATATATATATATATACACGTGTGCAACGGGCACACCCGGGAGAGCGCTGCCCCCCCACCCCAGCCCAGCCCGGGTGCAGCTTGCAAGCGGGCAAAGGGAGACGCTTTCTCGTCAATCTCGCCCGACCGGACGGGGTTAGGGAGAGCGCCCCGGCACGTGGCGTGTAAAACTCAACGACTTCGGGATCGCTCATTAGTGTGGGTCTCGCGCCCGCCCGCCCGCGAAACAAACTTCCTCGGCGGGAGGGCGAGGAAAGGGGAAGGAGAGAAAAGGGTTAGTGGTGGTGGTGAAGTGATGGGGAGGTGGGGATAATGCTCGATTGACACTTCGGGAGCCTATCCGGAGGCGAGGCTCGTCCCTTTCCCCTTTCTATTGTTTTCCAGATGTAATCGCCCTCCAATGAGGGCCGAGGGCGGTGACGCTTGGGCTGTCAACGGCTCTGCCAGGAGAGGTTGAGGGGGGAGGAGCGTAATTGACGTTTCTCGGCCTCCAATAGGCTGGTCGTGGTGTGCGTGTGGCAGAACGGATTGGCTGGTGGCGAGGGGACGGACAGGTCGTTTGGCCTATCGCTGTGGCTTGCCTAATCGGGAGGCGGGATGAAAGCGCCTGGATTGGGCTTTCATCCAATGTCGCGTCTAGAGAGGAAGAAAGAAAATGGCGGCGTTGGTTGCCGAGGTGGGCTGGGTCGCGCAGTACCTGGCGCCGCTGCTGCTGTCGGACTGGAATGGGCCGTGAGCGCCCTCCGCCGTTGAAGCCATGTGGCGGGAGCCCGCCGTCAGCTCTTGCTCCCGGGAGCGTGGCTCTTCCGTCACCTGCGGTGCCAGGTGTGGCGCTGCCGTGATTTACAGCAACCTTTCTCCACCTTGGCACTTGAAGATGGGCGGACTTCAACTCCCAGAATTCCCCAGGCAGTTTGGCTAGCGGGGGAATTCTGGGAGTTGAAGTCCGCCCATCTTATAGCTGTCAAGGAGGCTTTAGAGATCTCGGAGGGCAGCCTGGGTTTACTGTAATTTTTAAAGCCAAAAGTTGCAAGAGCTTTCTGTGTTTCTCAGAAGGTCCTCCCCTTTGTCATTGACCTCTTCCAGAATTTTCTTTTCTTTTCTTTTCTTTTTGCAACCTCTTGGCCTGCACTATATGAATTGGCATTTACTGGTGAACTCCCAACTGCCAGTCTAGGGCCGGCTTAGTTTTTCGAGGTGGGCAAAATGCTGAGTCGCTCTTCCTCAAATGAGGCTGAGTCCTGTTATCACCATCCAGGTCTTTCTTTGGCCACAATATGGAACAACTTTGTTTATGTGATCTCCTGGTGGTCTCCTGCCCAAAGTCTGAATCTTCCCGGTTAAAGTTTCTAGAGCAAACAAAATATGGCTTGGTACAACCGCTGGGTCTGGATTAATAAAATTCAAAATACAAAGTTTGAGCTTCATGTCTTGCGGGCCCAAGGAGGTGGCTTCTCCCAGCTAGGAGCACTTGAACCATCTGTGAAATGAGAGCAAAGAGGGAGAGGAAAAAGTCACAAATGAAAAGTAAGGTAGTATTCAAGTTGAGGCCCACTCCTGAGTTCATGAATATGTCCCCTCGTTTCTAACTTTCTGATCCATTAAAGTTCACAAATGCGAGCAGAAAAAACCGGGAGCCTTCTACTGACATCTCTGCCTCTCTAGAGGGCCTTCTGTAACTGAACTGCGACTTAGGATACAGATAGTTCTCGTTCAGTGACTGCT
The DNA here is from genome assembly GCF_029215685.1 of Pituophis catenifer annectens. NCBI lineage: Eukaryota > Metazoa > Chordata > Lepidosauria > Squamata > Colubridae > Pituophis > Pituophis catenifer. Next base: position 558,288 of record NW_027256909.1, on the reverse strand, counting down.
TTGCATAGTGACCATTCGCAGTTGTAACAGTGATGAAAAAGTGACTTTGTGACCAATCCTTGCCTTTATGACCTTCACAGGTCTGTAAAGCAAAGGAAAGCTGCAGTAAATGTAAGTAAGCCCACTTGACTTACTGACTGCTTTGCTTAATGACTAAGATCCTAGTCCCAGTTTTGTTTGCTAAACGAGGACTTATCTGTATTTTGTTTGAGCTGACAGCTTCCCTCAGTCTTTTCAGTGCATTGCTAGGGACTGTGATAACTTTGGGAGAAGCTTTTTGTGGCCTTCAGATTTCAAGAGTTCTCCTTAGTATTCTTTTCAAATCCAGTCAGCTGTGATTTAGTCATAGACCATTCTTAAACAAACTATGGTTTATTCACCATCAGAATAATAGAATGGCAGAAGAAGCTAAGCCCACCGTATATTTATTTATTATCAAATTTATATAACTGACCATCTCACGAGAAGTGACGCTGCTCAGTGTATAAGAATACAAGAATACTCTGAAAGCCACAGCTTTGTGGCTTCTGTTTTAGCATGATCTGTGATAGAATGCATCAGTTCTGTGAATGTAGTTTAGGTGACAATTTGAGATTAAGCAAACAGTGGTTTATATGTGAATCTAGCTCACTGAAATAGAAGAGCCCATGATCGGCTGCCGGAAGTGTGACTGTTGTAGTTGCCTGGAGGTGAGATGGGCGGTAAATAAATTTATTTATTAAGAATAAAATAATAATGAATTTAATTGGGAAACTTTTCACTGTAGATGATATAAAAGTTCTACCATGGTGTCAAAATACTGGCAATTTATTTCTTGATGCTATTGCTATGTGCAGCAAGTCACTGGCAAACGTTTTTCATTTCCTTTTAAAGTAATTTGAGATGTAAAGAGATATTTTGGGATGGTTTGGGAGCAAGGTTAAAACAACACACCACTGATCTAACAAGAATCTGCTTTATGTGTCCTTTTGTAAGGCTCATAAAGAAGTGGAATGCAAATTTTTTGTTTTAAAATTGGAAGTGTATTATTTTAAACAAAGTAAGTGTCAGTGCAAATAATGGCTATGATTTTCCCTACAGTTAATGTGAAATAATCGATGCCAGCGAAAGAAGTGTGGGAGCGGATGGTGCGTATCTAATGCAGTCCTTATTCTTGGTTTTTCTTCCCACGATGAAGTCATGCACAGAAAAGAAAAAGTGGATAGGAAGAACTTCTTGCTGCGCCCTCGGAAAAGTAATTATTTCTTTTCACAGCACGTATTAAATTACAGAATGTTCTACTATAAGTTGCATGATTTATAGACCATTAAAAGGTGATTTAATAAATTAATGGAGGACGTAACCGTATTATCCATATTATCTCCAGAAGAGAAACGTGACACCCCTTGATTTCTCTTGCTGGAGGATCCTGGTATGAGCATGAAATTGCTCCTACATCCTCTGAACAGATTTAGGCCCTGGGGAACAAAGTGCCTGACTCTAGAAGCCTTTTACCTGATGGAGCTGGGCTTTTTTTTTCTTAGAGAAGGATTTTCCTTTCTTACTGCTCCAACTTCTTATAAACTGTCTCAAAAGATTTCTTCATTAAAGATTTGAGACGCATCTTGCAGTTGAAGGAAGCTTCATGTCAGAAGGATTCAGTAAGGTGCCAACAGAAGTACTCCTCAATTTATGACCACAATTGAGCCCAAAATTTCTGTTTTTAAGTGAGACATTTGTTAAGTGAGTTTTTCCCAGAGGTGGGTTTCACATACATATTTTTCAGAGTATAAGACGCACCTTTTTCCCCCCTAAAAGGGGGTGAAAATTTAGGTGCATCTTATACACCAAATATAGCCCTGCCGACCCGCTGGTCCTCACCCTTTGGCCTCTGCCTCCCAGCAGTTTACCTCCTTGCAGCAAGCAGCAAGAAGAAACAGCTCCTTTCAACTTCAGCACAGCCTAATTAGCACAAGTTGATTGGATCAGTCTCACGACTCTCAGCTGGTTTGCTCTCAGCTGTTTTGCGCAGGCCTCCGCTGCTTGCTGCAAGGAGGTAAATTGCTGGGAGCAGATTTTTTTTTTCTTGTGCTAATCAAGCTATGCTGAAAACGAAAATGAAAGTAAAGCAGGCTGTTTGCTGTTTGCTGCAAGGAGGCAAAATTGCTGGGAGACAGAGGCAGATTTCTTTTTTTTGTTTTCCTCACCAAAAAAGGTAGGTGCATCTTATAGTCCGGAGCGTCTTATACTCCGAAAAAAATGGTAATTTTACCACCGGGTTGCCATGCACCGAAGATGTGAGTGTGTGTGTGTGTGCATGCACACTTCGCTCATTCGTGCGCCTTCTGCACACAAGGGTGGCCTTCTGCACGTGCGCTTTGCTCGCACGCACGGCTTGCACACATATGTGCGGCTTAGAAAACGTAGCTAAATAGGATGGCATAGGGCATAGGGTCGGGCCCACCCCCTCCCCACAGGTTGCCACTACCGGTTCGCCCGAACTGGTCTGAACCAGCTGAATACCACCACTGGTTTTGCCCCATTTAGTGACATTTCTTGCCACGTTATTAAGAGCCTGGTAGTGCAGCAGACTAATAGCCTGTTATTATCATCCAGATGCCTGCAATTACTGCTAGTTCGAATCTCCCCAGGCTCAAGGTTGACTCAGCCTTCCATCCTTTCTAAGGTAGGTAAATTGAGGACCCAGTTTGTGGGGGCAATAAGCTGACTTTGTATAAATATACAAAAGTATGAAGGCTATTGCTTAACGCACTGTAAGCCGCCCTGAGTCTCCGGAGAAGGGCGGCATATAAATCAAATTTAAAAAAAAAAGTGAATCATTTGATAAGTTAAGAACCTGGCGTTTAAGTGAATCTGGGTACCCCATCGATTGTGCTTGTCAGAAGGTCGCAAAAGGGGATCACATGACCCCGGGATGCTGCAGCGGTCATATGTATGAACCTGTTGTCAAGCATCTGAATTTTTGATCACATGATCATGGGGACGCCATGATCATGGGGACGTAACTCTGAAAAACGGTCGTAAGTCACTTCTTTTCAGTGCCGTCGTAACTTTGAACGGTCAGTAAATGACCTGTTGTAAGTCAAGGACTACCTGTATTGAAATGCATCTTATCTTTTGTGAGACAGATAGTCCTTCATTTACAGCCATTTGTTTAATGGCTGTTCAAAGTTACAGGTTGCACTGGAAAAAAGTGATGGCCATTTTTCATACTTAACGTTCGTTGTGGAGTCCCCGTGGTCACCTGATCAAAATCCAGCTGCTTGACATCTGGTTCATATTTAAGGACGATTGTAACCAGGGGTGAAATGCTCCCAGTTCGGACCAGATTGCCCGATCCGGTAGCGATGGCAGCGGGTGGTTCGGAGAACCGGTAGCAAAAAATCCTTGCCCCCCCCCCATGCCCAGCTGAGCCGCGCGATCATCAGAGGCTTTTTTTTTTTTACTTTTAAAAGCATTTTAATGCTTTTAATGCTTTTTAAAAGTAAAAAAAAAAAGCCTCTGATGATTGTGTGGCTCAGCTGGGATCGTCAGTCTTTTAAAAGCATTTTTTTCTATAACCGAAGAGGTTGTAGAAAAAATGCTTTTAAAAGTTTAAAAAAAAAAAATGGCCACGCCCACCCAGTCACATTCCCCTCACCAAGCCACGCCCACAGAACTGGTAGTAACAAATTTTACATTTCATCACTGATTGCAACCTTTTGCAACCTTCTGACAATCGGACTTCATCTAACACCCATGTTGCTAACTTAAAAATTGGAGTGATTCATTTAACAATTGGGGCAAAACTTGTCTTGCTAAGCAACAGAATTTTAGGGCTCAGTTGTGGTCGTAAGTCGAGGACTACCTGTACAGTTTGATGTGAAGAGAAAATGAATCCTTGTGGACTGTAGATGCGGTTCTGGGTGTCCCTTTCAAGTTATGGAGTGTTTGAGGGGAATTATAATAGTAGTCAAAAATTGCCATGGTTAATAACACTCTTGCCTGCTTGGGATTACATAGGGGTGACAAGGAGTGCCAGTTCTGTCTTGTCCATGTGAATTTTATAGGGACTTTTAGATGCTCTCCTGAACTTTTTGGAAAATTCAAGGCGTTTCCAATCAAATAGCCAATTGCTCTCCTAAACTGAGATGATGAATACATTTTGGCATTAAATCTCCCTCCCTCCCTCCCTCCCTCGATGCATTTGAAGCATACTATGACATAAGTGATGATGAGATTAGTAACTATTGTATTTGTCATCCACAACCTTTAGTCAAGGAGCTCTTGCTTTTACTGGAGCTGGTTACATGGGGAAGTCTAGCATCTTCTTCCCAGCCTCGTGACATCTCCATGCCCAATAAGACTGCAGAAGCAGAGTGCTTAGAACCGTGATGGCGAACCTATGGCACGCGTGTCAGAGGTGGCACGCAGCGCCCTCTCTGATGGCATGCGAGCTATCGCCCCAGTTCAGTTCCGCTCTGCGTGCGTTCGTGCCTCCCGCCAGCCAGCCAGTCTTTGGGCCTCTGCTGCACATGCGTGGGGGGCGGGGCACATATGTGAGGGGCACACACGCATTGCATTTGGGGGGTTCTGGCACGCGTGCGCCTTTGCACACTCAGTCCGGAAAAGGTTAGTCATCACTGCCTTAGAACATGGTGGGATTTTAAAAATTACTAGATTTGGGGATGTTGAGAAACTGGTAGTTTTATGTATCCAATTGCTGTATGCTTTATTTCAACTTGGGCTTTGAAAGGTGGCAGATATACTGTAACATTGGCTGATATTCTATCTTCCGAAAGACTGAACCTATCGTCCAATATGAATTTTGGAGTTTAATCTTAAGAAGCATGTAACCTTTGCCCCCCCAGTCCAACTGGTGCTTCTAAATACTAGTTAATAAAGAATGCATTGGTCAATAGAGGTGTAGCTTTTTAAACAAAATGGTATATATTGACATTCCTAAATGATGAACTGATGAATTTTGCTGCGAATGAAACTTAACTTGCTTTTTTTTTAAAAAAAAATATTCTTTAGAATTTATGAAGATCTGGAAAGATTTGTGTCGACCGGAGAGAACAGCCGTCAAGTTTGTAGAGATGTATTTCATCTGGTGTAAGAAAATGACTCCCCTTTCCTGTGTTGGTTGATGAAGCTCTTTGCCTTTAGAAGATCATGCCTGAGATTCTTCACACTCTTTGTATCTAAGGGATGCCTTCTTCAGATGGTGGTACCGGAAGGTAAAATGTGAAGACGTAGGAGAAAGGATCATTGGTAGGAAGAGAAAGGAACTCTATGGGTAACTCTTGTGGGTGGAAGATTATTGGTCAACCATGGTAAAGCTCGCCAATCCACTTTACACAGAGTGGATTCTGGAAGCGATACACAAAGTGAAAAGGCAGAAGCAGAGGCCCTCGGAAGAACGGATTTGCCATGCCGTTTGCGCATCCCACGGCTTAGATAAGAAGACTGTTTCTGAGCAGCTGGAACTGAGTGTCCAAGATGGCTCGGTTCTCAAAGTTACCAACAAAGGCCTTGCGTCCTATAAGGACCCAGATAATCCTGGGCGTTTTTCATCCCTTAAGCTGGACGACATTCCTAAACCCTCGAAAGGATCTAAGGGAACCTGTCACGAGCTTCGAAATGTGGATTGGAATAAGCTCCTGCGAAGAGCCATCGAAGGGCTTCAGGAACCAAATGGATCTTCCCTCAGAAACATCGAAAAATACCTAAGAAGCCAACACGACCTCGCAGGTGTCTTCAACAACCCCGTCTTTCAGCGGAGATTACGCCTGGGGGCCAAACGTGCCGTCAATAATGGGAGATTACTGAAAGAAGGACCTCAGTACAGGGTGAACCAAGGTAGCTTGGAAAGCCGAGGGACATACAAATACAGTTCATTTCCAGCCTCCCTCCCTCCCGTCAGCCTTTTGCCTCACGAAAAGGACCAGGTAAGTGTGTCAGGTTGTTTCACAACAGTTGTTAGTGTGCCTTTTGCCGGGATACTTGTTTTGTTTTCTTTTTCCATACATAACCGCATGGAGAGAAATTTTAACATACAACGGTTAAGGAGTTTTTCCAAATGTCTCGTGGTTTCAAGATAGGTTAAAATCTCACATCCTTGGAGAGCTTAAAAATATTTTAATATTTATTCTCCTTTCCCAAAATAAAACATGTGGATTTGAGGCAGGGGTGAAATGCTCCCGGTTCTCACTGGTTCAGGCAAACCGGTAGTAAACGAATGCTACCAGTTCGTCCGAACTGGTATTTTTGATGATCAGCTGTGCCACGCGATTTATCTAAATCTATCTAAATCTAAATCTATCTAAATCTAAATCGTGTGGCACAGCTGTTCCCCCCTCCACTGTTCTACTTACCTTGTTAAGCATCATTTTTCCGCGCGAAGCATGCACAAAGCATGCGCGATGCATGCGTTTGGCACGTACTGTACATGTGTGCACACAGTGTGTTGTGCACTGCACATCAGGGATGAAATCTACTTACCTTCCTTACCGTTCAAAAGTACTTGCTTCGCTCACACGCGCATTATGTGCACATGCAGATCCTCTGCACGTGCGCAAAACCTGCGTATGCGCAGAGGGTAAAAAACATTACTTCCTGGTTAAAACCAGGAAGTGACACCCAGGTGGGTGGAGGGAGCCTCCCGCTGCCATGGCTACCAGTTCTCCGAACCACCTGCGACAATCACTACTGGATCACTCGATCCAGTCCGAACTGGGAGCATTTCACTCCTGCTGCACATACGCCCGCAGCGAACTGGTGGCAAACCTTGGAGGATTTCACCACTGATTTGAGGACTATCCATCCAAACTAATGCAACCGAAAGAAAGTCACATACTTAGAAAGAAAGTCACTACTTAGAAGCCTATAAGTGTAAAAAGTATTTGATTTTTTTAAAAAAAAAGGCTATGCATTTTAAATTCGGATTACTGGTATTAAGAAATCTAAGAATAAATAATACAATTTTTTATCTTTTGAAATGTTGAGGAATACATGATCAGTCGGTCTACCTACTCCGGATCACCTCTTTCTGTTTTCTGCAGTATGAAACTTGTTTCCCTGCTGTGAAATTTAATGGGATTCTGAATCTCTTTATTATCAGTCAAATTTGCTATTTTGGTTGCTGTGGATAAGTATGCAGTGGAGTAAAGCAGCAGTGCATGAAGACACGCTTAATGGAAATTATTATTGGACCTCTTCCGTGGTCTTTTGTGTTGCTTGCCAGTTGTTGCCACCAACGGATTGGTGGCTTTCTTATTCCATGTCTTCGCAGGATAGACGGCTTTTCTCCATTCGCTTCAAATTGACTGCTCCATTCTGCAGGGCTCCCTGACTCATTAATTGAAATCTGCCCTTGCCCTCCGGATGCCTCCCTAATGCAGGGTATTTACCACCCATCCAATCCTTCAGCATCCTTAACGACATTGTACACTTTCACAACTGACCCCAAAATACACGTACCGTGTCATCTCCAAATTTGGGGTTTCCCTCCGCAAAGGTGGACTGTTGAGCACCACATTTAGTTGTTCGTGCTAATTGTTCAGTCGCAAGGTTTTTAAAATTGTTCAGCAAGCGTGATTTTTAAATAAATAAAATAAATAAATAAATAAATAAATAAATTTATTTCTATACCGCCCTTCTCCCGAAGGACTCAGGGCGGTGTACAGCTAATTTAAAAACGGAAGACACAACAATGATTAAAAATTAAAATAATTAAATAAGTTTGGCCGGATTAAAACCCCAAAAATTTAAAATACCCCAATTAGAATTATTATGTTGATAGCCCGGCCTGGCGGAACAACAGGGTCTTCAATGCGCAACGAAACACCCGGAGGTCGGAGATCTTACGTATTTCCGGGGGCAGTTCATTCCACAGGGCTGGGGCTCCCACAGAGAAGGCCCTCCCCCTGGGTGTCGCCAGCCGACATAACTTGGCTGATGGCACCCTGAGGAGACCCTCTCTGTGGGAGCGGACTGGTCGGTGGGAGGCTATTCGTGGCAGAAGACGGTCTCGAAGGTACCCAGGTCCTATGCCATGGAGCGCTTTAAAGGTGGTAACCAACTTTTACCTAGTTTTGGTATTTTTTTAATACGTTCCCAAATGCAGAGAGGATGAAAAATGAATGGTTTTCATCCTGTGCTGAAAAACGGAACAGGGAACGTTAGGGATAGAAGAATATTTATTCACTTATTGAAGTAGAAACGCTGAAATTAATAACGAGAGAGGGAGGAGGTCAATGCAGCATTCACACTTCTGACGCTGGCTGACTGCTTGGGAACTTGGGATTTGATAGTGAAATTTCATGGCTCAAAATCCTCTTGGCTTCTCTCCCCAAGATCAAAACAATCGGACTGCCTCCTTTGATCTTTGGAACGTCGGCAAAATTCTTGGGCCAATTCAACATTCGGATGTATTGGTTGGTCATGAGAGCTTGTGTGCATCTGCTGGCGATGCCTGCAAATTCTAAATGAGAACTGGGATCGCTTTGCCTTCTGAAGGGCTCCTTATAAGGGCCTGACCATACTTCAGTCGATGCCTTAATAATATCACACCTTATATTTAAACTATTATCTGAAAACGAGAGCCGTCTCAGCTTCTTCGAATAATTTTACTGCACATCTACCCTGTTTCCCCCCAAATAAGACCCAATCCCCTGAGCCTGGATAGCTCAGCAGACGAATACATTGTAATTTAACTCCAGCTATCTGCAATTAGTAAGTTTGAATCTTGCCAGGCTCAAGGTTGACTCAGCCTTCCATCCTTTCTAAGGTAGGTAAATTGAGGACCCAGTTTGTGGGGGCAATAAGCTGACTTTGTAAAAATATACAAAAGTATGAAGGCTATTGCTTAACGCATTGTAAGCCGCCCTGAGTCTCCGGAGAAGGGCAGCATATAAATCAAATTTTAAAAAAAAATCAGAAAATAAGCCCTAGCATGATTTTTCAGGATGCTGTGTAATATAAGCCCTACCCCCAAAATAAGCCCCAGTTAAGATTGTCAGCCAGATGGATGCATTTAGTACTGTATTTCCCCAAAAATAAGACCTAACCGGAAAATAAGCCATAATGCGTCTTTTGGAGCAAAAATTAATATAAGACCCAGTCTTATTTTGGGGAAAGCATGGTATTACAGAAAAGGAAGGATTTAGTATTTTCACTCACTTGTGTTATTACAGTAAAGGCCCTAGTACTATTTGTTGTAGAAATAAAAGCTAGTTATCATATAGAACTGTTGCAGTAGTACAGGTAGTCCTCGACTTACGACCACAATTTTGTGTTGCTAAGTGAGAAATTTGTTAAGTGGATTTTGCCCCACTTTACGACTTTTCTTGCCACCTTTGTGAAGCGAATAGCTGCAGTTGTTGAATGAGTAACACAGTTGTAAAGTGAACCTGGTTTCCCCCATTAACTTTGCTTGTCGGAAGATCGCAAAAGTGGATCACATGACCCTGGGGGACCCTGCAACTGTCATAAATGTGAGTCAGTTGTCAAGCATCTTGAATGCAAATCATGTGACCCTGGAGATGTTGCAACGGTCGTAAGCAGTGGTGGAATTCAAATTTTTTTTACTAACGGTTCTGTGGGCGTAGCAGGGGAAAGATATTGCAAAATCTCCATTCCAACCCCACTCTGGGGCCGGTATTTGCCGGTTCTCCGAACTACTCAGAATTTTCACTACCGGTTCTCCAGAACCTGCTGAATAGCATCCCTGGTCCTAAGTGTGAAAAACAGTCATAAGTCAACTTTTTAAGTGCCATTATAACTTCGAACGGTCACTAAGCGAGCTGTTGTAAGTCGAGGACTACCTGTAACGTATTAAACTGACATTCCATTGTTTATCCTGGAGTAACACAGCATACGTAGTTCTTCCTCTCTTCATATTTTCTCACAACAACAACAAAAAGAGGATGTGATCCAAAATTACCGACTGGGTTTCTGGAACTGAGGAGAAAGGAAGATCTGGATGTCTCCAGGGTTAGTCTAGCACAGGGATGGTGAACCTTTTCGGCACCGAATGCCCAAACCGGAACGTGCATACCGGAGCGCCAGAAACCTTAAGAACATGTGCGCCGGCCATGGTCTTTGGATTTCTGGCATGTGCCTGCCCGCCAGCCAGCTGGTTTTGTTTGTGCCCGAGCACAGGAAACCCAAAGAGCAGCTGGCCGGCACGCACATGCCTGTTTTTTGACCGGTGTTGTCCGTTTTCCAGGCTGTTTTTCAGCTGTTTTCAGGCCGTTTTTCGGACCCTTTTTGGCCTGGATAACGCCCTGCTTTTTGGCCATTTTTTGGACCATTTTCAGGCCATCTTCCGGTGCTCCGGCACCTGCAAAGACCAGCTGGCTGTCGTGCATGGGTGCGCCGGAAACCAGAAAAGCAGCTGGCGACGGCACGCGTGCCCACAGAGAGGGCTCTGCGTGCCACCTCTGGCACGCATGCCATAGATTCGCATCATGGGCCTAGCATCTTCTACATCACACTGGCTTTTGTGACATAGAAACCATTGAGCCTTGTGGCTAAAGCGCTAGTGATTCTAACTTCCGTTGACTGTGTAGCACACACAGTCCTATTCCCATGATTTTGAATAATGACTTATTAATTTTTCAAGGGCATTTCTGTGTTTTAGGCTGTGGGTTTGAGCTTCGAGCTTGGCAATTTGGTGGCAAATGTTCCGTCCCCATTCGAGGAGACATCTTCCATGTGCTTTGGATTGTGCTTGTCTGGGGGAGCCCTGGCCTTCAAATACTGAGTCCGGGTTTGATTTCGGGTTGTGTGATTGGCTGGCTGTAGTTGCCGTGTCATAGTCCTTGGTTTTAAGTACTGTTTAAGTGACATTTAAATTAACCGTTAACAGAATTTTATTACTGTATGAGACCAGAACAAATAAAAACAGTCAATAAATATGCAATTAAAAATTCTAGAATAAAATAATAAATAATAGATAAAATAACAGATAAACCCCAGCCTGTCAATTACACATGGTCTTAACTATACTAAAACTATACTAAAATCACAATCCTTAAACTGTGGGGCCGATAGTCAGTTTAATACTAAAAGGGAAAGAAATAAGCAGTGCAAAGGGTTTCCCATATTGGTTATATAAAATAGCTATGGTGGATTAGACAAGTGTTTCCGATGAATCCCCAGGGCTGTTGCGCAGAATCTAGCCACCTGCGCTGTAATTTCGGACTCTTTGTCCACTGGAGATAAGCAGTGTCGGAATGGCCAGGATACCTAGCAATTATTTGAAAGATACGTTTTTTCCCCCGAATCTCTCTATAAAAGGAACATCGACGCAGGGGTGGGTTCTACTTACCTTTACTACCGCATCGCGCCCATGCTCTTCTGTGCATGCGCAGATCACCTATGATGACATCCGGCTCAGTCGGCGGAGCTTCCCACCGGTTTTACTACTGGTTCTTGCAAACCGGTCCGAACCGGGAGCAACCCATCACTGCATCGAAGGAATATGTGACCCACAGTCTCCACCTCTCCTGAGTCACAGGAACAGAGTCTTTCAGTCAGCGGTATCTTTTTATACTTGCCATACAGGGCGGCCGATGGAAGCGCATGGCAATGTGCAAGCGGAAATGCTTTCTGATGGTTTGCCGCCTCCACCTGGCTAAGATAGCTGGCTGGATACCGTTTAAGTATTTTAAAGTACCGTTTAAGTACGGTACTTAAAACCAAGGACTATGACTCAGCAACTACAGCCCGCCAATCACACAACCCAAAATCAGACCCAGACTCAGCAAGGTATTTAAAGACCAGGCCTCCCCAAGGCAAGCACAATCCAAAGTGCACTGATGTCTCCTCGAATAAGAATGAAACGTTTGCAACTAAATTGCCAAGCTCAGAGCTCAAACCCCACAACATACTGTATCTTTCGGAGTATACGACAAACTCCCCTCCCCCAAAGTGGGTGAGAATTTCGGAGCATCTTATAGACCGAATATGGCCCCGTTTTTGGGCTTCCGAACCCTCCGTGTGTCATGTTTTCACCCTCCCCGGCCCCTGCACGGCCCATTTTCGCCAAAAACGGGGCCATTTTTGAGCTCCTGAACTCTCCGTGTTTTGCATTTTCGCCTTCCTCAGCCCCCAGAAGCACTCTGCAGGCCAAAAATGGGCGCATTTTTGGTGAAAACAGGACATGCAGAGGGTTTGGGAGGCCAAAAATGGGCTTGGTTTTGGCCTGCAAAGTGCTTCTGGGGGCCAGGGAGGGCAAAAACAGGATGCGCAGAGGCCAAATACTATTTTTTTCTTGTTTTCCTCTTCTAAATCTAGGTGCGTCTTATAGTCCGAAAAATACGGTAACTATCAACTTGAGCTACTAATATTCAAAGACATTTCGTTTCTGTGTTTACCTACCCCATTCATCCCTTTTGTTTCTTGTCCCCCCCCCCTTCCTTCCATTTCCTTCAACTGGTCCAAGCGTAAGAATTCTTATTATTCTTTATCCTTTTGCCTTTCCTGCCCGTACGAGCTCTTGCCTATGAAACTTCAAGGGAACAGTCAGCTTTGTTATGACGCAGGCTTCTTTGTGCAGTTCATGGGAGTTGTTGGTAACCATTTCCAATTTCCAAGACAACCTTTTCTCACATTCCCCCCCCCCCACCCCCCAGCATACACTTTTCACAAATGTGCACAACCACTGGAAAAATAATTGCTTTAGCAATGTTGGCCTTCCTTGGCATGGAAAGGTCTGTGTGATCCTTCACAATCTGTGTTTGCCCCTGCTTTCCTCTTCAGAATTAATACCCTCTCTTTCCTTCTCTGCACTCTGCCTACCTGTATCTATTCTCCCACCTGAACCTCTTTGCCATCACCTGTAAATTCACTAACATATATGAACATTACAGTCGTCATGTTACCGGTCCTCAGTGTAACGGACCTATTTCTGCTGAAATTTCTGCATTGGCACAACTACTGATTATTACGCAAATAGCGCCAATGATTTCATTTTCATCCCTTCATATCATTCATATAATGGCATCGTATAAAACATCAATAATGATGCAAATGTAATCTAAGTGTTGACATTATCATTTCCCCCCCTCCTTTTACTGGAAATTAATAAGTGTGACTCGTCCCTCCAATTAACTGAAGTATTTATGAAATATTTGAACTGAAATATTTATCTTAAATGATAAATATTGTCACTTTCCATTTTCATATAAGAGTCTGTAATTCTAACCTATAAAAATAAAATTCCAGTAGTTCCTAAGTGTCAGGATTGATACACACATTCAGTTTAAGGACCTAAATATTTTCAGATTTCATTCAAAGCCAGTATTAGTCTTATAAACGTTTAGCTGAAAAGTGTGTTTGTTTATTTAGTGTAATTTGGGAATCCAGGCCTGGTAAGGAGAACCAGACCAACTTCATAAGAGATAAATAAAATCAAATTTATTTTAAAAGAGGAAAAATAAAATATAGAAACCCTTTTGAACTAAATATTAAAATGCAAATACTGGTAACCCTTGACTTCCACAAATGAGGCCAAAATTTCTGTTACTAAGTGAGAATGGCTTCTTATGTAAATTTTGCCTCATATCATTCCCCTTTTTGCCATCGTTGTTAAGTGAATCACTGCAATTATTAAGTTAATAACTGAGTTGTTAAGTGAATCTGGCTTCCGCCATTGACTTGGCTTGTCAGAAGGTCGCAAATGGCCCTGGGTCACACCAACCATCATAAATCCATCCCACTTGCCAAGCATCTGGATTTTGATCACGCGAGCAAGAGGATGCTGGAACGGTGGTCAGTGGGAGAAACGGTCATAAATCACTTTGTGCTGCTGTTACTTTGATGGTCACTAAGTGAATGGTTGTAAGTTGAGGACTATCTATAGTCAGGACATTACAACTGACCTGCCCACAGTCAAACACTTGTTTTAAAGAAAGTTACAAAAGGATATGCAGTACCCCAAGCAGTGCCAAATATGAACTTATTTTGCAAAAAAAAAAGAAAGAAAGAAAGAAAGAAAAATGCTGAAAGACATTGGAGCCGGATTCCAATAATAACAGATCACAAAGATTATAAATGAAACTGACTGACACCTTCATGCTCAGCCTGGGTGAAAATTGTAATGATATCCAGTTTCCAAGCGTGTAGAGAGAGCAGCGTTTCTTGACCTCAGCAACTTTTAAGATGTGTGCACTACAACTCCCAGAATTCCCCAGCCAATAGGCCTATTCTTTACCTCAGGGATCCGCAACCTGTGGGCTGGGGCCCACTACCGTGTCTGGGCAGTGTGCACACGCACGCACACACCACTCATGCTAGAGTTGGCGTGAGCGCCATGTGAGCGCTAGCGTCACTGCAAGTGTTGCACATATACTTGCGGCTCCGTTCACACACACGTTTGTGTAAAGGCGCATGCCCCCCCCCCCCCCCCCCCCCCGTTTCTGGGCCACCAACTCAGAAAGGTTGGTTTATTTGATTCTAGATCAGTGTTTCTCAACCTTGGTAGCTTGCTGGCTGGAGGATTCTGGGAGTTGAAGTCCACCCATCTTCAAGCTTCCAAGGTTGAGAAACACTGATCTAGATGCTAATCTCGAAAGCTATAGAGGTAGCCCTCGACTTACAAACATTCATTTAGTGACCGTTCAAAGCACTGATAAAAGCGACTTATGTCCATTTTCGCACTTAACGACCGTTTCAGCATCTTCACGGTCACGTGATCAAAATAAAGACGGACATTTTATCACGGGCCGGGCTTCATTTAATACAGCAGTAACCATCAGTGAGGAAAAGAAAAAGGTAATTTGGATCTTGAAGAGCCTTGCCTGGTCCCACTTGGACAATACTGGCCAAATATTTCCTTTTTCTGCACACCTTTCGAGCTGCAGCTATTGTTTACACATAGTCTTTGTCCCAAATGGGTCTATGAAATTCGCCACGGCCAACTTTTTTATTATTATTATTTATTTATTTTCGTCAAGCATGTATTAGATAATAGATGCAAGTATAAACATAATTATGAATACATGAAATTAATACAAATAAAAGGGAACATAAGGTAGGCACACTGGTGCACTTATGCACGCCCCTTAACTCACTGCAGGACAAGTCGCTGCGGGACAAGAGTTACTGTCAGGTTTCGATGTCGTATCAAATAAATTGCATTTCCAAACAAATAGTCTTTGATGAAATCTTTCATTTATTAAGCACGACAATCTGTCCCCGATTATGTCGTAGCCAACGCTGACTTCCTGACACCAAATCTTCCCTTTCCGTTCCCCAATTCTCTGCGTCTCATTGGCCATCTTCCAAATCACTCTCCCCATATCTACTACTTCAGCTCCCAGGAATGTCCCCCCTCCCATCCCATCTCCTAGGGGATATTATCTTCAGGGAAAATAAGTAGGTGAAAAGAATGAATTGAGAAAATCTCTTGTATCAGTTCGTGATGGCAATTAGTTGTCATTGGCAAGAAAAGCAGAATTGATGCATCTGTTCATATAGATTGTTATTGCAAAGGCTAATTTTAATTTCTGATCCTGGAAGGTAAATAGTGCTTTTCATCCAAAGTTATTGCTGTAAGATTTCTTTACCACTCAGTGTGTTGTTCTCGGTAATTTTGCTGTTCAAATCCAATTACCGTACAGTGTTTTTGAAATCCAGCTTGTCTTGGCTGCGGGGCGAAACATTTTAAAGTTTATCAAGGCTCACTAATACTCATGATGTAGATTATGTAGATTGTTTTAAAAATGATTATTGTGATTCTAGAGTTCATGGTGTATTATTTATTTTAAAGAATAACGGAATGGAGTAGATTGCTTTGAGAGGCAAGACTATTCTCTCATTAACTGAATAGAATGACAACATTTCATTATTTTGTGATATCACTGAAGATCTCTGCAGAGCCATATGTATTCGGTATCTGTCTAATATAGAATAATAATAATAATAATAACAACAACAACAACAACAACAACAACAACAACAACAACAACAATTTTATTTCTATACCGCCCTGCTCCCGAAGGACTCAGGGCGGTGTACAGCCAATTTAAAAACACAAGACACAACAATGATTAAAAATTAAAATAATTAAATAGATTTGGCCGGTTTAAAACCCCAAAAATTTAAAATACCCCAATTTAAAATTATTATGTTGATAGCCCGGCCTGGTGGAACAACAGGGTCTTCAATGCGCAGCGAAACACCCGGAGGTTGGAGATCTTACATATTTCCGGGGGCAGTTCATTCCACAGGGCTGGGGCTCCCACAGAGAAGGCCCTCCCCCTGGGTGTCGCCAGCCGACATAACTTGGCCGATGGCACCCTGCGGAGACCCTCTCTGTGGGAGCGGACTGGCCGGTGGGAGGCTACTGGTGGCCGAAGTCGGTCTCGAAGGTACCCGGGTCCTATGCCATGGAGCGCTTTAAAGGTGGTAACCAGCACCTTGAATCGCACCCGGAAGACCACTGGGAGCCAGTGCAGCTCACGCAGGAGGGGTGTCACGTGGGCACAACGAGTTGCGCCCATAACCACCCGCGCGGCCGCATTCTGGACCAGTTGGAGCCTCCGAGTGCTCTTCAAGGGGAGCCCCATGTAGAGAGCATTACAATAGTCCAGCCGGGAGGTGACAAGGGCATGAATGACCGTGCGCAAGGCGCAAGATAAATGCCTAAAAAACGATCAGAAGAAAGTGAAGGTGGGACACTCTCCCATTTATTCTAAAATCTTCTCACTTCTTTCGCCAGAGGAAATCCCTGATATTTTTGAAAAGACGTAACACCAAGTAAAACAAATAAGCATGCATGTGAATGAATACAGAGAACAAGGACCTCATTTTAAATCCTTGAAAAGAAAATCTATAGGTTCAGAATTGGAAATGTCTTCCAGAAATCGATTCTGATCGGAGTAAGAACTGGTATCAGTTCAAAAGTCGATAGCATTGTCCAGAATAAAGTTTGGCTGATGGTTTCATGTGCCTAGTTTTACCTAGCATTACTTAGAGTAGACTCAGAGTATTTATGGTAATATTGCATTAAAAAAAAAAATCTGGTGCTATAATTAAGCACATATTTTAAGTTTCTGGGTGTTATCATAAACGAGGACCTGACCTGGGGCGCTCACATTACAGCACTGGTCAAAAGGGCCCAGAAGAGATTATACTAACCTGAGACTTCTCAGGAAAGAACAACTGAATGAAAAATTGCTGGTGACCTTCTACCGCTGCACGATAGAGAGTATTTTAAGTTACTGCACCTATGTATGGTTTGCCAATTGCACAGTGGCAGATAGGACAGCACTCCAGAGGGTCAACGGCATTCCCCAGAGGATCCTTGGTTGCCCCCTCCCCTCCTTGGAAGAGCTTTATAGCTCCCGCTGCCTTAAGAAAGTTCAAAACATTCTTAAAGATCCATCTCATCCTGGGCACCCTTTTTTTGAACTATTACTATCTGGCAGACGGTACAGGATAATAAAAAAAAGGACAAACAGGCTGAAAAACAGCTTCTATCCCAGAGCAGTAACTATATTGAATTCTACTGTATAGTGCAATATTAATGCAGTATCAGGGGGTTTCAATTCAATTGTATAGAATCTGAAGGAGGTGTGTTTTTGTTTTATTTTTTTATAATTTTCTTATGTATGATGTACACTGAAGGGGATATTTAATTTCGTTGTATGAGGTGCAATAACAATAAACTTAAAAACTTAAACTTAAATATTGGCACCAGATCTTCTGATGTTCTTTTTGCATCAAAGGAAGCCCATCTGCCTTTCTGGGCAGGTGGCTCTTCAGCTTGGAAAAACGACTTTCATTCGTCTACATTAACCTTACAAAGTCCAGTAAGCTTGACAGGATTGCTGAGAGAAAGGAAAGCAATGAATGTGATTGTGGTTGTGGTTTCTCTGCTGTTATCCCTGAAAAATGGACTGACGTTCCTGTGGAGGAAGAGACACCAAGTGCCTTCTTTCTGGCAGGCCAGTCCCTTGGTCCACCTGGCACAGGTAGGCACAGCTCAGAAATCAGCTGCTTGGACTTTTTGGTACAGAAAACTATTAGAAGAAAGTGGAGAAATCAGATCAGGACTTTGCTTGAGTTGTTGTAGATCCATCTGTTACTATCTTTGATAGGCCTGAGGGTAAAGGTTCCCCTTGCACATATGTGCTAGTCATTCCCAACTCTAGGAGGCGGTGCTCATCTCTGTTTCAAAGCTGAAGAGCTAGTGCTGTCTGAAGATGTCTCCATGGTCATGTGGCCAGCATGACTAAATGCCAAAGGCGCACGGAACGCTCTTACCTTCCCACCAAAGGTGGTCCCTATTTTTCTACTAGCATTTTTTATGTGCTTTCGAACTAATAGGTTGGCAGAAACTGGGACAAGTAATGGGAGCTCACCCCATTACGCGGCACTAGGGATTCGAACCACTAAACTGCCAACCTTTCGATTGACAAGCTCAACGTCTTAGCTACTGATCCACCACGTCCCAGGCCTGTGGGTAATACAGTATTAATAGGCCTGTGGGTAATAAAGTATTAATGAGCCTCGGTGGTACAGTGATTAGAGTGCAGTACTGCAGGCTACTTCTGCTGATCACCGGCTGCCAGCAGTTTGGCAGATCGAATCTCACCAGGCTCAAGGTTAACTCAGCCTTCCATCCTTCCGAGGTGGGTAAGATGAAGAGCCAGATTGTTGGGGGTAATGTGCTGACTCTGTAAACCGCTTAGAAAGGGCTTTAAAAGCACTATGAAGCAGTATATAAGTCTAAGTGCTATTGCGATTGCTAATCAATCAGTCAATCAATCAATCAGAATAGAGGTGGAAGGGACCTTGGAGGTCTTCTAGTCCAACCCCCTGCTCAAGCAGGAGACCCTATATCATTTCAGACAAGTGACTGTCCAGTCTCTTCTTGAGAACCTCCAGTGATGGAGCACCCACAAGTTCTGGAGGCAAGCCCTTCCACTTGTGATTGTCCTCAACTGTTAGAAAGTTTCTCCTTAATTCCAGGTTGTTTCTCTCCTTTGATTAGTTTCCTTCAATTACTTCTTGTTCTGCCTTCTGGTGCTTTGGAAAATAAGATGACCCCACTCTTCTTGAGGCAACCCCTCGAATACTGCTATCATATCCCCCCCTAGTCCTTCTTTTCTCTAGACTGGCCATACTCAATTCCTGCCACCGTTCTTCATATGTTTTAGCCTCCAAGCCTTTAATCATCCTAGTTGCTCCTCTTTGCGCTTTTTCCAAAGTCTCAACATCTATTTTGTAATGTGGTGACCGAAACCACACGGAGAGCAATATTTACATAATGACGCATAATTACATGGAGAGGAATTTATGTCCAGAATTTATTGATTGATGGATTGATTGATTTAAATGTAGTATTGCAGGTTCCACTTTTCTCTCCTGCCAACGCTTGTGCCCTTTGCAGATAAAAAGAACGGCTGTTACATTTCTGACAGTGATTGAATTAATTATTAGAAGATGCATAAAATCTTAACAGCTAAATAGGCAGCAGTTTGGGGAATATGCTTCAGTGAAGAGGACAGGTAGATGTCAATGTGATTTGAGTGGGAAATTGATGAGCCCAAAAATCAGCGGAACACTGAACAGGTTTAGGAAAAATGGTATAGAAATGAATTAACTACCATATAAATATTTATGTTGTTCCAGTTTGAGTGGAGAATGATGCAGGAGTAATGTTGCTCCTATAGTATACAAGAACAACACCAAACATGTATTGGACAATTGTGTAGATAACATTTGTAATGTCAGAGAAGGTACATAAAGGATTTTATTTAGGATACTTGTTTGTTTTGGAA
This sequence comes from Pituophis catenifer annectens, assembly GCF_029215685.1. Lineage (NCBI taxonomy): Eukaryota > Metazoa > Chordata > Lepidosauria > Squamata > Colubridae > Pituophis > Pituophis catenifer. The sequence goes on along the minus strand of NW_027256909.1, from coordinate 538,513 downwards.
TAAACTTCGAGATATGCTTAAACAGGAAAGGTAGTGTTAAAATCTACATTCGACTTTTTCTCTTAATTCTTGCAATGTTCAAGCCAGTGATATGACACACTCTTAAATTCAATATCTTGATGCTATTTCTTTTAAGTACCATATTTTTCAGACTATAAGATGCACCTAGATTTAGAGGAGGTAAACAAAAAAAAAAAGTTTTTGGCCTCTGCGCGTCTGTTTTCGCCCTCCCTGGTCCCCAGAAGCACTTTGCAGGCCAAAAACAGGCCCGTTTTTGGCCTCTTGAACAATGGTGGCATTCAGCTGGTTCTATCCAGTTTGGGCGAACCAGTAGCGGTGGCTGCGGGAGGCTCCGCCTACCCATCCATCCCATTTTTGATGCTCTGCATGTGTGCAGAGGTCTCTGCGCATGCCGGAGGTGGCATGTGCGAGTGAAGCTTGCGTGCACAGTCACATTTGCAAACTGGTAGCAAAGGTAATACCACCCCTGCTCCTGAACCCTCCGCGCATCCCGTTTTTACTAAAAACACACTCATTTTTGGCCTACAGAGTGCTTCTGGAGGCTAGGGAGGGTGAAAACGGGATGCACAAAGGGTTCGGTGTGTCTTATAGACCGGATACGGCCTCGTTTTTAGCAAAAACGAAATGTGCAGAGCACTGCAGAGTGCTGGGGGCCGGGGAGGGCAAAAACGCAACACGCGGAGGTTTCGGGAGGCCAAAAACAGGCCCGTATTTGGTCTATAAGACACACTGAAATTTTTACCCACTTTTTTGGGGGGAGGAAGTGCGTCTTATACTCCAAAAAATACAACATATTATTTGTTAGACCTCTTTTATGATGACTTTTGGGTTGATGATTTCAGTAAATAGTTGGGTTGTGTATATTCTAATTTAACGCTCCTAACTAACGCACTTTTTTTATTTTTTTTTATTTTTTAAATTTGATTTATATGCCGCCCTTCTCCGGAGACTCAGGGCGGCTTACAATGCGTTAAGCAATAGCCTTCATTCTTTTGTATATTTTATACAAAGTCAACTTATTGCCCCCACAAACTGGGTCCTCATTTCACCTACCTTAGAAAGGATGGAAGGCTGAGTCAACCTTGAGCCTTGGAGAGATTCGAACCAGCAGAAATTGCAGGCAGCTGTGTTAATAACAGGGTGCACTAAACCCCTGTACTATCAAGGCTCTTTTGAAGCTGTAAAGCAACATTTTCTCTCCCTGTTGACCAGGTAGGTAGAAAGGAATTTGTTCTTAGGAACTCTGTGATTTATCCTGCGTGGATGAGGTTGATTGATAACCAACCTGTTGTTATTAAAGTGTCAAGGAACTTCTGTGCAGCTGCGTAACGCAAATTATAGTGCAAGTACAATGGTTTTCTTGCAATTATATACTATGCATTTGTGTATAACATTTCATAATGTCATAAGCACGGTGGATAGTCAGTTGCTTTAATTAACAAATAAATAACACTCAAGAAGCCTCTGTGAGTGTATGGAGACACTGCTGTTCCTAATAGTCTCCCATTTAGGTCTTAATGAGGTTTGATCCCGCTTAGTTTATTATTTATCAATAAACTGGTTGTATGCTGACGCATACAGTACCTGGACCTCATACTCCCAAATTGGTTTACTATTTTTATGATTTTTATTTTATTATATCTCCGATGCTTTGATTGTGAGTACTCATACCATATTAAGAATAAAACTCAAGTCGCTTTATGCAAATACTATCATTATTATTTATACGATGTTACATTGCAGTTGTATAGTTTGCCTTCTTCATTAATGCAATGAGAGAATCATTAAAATGCCTGGTGTTCAAATATTTGATCAAACATCAATTAAAAACCATGTATTTCAAGTTAAAGGAGAAAAATTCTACAGATTTATAATTGAACATGACAGCTGTTCAGTTTAATTACGAGCAGATAACTTTTTTTTTTTTTTTGGAACACTTGCTATCAAGTGAGCCACCTAAAGAGATGAGATGAATGATGCATATAGGCTGATATCAAAAGTAATTGGTTATTTTCATTTAAAGTTCCATTCTTTTCGCTTAGATTAAATAAGGTTGATTATTTCATGAGTCAATAAAGGAAAGAAGTATGCCTGTCTAGCTGTGCTGTTTAGATCTTATGACAGATGCTTCTGAAAGCATTGGCATCCCTATAACCTCTGAAAGATGCGGAGTGGATATTAATGAGCTGCTTCAAGTGATGTACAATAACTTCGCTCTTGGATGAAAACAGATGTGAGTGATTCTGTTTAAATATTAAACAGACTCCAGGCCTCTCTGTTGGCTTGTTTTAAGGTGACCTAACAGTATCATATTTAAAAAAGACTTCAGATTAAATGCTGAGTGCTTGACCTTGTTTAAATAGTTGTAATTGATTACGGTTAAAGTGTTGGTGAAAGTACTACTGGTAGCAACTATCTGTCTTACCGAGGCATGTTCATTGACCTGGACAAGGAATTTACATGCCTTTTTATAAAACGCATAATCCAAGCGATAGGGTAAAATAAAAACAGTTTTAAGAGTTGGATAAGCATGATCAAAATGGCAAGGTAGCTAAACTGAATGCTATATTAGGAATATTCCCAATTACCATTTCAGATAAGAAGCTCCACTATAGTCTGTGAGGGTATGCTGTGTATGAGATCATAGAATGTAAGGAACCTTGGTGGCGCAGCAGATTAAAGTGGTGTTAAGTGACACCAGCTGCCTGCAATTACTGCAACTTCGAATCTCACCAGGCTCAAGGTTGACTCAGCCTTCCATCCTTTCGAGGTAGGTAAAATGAGGACCTGGATTGTGGGGGCAATAAGCTGACTTTGTATAAAAAAGAACACCGCTTAGAGGGGGCCGAAAGCCCTACTAAGCAGGTATATACAAAAGTATGAAGGCTATTGCTTAACGCATTGTAAGCCGCCCTGAGTCTCCGGAAAAGGGCGGCATATAAATTGAACCAATAAATAAATAAACCTTGGAGATCATCTAGACCCGTGATGGCGAACCTATGGCACGCATGCCACAGGTGGCACGCAGAGTCCTCCCTGCGGGCACGCCAGCCATCACCCCAGCCCAGCTCCACCGCACATGCACATGTGCATATGCCTCCCACCAGCCAGCTGGTCTTTGGGTCTCTGTTGCGTATGCTTGGGGGACGGGGGACACGTGCGCGCATGCGCGGGGGGGGCGGAGCACAGTGGGGTGCAAGTTGGTGCAGGAGGCTTTCTAGGCCCATAATAGGGTGTGGGGAGGGGGGGGCTCACGTGGCCTCACAAGCAACTGTCTGGAATGGTTTACGGTCTCTCTCTCTCTCTCTCTCAAGGAACAGGCACAACTGTCGCACAACATGAAGTTGTGCAAAGGCCGTCCTACCCAGGACTGCTGTATTGACTTTTTGCTTCTCTTCCATTTAGTACTTCACCTGTCAGGGAAGGAAAATGATGCAAATTATATAATATAATGTCAAGATGTAGATGACTTCATCATGGCTTGTACCAGATGTCTCTATACCCTGTTTTTGATACTATCTTTTGGTGCAGATTTATACCTGGAATAAATTGCTATCCTTGGCAGAGGCTTGAAATAAATCTGTAAAATTATGTAGTAATAGTTAATACCTTATGTTCATGAATAATTATCATAACCTATCAAAGCATTTTCTCTGTGTCATCTGTTTAATATATGTGGTTGCATATTAAATTTTTAACCCAATCTAGTTACTCTAGAGAATTTTCCTACTATAACCATTTGTCTTCTTGAAATCTTCTTTAGAATGTAGTAGTCCATAAATTACTTTTAATAGTTTCAAACGAATTAAAATTGAAATAATACTGACATTAATAAATGGTGAATAAGGGAGAATAAGAATAAAGAACAGTTACTTATTAAAAACCCATCAGATGAAAGAATACGAAGTGCTATAAAACTTTTGAAAGATCAATTTCAAATGCTTATGGCGGAACAAGTTGCAACAAGCCTACAATACGCGAAGCATAACACATTTTGCAACGCTAATAAACCGGGCAGATGGTTGGCTTACACATTGAGGAAAAAACAAAGTGCACGGATTATCGATCGTATTGATATTGGAGGGAAAGAAATCTTTCAACAAAAATTAATTAAAGAAGCTTTTGTGGACTATTATACTAAATTATATGCCAAAGAAGAGGTGCAGAATGGACTTATAGAAAAATATTTAAATGATAAGAGAGTTACAAAAATTACCGATCAACAAAAGGAAAGAATGAATTATCCTATAACAGAGGAGGAGATAACAGCAGCAATTAAACAGCTAAAAACAGCCAAAGCTCCTGGCACGGATGGTTTGACTGTAGTGTACTATAAAACTTTACAAGCTGAAATGGTGGGACAACTTAGAGATTTATTTCGCAATATTCAACAAGGGGGTAAAATACCCCCATCTTGGACAACTGCTTATATATCTTTGATACCAAAAGAACAAGTTGGTCCTAAAAAACCAGAGAATTATAGACCAATATCTCTTTTGAATACAGACTATAAAATTTATGCGAAGGTATTAGCCAACAGGTTGATGCCAGTAATCCAAAAGGTGATTCATGAGGACCAAGCGGGATTTATTGAGGGTAGATATATGAAGGACAATGTAAGGCAAGTAATAGACTTATTGGAATATCTTGATAAGAATAAACAGATTCCTGCAGTGCTGGTTTTCTTGGATGCAGAGAAGGCCTTTGATAGAGTGGATTGGAATTTTCTACTAAAGACTTTAAAAAAGATGAACTTTGGGGATCAATTTATACAGGTGATTGCAGCAATTTATCAAGAGCAAAAAGCACAGATTATTATTAATGGAAGTTTGACGACAGAGTTTAAAATTGAAAAAGGAACAAGACAGGGATGTCCATTGTCCCCACTTTTATTTATTTTAACATTGGAAGTCTTGTTAAATACAATACGGGACTCTAAAATTTTGAAAGGTATAATGATAAGGCAAGAGGATTATAGAATAAAGGCATTTGCAGATGATCTGGTCGTTACCCTATCACAACCAATGGAATCAACAATCCTGATGAACGACATTATACAAGACTATGGTAGAGTTTCAGGTTTTAGACTGAATTCAAAAAAGACTAAAATGATAGTTAAAAATATGACACAAGATCGTAAACATGAGCTTGAAAGGAGGGCAGGTTTTGAAATTGTACCTAAGGTAAAATATCTTGGAGTTCAGGTTGCAGAATCAAACATGAAATTGTTTCAAAATAATTATGAGGTGTTGTGGCGAGAGGTTCAGAAGGACATGGAGACTTGGAAAAAGCTGCAACTGTCTCTACTTGGAAGAATAGCAGCAGTTAAGATGAACATTTTGCCAAGATTTCTGTTTTTGTTTCAAATGATTCCGGTGCTTAAAAGTGATAAACAACTGAAAGTCTGGCAGTCTGGTGTGAATAAGTTTGTCTGGAACGAGAAGAAGCCGAGAGTGAAATTGAAAATTATGCAAGATGTTCCAGAAAGAGGAGGTCTTAAACTCCCAAACCTACAGTTATATTATGATGCAGCAGCTTTAACTTTAACAAGTGATTGGTTTGGAAGTAAAAAGACTGGAATATTGAAAGCAGAAAGTTTTGACCTTGAATTTGGATGGCATGCCTACTTATTCTACGATGACAAAGTTGATAAAGTATTTAAAAGTCATATACTTAGAGACTCTTTGATGAGAGTTTGGAAGAAGCACCGACTCAAATGGGATTATAAAATACCGCTATGGCTGGATCTTGGTCATACTTTGTGGAATACAAATATAATGTCACTCGGGGGGTTTTTATACAAAGAGGTTCTTTTTACAGATGCGGGCAGATGGCAGCTGAAGACATTACAGACACTGTTGGATGAAGGGCTTAATCTAACTTGGTTACAATATAATCAATTACAACTGAGATGGAAAGAGGACCAAAAAACTGGTATGTTGCATGAGGAAGAATTGGTTAGACATATAAGAGAGAAAGGTCCAATGCATATTAAAAGGCTTTATAATGTTTTGCTAGAAAGAGATTCAGAAACTGAATTAGTTAAAGACTGTATGATTAAGTGGGCACAGAATTTTGAAGAACCAGTGATGCTGGAAACATGGGAAAAAATTTGGGTTCAGAATGTTAAATTTACACAGTCGCAAAACCTGAGAGAAAATTTTTATAAAATGTTTTATAGATGGCATTTAGATCCTAAAAAGTTGTCATGTATGTACCCTAATGTTCAGCCAAAATGTTGGAGATGCGAATGTTTGGATGCTACGTATTATCATGTTTGGTGGACCTGTAGGAAAGTTAAGGCTTTTTGGATAAAAATTTGGTGGGTCATGCAGAATGTTTTGAGGAAAAAAATTCAATTTTCTCCACAGTTGTTTTTATTGGGTATAGTTAAGGGTTTTACACGGGGTGAGATAAAACTGATATTGTATATGATAACAGCAGCAAGATTGTTGATAGGTAAATATTGGAAGAATGAAGCTTTACCCACTATCGAGGAATGGACTTTGAAGATGGCCAGTTTTGCTGAGATGGCGAAGATTTCAGCATATTTAAAAGACTGTTCACAAGAGACTTATGAATGGGAATGGAAAAGGTGGATAGAATATGTTCAGAACAAATACCAAACTAGAAAGTATCAAATAGCTTTTATTTGAAAATAATGTATTAGAAATATTTTAATGTATTAGAAATATTTTAATGTAAGGAGATAAAGAGGAAAAATTATACAGGGGGAGGGATGGGTTTAAGCTTGTTTACTAGTGTTATTAGTTATGAGTATATAATAGGGAAGTCTGGGGGGGGAGGGTTAGGGAGGGTTAGGGAGGGTTTGGGGAGGGAGGTGGGGGGGGTGAAAAAAGGGGTGAAAATCTAATTGTAAAACTTTTGCAATAAAAAAAAATAAATAAATAAATGGTGAATAAGGGACTTTTAAGAAGTTCTTTGAGATATACAATAATTTCCAGATTGCTCTGTTTTAAGGTACCACTGCAATTGCAGTATTATTTGACCTGTATGATTTTATGAGATGCTCTGAATCTAGTAATATTGCCTGTATTTTTTTTAAAAAAATTGATTTTATATGCCGCCCTTCTCCAGAGACTCAGGGCGGCTTACAATGCGTTAAGCAATAGCCTTCATACTTTTGTATATTTATACAAAATCAGCTTATTGCCCCCACAAGCTGGGTCCTCAATTTACCTACCTTAGAAAGGATGGAAGGCTGAGTCAACCTTGAGCCTGGGGAGATTCGAACTTGCAGTAATTGCAGGCAGCTGAATGTTAATAACAGGCTATTAGTGTGTTGCACCACCAGGCTCTTCTTTCAACAAGAAAGGATTTATTAGGTTCAGCCAATTCTGCATCCATCTAATAATATATAGCCCAGCCTGGTTTTTGCCTCATACCGACTTCCTTATTAGGAAACTTTCTCAGATGTTCTGCTAAAGTCAAGATATTCTCAGAGTTGGAAGGGACCTTGGAGGTCTTCTAGTCCAACCCCCTGCACAAGCAGGAGACCCTATACCAGTGATGGCTAATCTTTTCTGGGCCGAGTGCCCAAAGAATGCGTGCACATGCGCTTGGACCCCAAAATGCAATGTGCATGGTATCCGGTAAACATGCCCAACCCCTGTGCATGTGCGCACGGCACCCCACATGCCGTGAATGGGGATTTGAAAAAATGATTATCAAATTTGTAAATAGAAAAAGATGGAGAACACAATAGAGTGTTCAGTAGACCTCCAAAGTCCCTTCCAACTCTGTTATTCTACTAAGTGCCTACAAGTTGACCCTGCTTAGACCATCTCTTGATTATGCTTGATCAGCGATGGTGAAGACACACATGTGAAAGGTGACACGCCATGACACTTGGGGTGACATGCCAGTATTCATCAACCCCTGTCAAGAAATGATCTCAAAATCACATCCTTTCTCACATGATTTTGGAGGCTGCAGAGACCGTGCAAAAGTGTGTGTGTGCATGCGTGCTCTGGTGCATTGCCCAGACTCTCCTAAAATGAGTTCGCTTCACTTGTATTTTAATGTTGTCATTACTTGATGCTTCTTTATATAATACTTAGCATCACACATGATAGGACTGTGTTTTTAAAATAAAAAAATAAATATATAAAGAATTGTTGCTCACTTGTTGGGAAGGGGCCAGCAGTTAAGTCGTTTCCCAAATTTTTAATAACGGCTCGCCATCCCTGTGCTAGATTATCATGCCAAAGGAGCAGAGGAAAAAAAGGCTAGGCAGATTTGGGTTTTTTGACAGTGCAATTAACTATTAACTTATACAATGCAGCAGGGGTGTTAAACTGGCGGCCCACAGGCCGGATGCACCATGCGCAGGCCACGCCCAACCCAGCTCCGTGAATGGGAAAGCCGTCGGGAGACGTCACATGAAGGCAACCTAACGCGAAAAGTTTGACACCTGTGGCAATAAAGGATTCTTACAGTTAAACTAATACGAGAGATGCTTAACGATTAAGGTCAAGGATATCTGCAAGTTGTAGTCAGAAGAGTCCAAAGCAGTGGTGGGATTCAACCGGTGTAACAACCGGTTCACTTCGTAGACACGTGCCAAACACGCACTCCACGTGCGCGCAGTACATTTGAAAACATCTCTAAAACTTAACTTCTACTGCAGCCCCGGCGAGTAAAAGAGCTGAGGCGCGGCAGTTCGCTCTGCCATGCCTATCAGCTGGGCTTCAAACAAAGGAAATATAGGTTGGTATAGCGCAGGGGCGGCAGGCTGACCCAGCTGATCATCGGAGCGAACCGGTTCGCTTTCAGCTGATCATCGGAAGTACCGGTCTGCCCAAAACTGTCCGAACTGGCTGAATCCCATACCTGGTCCAGTGGGTTGGCCACAACCATGTAATTGAAGGCCTGGCCATGTTTTGTGTGCACTGCAGAACGTCGATTGCACCTTTGAGGCCATCATCGTGGCTTTGTTGACCACACTCTGTGGACACCCCTGGTTAAAAGTAATCTCATCTTTAGTATAACAAACCTTTCTATTGTTGGAAAGCTCAGGAGGTGTTATCGTATTTATTTTTGTCTAATGTGATTAATTTCAGTCAAGTGGTTGAGTGGTGTTTTTTTTTTTATTCACTGTGTTTGATTTCTTCTTTAAGAACAATTTGCTTTTGAATAAAATCTTGCTCAAGATTTAAAAAAAAAAAAAAAACTATGAAAAGGCTGGTCCAAAAATTATTATTCAGTATTGTATTTCAAGAATTTAGAAGTGTATTAGGCCAAAGAAAACCCAGTGAGATCTGCAGAGTTGTAGCAGCTGATTCCACTGGAATCAACTTACAACCACAATTGAGCTCAATTTTTTTTGTTCCTGAATGAGACATTTGTTAATTTTGCCCCATTTTACAACCCTTCTTGTCAATGTTGTTAAGTGAATCACTGCAACTGTAAACCTAGTAACGTGGTTGTTAAGTGAATTTGGCTCACCCATTGACATTGCTTGTCAGAAGGTCGCAAAAAAGGATCACGTGCCCCCAGGACACTGCAACCGCCATAATTATGAGTCAGTTGCCAAGCATCTGAATTTTGATCACATGACCACCAGGATGCTGCAACAGTCATAAGTGTGAAAAGCAGTCATAACTACTTTTTTCAGTGCCGTTGTAACTTTGAACAATCACCTAAATAAACTGTTGTAAATTGAGGACTACCTGTAGTGATATTCATCATTCAGAGTATCCTTCCAACAGAGTATCAAACTTTGGGAACTTATTAGAATATTATAAGGGTATGGCTATTTCTGTACACCTCTTAATACAGGATGATATAGGAAGAATATTTTAATAATCTTTGACATTCTTCTCCAGAGACATAAGATGTAAGCATATATTCTCCGTGCTCTCACTGTAAAAAAGTTGTGAGTCTGTATTGATTTTTGTTCAATTTTTGCTACTTTTAGAGAAATTTAGAAATTTATAATCACTGATCTTTGAAAATGCATTAAACATTTACTGTTTTTTAAGTTTTATAAACCCTTCTTATGAGGGCTGTGTCCCCCAAAATAAGAGCGTTTCATATATAAAATTTTAGATACTTATGTGAATATATGAAAGATAGGGACAATTGCAACTCTTCCTTTAGAGGTGAGGAGTTCTGTATAGAAAAAGCTGAACTGAACAATTAAATGTATCCGCATAATTTGAATCTAGATTTCATACAATGCAGGCTTTGGCAAAGTTCAAATGTTTCAAATTCTGTTCCCGAACGCAACTTTGAACTAATTTCAAGTGTATGTGTCAACTCCAATGATTGACATAAGATTTACTCCCAGGTCCAGGTAAGTGTATGTTGAATTGTGATCTATGCACACTCCAGTATTAATACATATACCTGTTCTTGTGAGTCTGGGTAGGATATAAGTTGAGTGTTTCATCTGTAACTCTTGATAAAAACTATGCAGTTTTCTTATACATTGATTTTCTTTTATAGTTGCGGAAGAGGAGCTGATTTTTCATGCCTCTAAGATACTTCCTTTCATAACCTGAAAATACTTAATCCTGTTTCCTAATACCCATGAGGTCTAGATCATACAAAGGATAATTCTAAATTTTGGCAAATTTATTTCTAGTTGTTAGGAATGAATTAATATCCTGGAAACAAGACTTAAAGTATTTAAACTTACGAAATTATAAAAGGCAAAATGTTTGTTTCTGCTAATAAAAAAGGCATCTAGACCTGCTAATCTGTATCTATATAACATCTTAATACACTGAGGTCAAGAAAAAAGAAAACATTCTTTGAAAGAGAACTAACTATTAATTTGACCATTCTTTCCATAGCCCCGGGCTGATCCCATTCCCATATGTAGCTTCTGTTTGGGGACAAAAGAATCAAACCGTGAGAAAAAGCCAGAAGAACTTCTCTCCTGCGCAGACTGTGGTAGCAGTGGTAAGTCATTCAGTCTGGCCAAATGAGAATTGTCAAGGCATGTTTATGTTTGCAAGCGGAGGTGCTCCCGTCAATGGAAGGAGAACTCCATTCCCAGGAGAGCGTGAGTTAGAAAGTTTTCTTCCATGATTGTAATTCTTTCTGAAGTTCTTTCCACAGAGCAAAAAAGTAGCATTTTGGAATGTCTGCTTCTCGTTTTTGTCTTTTAAAACTAAGGAGTTGAGTGTGTCATTGGCAGCTACCCATCTAACCAAGGGTGGGTTCTACTTACTTTACTACTGGTTTGCAACGGGGCTGCGCATGCGCTCTTCTGCGCAAGCATCATTTTAATGACGACGGGGTCGGTGGGCGGAGCCTCCCGCCGGTTTTACTACCGGTTCTATAGAACCGGTGCGAACCGGGGGCAACCCACCACTGCATCTAACCTGATACAAGTAGTGGAGTAGCCGTTGTGAGTTGAACGTGATAAAAACTTTGTGGCACGTTCAAGGCTAAGAAATGGGTTATTTTGTGGATTTCATCTGATTGACAAGAGTGTCATTTGGAGAGAGAAATATTCTGTATTCGCAGCCATTATTGGGGCTGCAATGGGAAGAGAAGAAGAGAGAAAAGGGAGAATCGTAGAAGAAGTGAAAAGAAATGTTGCTTGGGATAGTGACAGAATCCAACACGGTAGTTAGATGTGGGCCAGACATTTTTATGCCCAGTAGATACGTGATCCAGATAGTGTAATCAGAAATTTTTGTCTTTGTTTAAGCCACAACAGACGGTGCTAAATTAGATAAAGTCCATTTTGGCTAAATCCATGGATCCTTAACCCTTGTTACCTTGAAATCTCAGACAGGGTACCTTGGGAAGGAAGTGAACTGTTTTTCCATTGGTTATGGAATATATTTTACTCATATTGGATCACACAAAGAAGTCTGCCTATCTCTGCGGCCAACTTTTTGGAATCTTTATTTGAGCTCTTGTCTTGGCAATAGTTAACCGATCCCCACCATCTCCTGCGTTTAATTCAGATCCTTTTTGAAGACTGCTTCAGCAAGCTCTATTTTACTCATCGTTGCTTATTTCAACATTTTTCTTGTTTTATCCATTCCATTTATGATAACTTTCCTCTTGTCTCTTTTCCCTTTTTGTTTTTAATTTAAAGTTAGTTCAGCAGAAAGTTTCTTTGAAAGCTACCCAGTATAAAATAGTAGAGTACGGCTAACAGATGATGGGCTAGAATAGATGATGCTGGAAAATAACAGGAAATCAAAGGGATGGAGACTTTCGCAAATCCAGGGTTTGCAACAGGAGTCAAGGAAATGTTAGGAAAAATAGATGCCAGTTCTGTTCTGTATTTAGTGCCATTTTTTTTTTTTTAAGAAGAATGAAGAAACAGATTGACAGGCTCCATACCTTGAATCAGGGGTGGTATTAACTTACCTTTGCTACCGGTTCGCAAATATGAGCGCACGCGCCACCTCCGCACATGCATAGAGCCTTCTGCGCATGCGCGGAGGGTAAAAACCAGGACGTGATGACATCCGGGTGGGTGGGTGGAGCCTCCCACAGCTGCCACTACCGGTTTGCCTGAACCGGATAGAACCAGTTGAATTCCACCACTACCTTGAATGGTGATTGAGGGACAGACACCATTGGAAGTAGCTTTTTTGGGTCTGTGAATCTTTGGTGAGAACTGTTGCAATGAGAAAAGGCAAAGAACTTCTACTGTATTTTCCAGAGTATAAGACGTACCAGAATATAAGATGCACCTTAGTTTTTGGGGAGCAATATAAGAAAAAAGCTGATTGGCAGGTGGATCGGCCTCCGGAATATCCCCACTCAGCTGTTCCCAGAGGTGAATTTTAGCAACAGGTTCCTTGGTTGTGAGTTCTATGCCTTGCTTTTTTTTTCTGCCTCTGAAACTTAGTTTCAGAAAAAACTTTTTTTCCTGCCTCTGAAAGCCTCCGAAACAGCTTCAGCAAAAAAGCCTCTGAAGCTCTGTTTGGGGGCTTTTTTCCTGAAGCTCTGTTTGGGGGCTTCTTTTCTGAAGCTTCGTTTCTGAAGCTTCGTTTCTGAAGCTTTTTTCAGCCTCTGAAACCTCCGTTTGAGAAGCTGGGTGGGGCTACATTCGGAGTATAAGATGCACCCAGATTTTCACCCTCTTTTTTGGGGGAAAAGGGTGTGTCTTATACTCTGAAAAATACGGTAATTAGAATTTTTACCCAGAGTACAAAAGAGAACCCACTATCGATTCACAATGAAGAGCACCCATACTTAGTCTTTCTAATTCTCATAGTAAGGATATCTTAGTGCAAATTATGAAATGGGTGAACAGAATTTTTTTAAAAACGTGATTACCGTTATTCGGAGGACCGCACATGCTTTAGAAATGATTCAAAAGCAGAGTACTTGACAAGAAATCAAGCTGACATCTGTTGCCATGCAATTAAAAGTTTTGGCCCTTTTTGGTGGTGTATCACTAGATATAAAAATGGGGTAGGGTTTCAACACACTGTCGAGGCTGCCATCTTGATTTTTTTGACCCCACAGCCACTTCTGTTTGGGTCAAGTGATTTGGAGTGCATGGGAACATGAACGCAACCCCTTAACTCATTAAAACAGCTTTGACTTTGTTGTGTTACACAGTTACAACTGTGGACACAGTTTTTTTTCCCCCAGGTTCACGCAAAACCTTGAAACGAGATGTGGCTGTTTCAAAAAAATAATTGAATCCACCATGTCTTCTCCCAATCATTTTTTGAAGTATGCCCTGCTCTAATTATTAGCCAAATGTCAGAGAAAATTATGAAATAAGTACTGTTGAGTATGAATGAAGTACTGTCTGGTGTGGTGGATACACTGAAACACACACGGAGAAGCACCGTTAAAATGCAGCCAAGAAGATACACGCACTGGGTATACTACCATAGTAGAAATGACTAAATTTTATTTTGTGCACATTTTCTTATAGGACTTCATTTTGTCAGAGTTCATGTGCTTCATAGAGGAACTTTCGTAAAAGATGCTTTGTCTTTTTTTACGGCTGCATCTGTTTTATGCGGAATGCATGCCTGTAAAATTGTAAGAAGAGCTATGCTGGATGAGCAAAGGCCCATGCAGTCCAGTAGGAAAAACCGAAGCAGGATACAGATGTGACAGCTCAATCCTACATATGTGCAGTATTATCTGGCATCCAGTAGTTGGCTTGCATTATACGGCTAAGTTTCTGGTTGCATGGCAGATGTCCCTGGGTTTTTTTGGAACGGAATAACTTAAGGCCTATCTTAAAATGAAAGATTTGTAAAGAGAAACCATGACTTGTGTTTCCTGTGCATTGTTTGATTGAGGCAGGGTGCTTAATATTTTTTTTCAAGTCGAAGATCTTTAGTAGCTTCCAAGGCACTACAGCCTAAGAAATGAACAGATTTAATTTAGAAGCCATCAAATAAATTATATCTACTGTTGTTAATAGGATTACCCCCCTGCCACACGTCAAGTTATTTTCTTCTTGTTGTTGCACTGAACATTTACATTTGGGAATGGGATTGCCAGGCAATATGTAGTGATATAGTTTTTATTCCTTTATTTCCCTGGAACAGGGGAGAGCAGCTGTGGCAATTTTACGAACTATGGACTTCAACTGAGCCATGCTGGCTCAGGAATTTTGGAAGTTTATTTAGATTAGTTTAACAGAGTTGGAAGGGACCTTATAGGTCATCTAGTCCAGCGGTCACCAACTGGTGGTCGGTGGACCACTGGTGGTCCATGAAAAAAATTTGGTGGTCCACAGAAAAATTATTTGCATTTTTTATGTTGCACTAAATCAGGTGTCCTCAAACTATGGCCCCTGGGACAGATATGTGCAATGAACATTTCATGTTGCTGCAGAGTCTCCCCTTTCGGGATCTTTTTGTGTGGGTCGGAGGGGGACAGAAATTCCGACTTGGGGTCTGCTTCAGCCTCCTGGTGTGGGGCTTTGGGCGAAGGCTGGAGGGAAGCGCCGCTGGTGGCAAAGAGCTGGAGGGCCTTGTTCCAGTGGGACTGCCTCGTGGCCTGGAACCAGTTGACCATCTCAGCCTGCTGAGCCTCCAGGTGCCGGTGCCTGGCCTTGCACTCCCACAGGTCTTCCCTCTGTTTGGAAAGCCTATGCTTGTAGTCCTCAGTGAGGTGCTTCTGCTGAGCCTCCTTCTCGGTGAGATCCAATTTGAACTGAGCGAGCTGTTTTGCTAACCTTTTCTCGTGGTGGCTGCTTAGCTCCAACAACTGCTTCCTATTAGGGCCCTAAGGAGACTGGGCGGGAAGGTGAGGAGTAGCTGGGAGGGGAGGGGTGAGTAGAGGCTGGCAAGACGCCCCTCAATGTGAGTGACATCAAGTTGGCCATGCCCACCCAGTCACATGACCACCTAGCTACGCCCACCCAGCCAATCATTAGACAGATCATATTAGTGGTCCATGGGATTTAAAATTATAATTTAGTGGTCCCTGAGATCCAAAAGGTTGGGGACCCCTGATCTAGTCCAACCCCCTGCTCAATTTATTTATTTATTTATTTTATTGGATTTCTATACCGCCCTACTCCCGAAGGACTCAGGGCGGTGAACAGCCACAGAATAAAACACATAAATACAAAAATTTAAAATAGAATAAAAACGAATTAAATAATTTGGCTGAGACACAATTTAAAATACCCAATAATTTAAAAACAAATTAAAATTTACAATTAAAAGGGGAGAAGATTTAGGCCAGGCCAGCTTGATAAAATAAGAAAGTCTTGGAGACCCTACACCATTTCTGACAAATGGCAGTCCAATCTCTTCTTGAAAGCCTCCAGTGAGGAAGCTCCCACAACTTCTGAAGGCAACTTCTGTTCCATTGGTTGATTGTTCTCACTGTCAGAAAGTTCCTCCTTATTTCCAGGTTGAATCTCTCCTTGGTCAGTTTTCATCCATCATTCCTTGTCTGGCTTTCACGCGCTTTGGAAAATAAACTAAATTATTAATGTATCTTAAATTGAAAAATATCTTTAGATAGATTTTTACTCCAAAAGCATTTTATTAAAATAAATTTGATTTAAAAAAATCCAATTTAAATTTTAAAAATCCAATTTTTTATTGTTTTTTTTTTAAAAAATCATAGATTTTTATCCACCCTGACATGGATTAATCATTTTAGCTATTTTGGACTAAATCGCTGTTTCTGACTGTCACCCTCCTTGAATGTTCTATGGTCATCTTTGAATGGCACCATTACTGAATGGATACACCTCTCTCATCTCTTCCTCATTGTTGTGTCCTTAGTAAATTGGTTTTCTTGCTGAACATACACCCATTTTCAGTATTTTCTTCCTCTTTAGAAAATGAAGTTCAGTAAGACTTCAGTAGGAAGTAATAATTACTATCATTATTTTACTCCTTACTCCATATGAGTTTTGTAACTTGCCCATATGTTCAGAAGTTGGCCATGCACGCTATATATCCCCTCTTTGGTATAATGATTAGTCTCAAAAATACTTATGCTATATGCCTGGAATTCATTTACTCAAAAGATTAATTCAGGTCACCTGTTGCCTCTCTTGATAAGTATTTTGGATGATGAGGGTAATTTTAGGCAAATCACTTTATTTATTCTAAGGTTATGTTGTTCCATTTCCTAAACTCTCTATATAGAAGATATGTTGGGCCAGGCAAGAATGCATAAAGGATTGGAAAAAAATATTTATCACTCTCAGTTTTCAGAGTCTTTGCATAATGTGTCTAACCAGAATCACACCCCAAACTCGTATATATTAGTCTTTGTCATCATAGTTTTGTCTATTCTTCAGAAATAATACAGTGACCTGTTCTTCAGTGTTCTCAGTCTTTCTTCGTGTCTGTTGCTTTCATCAAATGATTGTAATATTATAAACAGAACTGCATGATCCAGAAAACTAAAATGTGAACATATGCACAGTTCAGTTGCTTAGCGTGGTGAGAATAGATTTCAGTAAAGAAAAATGTGTTTCAGAGTAACTAGTTTTAATAATGGGCTAGACCTGTTTTTGGGCTCTGCAATACATAGCATTCAAATAGCAGGACCCACTTTAGATCTATAATAAAATATTTTAAGCAAACATCCTTAATCTGGTTCCTGAGTGAGAATAAACAACAGTGGTCAGTACTGATACGGTTTTACTGTGATTGATTTAGGACAATTGCTTTAAAGAGTTTGAAGGTATAACAGACCCCCCAAAAGCTACTTAAGTGATTTTTATAACTTTTTGCCAGTTTCCTGCATTTACTTCCAGTTTTTGACCAAAAAAAAAATAGACATTGGGAGATCGATTAGCTTAACAACTGTGATTTTTGCTTAATGATCACTACAAAAAATGTAAAAAAAAAATCAGATCCAGTCACATGATGCAGCCTCAATGACTTAACAGCCATAATTCTAAGCTCAGTTAAGGGTTGTAAATTGAAGACTTCCTGTCCTAGAGTTTCTGACGTAACAGAACGCTAAAATAAATGTTATAATTCTTGGTTGTTTCATAGGGCATCCATCCTGTCTTAAATTTTGTTTGGAGTTAACAACAAACGTGAAGGCCTTAAGATGGCAGTGTATCGAGTGCAAGACATGCAGTGCCTGCAGAATCCAAGGCAAAAATGCAGTAAGTAATACGGGTGCGCAGTGGTTAGAGTGCAGTACTGCAGGCTACTTCTGCTGCCTGCCAGCTGCCTGCAATTTGGCAGTTCAAATCTCACCAGGCTCAAGGTTGACTCAGCCTTCCATCCTTCGGAGGTCAATAAAATGAGGACCCAGATTGTTGGGGGCAATAGGCTGACTCTGTAAACCGCTTAGAGAAGGCTGTAAAGCACTGTGAAGCGGTATATAAGTCTAAGTGCTATTGCTATTGGTATTTTATATCACACATTTGGCTTATATAGGACTAATACATAATTATTAGTATTTTCTACTAATATTAGAATGTATACTAATTGTATTTCAGATATTTATATATCACCCTTCCTATAACTATTATCAGGATTTCCCCCAGTATTAATTTATAATAAAATTGTGACATCATTAAATCTTTATCTAAATATTTAATGCACTGGAGACAAATTCCTTGCATGTCCCATCATGCTTGGCCAATGAAGAATACCCTATATTCTGTTCTAAAATATTCATGTGAAGAGAATGATAGGAATAAGAACTAGCCAGGTAGCCCAACTGTTAATTTAATAAGAGTCTTTAGTCATGAAAATATCAACTTTTTTATTTTTTGAGATTCCTTTATTTATTTATTTTCCTCCCCCCTTTCTCTGTTTCAGGATAACATGCTTTTCTGTGACTCTTGTGATAGAGGTTTCCACATGGAGTGCTGTGACCCGCCACTTTCTCGAATGCCAAAAGGTGAGCTTTGCATCTGTATGCCTTGAGGTTTCGTTCACTTATGCCGTCACTAAGTGATTCTGTGAGCGATTTATGGAAAATCCAATAGGGTAGAATCCAATGTCTGCTTATGATTGAGCATTCTGGACATTTGAAGTAGCTTTATTTTACTAATTGCATTCATAACACTTTTAAAATTTAGGTGTCCCAAGCAAACCTCCTTTTCCAGGGTCTTCTTGGTTACTGTTTTGATGATATGCTAAATGATGCTCAATGAGACATGAATGAGGCTAACCAGAGGTAGCATTCAGCCGGTTCGGACAGGTTCTGACGATCCGGTTGCGGAAATCGCTGGTGGGCTCACCCACCCACCCTGGCCCTATGCTGTCCTTATTTAGGTATGTTTTTGAGGCCCAGTGCATGTGCGGAAGGCGCTTGCGCGAGCAACGGACACACACATATTTTCGTTGCTGGGTGAGCCCGTAGGTAAATTATGTGAATCCACCTCTGAGGCTAACCCTCCTTAGCTTCCCTGCACAATTCTTCCTTCCTTATTCTGCCTGGAATACGATCTGAAAACTTTTCCTTCATGTCTGCTTCTAGAATTATGATGAATCTTCAGTGTGGCTAATTAAGGAAATATCCATTGCACCACCCAGAACTGATCTGCTAAACATAAGCTTGATTAATTATAGTTGAAGGATTAGTTAGAATAGCTTGCCTGGTGAAGAGGGGGTCTCTTTGCCACAGTTTCTTAGGGATGAAGCTATTCTCTACTTTAACCAGTGGTGGGTTGCCCCTGGTTCGGTCCGGTTTTTGCGAACTGATAGTAAAACCAGCAGGAGGCTCCGCCCACTCTCCCGGACACCATTGTAGACGATCTGCGCATAAGCGCGCGCATTCCCGTTGCAAACCGGTAGTAAATGTAAGTAGAACCCACCCCTGACTTTGACATTGTATAAAATTAACGGTACTTGGGATTTAAGATTGCAAAGGAATACTTTCCATTTCACAAAAGAAGAAAAATGTTTTTATAATTTGCTCACTTCTACCTTTAAACTTAACACGATAATCAATAATGTACTCAGCCTTTTACTGCTGACAAGGTGGGTTATATTTTGATTTCATGCTGTTTATTTCAGCACTGGGAATGACTTTTTTTAATACCAAAGTCTCCTTTGCTGCTCCTTTTATAATACTTCCAGCTGGATAATTAATCAAAAGCTTGGAATAAAAATAGCTTTTAAAAATGAACCGCTTATCTTGCCTGGGAGGATTTATTGCACATATACACATCTGATTAAAGATTTCTCTATAACACAGACCATGAGTGGTATGTATCATCTTTATATGAGCTCTCCAACTAGGGCTGTTATGCCATGTTTTCATACTATAACTGTATATTAAATAAATTTATTTTGCTTTTTTTCTTATTCACTTATTTGTTATGTTGTTTTATTCTGCTTTCTATCCAGTTCTTGAGATGTTGATTGACTTGGATGGCTACAAAAACAAACAAACAAACAAATAAAAGCTATAAATAATTTATTGTACTATAGTCTACACTCTGGCTCTATATTCAACTACGATGTACGCTAATCTTATCACTTATGTCAGTACAGATAGTCCTCGACCTACGACCACAACAACCAAAAACAAGACAATTGTTAAGTGAGCTGGGTCCCATTTATGACCCTTTTTCGCCACAGTTGTTAAACAGGTCACTGCTGTTATGTGCAGTGAATTATGATGTGTTAAGCGAATTTGGCTTTCCCCGTTGACTTTCCCTGTTGGAAGCCAGCTGGGAAGATTATAAAGGGCGATGACATGACCCTGGAACAGTCATAAGTTACGACACTCGTCATAAATGCGAGCCAGTTGCCAAGTGCCTGAATTTTGATCATGTGACCCACCATGGGGAAGCTGCAGCGGTCATAAGTGTGAGAAACAGCCATAAGCCACTTTTTCCACAGCCATTGTAAGTAACTTTGAACGGTCACTAAACGAATGGTTGTAAATCGAGGACTCCCTGCAAATATTGTTTTCTCTTTTAAAAGTATCTTAGCTTGTTCTAATTTTCGTACTCAAGGCAGAGTTGGAAAAAGAAAACTGAACAGAAAATAAGACAATGCATAGGATAGGAGATCTTGATTAGAAACAATCAGGCTAATTTTAAGATGAGTGAACAAAAGTTGTTTTAGACAAAGCAACTACTCGAAAAGAAAAGAAAAAACACCATGTTTCCCCAAAAATAAGACCCTGTCTTATATTTTTTTGAACCCTGAAATAAGCGCTTGGCCCTATTGCCATGCACTCAAAAGCCTGATTGGGCTTATTATCAGGGGATGTCTTATTTTGGGGAAAACAGGGTAAAAATTGGACATCGAGCATATCAGTCCAAAGAGTAACAGCTGGTACTGAAAGAAGGGAATATTTCTTAGCTGGGGGAACAAACTCATTGTCAAAATTCCCATCAATGTTATATTACATTGGTAGTACAGTGGTCTAAGGCACCCTGTTATTAAGCTGGTTATTAAGACCAGCTGTCTGCAATTACTGCAGGTTCGAATCTCGCCAAGGCTCAAGGTTGACTCAGCCTTCTATCCTTTCTAAGGTAGGTAAATTGAGGACCCAGTTGTGGGGGCAATAAGCTGACTTTGTATAAATATACAAAAGGATGAAGGTATTGCTGAGCACATTGTAAGCCTCCCTGAGTCTCCGGAGAAGGACGGCATATAAATCAAATTAAAAATTTTAAAAAAAAATTACATAATTATATGTTCCAAGTTTACGTTTCTGGAATCCGAATGCAGAAGGCTAACATTAAGCAACACCGTTAAGTGAATTACTGCAGTTGTTAAGGTAGTGACATGGTTGTTAAGTGAATTTAGCTTCCCTATTGACTTTGCTTGTCAGAAGATCGCAAGAGATGAAGACATGACCTCAGGACACTGCGATGGTCATAAATGCATGCCAATTGTCCATTTTGATCACGTGGCCATGGGAATCCTGCAACAGTTGTGAGAAAAATGATCACAAGTCACTTTTTGCAGGGCTGTTGTACCTTTGAACAGTCATTTAAATGACTAGTTGTAAGTTGAGGATTATATTGTACCGTCAACTGTTGTCTTCCCCTGCTGTTTTCTCCCGTAAAACAGACTTTGGTTCTCAGCTGGCTTTTACCCTTTTTGATTCTACTAGTCCCTCAGGGCTGAGCAAAATCCATCCCTTGCTGAGCTGTTTGGAAGAGGCTGATTTCCAGGGCTACTTAACAACAACAGCTTCACCTGCTGCTTCTCCTTCTGCTCCCTTCCACCCCCAACGCCACCAGAAATCCTGAAAAGACCCAAAAGGAGAGGAGGGAAGGGGCAAAAGGACTGGCCAATGCTTTCTTTCTTTATCTAATTGACCCTTTTTGTTGATTGGCACTGAAAAATTGTATTTTGTGTTTCCGACACAGTACCTTGTAATAAAAAAGAAATTGGAATGTCAAGTACCCTATTCATGTGTACGGGCAGAAGGAGTAATAGGTTGTAATAGAAGTGTTTGTATTTGTGTGTGTGTGTGTGTATGATCCTTTCTTCACACTGAGGAAAATTTTGAGGTGGGGGGGTTGCTTTCCATTCAGGGCCTTCTTGATAGAAAAATATTTTTCTACTATTTGTTAAGAAAGGAGAGGTGAGTTTTAGTCCTCACCTACATGGACTCTTGCATCACTTTCAGGTTGAATAAATATATTTCTGCTGTCTTACAGATGTGTTAGAAAATACAACCTTCTACATTTCCCAAAGAGTGTGATAGTTGAATCCCAATAGTTGAATCCCGAGTTTCATTTCATGGTTCCAAGCAATTTATCCCCTGATATCCTATCCATTCAGCAGTTTGACTATGAAAACATTACCTGGTTCCATCGAAATCCATCACGAAGCAATTTTGTTATTTTAGTAAAAGCACCTAAGAGATAATAGCACGTCCCTGTCCCAAGTGATAAATACTTGGAGTGTAAGATAGGGAACATGCTCCTAAAACATAGTCTAAAGCAGGGGTGTCAAACTTGATTTCATTGAGGGCCGCAACGGTCCAGATCTAAGCACCCCACAGGCCAGATCCTTGAATTTGACACCCCTGGTCTAAAGGAAAGAATAAAATTGTCGGGGAGTTGTTTAAAATAGAAGGTTCTGCACTGAACCTACTTTGTGATGGTTCTTTACCATAAAATATTGAAAATCACTGAGAATTCATAAGATGCATACAAGCCAACTAAAGCTATCCAAAACATCCTAAGTACCATATTTTTCGGAGTATAAGATGCATCTTTCCCCCCCCCCCCAAAGGGGGTGAAAATTTAGGTGCGTCTTATACACTGAATGTAGCCCCGCCCACCCACTGGCCCCCACCCTTTGGCCTCTGCCTCCCAGCAGTTACCTCCTTGCAAGCAAACAGCAAGAAAAAACAGCTCCTTTCAGCTTCAGCACAGCCTAATTAGCACAAGTTGATTGGATCGGCCTCCCAACTCTCAGCTGTTTTGCTCTCAGCTGTTTTGCTCAGGGCTCTGCTGCTTGTTGCAAGGAGGTAAATTGCTGGAGCAGTTTTTTTTTTTCCAAGCTATGCTGAAAACGAAAATGAAAGTAAAGCAGGCTATGCTGTTTGCTGCAACGAGGCAAAATTGCTCAGAGGCAGAGGGAGATTTCTTTTTCTTCTTTTCCTCACCAAAAAAGGTAGGTGCATCTTATACTCCGGTGTGTCTTATACTCCAAAAAATATGGTAAACTGAAAGACCCAGGAAAATAAACAGAAGTCGTCCACAAAATACAGTGCATGGACTGTACCAGCCACCATGTAGGACAAAACAGGCAAAAGAGTGGCAGAAGACATGATGAAAACTATTTCACAACACATGAATAGACTTAGCCATAGTTTCAACTGGGAAACTGTGAGCATCCTAGATCAAACCAAGTCCAAAAATGCTAAGGAATTCTTGGAAGATGGATACTCAATACAGATCAGACATCAACGGGCACATAAGATAAACAACATCTACATATCATTCAAAAGAGCCAAAAAGAAAACAAAAAGGCCAAAATACTTCCTCATAAGCAACACCCAGGTGAGCGGAGAGCAGAGAGAGCTTCTCCTTTTTAGCACTGTGATGTTAGCTAATTTGGGTAACGAAACATCTGTAAGAAAACAACCAAACTCCAAGAGCACCAAGGACCCCACAGTTCAGCCCTGAGCTACAAATATTGAAATCTGTAAACAGAATTTTTAAAAAGTTTTTCTTTTGAGAGAAAGTCATCTCTGCTGTCTTTTTTTTCATTGCTGAAAAGAAATCTAGATACTGTTGGATGTTGATACCTGTCAATATTTCTTTGCATACCGAGCTTGAAACACACGGAAAACCCATTGACATGCATGGTATAAATCGGTGAACTAGTACATTGCCTCCAATGTTCATCTTTATGTTAGGACAATGGCATCAGTAGTGGGTTTCACATATTCTTATCACCGGTTCGCTGCTCACATGCTCGCTTTGGGTGTGTGCCTTCCGCGCACGCGCCCGCCCTTCCGCATATGTGCTTTGTTTGCACACGCACCTACCATGCATGCGCCCGCCTCGAAAACGTGGCTAAATAGGACGGCATTACGTCAGGGCAGGTGGGAGGGGCCCACCCGCAGTTGCCTCTACTGGTTCACCCGAATCGGTACAAACCAGCTGAATACTACCTCTGAGTGGCATAACATTTGGGTTTTACTTGATACAAGAGGCTCATGGAACTGTCTATTGTCTCTCAACAATCAGTGAACTTGGAAGCCTATGATGAGGGTAAAGGGGTAGCAGAATTAATCAGCTCTGTTTCATGTCGAATACAGGTATGTGGGTTTGTCAAGTCTGCAGACCAAAGAAAAAAGGAAGGAAGTTGCTTCACGAGCGAGCTTCCCAGATAAGGCGACGCTACACAAAACCTATTGGACGGCCAAAAAACAAATTAAAGCAACAAATGTTGTAAGTATTCTGCCTCGTTCTTCTTTCCAGTTAGGAGATCCCTTCCTTATGATCCTTTTAAAATGAGATTAATAATAATTTTCCCCAATCCACTATAAACTGCTGGATGGATGACATTCCTCCTCCTTCTCCCATTAAAACTCATGGTATTTGTTTTTGTTTGTTTATTGTTTGCTTTTTATGAAGAGAGATGTACAGACCTATGACATTACCATGTTTCCCCGAAAATAAGATTGCTCCAAAAGACAAATTGGGGCTTATTTTCTGGTTAGGTCTTGTTTTCTGGGAAATACAGTACTAAATGCACCCGTCTGGTTGACGATTTTAACGATTTTAGAGCTTATATTATGAGCATCCTGAAAAACCATGCTAGAGCCTATTTTCCAGTAGGGTCTTATTTTGGGGGAAACAGGGCATTAAAATCAAGTTATTTTAAGTGCACCGGAATAGTATTTTGTTTTATTTGTTTTGTTTTATTTTCCCCTTTCCTTTTAATGTACAGAACTAGGAGATTAAAATCAAGGTACTTTTAAAAAGTGCATTGGAATATCTTGATGCATGTCTTGTTTGGCAGAACAGTTTGCATGGTTACTCAAGCAGCTTACCTGGTCCTTCACCCCTTCACCTGTAGATTAAGAGCAAGTGAGTACAGCATGCCCCAATGCAAAAAGCATCATAGGTTCTTACCCGTGAGGTAATTGCTTTTCATCCTAAAGAAGTCTTATCTTCTCTATGGAGATTCTCAGTCATCCAGGTCATAGTTGTCCCAAATGTGCTTTTTCAAAAGGCAACTGGACTTTCTGGTGCAGGGGTCTCCAACCTTGGCAACTTGAAGGCTTGTGGACTTGAAGACTTGTGAACTTGAAGACTTGTGGACTTCAACTTCCAGAATTCCTCAGCCAGCTTTGCTGGTTGAGGAATTCTGGGAGTTGAAGTCCACAACTCTTCAAGTTGCCAAGGTTGGAGACCCCTGTTCTGATGTGCGTGTGTGTGGGTTTTTATAAAGTTGTTTCACTTCTCATCTAGGAAAATTCTTCAGCTCTGACTGGATGGTGGGGAATGGAAGGATTTATACCCAAGATTTATAGTCTTGTGTGTTTGTGCTTTGAGTACCCAGCTTCCAAGAATTCCTTAGCAATTTTGGACTTGGTTTGATCTAGGATGCTCACAGTTTCCCAGTCGAAACTCTGGTTAAATTATGGTCTGTTCATGTATTGTGAAATTAAGGTGTTTTCATGGTATCTTCTGCCTGTTTGGTGACTGGTACAGTCCATGCATTTTGTATTTTGTAGATGACTCCTGTTTGTTTGTTTTTCTTAGGATGTTTTGGACGGCTTTAGTTGGTTTGTATGCTGTGGTGATGCCATGTTCATAGATTAAATATACATATATATTTAAAATAGAGATTGTTTAGCCTACGCATTTTCTCCATAATGTGGCGATGGGAGGTGCCAGGCTGGGTTATTCTAGGCTCTAGCTCTATGGACTGAGTTGAAACGTCTGAGGTTCCGCCTTCCTGGTGACGTTCCTCAGTTTTTTCAACTCAGTCTCAGCTTATAGACGCATTTTTCTTCGCTCCAGAGCTTTATGAACACTCAAAGATTTTCAATATTGCCGCAGTCACCACTGAGGAGAGCAGCAAATTAGTTCTCATTATAGTGTTAAAAGAGGCAAGATTTAGCAGGTGAGGCAAAAATAGCTTGTGGGTGTTAGCCTTCTCTATGTTTAAAAAAAAAAGCTATATCTAATGCAAATTTTATTCAAACACTGTATGTACGGTATATTTTTCTCATCCATTAATACAACAATCTTTTTGAAAAACTTCCTCTATCGATTCCTGTTTAAATGAGTTCCAGATTTCAATACACTTGCCGGTACAAAGTTTACGTCTGTAGACAGTTTGCTTCAGTGGTGAAATCTAAAATTTGTTACTACAGGTTCTGTGGCCGTGGCTTAGTGGGGGGGTAATGTGAATGAGTGGGCGTGGCCAACTTTTTTTTTTTTTCTTTTAAAACCATTTTTTCTACAACCTCTTCGGCCAAAGAGGTTGTAAAAAAATGCTTTTAAAAGCCTCTGACGATCAGGCAACTCAGCTGGGATCATCAGAGCCTTTTAAAACCATTTTTTTTCAGCTGAAGAGGTGGTAGAAAAAATGCTTTTAAAAATTAAAAAAAAAAGCCTCTGATGATCGTGCGGCTCAGCTGGGCATGAGTGGGGGGCAGGGATTTTTGCTACCGGTTCTCCGAACCACCCACCGCCATCGCTACCGGATGGAGCAATCCAGTCCAAACCGGGAGCATCTCACCCCTGGTTTGCTTGTAAATGACCAGTGCAGTCTAATTTTCGATCTATTTAACTTTCCTCTGCTTCAGCCTCCATCTTTCAGCCATAGGAAGGGCATGGAGAATCCATTCGCATTGTCCGGTTGTCAAAATCCATATACTGCTTTCTCCTAACACTTAGTAGGTACTACAGGACATTGTAGAAACATTTGTTTTATAAAAATATGATCCTTATTACATCTCCCACAAAATGCTGTTTTTGAATTGTAGCTATTTATTGTTGACAATGACAAATCGTACTATGTTTTTATCTTTGTCGTGTGTTTTTTTTTGTACTTTTGTTAAAACACTATTTTATGTGGGTTTTTTGTTTTTTTTTTGACAACATATCTGTCTCCATCATTATTTTTGTGATTTGCTTTTCTTTCTTTTTTTTATTATTAATAAGAAAACAAATCATAAAAAACCCATTTATAGATAAATTAAATTGACCCACGTCATTGAGGGAATAATACAGAAATGATACTGCTTAATTTACCTATGTGGCTTGAACAATAATGTGAAAATACATGGCTTCTAATGCCTGTTAGCATCTACTAGTTATTAGCTAGTTTTGTATAGTGATGAAGGCACCAGACTAGAAACCAGGAGAGGGTGAGTTCTAGTCCTGCCTTAGGTATGAAAACTGGCTGGGTGACTGGGCCAATCATCAGGAGATGGTGAGTTCTAGTTCTGCCTTATGCATGAAAGCCAACTGGGTGACTTTGACCCAATCACCAGGAGATGGTGAGTTCTAGACCTGCCTTCGCGTAAAAACTGGCTCAGTGACTTTGGGCCAGTCACCAGGCGAGGGTGAGTTTTAGTTCCACCTTAAACATGAAAGTTTGGGATGACTTTGGGCCAATCCCTCTCTCTCAACCCAACCCAACCAACCTAACAGAGTTGATACTCTTGTTGGGAAAAGAGGAGTACTAAGTATGTTTGTCCCCTTGAGTTATTTATAAAAATAATAAAGACAGATTAAAAAAAAATCTTTAAAAACAGAGAAATCAATCACAACTGTAGCTTCGTAGCGAATGCCAGGGTTTTGGGTTTTTTTAAAAAATTTGATTTATATGCCGCCCTTCTCCGGAGACTCAGGGCGGTTTACAATGCGTTAAGCAATAGCCTTCATACTTTTGAATATTTATACAAAGTCAGCTTATTGCCCCCACAAACTGGGTCCTCAGTTTGTGGGGACCCAGTTTCCTGGTTTAAAATATTCAAACCGCTATGTGGAAAGATTAGAAGAGTAATCACATTGCCGATGGCCAGTAGCTAATAAACTTAGAAGTACATGAAAATGAACACTCAATTATGGACCAAATGGAATGATGTCACCTTCTTTAAACCAAATTTGCTACCTTAGGTTGACCTTTATCTTCGTGTTAAGACAGTTAATGTTATCTATAGTTCTTCCATTAAGTATGTGTGTGTGTGGGGGGGAAGAGATACAGTGGTGGGTTGCTCCCGGGTTTGTCTGGTTCTTTAGAACCAGTAGTAAAAGCGGCAGGAGGCTCTGCCCACCCGCCCGGACGTCATAACTGACGATCTGTGCATGCGCAGAAGCGCGCACACTCGTGCTCCCATTGCGAACCGGTAGTAAAGGTAAGTAGAACCCACCCCGAAGAGATGCTTAATATTCAGTGAGATGTAGGAAGGGATTAAATTGATTTGAAGTAATTACACTATTTTCTGTTGATTTTCACTTGGATAACTCTTCCTGTCTGTGGATATTCACTTTCTCGTCCATTCTCGTAAAATGAATGAGAAAGTGAAATATCCTCCTTTTAATCACTAGTACCATTGAGATGGGTCTGACATTTACTTAAAAAAAGTGATTTCTTCAACCTTTCAATTCTTCCTTAAGCAAACGGTATGTTCTTTCTCACTAAATTTCAGTACTTCTCACTCATCCTTTCCCCAGTGTCTGTTTTCCTTTGTTGTTAATTTTATTTACGCCTCCGTAACTTTTTGCTAGGCTTGCACACTTTTTTGTTGTTTTTTTGCAGTTAAAGAAAAATAAATTACTGTGTTTGCATTTTGGTCTTAATGGTATGTAGAGCAACATTCTTCTTTAGAAACTAATTTACTTTAAGTGGCATTTTATGGCCGATATAAAAGTGGTATTTTTTATAAGTAATCATCTATGTATGTGTTATATGAGAGCATGCAACATTTGGGGTATCGCCTGCCTCTATATTGTCTGAATTTTGTTTTTATCGTTGTTGCCTTAATAGAATAAATTGGCTTGAAGCTTATCTGTTGTGACCCTCTGGATGTGTATTGTAGTTGTAACTATGCTCCTGAGGCAAGCATTTTATTTGCCAGATGCAGCCTCACATACAGTCAATGAAACTGTTCTTATAAGTAGGGTTAAACTGCCCTAATTGTACATTATAATGGGTGAAGTGTATTAACTTTATATTGTATTAGGTCTGTAAATTGCTACCATGGTTATCAAATCAGCATGTAGCCTCAAGGGCTCCATTCCCGCAAGGTTCTTTAATTCAGAATCTGGCAATATACACTGTGACCTTTTTCAAGGAAAAGAAGATGGTTTACTGGAACCGATTGACTTCTTGTCACGTCGGTTTGACATCTGTGCAGAATTTATTAGAGAACATACTGTCACTCTGTTAAGAAGAACTGACTTCTGGCTATCTAAGGTTTCATGGGACTGGCTGAAAATCAATGCACTCAGCTTTTTTCTTAAACGGCTATAGCAGACAAGGCAGGGTGTTTCTTTTTTTTTCCCAGGGAAGTTTCTCTTCTCTGCAAAATATTAGGTGTTGGACCTTTTAATCACTTTTTAAATTGTTTCTTATTAGTTTTGTTGCTATGAAATGGCTCGGGTGCAGAGGTGGGCTGCTGCCGGTTCGGATCGGTTCAGGAGAACCGCTTGTTACAGTATGTGACGCCCACCTCTGCTCGGGTGCAACTCTAGGACTGTTTCAGAAACCTCCATTGGAGGGGTACAGTTGATGTTAAAGTGTAGTCTGAATTTAATGCAATTAACTACGATTAATGCCAATTCTGGGAAAGCGCTTAACTGTTTTTAAGAAGCAGTAGAAAATATGGGAAGGGAAGAGCTCTTGTGTTTGTGCGAGTGGGTCTCAATTTACGCTTAGTAAAAGTGTGTTATATTTCTTTGTAGTTTTACAACACCCTTAATATACAGAATGCTTCACAATCCTTGCATTTTCTATTTCATTCAAAAAAACTGATGTGGCTAACAATATTTCCTTCCAAGATTGAGATTTATTAACATATTATCATCATCAGAATAAATAAAAATCAAGCAGTTTTAAAAATAAAATTAGCTTCGTCTACAATACTGTGAAGGTTCCTGTTCTGAAATAGAACAGGAACTATCTTAATAAGGTTTTACCAGGACATTTATTGAAACAGAGTATGTAAATAAAGTACCTCAGTTTTTCTCAACCATGGCAACTTTAAGATGGATGGACTTCAACTCCCAGAATTCCTCAGCCAGCAAAGCTTAAAGTTGCCAACGTTGAAAAACACTGAAGTGCATGATTTAAGTCTACATGCAGGTGGCACCCGTAGAACTATGAAAACTGTATTGTACAAGTAGTCCTCGCCTTACAACCACAACTGAGCCCAAACTTGCTGTTGGTAAGCAAGGCAGTTGTTAAGTGAGTTTTGCCCCATTTTATAATCTTTCTTCTACAGTTTGTAAGCGAATCACTGCAGTTGTTAAGTTAGTAACACGATCTTAAGGATATCCGGCTTTCCTTGTTGACTTCGCTTGTCAGAAGATCGCAAAACGGGATCGCATGACCCCGGGACACGGCGACTGTGATAAATACACGCCAACTGCCAAGCATCCAAATTTTGATCATGTGACTGTGAAGAAGCTGCAACAGTCATTAAGTGTGAGAAACGGTCTCAAGTCACTTTTTACAGTGCTGTTGTAACTTCGAATGGTCACTAAATGAATGGTTATTAATTCGAGGACTACCTGTGCTCTGGCAGTGCCAGCTGCTCCCCTTAAGTGGGTCCGCTGTGAACACCCAAAAGGAGTGAGCTTATAACCTAGGCCTGCTTTGTTGTTGTGAGGAAAACAGGTTGATGTTGTGGCCCATCGGCTTCTGGCAGCAGAGTTAGCAGCAGAGTCAGACGAGGAGGAGGGTGACGGGGAGCCTAGGTTGACTTCGGAGCCATTGGAAGGCTCTGATGAGGAAGCAGAATCCGAGGCAGATGCAGAGCCGGGGCCTTCTGTCCATCCCCAGGTGGAGAGGCAGCTGCCTTCGAGACTTGAGCGGAAGGAGGGAGAGGAACAGATGGGGCCCATCCCAAATGCGCATATGGGTAAAGAGGAGAGGAGAGCAACGGAAAGCAATAAGCCGGCTCTCAGGGAAAAGAAGTCGTAGATGCTAGCCAGCCTCTCCCCCTGGCTGAGAAATAAATAGTAGGGGTTTGGGAGTGGCCTGTTGTCGCAGACAGCCATTTATTTTCCAGGGTACATCAATCAACTTGGATTCCTCTGCTAGACCTTGGTTTGTTGAGACTAATTGCTCTATATTTGAGGTGCCAACTGGGTCTCCTGCTAGGAAATAATAGGTAGTGAATTTGCCTCAGCCAGTGTGAACAGGGACTGTTTATGCTTGGCTCAATCACTGAAAAGGACTTTTTTTATCTTGAGTACTCATGTGAACAGAGACTTTTCGTGCCTTGTTTCAGAAGGGGGACTCTCATTTGTGACTAATTATTTTTGGTTCTGTCTATCCAACGTGCATAAAGACTGTTCCCGGTATGTTTTAAAAAGGGAGTTGTTTTACTTGTGAGTAAGCGGTTTCTCATTGCTTGCAAAGGCTGGGTCAGAACAGTTGATTCTCTGGACACCCCAGGTACGGTGTGTTGGTTCTCTGCTCTGACCGTTCTCCTTTTCCTTCACTTTTCTTTGCTAGGTCTGTTCCCAGTGCGGAAGGATCCAAGAATGCATTCCCAGGAAGGGGGTCACCTGGTAGGGGTCAAAAGACTAAAGTCTGTACCACACCTTCATCTGGTCATGCTGCATCTGTGAAGGATTCAAGCAGCAGATTGGCTGTTACAGACCTCACCTGGCCTGGTGCCACCGCCACCAAAATCACCACCATCACCTCCACCTACATACCTGCCGCTACACTTAACGTTAACAAGAAAACCCAGGGGCTCATTGATGGCCTCACTAAGTTTTTCACACCATCACCCGATGGTCGCAGATCACGAGGTGAAATAATTGACTTTTCAAAGCATTATCGTCCAAGGAAAATGGCCTCTCAGAAACCCTCCTGTACTTCTCATGTGTTGGCTACAGGTACCACACAAAAGCTAAAACCTTCTTCACTTCCGCCCCCGGCCCCCGTCTCTGGTCAGAGCCCCGGTTCACAAAAACCCGGCACTTCCATCTCTTCTGGTTCTCCCCAGAGTTCCTCCGGTCAGCCGAGCGCGCTCTCCTTTAGCGGCCTTCCTAATCACAGCCAGCTTTTTGATGGACTTTCTCATATTTACGCTGCTCAGGGACAGTCGCGCCCAAAGGGGCAGCCATGTTATGCCCCTCCCAAGCGTTGGCATCGTAAAGCAGCACGCTCGCCCGCGCCCGAGCCTAATCCTGCTTTCTGTGGAAAGGAAGAGATTAGCGATAGGTTGGTTTCTCCTCCCACCACCACCGCTGGGTGGGCTGTGTCTAGAGGACATGCTTTCAAAGCAATTGCTGGCTTCAAGCAGACAACCTTCCTTAAAAAGCACGTGGTTCTAGGCAGATTAAGGTATAAAGTGACCCCTCAGATGGGGACCCCCTCACCAGGGAAGGGGAGCTTGGCAGACGGAAGGATTAAGCCTGATCAGGATGATGGTAAGCAACAGGTCCAAGTGCCCAATTAAACCTGCATCCCTATCAGATCCCAAATTCTTATTTTCTCACCTAGGTTTGTTCTTACTTCACTCTGATATCGAAGCAATGAGCATTGACCTTGTAACTAACGCTGACTAACCCTGCCAAAGCGCTTTCTCAACTAATGTTTATCTCATCTCGTTTGTCCGTCCTGTGTCTGCTGTGGCTTTCACGGTCTCATCTCTTCATGGTCTTGCTGGCACTTTTTTCTGGCTGCATTATCGGTAGCCGCTTCATCGCGTTCGATGCCCTTTCTGTGCTTACGGTCCTGTTAGGATCCCCATTTCGGCATTTCATCTTCCTCTCTCCTCCATTGCTTTTTTTTTTTCCCCATGAAAAACATACACCCTGCTACACAAGGCTGAATCTGTACGATTGTGAAATTTATTCCTTCTGTTTGTTTGGTTTGTTTAAAAACATGAGGGAAAAAAATCCCCCTGAATTCCTCTATTTCTAATCTACTTTTGATATTCTTTTTAAGATTAGGTTAATGCAAACTATGTGATGCGTTTTTATATTTAGAATTTCACAGGAGTAAGACGCATGAAAGGTGTAATAAGCATTCTAACAGATGTAACAAAAGACCTTGGCAGCATCTTTTAAATAATCTGCCCAGAGTTTTTTTTTTTTTTTAATTGTCAAGGTACTTAAAATTGATAGATGTATTATCTCAGTAGAGAATTCAAGGGTTTGAAAGCAGGAACTGTCCAGGAAGAGAAACAGGATTTCCATTTTGTTAGTTTAATGCACTTTTTGCCCTCATGTTGGTGAAGAAATTCTCTGCTGATTTTAAACAACAGGTACAGAAATCAAAATAAGCATCAAACAAGAAAATTCAGACCTGTTTGTGGTGGGAAGCAAGAACTTTGTCACAGAAGAAGATTTGAACATGTTTAAACAGGCCCAGGAACTGGCAATGGAGGTAAGCAGGAGGGCAGGTGGCAGGCACAACGTCCTAGTAAACAGTAGTAGTAATTTTAATTGTATTTCATTTCATTTAATTGTTTGATTCTCCTTGAAATTTAACATTGGTTAAATTTCAACCTGGTTTTTAAAAACATGATTTTTAAAATGTCTTAGAAGTGGTTAATTTTATTTATTTATTTATTTTATTTGGCTTATATGCCGCCCTATCTCCCAATGGACTCAAGGTGGATCACAATAATAAAAACACAAGCCACAATACAAAATAAAATCTAAAATCTAAAAAATTTAAAATTTAAAATTTAACCCTTAAAACCCCATCAGTCAAGGTCGAGGGATTTGAAAAGCCAAGTTTTTAATTCACAGCGGAAGGTGCGAAGGTCAGGCGCTAATCGGAGCTCCAAGGGGAGTTGATTCCAGAGGGTGGGCGCACCCACAGAGAAGGCTCTACCCCTGGGGGCTGCCAGCCGACACTGTCTAGCCGACGGCACCCTGAGCAGGCCCTCTCTATGGGCGCGAACCGGGCGATGGGATATCGTTGCTGGCTGCAGGTGGTCCGCCAAATATCCTGGACCTAAGCCATGTAGGGCTTTATAGGTCATCACCAGCACCTTGAATCTCACCCGGAGGGCAACCGGTAACCAATGCAAGCCGCGCAGGAGAGGTGTAACATGGGAGTATCGGGATTCTCCCATCACAACCCGTGAGGCTGCATTTTGCATCGGCTGAAGCCTCCGAGTGGTCCTCAAGGGCAGCCCCATGTAATTTTATTCTTTATTGTTGACCTTCTGCATTCTGATTTCATAAATGTAAACTTGAAACATATAATTATGTAATATAACATTGACGGGAATTTTATTGACGATGAGTTTGTCCCCCAGCTAAGAAATATTCTCTTCTTTGGGCCGATATGCTCTATGCCGAATTTTTAAGTGTTTTTTCTCTTGGTTTCTAGTAGTTGCTTTGTCTACAACAACTTTTGTTCGCTCATCTTAAAATTAGCCTGATTGTTTCTAATCAAGATCTCCTATCCTATGCATTGTCTGATTTTCCGTTCAGTTTTCTTTTTCCAACTCTGACCTTGAGTACGAAAATTAGAACAAGCTTAGATACTTTTAAAAGAGAAAAAGTTATTTGCAGGTAGTCCTTGACTTACAACCATTCGTTTAGTGACCGTTCAAAGTTACAACGGCTCTGGAAAAAGTGACTTATGACTGTTTCTCACACTTATGACCGTTGTAGTTTCCCCATGGTCACATGATCAAAATTTAGGCGCTTGGCAACTGGCTCGTATTTATGACGAGTGTCCTAACTCATGACTGTTCCAGGGTCATGTCATCGCCCTTTATTATCTTCCCAGCTGGCTTCCAACAGGGAAAGTCAATTTGGAAAGCCAAATTTGCTTAACACCTTCATGATTCACTGCACACAACGGCAGTGACCTGTTTAACAATTGTGGCGAAAAAAGATCATAAATGGGACACAGCTCATTTAACAACTGTCTTGCTTAGCAACATAAATTTTGGACTCAGTTGTGGTCGTAGGTCGAGGATCACCTGTACTAGGGCTAAGTAGCCTTCTTCCATAGCTGTACTTAAGCTATTTGGCTGGACTAAACATTTACTCTCAATCCTTGGATACCAAGGAGATTTCATGTTTCTATTGGAGTGACCACTGCCATTTTTAAGTTGCTACCTGCAGCAAGGTACGGTAGTGGCCAAAATTGTGGAAATCTTTTGGGAAAAGTGTGTTTTCTAAAACTAGATAATAACACCATTTTTTTTTTTTTTGGAGTTGTACCATAAAATTATATGTCAGTGGCAAGATAATTGAATCAAGAATGTAATGCAATACCTTTAATGAAGGATTTGCTATTAGAATAGCAGTTACAGTATAAAGAAAAAAAAATGAAACACATAGAAAAAACGAGATATACAAAAATTATCACCATGGAAAAAACGAGATATACAAATTATTACCATGTCAGTTAATAGTTGGATAACCTTTAGTATGAATTACAGCCTTACAACGTCTTCCCATGGAGTGAACCAAGTCTTTTAGTTCTGCAGCTGTTATCATGTGAAACCAAGATTGAATGATGGCTTCTATTAACTGGGTTTTATTGCTGGGTCGCTTCTGACTAACAAGTTTCTTGAGTCGGCTCCATCAATTTTCAATTGGGTTAAGGTCTGGGCTATTCCCAGGCCATTCCAGCAGTGGAATATGATTATCTTGAAACTCCAAAAAAAAAAAAAAGTGGTGTTATTAGCCATCAAACCTCAAAAATACACTTTTCCCAAAAGGTTTCCACAATTTTGGCCACTACTGTTATCTCCTAACCCCTAGTAGCAAACAATCATTGGGGAGAAAAATGTCTGAAATTGAACTATTATGGGAGAAAAGGAATAGCTATTGTACACTGATACATTTTCTTAAAAACTGTCATTAATAGAAGATAGGTTGTAAAAACGGTGGAGAAGTAAATGGACGTTACCCTTCTGTGATAGAATTTGGAAAATATGAGATCCAGACTTGGTACTCCTCACCTTATCCACATGAATATGCAAGGTAAGAGAACGCCCCTAAACATAGGAATGCCATATATGCATTTACGGAGAACGGAAAGAAAATGTGATCCATACAGTGATGCGTTCAATACCATCCCATTGCGCCAATTATAGCTGCTACCATTTAGAAGACGCCTCAAATTCAAAAACTAAGTAAAAGTTGAATTCTGTAGTATAAAACTCTGCTCCCGAAACCATATATGTTTGTTTCTAGCTCATTTATTGTCATTGAAATATTTTTTTAAAATGAGCTTGATTCTACCCCCCCCCCCAAAAAAAACCCCAACAATAGGTATCAAATTATGGTTCTGCTACTATCGGTTGACAAAATATGCACCGATACTTGTTCAGTAGGGACAATGGGCTCCAACCAGGAGTGAAATGCTACCGGTTCGCACCGGTTTCGGCGAACCGGTAATTAAAAAAAAGCTTCCGGTTCATCCAAACCTGTATTTCCGACAATCAGCTGTGCCGCGTGATTTATATTCGCTAGAAAACAGGAAATCCTGCTTTCTAGCGAATCTAAATCGCGCGGCACAGCTGTTCCCCCCCCTTGCTGTTCTACTTACCTTCTTAAGCCTCCTTTTTCCGCATGCAGCATGTATTTGTTACGCAATGCGCATGCACACACTGTGTGCGTTTGGCACATACTATGCATGCATGTGCGCACAGCGTGCATTTGGCATGCAGCATGCATGCACGGGCAGCAAACTAGTTGCAAACCGGGGAGGATTTCACCACTAGCTCCAACTGAACTAGTACAATATTTATAGGAAGTTGTGCAGTTGTAGCATTCCTTTGGGCTGTATATTATTAAATGGGTATTTGATTATTATCAATGTAAGCAACTCGTTTTATTCCAGGCATGGCAGAATATCTGTTTTAATCTTTTCTTCCTGCCTCTTTAATTCATCTGGAAGAAATAAAGGTGACTTATAATTTGTTTAGAGCGTTTCATACTGATACTCTGATTTTAAACTTCAACAGACTATCAAAGCTTTTCTTGTGTGAATTCTGTCTTAAATACATGAAAAGTAAAAATATCTTGCTAAGGCATGGGAAGAAGTGTGGCTGGTTCCATCCTCCAGCCAATGAGATCTACAGGAGGAAGGACCTTTCCGTGTTTGAGGTAGGTGATATTCCATAGTCCTCAGTAAGTACTGTGGGTGGCTGAAGATTATAGATACCTATGCAATATTTTTGAGCTGTGTTTTCCTCGGATTATTAGAGTCTATCCCAGTGATGGTTAACCTTTTTGGTGCCGAGTGCCCCAAGCGCGCATGTGCATGTGTGAATGCGCGTGCCCGAAACCACAAAATGCAATGCGAGCATCCCCCACGCATATGCCCTTCCCCCCCTCACCCATTTTTGGCTTCCAGGTTGGTGCAGGAGGCTTTCCAGGCCCAAAACGGGGCACAGAGGGGCCTCGCGCTGCCCCCCCTGCGCCCCGTTTTGGCTTCCAGGTTGGTGCAGGAGGCCTTCCAGGCCCAAAACGGGGCACAGGGGGGCCTTGCGCACACACACGTGCGAACTCCCAAAATGCAATGCAAGCATCCCCCGTCCATGTGCCCCGCCCTCGTGCATGCACGTGTGTGTCCCCCATGCGACCCGGCCCCCACGCATGCGCGGCAGAGTCCCGAAGACTAGTTGGCCGGCGGGAGGCACACACATGCGTGGTGGAGCCTTGCTGGGATGGCGTACCCGCAGGGAGGGCTCTGTGCGCCACCTGTGGCACGTGTGCCATAGGTGAGCCATTACGGGTCTATCCTAATAGGTTTATTGTACAGCGACATATAATTCTTAATCTTTCCAAATCTTCAGTCTACTTCACATTGACTGTTTCCAGCCGAAAGACTTTTGCTGCTGTTATGGTTTCCTAGTTCCTTTCTTGGCTTCCAGATTAGTTCATTAATATGAATGGTGTTCATTGATTATTTATAAATAACTTATCCCCTGTTGAGAAATGGATTGACAATGAACGTAAAGGTCATTGTTTAGACTGGCATCAGCCTACACATATCATTGGCATCCTTTGTACAATTGATGGGGTCATTTTTCAATGAAATAAAACAATGGGGGGGGGAAATGAGCTGGTGTTTGGCTTCCTACCTCCCAGTGAAATGGGCAACCTTAATTTATTTCAAGTAGATTTTAAAGCCCTTATGCAATCAATCTATAATCCTTATTTAATCAGTGGCAAATAAATATAATAATATACCAGCAATGGAGAATAAATCACAAAATATAACATTAACCCTTCTGTGACTGTGTTATTACCTGGGTGAAAAATCTAAAACAGTAGGTATAAAATAAAAATAAAAGCTATATGTCCCTTACAATTCATTAGTTAAGATAGATATGTCGTTAACCAATTATATCTTGATTTCATCGCAACAACACAAAATTCATGTGTTGCACATATAATGAATAGTTTTAAATCCTGAAGGAGTAGGTTCATATAAAAGTTATCTCAATAAATTTAAATTTAAACACAAGTTCAGCTTATTTACATCCTGATGTGTTTGCTAAACAGTATTCAAAGCGTAAGTATTTTTGGGAATTTCTTAGACAATTTCTCAGGTCTGAAAGTCATGCATGTTGCTTTGACAGTTTAACTAACGGAAATGGAAAATTAAGTCTCAAAAAAAGTGGAGCTAAAGCTTTATCTCGTCTTCTTATTTCCTGAGGTAATTAAGCTAGAAACCTGGCGTTTGAAATGCATAATTAATACGCATTTAGCCCTTTGCAAAAACTCTGTGTTTTATAATAGGAAGTTTACCCCATGTCTCTGCATTAGAAAAAACACCACTGCTGTTCTGTGAATGATTGTAACTTAACTTATGTTGCACAGTGAGAAAGACAGTGATATAATCTTACATATTCTAGATCCCCATTTACTGTGTTGGCCTTACAATGTTTTTGGGGTGAAATTTTAGGAAGTGGGAAGAAAGAACGGGCAGTTGTTATTCAATCCTATGTCATTTCTGTTTTAATATTGGATGCGGGCCCCAAGGGAGGAGATTTGGAGGTACCATGCCATTGTCCCTGTCCAAGCCTGGCTCGGTCTTTCTAGGGACAAACTGCCAAATAAATTAGAATAAAACAAAAGTTAAGTACAGGCAGTCCTTGACTTACAACAGTTCAGTTAGTGACCATTCAAAGTCACAACGGCACTGGGAAAAAAGCGACTTACGACCATTTTGCACACTTACGACCTTTGCTGCCTCCCCAAGATCACGTGATCAAAATTCAGACGCTTGGCGACTGGTTCATATTTATGACCATTACTGTATCCCAAGGTCATGGGATCCCCTTTTTGCGACCGTCTGACAAGCAAAGTCAAGCAGGAAGCCGGATTCGCTGAACAACCGTGGTACTAACTGATCAACTGCAGTGGTTCACTTAACAACTGTGGCAGGAAAAGTTGTAAAATGGGGGCAAAACTCACTTAGCAACAGAAAGTTTGGGCCCAATTATGGTCGTAAGTCGAGGACTACCTAGAGTTCTCTGTGTAGGGATTTATTTGAACTAGTTATGGGAACGAAGGTTTTGCTAGAGACTTCCTAAAGTCGTGGTGGCAAATCTATGGCACATGTGCCCGAGGTGGCACACAAAGCCATCTTTCCGGGCACACAAGCTGTCACCCAACTCAGCTGCGCATGCGCACCCGCCCCAGCTGGCTCCAGTGCGCATGTGTGCAATTCAGGGGACCCACCTGATCTTCAGAGCTCTCCTGCGCACGTACGTGCATTTGCGCATGCGCGTGAGAGTATTCGCGCGCAGTGCATGCCTGCGCAGACAGAGTTCACGCACATGCATTATGTGTGTGAAAACCATGTGTAGATGGTGCAATTGCATGCGCAGCACACGGGGGGCCATGCGAAACCTGCACGCATGTGCAGATGGTGCAATTGGGTTTGCAGCGCACAGGGGAGCCGCGCAAAAGCTGAGCGCATGCACAGATGGTGTGGTTGTGTGCGCACAAGCCATGCGCATGCGCAGATGGTGCACAGCGCACGGGGAGGAACTGCACATTAGCGTTGTTAGCAAGTGCATGAAGCGCGTATCTGTTTGGCACTCGGTGAGTAAAAGATTCGCCACCAGTGTTCTAAAGACTTCACTGCATAGGTCTGCATCTGGTGGCTGTCCTTAGAAAGTGGCCTTTAAATTCTTACCCCAGTTGATTATATTTGAAGAATGACCTGTTCATAGTAACTCATCTCCACCTCAGGATCCTGCTACGTATTTTATATATTCAGAGTTTTGAGCTGATGATTTATAAAGGGCTCTAGAGGTTAGGGCAAAGGGGCAAGTGAAATGAATCAGAAGAGCTGTGTGATTCCTTAGAAATATTAGTGGCTCATTTACAGCCTGCAAGATTTTAGATACTACAGTTTGCTACTTCCCGCATTAATTTATGTATTTGGAGTTGTGACTTTGTATTGACTTTAATTCATAGCAGCTTTGTGTCTTTTTAGACCAGAAAGGCAGAATACGGTTGTCCAGATAGTTAACTGTATCAGATATAATATTTGTTTTGATAGGTAAGAAAGGAAGAAGAATTAATTTAAATTTAATTTAATTTACTGCTGTTAAAGTAGCACTTAGCTGCCAGTTGCCTGCAATTACTGTGAGTTCAAATCTCACCAGGCTCAAGGTTGACTCAGCCTTCCATCCTTCCGAGGTAGATAAAATGAGGACCCGGTTTGTGGGGGCAATAAGCTGACTTTGTATAAAAAAGAACACCGCTTGGGGGGGGGGGCAAAAGCCCTACTAAGCAGGTATATACAAAAGTATGAAGGCTATTGCTTAATGCATTGTAAGCCGCCCTGAGTCTCCGGAGAAGGGTGGCATATAAATCGAACAAACAAACAAACAAACAAACAAATAAATAAATAAATAAATAAATAAATAAATAAATAAATAATTTTAGATGGGGAAAATATTGTGAAGGTACCTGACAGTATATTTATAACAGTACTCTAACGCTTTGGTTTTAAAATTGTAGTAGTATATTAAAAAAACAGTCTTAAAACAATTTTTAGTTGCCGAGTATTTCAGGCGTTTTATAGCTACCTTATTTTATTCAAGTTAATTGACCGGGTTTTTGTTTGTTTGTTCATAATACCCACATGTATTTTAGCTTCTGTTTCTATTAATGCATTTTCCCCTATTGTCATACTAATAATACTTTGATATATTTTATAGAAACATTTTTTTGTATTCTTACCTGGAATATATGTAAATCTTTATGGCTTACTGGTCAGTGGCCAAAATATAAGCTATTAATATACAAGAGGGCAAAAATTAATACAAAAATGACAGAAGAATTTCCTAATTCTTAAAAGAGATATAAGAATGTATTTAGGATCAAGTAAATTTCAATCAGAGACCCAATTTAGTATAATAATTAAGGCATCAGGCTAGAAACTGGAAGACCATGAGTTCCCAGCAAGTTTACCCTGGGCCAGTCACTCTCTCTCAGCCCTAGGAATCAGGCAATGACAAATCACTTCCAAAATCTTGCCAAGGAAACTGCAGGGATATGTCCAGACAGTCGCTAAGAATCAAAACTGACTTGAAGGCCCCAAAAATAAATAAATAAAATAACCAAACCCCAAAACAAATTCAATCTTGCTGAACGAGTATGGAGCTGTCATTGTATTGAACGTGGAAACCTTTCATCATGTAATCTTATCATCTTGAATTCTATCTGAAAGCCACTCTAAAACGTGCCAAATTAGATTCTTATTTGCAGATGTAACGGTACAGAAAGAGAGAGTAATGCTATGTTGTACTTAAGGCTGTTAAGCTTATTAAAGCTTAACATATCTTAAATAATGTGCCCTCGGAGTTGATGTCCAATTAGAGAAAATGAACAACAAAAAAAGAAGAAGCTAAATTTGGATTACCTTGTGTACATTTCATCGGAGGAATGGCACGGATATTTCCTTGTAGAGTTGCATTGAGCTGCTGCTATGCTAAGATAACTGATGTGAAAATTCTTTCCTCCGTAGGTTGATGGGAATATCAGCAAGATTTATTGCCAAAACCTTTGCTTGTTAGCAAAGCTCTTTCTTGACCACAAAACCTTATACTATGATGTTGAGCCATTCCTTTTCTATGTTCTCACCAAGAATGATGAGAAAGGGTGCCACTTAGTTGGATACTTCTCGAAGGTAAACGTTTGATCTTACCATTACCAGAGTGTCTTGCCTTTTATGCAGAATGTTTGTTAGGAAATGGCATTTCAAATGGGAAGGGACACATTTTTTTTCCTGTTTGAAAATAATGATGCCGTTATCCTTTTAAAAAAGTGTTCTGAAAGACATTGGATTCAGGTCAAAAATACAGGGCACACAGATCCCTTAAATCGCCCATGTTTGAAGCAAAATCTGACAGTATACCGTATTTTTCGGAGTATAAGACACACCTTTCCCCCCCCCCCAAAAGGGGGTGAAAATTTAGGTGCGTCTTATACACTGAATGTAGCTCCGCCCACCCACTGGCCCCCACCCTTTGGCCTCTGCCTCCCAGCAGTTACCTCCTTGCAAGCAAACAGCAAGAAAAAACAGCTTCTT
Source organism: Pituophis catenifer annectens (assembly GCF_029215685.1). Lineage (NCBI taxonomy): Eukaryota > Metazoa > Chordata > Lepidosauria > Squamata > Colubridae > Pituophis > Pituophis catenifer. The sequence goes on along the minus strand of NW_027256909.1, from coordinate 495,908 downwards.
TCAGCTTCAGCACAACGTAATTAGCACAAGTTTTTTTTTTTTTTTTTTTTATTTGATTTATATGCCGCCCTTCTCCGGAGACTCAGGGCGGCTTACAATGCTTTAAGCAATAAGTTGATTGGATCAGCGTCCCGACTCTCAGCTGATTTGCTCTCAGCTGTTTTGCTCAGGGCTCTGCTGCTTGCTGCAAAGAGGTAAATTGCTGGGAGTAGATTTTTTTTTTCCTTGTGCTAATCAAGCTATGCTGAAAACAAAAATGAAAGTAAAGCAGGCTGTTGGCTGTTCGCTGCAAAGAGGCAAAATTGCTCAGAGGCAGAGGGAGATTTCTTTTTCTTCTTTTCCTCACCAAAAAAGGTAGGTGCGTCTTATACTCTGGTGCATCTTATACTCCGAAAAATACGGTAATAATGTTTGTTCAGAGAAGGTGCTGCCTTCAGCCATTTAACTCTCCCTTACTTTATTGAGTTGCCTATTTCATATAATTTGTCACTTGCATATAGTATGTTCGATCTGTACTTCCCTCATTAGTTACCTGGAAGAAGTGGGATAAAATTATTTTTTTAAAAAAATAAAAGTAACTGGGTTTCGCAATCCTAGAACCTCAGACCAGACTTAAGGCTACGTTTTGTGAAGTCTAGCTCCCCAAAACCCAAGAACTGCTATGGACCCATGATCCGAAACAATATTTTTGCCACCGTCTTGGCTATTTACGCCTCCCTTTTCCAGCCTCCCACCCATGTTCTTCTTTCTTTTCAGGCTCAGATGAAGAGGATGCAGTGTGTGGGACCAGCAAAGTTGCCCCAGATTATCCCTGGTCCGGCATTGCCTTACGAAGTGTCTGAGCCTTACTCTATTGCTAAAGGAGTCCTGCTGTGAGTTGATCCATAGCTGTTTGTTGCTTAGATTTGTAGTTAGCAGGATGGGTTAAACAGAGGGAGGGAGTTATCTTCTAGCACTCGTCTTCATCTGTTTGCTGATTGGCCAGGAGTGACCACAGGGGCAGGGCCCAAAAAGTCAAGGTGTCAGCCGTGACGGTGTGATTGAAGTACGTAGAAAAGGATGGGACTTCGATGGCACAAGAACTGGCGCTTCTTGACTTCTTTGGTCTCTTCCCATACGGACTCCCCTGTCAAAGATTATTTCTTTTTTCTTTTTAAATTTCATGAAGTGTTTGCGTTCCCTTGCTCTACCTGAATACATTCCAGGGTGTTTTATAGAATAGTACAAAGAGATACATGTTTACGTGGCAGAATAGCAAAAGACTGGAATTATGTAAATTTCAAGGAGTTCTGAACCGAGAAGTGCTAAAAATAAGGAATAAGTCGTCACAATATGAGATTCCCGCCGGCAGTGAGGCTGAAAGATATCAGCAGTTGCTTAGCAGGAGATGCTCGGTGAGAATAAAACAGGCTGAATGTTACAAAAATGATGAGGGCATGATACTTTGTCCAAAATGGTGTCTTCTCAATAGCAGAAAAGACACTTGGACCAAGGTGGTTGAACATAAAATTTTTATGTGCTATTTTCTATCAAGTCCCAGATATAACGAGGGGACTTCAAGAGAGGACCAGCTGTTGGTGTACAAAGGTACAGAAACATAAATACAGGTAGTCCTTGACTTACGACTATTCATTTAGTGACCGCTCAAAAGCTACAGCAGCACTGAAAAAAGTGACTTGCAACTGGTCCTCGCACTTTACAACTGTCACACCATCTCCATGGTCACGCGATCAAAAATTGGGCACCTGGTAGCTGGCATGTAAACATCGCAGTGTCCCAGGGTCATGTGGCCACCATTTGAGACCTTCCTCAGTTGTCTTCTGGCAAGCAAAGTCAATGGGGGAAGCAGGATTTACCCAACTGCCACTCCTGTTCATTTAACAATTTAAAGATTCACTTAGGGGACGCGGTGGCTCAGTGGCTAAGGCGCTGAGCATGTCGATCGAAAGGTCGGCAGTTCAGCGGTTCGAATCCCTAGTGCTGCGTAACGGGGTGAGCTCCTGTTACTTGTCCCAGCTTCTGCCAACCTAGCAGTTCAAAAGCACGTAAAAAATGCAAGTAGAAAAATAGGGACCACCTTTGGTGGGAAGGTAACAGCATTCCGTGCGCCTTTGACGTTGAGTCATGCCGGCCACATGACCACAGAGACGTCTTCGGACAGCGCTGGCTCTTCGGCTTTGAAACGGAGATGAGCACTTCCCCCTAGAGTCGGGAACAATTAGCACATATGTGCAAAGGGAACCTTACCTTTATGATTCACTTAACAACCATGGCAAAACAGATCATAAAACGGGGTGCAACTCACTTAACCAACTGCCTTGCTCAACAGTCTCAGTTTGGTCCTAAGTCCAGGACTACCTGTAATAAAACCAGCCATTCTTGCTGAAAATCAGTGTTGATCCCCACAATCTAAAATGCACTGCAGCTTGGTGCCTCTTAATATTTTCCAAAGAAAATATTAAAATATTCCGAAAGAAAATATTCCAAAGAAATGAATGATTTCAAACCTTGCTTGGACTTTTTTCATTTCATTTTTTTTGTTTTGTTTTTGAAGACTGGACAGTCACCTGTCTGAAATGGTATAGGATCTCCTGCTTGAGCAGGGTGCTGGACCTTCCAGCTCTATTCAGAGACATTGTGGACACCTTCACGGTGGTGCTAAGAGGTCAGGCTACGTATTGTAGCCCCGTCAAAAGCTGCAGTACGAGTCTCAACTCTTCTGCACTGGACGAGTCTCGGCAGTTTAACCCATCTTGTTGGCTACTGATTTAAGCAACAGCTCCATAGGATTCAGGGCATCTTAGGCTTCTCTGCTCGTCCCAGGCACTCCAACCTTCCATCTGGATTTGCCCCTAAAAGGAGAGGGAAAAATGTGGCTTATATGAAGGGTAAGTTGTAAGTAAGCACAGATGAATGACATTGTACGTAATTGTTCCTCATTGTAGGACGAACCTATTAAGACCCTGGCCGCAGGTGCCATTTTTCTGGCTTTGTGGAACTCGACTCAATTTAGCTTCGTATCTGGTCTTAACTTGGTCCGTTTCTTAAAATTCTTCTTTTTGAAATGGGAATATAACCTGGCAGTGATGGCATTCTCTCCCAATGTTTTTATGTTTGCTTTCCACATGAAGTGTGGGATAGCTGACACACGATCACTCCCTTTGATTACGTTTCAATATGTGCACATCAGTTTTTCCTCTTTCAGTGAAAATTCTTGAGTTCTATCGTACTGTATTTGTTAATAAAGACAAACGGAAATACTCATAGTAATAATGGTGCAAATTAATAATGAACTGATAATAAATGATAAGGGCGCAAATTAAAGAGTGGGTTTTTAAATTACGCAGAAGGCTCCTTTTTCCTGAGTTATGTGTGAAAACCCCCTGCCGCAATTTCTCATGAAAGATGTCCATCGCAGGAGGAAGCTGTGACAGTGTTCCAATATGCACTGAAAAAAATTACATTGGAATGGGAAAAAAATGGCACTATGGGTAGGTAAAAGTGCCTGTGGCACCAATCTGCCTTCAGATGTTGTTCTTAGTATTCAAAGCATCGCCTGGCATTCTTCTTCTTCTTCTTCTTCTTTTTTAATAGTATTTCAATTGAAAACTAGAAGCTGGCATACTTCTCTAACCATTTTTATTTACATAAATGCCTCTGGGCCTCCAGATAGACTCTCAAGATTTGCTTGAAAAAGAAGTATTAGAAAACTACAGCCCAGTGCTTGGTTTAGGAGTGTATCCATTTGATTTACTAAGATTAAGAGCCCGCGGTGGCACAGTGGTTAGAATGCAGTATTGCAGGCTACTTCTGCTGCCTGCCAGCTGTCTGCAATTTGGCAGTTCCAATCTCACCCGGCTCAAAGTTGACTCAGCCTTCTATCCTTCTGAGGTGGGTAAAATGAGGACCCAGATAGTTGGGGCAACATGCTGACTCTAAACTGCTTAGAGGAGCTGTAGAGCACTGTAAAGCGGTATATAAGCCTAAGGGCTATTGTTATTGCTGTCCAGAATTGGGGGGAAGATACTGATAAGCAAGATAGCGGAAGAGCTGGAGCCAAGAAGCTCCAACCTTGGCAACTTCATGATTTGTGGATTTCAATTCCCAGAATTCCTCAGCCAGACACACTGGGAGTTAAAGTCTGTAAATTGCCAATTTTGGAGACCCCTGCACTAGGCCAAAAATGAACTCCTCCCTCAAAATATGGGATTGGGAATTTAGCCTACCCATGGCTATAATTGTCCTCCTGGCTGGCCTACATGAGGTGACGAGCAGCTGCAATTCCAAAACATGCGTTTCGTTTCAACATAGGAGATTTAGTAAGGTGTTCTTTTCCTGTCTTCCATTGAGTGGTTCATCTCTGAGATGATGCACCAGCCACTCTGAAAGCCCAACTGCAAATGCTGCAGCAGTGGTGCCCACACACGTGCCCACACACGTCTGCCCGACATGTGGCAGAACAGTCCGTGCCCGTAAAGGCCTTACCAGCCACCTGTGGACACACTGTGGACAGTCCACAACCTGCTAGATGTCAAGATCCTCTTTGAACACGATGGACGAACATCATCATCTCAGAAACAAAAATGGTGTGTGGGCCACTTCTCTTTCTTCCAAAACCCATCACCCGCCCAATTTTGCACAACTTTCTGAGTCCTGAGTAGGATCACCCAAACGCATTAGAATCTCTTTGGAGTTTCCCCGTGCCATTGCTTTGGGACTGAGTTCTGCAGCCCTGCATTAGAATTAGAATTAGAATTATTTACTGGCCAAGGGTGATTAGACACACAAGGAATTTGTCTCCTGTGCATAAGCGCTCAGTGTACATACTGTATTGATGGATCGTTATCATAGTCATTGTAAAAATACATTCATACATTATTCTTCACACATGAATGAAACAGCATAAAACAAAAAAAGGCACAGACCAGAAGTTACTGAATGTCTTCTTTGCTTTTTCTGCATTTCTCAACTCCAACAACTGTAAAGATGTGTGGACTTCAGCTCCCAGAATTCCTCAGCCAGCATGCTGGCTGAGGAATTCTGGGAGCTGAAAGTCCACATATGGAGAAATGCTGGATGTTCTGCATTCCAAATTCATCCCCTCTTCTTTTGCTTGGCTGGTTCCAGCTTCTTTTCCCAATTGTTAGAAGTCTGACAGAAGGACCATCTGTTCACTAGAATAAATAGATTCTTAACGTCTGATTAAAAAAAAAAAAACCCTGAGCAAATCTTAATGAAATATAGTTTGCTTGTTATCTATTCACAACAGTTTATTCAAGGGGTTTCTGATTTGCATTTTGTCTGCTTCGGAGTACACCAGATAGATCTTCTGGGCACTTTTGTTCCATCATTTACATTAATTAATTTATTTCCTTACTCTTTTCATTCCTTTTAAAATTTGAGAGTCTGATGACCATTTTGTTTTACTGATTCTGAGTATTTTATTTGCATTTTATATATCAGAGGTCTTCAAACTTGGCAGCTGTAAGACTTCAACTCCCACCCAGCTCTGCTGGCTGGAGAATTCTGGGAGTTGAAATCCATGAGTCTTAAAGCTGCCAAGTTTGGGGACCCCTGATATAGATCTACATACACAAGGAATCATCGATTTACAACAGTTCATTTAGTGACTTCACAATTAGAACGGCACTGGAAAATGTGAGTTATGACCATTTTTCACACTTACGACCATTGCAGCATTCCCATTACTAACTTAATAACTGCAGTGGTTCACTTAATAACTGTGGCTTGAAAGGTCGTAAAATGGGGCAAAATTCACTTAACAAGACTTGTGGACTTCAACAACAGAAATATTGGGCTCAATTGTGGTCGTAAGTTGATGACTGACTCTCTCTCTCTCTCTCTCTCTCTCTCCCATCCATCCATCCATCTATCTATCATCCATCTATCCTCCCTTTCTTTCTATCTCTTCCTATTCTTCCACTCATCTATCCATCCATCCATCCATCATCTATCTATATCTATCCCCTCTCTCTCTCTCTCTCTCTCTCTCTCTCTCTCTCTCTCTCTCTCTCTCTCTCTCTCTCTCTCTCTCTATCTCTAGAGTTAAAGATATCTAACAATAAAGAAGCGAAAGTCCATTTATGGATAAGATATTGGGGGTGGGTGAGGGTAGAAATAAAAAATGATCTCAAGTATAATATAAAGATTAAAGTTCCCTCTGAATTGAACTCAGCTATACTCCAAGTAACCACTCCGGGTAGCTTTTCTTGTTGACAATGCAGAAGGGCTCTGCTTGGTCTTGTGTGGGTAGTTTTATGATTTCCAATTCTACTCTGCAGCCCTGGGATTTCCTTCATTCAAGTATTCACCAAGATTTGTTTGTTTGTAAGTAGGAGCCAATAGCTTTCATGCTTTCCTTTAGAGCAGGGGTCTCCAACCTTGGCAACTTTACGACTTGTGGACTTCAATTCCCAGAATTCCTCAGCCAGCGCATGCTGGCTGAGGAATTCTGGGAGTTGAAGTCCACAAGTCGTAAAGTTGCCAAGGTTGGAGACCCCTGCTTTAGAGCAATCTTGGTCTATTTCCCCAAGAGCCAATTTCTGTCTTACTGCTGTCATTGTTCAATTAAAACAACAACATGCCCTGTAATGAGCACCAGCCAGCCATTTACCTCAAGTTAACTCGCTCACTCAAAATTCCTCACTTTGTAGAAATAATGGGCTATTTCCCATTGATGAGGAAGAGCAGACATATGAGCTAGCAGTTATGCACACTAGGCAAATGCTGATGTGTGTGTGTGTGTATGTGTGTGTGTGTAAAAAAAAATCAGGATGGCTTTTCTGCCTGCCATCTTGGTTATTTTGATCAATGGGCCAATTAGAAAACCTTGTTGACATTGTTTAGATTTCCTCATTATTTTTGTTTCTTTGTTCACTTTTTTTTTATTTTGAACATAAAAACATTGGTGTTTTGGAACACTTGCTCCAAATATTGCAGGTATAAAAAATATTGCAGGAAAACATGTAAGTGTCAGGAATGTTGCTTAAATGTGAAATGCTACATGAGTCAGATTTCACTAAGGGCCTCATTCAGGACAACGCCAAAAAATACATTTTGTTAGGCTCTGTCCTCTTGGCAGAAGAAGGAATCGTGAGCCAATTCATTCAGCGAACGATGTGAACAAAGTTCTTAAGAGGATCAGAGCTACGTAGATCTCTGAAAGTAATTATGCTAAGTGGCTTGCAGATTTCCTTTAGACACCGAATTCATAAAATTGCAGATGGAAATAGATAGCCATTGTAGATAGATAGCCAACTGTGCCAGAAGAGGACCAGGCCTGCCTAAGTACAAATTTATATCGGGCACAGTTGTGAGTTCGTTCTATTGATTCCTTTTGCGTAAGAAAAGATAGTAAATTATACTAAATTGGGCATGATTGACAGCTTTCCTGGATGGAGGACTACAATTCTTTTTTTTTTTTCCTGAGTGGCTGGTTGGTAGGTTGTAGATTGTCATCAAAGGAGGGAGTGATGAAGATGGCTCTGCTGTCATCCTGTGGGTGGATGGAGAGAGGGAATGAAGGCTTTGGAGTCCCACCCACCCCCTCTTTCTTTTTGTAGTTTACTCTGAGAGGCATAATTCCCAACATTCAGAGGTTTTGCCACCAAATTTCATGGATGGCATCTCAGGAGCTGCAAATAGGGTGCTGGGACCCATCTGCAGCCGGAGAGGTTGTCCACTCCTATTTCCGAAGGACCATGGATGTAGCCGGTCATCTCATAAGCTCCATTTTGCTTTCCTGGTTTTCCTCCTATCCCACACTCACTGATCTCCTTAAAAATATGTATGTGGGGGGAGGTAAACTTCCCACCCGCCACAGTGACACAAACATTCCCCTCCCCTTCCTGATTCTAGAAGACTCCAGGTGGCAAACTTCATGGTTTTGATTTACTAGTAAGATATTCCCTTGAACCAACCTTTCTTCATCCTGACTTCAATCACATGGTAAGGACAGTGGTGGAAGCCATCTTTTGCATTGGGCCTTCAGGCCTGCCACATTTACTACTGTGGGAAACTGGGAGGGGAGATTGTATGGAACCAGGGTGATATGTAGTCATAATAACATTCCTTTCTCAGAGAGTCAAGGACATCTTGCCCTGCACCTGAATGGTTGGAACTGGGAGTCATCTCCAGTTGGGACAGTGCTTGGATTGGACCATGTGATGGACTTGTGGGTGTTGGGCAGGGACTTGGACTTTCCTTTGAGTGGGGAAAACCTGGAAGCTTTCAGATTCGGGTTTTCCTAGATGCACCAATATGACATCTCTAATAAGAGCCTTGGTAGTACAAGGGTTTGAGGCACCCTGTTATTAAGCTGCTTAAGACCAGCTGCCTGCAATTACTGCAGGGTTCGAATCTCGCCAAGGCTCAAGGTTGACTCAGCCTTCCATCCTTTCTAAGGTAGGTGAAATGAGGACCCAGTTTGTGGGGGCAATAAGCTGACTTTGTATAAATATACAAAAGGATGAAGGCTATTGCTGAGCACATTGTAAGCCGCCCTGAGTCTTCGGAGAAGGGCGGCATATAAATCAAATTTAAAAAAAAAAAAAAATAGAACTTTGAGGAAACTCAAGCCTTGGAGTTTTCTTTCGTTGGAGGGGGTTACTTGGAACCCTGATAAGCGTCTTAGCACCATGGAAGGTTCCCTCCTGTAGACAGGCCTCTCTCAACACATGTGAACCCCTGACCAATCATAGAAAGTGTCCCAGGATCTTACTTTGAGGTTAGCTTCCTACAGTCTCTGTAGGAGACATTTTTGGAGGAATTTTTATTTTGTCTGATCTTGGGTGATGTTCCAAACAGAACTGGTATGCTTAAGATTCCAGAGTATAACTTTATTGTAGATAAACAGTTGTGCCAGGCAATGTTGGCGGATGAAATAAAAACGGAAAGCAGTCGTTTTGATACACGTGGCCTTTGATCCACCCTATATGAATGAATGCTTTGGGGTGGGGGGGTTACCTCTTTTGCATAATTCCTATGGGGGGAAAATGGGGAAGGATAAATATCCATCTTCTCCCCCCCCCCCCCACTTTTTTTTTTAATTTGATCGCACAGTTCCTTTCGGATTCGTCCCCCTCCCAGTTCTTCATTCATAAAACACAGAATCTTTCGAGTTTTGGTCTCCTTTGCCTTGTTCTGCTTTCTGAGGCATAGCGTAATCTCAGTTTTCACCTGTTGCTTTCTGGGATAATGTTCAAAGTTGAACGCGGGTGGGGGTGGGGAGGCAAAAGCAGCCCCTTCACGATATTTTCAGCCGTCTCCCCTGTTTCCTCTTTTCCAGGAAAAGCTCTGCCAGCAGAAGTACAACGTCTCCTGCATCATGATCATGCCCCAATACCAAAGGCAAGGATTTGGGAGGTTCCTCATCGATTTCAGTAAGTGAAGGGCTGCCTTTGCATTCCTTTGAATTTGGGAAGTAGATATTGCAGTGGGAAACCAGCAAGAGCAACGGTGCTTTTCTGTGCATAGATAATCGGCTTTTCTGTACCTAATTGCATCCGGGCAGAATAAGTCTATTAAAAGAAACATCTAATCCTGTGTATATACCTGAAGCAGCAGACGCCTTCTCCCTTCGCAGGGATATTAGCTCTCGGTGTTGTTAGGTTGAACGAATTGTCTAAATTGCATTCCTTTCACATTGTTCATTAATACTGAGAGAAGCCGTGATTTGTCATTAAAGTAAGAAGGTAATTTAGGACCTTCTTCAGTTCCTAGATTTCTTTTTAGCGTAAAGTGTACCTTAGTTGAGCAGTACTTAAAACGGAGCATAACGTTTTAGGCTTTTGTTCCTTTCAAAAACGTAATTGTCTCCTGTCTGAAAGAGATAATACTTCTTGGAGCACGCTGTAAAAAACGGTATATCCTGATTTTAATTTTTTTTTTTTTTAAATCACGCACTTAGCCAGCCGGCAGATTTTGAACAGCTTAAATTATTACCTCTACTGCTTCTGTATAGTTTTTATCGAAAGGCAGGAAAACAAAACGTAACCAATAAACAGACTAAACGGTTAAACCAGGAGTGTCAAACTCGATTTCATTGAGGGCTGCATCAGGGTTGTGTTTGACCTTAGGGGGTTAGGATGGCCAGCTCAACATCACTTGTGTGAGGGGTTCCTGTGGTGCCCCAAGTGTTCTGTCAGTGAAAACGGATTCCCGAACTCTGTTTTCGGCTGCGATGGACTCCTGCAACCCTTTGCCAGTGAAAACTGAGCTCGGGAGGGTTGCCTGCAGCCCTCCTGAGCTCCATTTTCCCTGGCAGAGGCACAGCGAGCCGGTCTTTTGCTGTTACCAGGGCGGCCCTGCGGGCCAGATCTAAGCATCCCGCGGGCCTTAAGTTCGACACCCCTGATTTAAACCATGCAGTTAAAAAACAAACAGCAGTAGATGCAAGCATTTCGTACTGACTAGTCAATACCAAACTTACAATAACACAGTTAAAAGCGACATAGAACATAGGGTCTAGCGAGAGCGTTATTTAAACATACAACGTATGCGGAGACCAGCCCATGACAAACCTTAGGCCCACGGAAGTTGTAGATTGACGTACAGTTGTTTCTGCACACACAAAGGAGGTTTCAATCGATTGATAACAACTGCTTCGGCGAAACGTAGAACATCAGAGTTCCTGTGGCGCAGCAAAACTTTGAACACAGTGTTTGAATCGACTTGGTGACCGGTAGCTACCGTGCTTCCCTGAAAATAAGACCCTGTAGTATATTTTTTTAACCCCGAAATAAGCGCTTGGCCTTATTTTCGTGGAGGTCTTATTATTTTGGAGTGTATGGAGCAAGATGGGGCTCCTCTTGCCATCTTACCTGAATTCCAGCTCTCTCCCTAACCCTAACCAGAGGAAATGGCGAGGACCGGCTACGCATGCATTTAAATATTTTTGGGGGAGGGCTTATTTTCGGGGGAGGGCTTATTTTACCGCATGCGCTCAAAAGCCCGATTGGGCTTATTATCAAGGGATGTCTTATTTTGGGGGAAACAGGATAGTATATGTCTCGCGATAATAGAAGAAGACATTTTGTGGCCATGGTTTGCAATTTAGATTAAAGGTTGTGTTATCACTAAGAAAGGACAAAGACAGTGTCTGTTCATGCATTTTATTCTCAGGGGGCAGATGGCACAGGTGGGATACTGTCATCCATAGTGTACGTAATGCAGGTCAGAATGAAACTTCAGAAAGGGATGTTCCAGGTGCCAGGAAGAAGGCTTGGGTGGGGAGATGGGCAAAGTTCCAGGCAGAGGCAAAATCTTTGAAGGGAGTTATGGTCCCATCCAGAGGTGGGTGTCACATAATGTAACAATCGGTTTGCCAAGCACCGAAAATGTGAGCGTGCACGCGGCTTCAAAAACACGGCAATCATATAGGATAGGATAGCGCCAGGGCAGGTGGGTGGGACCAGCTGCTGGTCGGAACTACCGGTTTACCTGAACCGGCCTGAACCAACAGCAGCCCATCTCTGGTCTCGTCCCTTCCTGTCCCCCCGCCCATCCATCGTAGCATAAAACAAAACCTCTACAGTTCCTTTAGTGACTGTTCAAAGTTATAACTGAAAAAAGTGACTTATGACCGTTTTTCATCGTTACGACCTTCATAGCATCCCCAAGGCCATGTGATCAAAATTCAGATGTTTGGCAACTGGTTCATACTTATGACCGTTGCTGTGTCCCAGGGTCACGTGATCACCTTCTGTGACCTTTTTTCATCGTTCTTCTCAATTAGCAACTTTTTAGTATTCTTTAAAGTAATTCTTAAGGTCCAGCTCCTTAGGCGTCTTCAGAGAAAGGAGAAGCTTACAGTCCCAAAGCAACTTCTTTTTTTTTTCTTTTACCTTTTGACTTGGTGCTGCTACAATGGTGCTGAAAAGGTTACTTTATGACTGATCCTCGCATCCTGCGATCCCATGATTGCCATTCGCGCACTTCACAGCCAGTGCTGTGACCCAGGCCCAAGTAGGTATTATCAGATGCAATCAGTTCGAAACAAACGGTTTTTATTAGAACGGCTGAGAATTAACTTATTCTCAGCGTAGTCCAAACTAATTCAAAACAAATTCTTCATAACACAATTCTTCAGCCTTATCACCAACCTTGGTTTAATTAGGCAACCTGCCAAAGGCTTTTCTTGGCAAAAGTTCAGCAGCAGAAGACCCCGACAAGAATAAATGCAGCAAGACAAGAAACAAATCTATCAACATTGTTTTCCGACAAAGAGCCCAAAAGCCATTGCTGGTCTTTTAAGCCTTATGGGAGGGGCCAATCATCTCCTGGCCTTTCTCCCGAGTCGTCCTTTTTGCTTTAGCTGCTCTTGCCTTCTGGCAGCTCTTCTCATACGTGCACTAGGAACAGGCTCCTCCTGTTCCTCTGCCTCTCTGCTATCAGTCTCTGGAGCCTCCGGAGTCCACACATCACTCCCAGATGGCCCTGGCCCCATCTCTGCCTCCGACGCAGAGCCCTTATCCAGGCCTTCACCAGCCTCCAGGACTGGCCCATATTCTTCTTCAGCCTCCTCACTGTCCGACTCCGCTGCCAGCTCCACAGGCTGCCGGCGGACCACAACAGCCAGCTTCCAACAAGCAGTCAATAGAGAAGCCAGCAATAAAAATCACATGATATACATATCCCAAGATAATGTTGCAGGATCCAATCTGGTCCGTCACCAGGACCAGAGTTTTAGTCTTCCAAGCTTTCAGACTCGTGTTGAAGCTCATCCTCGGGGAACTTCTCTGTATTGGAATGTATAATTTGAGCTATTTCTGTGATAGCGAACCTATGGCATGCGTGCCAGAGATGGCACACAGAGCCCTCTCTGTGGGCACACGAGCCGTCACCAGCTGCTTTTCTGGTTTCTGGCGCGCTCATGCTAACCGGCCAGCTGGTCTTTGCGGATGCCGGAGCACCAGAAAATGGCCCAAAAAAAGGGCCCAAAAACAGGCCGTGTTCTGGGCCGTTTTCCAGGCCAAAAAGGTTCCGAAAAACAGCCTGAAAACAGCTGAAAAACGGCCTGAAAAACGGGCAGCACCAGTCAAAAAACAGGCACGCATGCGCTGGCCACCTGGTCTTCGGGTTTCCTGAGTTTGGGTGCGTGCAAAGACCAGCTGGCCGGCACGCATGCGCATGCCAAAAACCCAAAGATCATCTGGCTGGCGCGCATGGTCTTCGGGTTTCCGGTGCTCCGGCATGCGCATTCCACTTTGGGCACTCGGTGCCAAAAAAGTTCGCCACCACTGAGCTATTCCATAGGTAGTATTTATGTGGTGCCTGGTTCTGTGTGGCCCCCTAGCTTTGATTGGGGTATTGATGGGTGGCCACTAAGTCGTTGGCTGTTGTTTCCTTTTCCTGCCAAATCCTCAGTTCCTAAGTATTTGATAAGCTGATCATAAATCAACAGGTAAGATAACCAAGGAAGTGATCGAAGCCTGGGAAATGGAGTTAACAGGAGTACTGATTTACCACCAGCTTATTTTAGGAGCCAAGAACTTGGCAACACAAAGAAATAGCCAATCGCCGGCCATCAAAACATCAATCAACCAATTGGAAGAATAGAATATAGAATAAAATAGAATTCTTTATTGGCCAAGTGTGATTGGACACACAAGGAATTTGTCTTGGTGCATATGCTCTCAGTGTACATAAAAGAAAAGATACATTCGTCAAGAATCATAAAGTACAACACTTAATGATAGTCATAGAGTACAAATAAGCAATCAAATCATATTAGGAAACAGTCAATATAAATCGTAAGGATACCAGCAACAAGGTTACAGTTATACAGTCATAAATGTGAGGAGATGGGTGATAGGAACGATGAGAAGATTAATAGTAATGCAGACTTAGTAACTAGTTTGACAGTATTGAGGGAATTATTTGTTTAGTAGCGTGATGGCATTCGGGAAAAAAATTGTTCTTGTGTCTAGTTGTTCTGGTGTGCAGTGCTCTATAGCGTCGTTTTGAGGGTAGGAGTTGAAACAGTTTATGTCCAGGATGCGAGGAAGGCATCACAAATCACAAGTTATAGCAATAGCACTTAGACTTATATACCGCTTTATAGTGCTTTACAGCCCTCTCTAAGCGGTTTTACAGAGTCAGCCTATTGCCCCCAACAATTTGGATTCTCATTTTACCCACCTCGGAAGGATGGAAGGCTGAGTCAACCTTGAGCCTGGTGGGATTTGAACTCCCAAATTGCAGGCAGCCAGTAGTCAGCAGAAGTGGCCTGCAGTACTGCACTCACCACTGCGCCACCGAGGCTCATAGTTATGAGTCATCTGATGTCTCACTTAACACCCATGTTGGTGAGCAACAGATTGGCTGGCCTCTATTGAAGTCATTAAACAAGGACTATCTGTACTGCAGTTGATATTAATATATTACTTGGGTTTTGACAATGATTTGTAGTCTTTAAAATTGTATTTCATTATTGTAAACCCGGTAAACCCTCTTTGCTGCTTGTAAATTCCCTGTTCACTTCGTGTTTTATCTTTCTGAATTTTTTTCTCCTTTTTCTTTCATCTATCTTATTTTCTCCCCCCGCCACCCCCCCCCCCAAATGCTTAATTCAAGTCACATTTAATCACATTTTTTAAAAAAAGAAACTTGACATTTCTGGCACTGTAGAGTTTCTTCTCCGTGATCTGTGTTGTCAAAATTGAAATTGGGAAGAAGATGGATATAAGTAGGAAGTTTTGTTTTGCATTAGCGGTGGTCGTGAAAAAGAGATATTGCTAATCACTTTCTTTCAGAATATTCATGTTTGACATTTCAGAAATTACAGAAGGGACTTGAGTGCTGCTAGAAAACTTTAAAAAAATCTTTTTCAAAAGCCTGCCTCCTCTTTCTAAATTGGAACCCAGCAGGGATCATCGTCAGAGAGTATTCAGGAACTGAATCAAAACGACGGCTGACATTTCTCTTCTGATGAAAAAGGCGATGTTTGAAATGCAAAATTTAAATTGGGAGAATGCTTAATACGGTGTCTTAATTCTGATGAACCAGCTTACCTGTTGCTTCATCAAACTCAAGGTGAAGCAACAACTGCTGCCAGGTCTCAGGAATGTTTTTATGAAGAAGTGTGTCAGATTATTCATGAACCGGCAGAGACATAGTAACAAGGTCAGCCAGTGAATAGGCATAGCAACTAAGTCAGCCAATTGGGAGCTGAGACAGACTGGAGCCAGAGCGTGTCTTAGTCTGCAGCTTCCAAGTCTGTGCTGAGAATCGAAACTGAAACCAGTGTGTGAGCTTGTCTGCTCTGCTGAAATGAAACTAACTGTTCCCTCCTGCCTTGTGTTCTGCCTGCAACTTCTACCACATTGAAGGAATCAACTATTGGTCTTGTAAATACTTCATCTGTTGTTATGTATATAAAGAAGTTAATGAATCCAGCTGAATCAGTTATCTGGGTGTGCTTCTGGGTTTGAAACTCTGATAAAGTGTATTTTGATTGCTTAACATCATGGATGGGGTATGAGATGAGCAGGTGGTGGTGTCAATCACGTCATCAGTTTGGAGTCTCCGTGCCCCTTTAAGAGACCTAAGTCCAGCTCTCCTTAAAGTCTGTTGATAATTCAAAAGTACTACAAGTTTATTTCATGCTACCTATACCAAAGAATCTGAAATAGTAACATTCAAGGAGAATTGGCGACTATCTGTCGCCAATTCGCCTCGGATGTTACTATTTCAGATTCTTTGGTATAGGTAGCATGAAATAAACTTGTAGTACTTTTGAACTCTATCGTGGCTTCTGGTTTCTAACTTCTTGCACCCGACATGAACTCTTTTACTCCAATTCAAGATTCCTAACCAAAAAGTGTTTATCGATAGAAGAGAATATTTATAGCTCAGGATTGAACTGTGGATTTCTTGGTGCTCTCTGAGCTTGATGGTTTTCTTGCAGACGTTTCATTACCAAACTAGGTAACATCATCAGTATTAGAAGGGAGTGGAGTTTGCTCTTATTTTCATATACTAGTGGCTTACCCTGTCAGTGTTGCTGTTTTTTTGAATTTTTTTTTTAATAAACAAAACATAAAACAAATCCATCATCCATTACAATTGCCTTGGTGGCGCAGCAGACTAAAGTGCTATTAAGTAGCACCAGCTGCCTGCAATTACTGCAAGTTCAAATCTCACCAGGCTCAAGGTTGACTCAGCCTTCCATCCTTTCGAGATAAGTAAAATGAGGACCCAGATTGTGGGGGCAATAAGCTGACTTTGTATAAAAAAGAACACCGCTTGTGGGGGCCGAAAGCCCTACTAAGCAGGTATATACAAAAGTATGAAGGCTATTGCTTAACGCATTGTAAGCTGCTCTGCGTCTCTGGAGAAGGGTGGCATATAAATGGAACCAATAAATAAATAAAAAATAAATAAATAAATAAATAAATAAATAAATAAATAATCAGTGTGTCGGTCAGTTGCAAATCTTTTGTGCTTCATCCCCATATTCAGAATTTACTAATTATCTAATTTCTCATATTGTCAAACAGATCAACATCCCCGTTTATCATTTATTTAACTATGGCTTTATCGCTTCATAAAAATTATTTTCAAATATTGTATTTATAACATTCATTTCATATATCATATTTCATTTCCATGTTTTATTTTCTAGCCATTGATAAAATAAATCCCATATCTTATAATACTGTTTATTTTCTTGTTCTCTAATTTCAAATGTCAATTTATTCATTTCAGCACATTCCATAATTTTCTTAATAACTTCATCTTGCGTTGGTATTTTCTCATTTTTCCAGTTTTTAGCAAACACAATTCTACCCTGTCAGTGTGGATCAGTTGTTTCACAAAAAGTGTTTTGATTGGTGCCGGGTCTTTACAGTCTCAGGCAGAGAAGGGCTATTCTGCACCCCTCCCTCAAATGTTCTTTAAAATACAGAGTTTCCCAGCATTCCTTTAGGAACCTCCAGCCTGCAAACCATGTTTACTCATCCTAAAATGAATCCTCTTTACCTGGAGCTTCAAAATTTGCTGTTTGCTGGGGAGGTGTGTACAGGGGTGGGTTCTAATTTTTTTTACTACTGGTTCTGTGGGCGTGGCTTATTTTGTGGGCGTGGCTTGATGGTCATGTGACAATTCTTTAGGATTTGGCAGAGGTACTGGTCTACCAGGCTTTTAACTGCTTGCAGAGCTGTACCGATGTACCCATTTATTTTTTGCAGGCACTGGTCTACCCATTTATTTTTGCAGGCACTGGTCTACCCATTTATTTTTGCAGGCACTGGTCTACTCATTTGTTTTCTTTTAACACTGATCAGCTGTAGGGCGGCCCTTTGAAGCCCCGCGACAAGAGTTTTAAAAGTTTTTTTTCCTCTAGCCATCAGCTGGGACTCAGGAGGCAGCAATAGATTGGGGGTGGGGCCAAATAAAAGGTAAGAATAACGCTGGAGGGGGCGGGGGGACAGAACCGGTTCAGTGACATCATATCGTTACCGCTACCGGCTCGGGAGAACTGGGCCAAACTGGGAGGAACCCACCACTGGGTGTGTAGCTAAAAGTCAGTCTACATTTAGTGTACATCTGACTTTGGGGTATTTCTTCATAACCAAACAAAAGTGTATTTTCTCTGCAGTTCACACTCCTTGCTCGCTGGATCTGGATGTCACAAAGCAAAGTCCACATTTTGTAGTTAACCCCCTGCGCCCTGTTTTGGCTGGCAGAGTGCTGCAGGAGGCTGAGTGCTGACACGCCCCCTCAGCCACGCCCCCTGCCCATGCCCACCCAGCTGGTCATTAGGGCAGAGAACCAGTTGTTGAATTATTTGCAGCCCACCACTGCATGCATATGAACCTCAATGAACCCCAACTTTATTCAGACATGAAACAGAACACAGGCACGCATTGTAATATGCAAAATCATTGTGCTCCGGAGACAACTGTTTGGTTTTTCTCTGTTGCTTGTTTCTGCATTTCTTTCCCATTCTTTTTTGAATGCAGTGATCAGAACTATACCCAGAAAGCCAACTGCAACTGCACATCATTGATTCAAGCACGTCATTTTACCTTCTATCCTCTTCCTAACGATACCTTGGATAGAATTTGCCTTTTCTTTTCTCAACACCCACACAACGGATTGTCACTTTCATTCGCTGTGATTCCCTCTGAGCGCTTTGGCAGAAGGATAATTAAGAGAAAGATCAAAGCTACGTGACGCACTACATTCTCCTGGCACAGGAAATGGAGTGACTCGCTCCGTGAATCTGGATTTTTGAGGCTGCTATAGCTAAGAGGGATGATTAATGTTTCTTCGTGGGAAACATTCGTAACTCAAGGACTACCTGTAGTCATCCTATTGAACCACCTTATCGGAAAGACCTGATACTATTAGCTTTCTTGAGGCTTCAAACCATTGGCAGTCCCATTTCATTTCAACCTGTGCACTTGGAAGAAAGCAACCATTTGACAGAACAGGCATTTGGGTGAAGGATGATGTGTGTCATGCATTTTAAGAGCGGCAAGCCAGACTCTTAAGTTGCCAAAGATTTATAAGGAAGAATTAGATGGATTTACAGACTGCATATTTCGCTTTTTTACTCTACTCAGCCTTTGTCCTAAAATTAGAAGCGCCCCACTTTCAAGAAGGCACATAACCAGTTTAGACCAGGCAAAATCATCTTTTTATAGGCATCATGATGAACCAGCAGTTTTGAATAACTTATTTTGCAAGATGATATTGGCATTAGGTTTGCTTTCCAGAAACAATCACAGAGAGTTTTATTTACTGAGATTTATTGTGACTAGTCCTGTCTTCTTAGCCCAACCTACATCACAGGCAATTTGAGGAGAAGGAGATACCTTGAGCCCCCCGAATGAAAAAGGGAATGTTAACCTGATAAATGTATTTCAAGTAATATTTCCTCTTGGCTGGCTGGGAGTTGAAATTCACATGTCCTATTGCTAAGGTCCAGAAACTCGGTCTTAGGGACTTGGGTGTGTAGGAGCATTCACAAATCATGTGTAATTTTGTCTTGAACGTTTAAGATTTTCTGAGCAGTAGAACTGGTTTATTGGAAAATTAAGAAAATAAGCTCTTGAGAGACCCTTGAACTGAGGGGAATAATAAGCCTATTCAATTAAGTTCTCCATAATTGCTGTTCTGAAGATATTTAGGAGAGACAAAAGATACTCTTCTGCTGTGTGAGATGTGTATTTCTCTACGTGAGTTTTGAAATTGTAAGGATGCATGTGGAATTACTGTACTTTTCGGAGTATAAAACACACTTCCACACACACACCCCTAAAAGAGGGTGGAAATGTTGGTGCGTCTTATACACCAAATACAACCATTTTTGTCCTCCTGAAACCCTGCCCCGCACTTCCCATTTTAGCCAAAAACAGGCCCGTTTTTTGCAAAAATGGGATGCACAGAGGGTTTGGGAGGCCTGCAGAGTGCTCCTGGGCGGCGGGGAGGGCCTCCCAAACCACCCACGCATCAGGTTTTTGCCCTCCCCAGCTCCCAGGAGCACTCTGCAGGCCTCCCAAACCCTCTGCGTGTCCCGTTTTTGTGAAAAAGAAGGCCTGTTTTTGGCAAAAACAGGACGCTTGGGCAGGGTTTCAGGAGGCCAAAAATGGCTGTATCCGGTGTATAAGACGCACCAACATTTCCACCCTCTTATAGGGGGAAAAAATTGTGTCTTGTACTCCGAAAAGTACGGTAATTCCACATGCATCCTTACAATTTCAAAACTCCCATAAACAGGACGCACAGAGGGTTTGGGAGGCCTGCAGAGTGCTCCTGGGGGCCTGGGAGGGCAAAAACTGGACGTGAGGAGGCCAAAACCTTTTTTTTTTCTTGTTTTCCTCTTCAAAATCTTGGTGCGTCTTATACTCTGGTGTGTCTTATAGTCCGAAAAATACAGTATACTTGGGTAATTTGAAAATTCAAAAAATGGAAAATGGTGGTTTTCTTATGCCACGAACTCCTTACTACATTCATTATATATTTAGATGTCTGTGACAGTGGTGAAATGTACAAGTTGTTACTACCAGTTCTGTGTGCAAGGCTTGGTGTGGGGTAATGTGACTGGACGTGGCCAACTTTTTTTTTTCTTTTAAAAACATTTTTTCTACAACCTCTTTAGCCGAAGAGGTTGTAAAAAAACTGCTTTTAAAAACCTCTGACAATCAGGCAACTCAGCTGGGATTGTCAGAGACTTTTAAAAGCATTTTTTCCTACAACCTCTTCGGCCAAAGAGGTTGTAGAAAAAATGCTTTTAAAAGCCTCTAATGATCTCAGCTGAGTTGTGTGATCATCAGAGGCTTTTTTTTAACTTTTAAAAGCATTTTTTCAGCCGAAGAGGTTGTAAAAAAATGCTTTTAAAAGCCTCTGACGATCCCAACTGAGTTGCCTGATCGGCAGAGGCTTTTTTTCTTTTAAAAGCCTCTGAAGATCCCAGCTGAGTTGCCTGATCATCAGAGGGTTTTTTTCTTAAAAATGCTTTTAAAAACCTCTAATGATCCCAGCTGAGCCGCGTGATCATTAGAGGCTTTTTTTTTTTTACTTTTAAAAGCATTTTTTTGGCTGAAGCAGTTGTAGAAAAAATGCTTTTAAAAATTAAAAAAAAGCCTCTGATGATTGCGCGGCTCAGCTAGGCATGGGGGGGGCAGGGATTTTTGCTACCGGTTCTCTGAACCACCCACCGCCATCGCTACCGGGTTGAGCAATCCGGTCCGAACCAGATGCATTTCACCCCGGTCTGTGATGAATATGACCTTTAAAAACAAAGCATGATGTAAGTTATCTTTTGATCTGAAATGGTTGAAATCTTGACAGTCCGTTGCTCGTTGTGTTAATGTTTTCATGAATGACAGCAAGTTTGGAGTAAAAAAATATATCTAATATTCAGTAAGATAGGAGTTTAAAGTAGCATATCTTCCAACTCAAATCTGATTTCATTGTCATCCCCGAACTTGGTTTGAAATCTGCCTCTAGCTAATTTGCTTTCCCCATCAGTTTATCATCCGAGCCAGATATACTGAAAAGAGAGAGTAATATGCTTGGTGTGGAAGGTCTTTGTATCCTAAACTCCCTTGCATAGCTTCTTCTCTAGTAATATTGTACTGTTAACTAGAGCATACAAAACATTTGCTAGACCAATTCTCGAATACAGCTCATCTATCTGGAACCCACACTGCATATCAGACATTAATACAATTGAGAGAGTCCAGAGATATTTCACGAGAAGAGTCCTCTACTCCTCTGCTCGCAACAGAATACCTTATGCCACCAGACTTGAAATTTTGGGCTTAGACAACTTAGAACTACGTCGCCTTCAGTCTGACCTAAGTACATAAAATTATCTGCTACAATGTCCTACCTGTCAATGACTACTTCAGCTTCAACCACAACAATACACGAGCACACAATAGATGCAAACTTAAGGTAAACCACTCCAAACTCGATTGCAGAAAATACGGCTTCAGCAACAGAGTGGTCAATGCCTGGAATGCACTACCTGACTCTGTGGTTTCCTCCTCAAACCCCCAAAACTTTAACCTTAGACTGCCTACTGTCGACCTCACCCCATTCCTAAATCTGTAAGGGGCATGCATAAGCGCACCAATGTGCCTACCGTCCTACTGTCCCCATTTATTCGTATCCATTTCATGTATTCATAATCATGTTTATACTTATGTCTGTTATCTAATACATGCTTGACAAAATAAATAAAATAAAATAAAATAACGTTTTCTGCGAGTGGCACATTGTGATTCTTCCCCTTGTTCTTTTCTGCTAGGTTATCTACTTTCTCGAAAAGAGGGACAGGCCGGATCGCCCGAAAAGCCTCTCTCCGATCTCGGCCGTGTCTCGTACTTGGCTTACTGGAAAAGCGTCATCTGGGAATATCTTCATTGCCACCCCGAGAAACAGATCAGCATCAAGGCGATGAGCCGAGCCACCGGGATGTGTCCCCATGACATTGCTACCATCCTCCAGCATCACAGCATGATTGACAGGCGAGAAGAAAAGTCAGTAACAGCTCCTGAGCTGCACTTGCTCTCTCTCTCTTGCTTGCTTTCGTTAAGCGCAGATGCCTAGTGTTTAAGTTCATCCACAGTTCATCCCTCTCTTAACGACCACTTGTTCAGCAACCATTCAAACTTGCAATAGTGCAAAATAATAAAGTAGAGTAGAAAATAGAATAGGAATAGGGATAGGATAGGATAGGATAGGATAGGATAGGATAGGATAGGATAGGATAGGATAGGATAGAATAGAATAGAATAGAATAGAATAGAATAGAATAGAATAGAATAGAATAGAATAGAATAGAATAGAATAGAATAGAATAGAATAGAATAGAATAGAATAGAATAGAATTCTTGATTGGCCAAGTGTGATTGGACACACAAGGAATTTGTCTTCAGTGCATAAACTCTCAGTGTACTTGCAAAGAGTTCTTGGGAGTTCCAGCTATTGCAGCAACCCGTTGTCACATGATTGCAATCCGGGCAGTTGGTGCCCATCTCGTGATTACATTACAGGGTTACATGCTCTCCACTATAACCTTCTAGCAATCCACTTGAGAAATCAAGTTGAAGAGTCTCTTTTCTTCAACTAATGATTATTTGCTGCCCTCAGTGGCAGTAGCTGCATGCACCAGAAACAGCTCTCACAGGTTCTAACAGCTTCCTCATCCATCGCTGGCGGCTAGTCTCCAAATCCCCCCGTCCCTCCTTTGCTCGTTAAAAAAAAAAAAAAAAACAAGATTGAGAAATAGCTTTTATCCAGATTGCAAACATGTGGGCTACCACTAGATAAGATCAAAAAAGATAAAACCAATTATTTACCCCAGGAGCTGGACTTACACCTTATGTGTGAGAGCTTTTTACCTCTGGATGGTGGTCCGATCACAAGACTAGGAGAAATGCTTTGGCAAGAATGGCCTCTACATTAGGGATCTCCAACCTTGGCAACTTTAAGACTAAATTATGGGCCAAACTTTATTTAATTATTTTAAATCTATTTTAACTTTTGTGTACAAATGTTTTATTTTGGCTGTTCAACACCCTGAGTCCAAAAGGAGAAGGGCGGAATAGAAATCTGAAAATAAATAAATAAATAAAGACTTGTGGACTTCAACTTCAACTTCCTGGCTGAGGAACTCTGGGAGTTGAAGTCCACAAGTCTTAAAGTTGCCGAGGTTGGAGACCCCTGCTCAACATAAAGGAGGGGTTAAGTGTATTAAAAAAAAATTAACTCTAATTCCAGACCCACCAATCCCTACATTCCCATCTGCTTATTTGTATTGTTCTCTTCTAACTTCGGATTTGTTTCCATTACAGATTTACGGTAATTAGAAGAGAGAAATTGATCTCCCGTTACATGGAGAAACTGAAAAGCCATCCGCGCGTCAATGAAGTGGACCCAGAAAGTTTGAGGTGGAGTCCTCTCCAGGTTCCGAATGCAGCTGTTTCTGAGGAAGAGAGAGAAGCTGAAAAAGAGGTAAGGGCAACCACGTCACGTGGTAACCACCTCCTGAACATAAGTAAAAATAAATCTGTGAAGATGATGGGCAGAACAACAAAAACAAAAAAGCTATGTTAGGCTGCCCTGTCCCAACGGAATGGGACAATTCGCTGCAGCCAATTTGCCACAACCAATTTCCCGTAGCCAACTGTAAACTCTCTACAGAACACAGGACAACTCGCCACGTCGCAACTTGCTGCAGAACAATTCAACTTAATTTAATTATTTAAAATAATTAAAAAATTGTTCTGTTTTTTGTCATTCGTATTTCATTTTGCCTCTCCTTTGGCATCCTTTCTTTCCGTGATTCTATTCCACTATTTCCTCGATCTTGGTGTAACCGAGTGGTCCCGTGGTGAGTTGGCCGCGGCGAGTTGTCATAGACCAAGGGTGTCAAACTCGATTTTGTTGAGGGACGTATCAGGATTGTATTTGACCTGGGGGAGATGGGGGTATGTGGCCAGGGTAGGCGTGGCCAGCTCAACCTCACTCGTGACGGGGACGCCTGTGGCGGCCCGAGCGCTCTGCCAGCGAAAATGGGCTCCCGAGCTCCGTTTTTGGCTGTAACGGCCTCCTGTAACCCTCTGCCAGCTAAAACGGAGCTTGCGAGGGCTACATGCGCCCCTCCTGAGCTCCATATTTGCTGGCAGATGCACCATAGGCCAGTCCTTCACTGTTTCCAGGATCCAGTGGGCCAGATCTAAGCACCCCGTGGGCCAGATCCAGCCCCCGGGCCTAGAGTTTGACACCCCTACTGTAGACCCTCTCCCAGTAGGTTTCATGTGGTCAATTCATTTCTATAGTTCTGTTGGCACTGTACATATAACACAGTCGCAATTGTAACATAAAAGCTGGTTGTGGTGAGAAGAGAAGCAGTGAAAACATATGGGTGGAGAGGATCATTCATTCATTATTTATTTTATTTATTTATTTAAATTTTTATACCGCCCTTCTCCCGAAGGACTCAGGGCGATGTACAGCCATACTAAAACAACATATACCCATAAAATTTAAAAACAGTTTAAAATATATTAAAAATTTGGCCCTTATATTAAAAAACTACAAACACCCAAATTAAAATTCATTTTCTAAGCCAGCCCAGCCTGTTGAAACAATAGAGTCATAAGGGCACGGCAAAAGGTACGTAGGTCGGGGATCATGCGAACCTCCGGGGGCAATTCATTCCAGAGGGCTGGTGCCTCCACAGAGAAGGCTCTCCCCCTGGGTATCGCCAGTCGACATTGTTTGGCCGACGGCACCCTGAGGAGTCCCTCTCTGTGGGAGCGTATTGGCCGGTGGGAGGCTATCGGTGGCAGAAGGCGGTCTCGTACGTACCCAGATCCTAAGCCATGGAGCACTTTAAAGGTGGTAACCAGCACCTTGAATCACACCCAGAAGACCACCGGGAACCAGTGCAGCTCGCGCAGGAGAGGTGTTACATGGGTGCGCCGTGTTGCTCCCATAATCACCCGTGCAGCCGCATTCTGGACCAGTTGGAGCCTCCGAGTG
This sequence comes from Pituophis catenifer annectens, assembly GCF_029215685.1. Classification (NCBI taxonomy): domain Eukaryota; kingdom Metazoa; phylum Chordata; class Lepidosauria; order Squamata; family Colubridae; genus Pituophis; species Pituophis catenifer. Next base: position 470,882 of record NW_027256909.1, on the reverse strand, counting down.
CTCTTCAAGGGGAGCCCCATGTAGAGAGCAATACAGTAGTCCAGACGGGAGGTGACGAAGGCATGAGTGACCCTGCACAAGGCGTCCGGGTCCAGAAAGGGACGCAACTGGTAAATCAGGCGAACCTGATAAAAAGCCCCCCTGGCCACAGCCGTCATATGATCTTCTAAAGACAGCTGTGCATCCAGGAGGACACCCAAGTTGTGAGCTCTCTCTGAGGGGGCCAAGATCTCACCCCCAATAGTCAGCGATGGAGCCAGCTGGCTATACCGGGACGCCGAAAACCACAGCCACTCGGTCTTGGAGGGGTTGAGTCTGAGCTTGTTTCTCCCCATCCAGATCCACATGGCCTCCAGGCACCGGGACATCACGTCAAGGGCATCATTGGGGTGGTCCGGGGTGGAAATGTACAGCTGAGTATCATCAGCGTATTGATGATGTCATAAAATCATAGAATTATATGGCTGGAAAGGAGCTTGGGAATTCTAGTCTAATTCCCTGCCCAAGGCAGGTTTGTCCAATCTTTTCTTGAAAATATCCAGTGGTGGAGTACCAACTACTTTTGGAGGCAACCTGTCCTCTGATTAATGATTCTACTGTAAGAGAATTTCTTCTTATTTCAAGATTGGATCTCTCTCTCCGATGCTTCCATCCATTACTTCTTGCCCTGTCTTCCGGGTCTTTTTGGAGCATAAATCAATCCCCTCTTCTCTGTTGACAGCCCTTAAAGTATGGGACTCCTATCAGGCCTCCCCTAAACCTTCTCTTCATTAGATTAGATTAGATTAGATTAGATTAGATTAGATTAGATTAGATTAGAATTTTTTATTGACCAAGTGTGATTGGACATACAAGGAATTTGTCTTTGGTGCCTATGCTCTCAGTGTACATAAAAAGAAAAGATACATTCATCAAGAATCATAAGGTACAACACTTAATGATAGTCATAGGGAACAGATAAGCAATCAAATCATACTAGAAAACAATATAAATCGTAAGGATACAGCAACAAGTTGTTGTATAGTCATAAGTGGGAGGAGATGGGTGATAGGAAAGATAAGAAGATTAATAGTAATGCAGACTTAGTAACTAGTTTGATAGGGTTGAGGGAATTATTTGTTTAGCAGAGTGATGGCGTTCGGGAAAAAACTGCTTTTGTGTCTAGTTGTTCTAGTGTGCAGTGCTCTATAGCAGTGGTCCCCAACCTTTTTATCGCCGCGGCCCGCTGAACGCGCGCAGGGGTGGGGGCACGGCCCAGGAGCTTTTGCGCACGGCCCATTGCGCACGGCCCAGGAGCTTTTGCGCACGGCCCAGGAGCCTTTGCGCTGCAGCGTTCATGTCCCCCGGCCGCTGCGCGGCCCGGTGCCAGGTACTCCACGGCCCGGCACCGGTCCGCGGACCGGGGGTTGGGGACCACTGCTCTATAGCGTCGTTTGAGGGTAGGAGTTGAAACAGTTTATGTCCAGGATGCGAGGGGTCTGTAAATATTTTCACAGCCCTCTTTTTGACTTGTGCAGTATACAGGTCCTCAATGGAAGGCAGGTTGGTAGTAATTGTTTTTTTCTGCAGTTCTAATTATCCTCTGAAGTCTGTGTCTGTCTTGTTGGGTTGCAAAACCAAACCAGACAGTTATAGAGGTGCAGATGACAGACTCAATAATTCCTCTGTAGAACTGTATCTAGTTTCCCTGTTCATCTCACGGTTTAGCCACCAGAATCAATTTATTTAACCAATTTTATAACTGCTCTCCTTGTGGATCACAAGGCAGCATTCTTGCTCCTAAAGGCTAATTTCAAATAGGGGCAAAGATTTAAGTATGTTTTTACACCAGAGTTTGTTGGGAAGCATCATATCCTTTAAAAAGGATTTCTGAGCAGGAGTAGCTCCAAGAAACGTGGGTCAGTTTAAGTGAGCAGGCAGAATTGTGAGAAAGAAAGAACAATGCATTGTCTCTCAGCTTTGACAAGTTTAAGATAGGTGGACTTCAACTCCCGGAATTCCTCAGGCTGGCTGGGGAGTTCTGGGAGTTTAAAGTCCACATATCTCAAACTTGCCAAGGTTGGGAAACATCATTACAGAGCTTTAGAGAGGAAACAAATGATAATACCCTACTGAGATTGTTTTCTAAACAATTGGAAGATTCATGACTTTAGAGTTCTGAATCAAAGGGAGAGTACTGAGCTCTGAAGAGAAAGAAACAGCAAGGAGGTGAAAAAAGCAGACAAAGTACAGAGATGACCAAAATGTTTGCAAGGTATTTAGTTAAAAGTACTAAGGAGAAAGAGACTGAAATTACTACCAATTACTACAAACCTGCCTTCCATTGAGGACCTGTATACTGCATGAGTCAAAAAGAGGGCTGTGAAAATATTTACAGACCCCTTGCATCCTGGACATAAACTATTTCCACTCCTACCCTCAAAACGACGCTATAGAGCACTGCACACCAGAACAATTAGACACAAGGACAGTTTTTTCCCTGAACGCCATCACTCTGCTAAACAAATAATTCCCTCAACCCTGTCAAACTAGTTACTAAGTCTGCACTACTATTAATCTTCTTATCTTTCCTATCACCCATCTCTTCCCATTTATGACTGTATGACTGTAACCTTGTTGCTGGTATCTTTAAGATTTATATTGACTGTTTCCCTATGACTATCATTAAGTGTTGTACCTTATGATTCTTGACTAATGTATCTTTTCTTTTATGTACACCAAGAGCGTATGCGCCAAGACAAATTCCTTGTGTGTCCAATCACACTTGGCCAATGAAGAATTCTATTCTATTCTAAAAAATGGAGATACAGGTGGTGATGAGGTTAGATGAACCTTTGACATCTACTATAGTATAAAGTTCTGTGTGGGTGATAAAGAGTAGTTTACTCTAATGACCCCTGCTAATCAGTGCCAAATCATTTTTTAAAAAAGAATTTGTGGTGCAACGTAAAGGCAGGAACCATTTTTGCTTTGTGTTTTCACTGCTTCTTCCCAAATGCTATGAAACGCACAGGCTTCGGCAGAACCAGACACAGAGTTCAAAAAGTTTTAATTATTTTTTTCTGTGCCTTTCTGAGATGGTTGAAATTGCACATCCAAGAGCATAATGCTGACAAAGAACTAAAATCACTGTTGCCTTATTAAGGAGGCAAAATTTTCCATAAAATGCAAATTCAATTTGTTTTCTTATGGGGGGGGGAACCTGCTTAAAGGAGAGGTGGGATTCAGCTGGTCCGGAACAGTTCAGGTGAATCAGATGTTAATTTTCATCTGGTTCCCCAAACCTTTTGTTGCAAGGACTGGCTGACCCCACCCACCCCAACTTGCCCCTCCCAGGAGTCTCCACGCAGCCCGTTTTGGATGCCAGGTAAGTGCAGGGCCCAAGCGGAGGCTCTGAGAGGGTGAAAAATAGGCCTACCAGAAGTCCAAAAATGGGCCTGTTTCCGGATTCCGGAGCCCAGGGGAAGCCATTTTTGCCCTCCCAGAGGCTCGAGGAAAGCCTCCGGAGCATGGGGAGGGTGAAAAACGGGCCTACCAGAAGTACCAGAAGTCCAAAAACAGGCCCGTTTCTGGATTCCAGAGGGTCTCCGGAGCTCGTGGGTAGGCCATTTTCACCCTCCCGGAGGCTCGAGGAATCTGAGGAGGGCAAAGATGCTAAAATTTCTGAATCCCATCCCTGGCTTAGAGGAACCTTTTCCGAGAGTGCATCTTTGATAGGATTTGGTGTTGATCAAAGCTAACCTATAACTCAGTGTTGTTTTTGTGCCCTGTTATTTTAACCCTTGTGCTGCTCAGGCTGAGCGGTTGATGGAGCAAGCAAGTTGTTGGGAGAAAGAGGAGCAAGAGCTGTTCTCCACGAGAGGTAGTAGACAATTGCCCGAAAAAGCCCAGTCTAAAAGCAAGTATTTGCGACCTCAAGAAAATGTAACCGTAGTAATGGAGAGAGAGACGTCTGCAGACCTACCAAGAGAAAGCAGTGGAGAAGAGGAGGAGGTGGAGGAGGAAGAGGAGGAGGAGGAGGAAGAAAAGGAAGAAGGGGAGGAGGAGGAGATGGACGGACATCATCAGAATTCTCCTCCGAGGCTGGCAAAACCCCAGTGGCTTGCAATGAAGAGAAAGGTCAGTTCCAAACACTGATTCAGAATCTCTTGATTTTTAATGCTGGGCTAACTCCATTTAGATGCTGGAGCGCTTACCGTATTTTTCGGAGGATTAGACGCTCCAGACTATAAGATGCACCTACCGTTTTTGGTGAGGAAAACAAGAAAAGGAAATCTGCCTCTGCCTCCCAACAATTTTGCCTCGTTGCAGCAAACAGAAAATCGCCTGCTTTACTTTCATTTTTGTTTTCAGCATAGCTTGATTAGCACAAGAAAAAATAAATCTGCTCCCAGCAATTTACCTCCTTGCAGCAAGCCGCAGAGGTCCGCGCAAAACAGCTGAGAGTTGGGAGGCCGATCCAATCAACTTGTGCTAATTAGGCTGTGCTGAAGCTGAAATGAGCTGTTTCTTCTTGCTGCTTGCTGCAAGGAGGTAAATGCTGGGAGGCAGAGGCCAAAGGGGGGGACAGTGGGTAGGCGGGGCTACATTCGGTGTATAAGACACACCTAAATTTTCACCCTCTTTTAGGGGGGAAAAAGGTGCGTCTTATACTCCGAAAAATACAGTAGATTTCCGTCTTTATCTTACAAACAGGCGTATTTTGAAATACCGCTAATTTCTTACAGATTTTTGCAATTAAAATATTATTCTCGTGTCAGTAGTTGCGGGTGTTAAGGTGAGTCGTCTTACACATTTTACGGTCTCTTTCCTTTGCAAAAATAATAATAATAATTGTGCAGCTTTTTACTGCGCAGGGACCCAAAAAAGAATTTTAAAACTAGTGGTGCCCCCCCCCCCACCCCAGTGCTAAATTAGACTTGTCCAGGTATCATCCCCTCACTTCATTTCCAGATTGTCGCCTCTTCTGCTTGCTAGATAAAACATCAGATTGTATATCTGTCACAGGTTTACACCTGATATTAACACAGTAGTAGATAATTCTCTAGTTACTTCTTTAACGTTTCCCATGGGATCTCTGCTTTTCCCATTCATGTGCCTCCAGCAACCCACAACATCCTGTGGAATAATTGGGACATCGTCACCGTCTTGTCTCCAGTTTGTTTTTAGCCAACCTATTTTATTGGATTGCATTTTAGTAGCCAGAAGATCTCCTACAGTAGTGGCTAAAATTGTTAAAACCTTTTGGGAAAAGTATATTTTCTAAAACTAGCTAATAACACCACTTTTTTTTTTTTTTGGAGTAGTACCATAAAATTATATATCCATGGAAAGTTAATTTAATCAAGAATGTAATGCAATAACTTTTATGAAGGATTTGCTATTAGAATAGCAGTTATAGTATAAAGAAGAAAAGTGAAACACGTAGAAAAAATGAGATATACAAAAATTATCACCATGTCAGTTAATACTTAGTTGGGTAACTTTTAGCATGAATTATGGCCTCACAATGTCTTCCCATGGAGCGAACCAAGTCTTTTAGTTCTGCAGCTGTTCTAATGTGAAACCAAGATTGAATCATGGCTTCTATTAACTGGGTTTTATTGCTGGGTCGCTTCTGACAACCAGTTTCTTTAGTCGGCTCCATAGATTTTCAATTGGGTTAAGGTCTGAGCTATTCCCAGGCCATTCCAGCAGTGGGATGTGATTATCTTGAAACTCCAAAAAAAAAAAAAAAAGTGTTATTAGCCATCAAACCTCAAAAATACACTTTTCCCAAAAGATTTCCACAATTTTGGCCATTACTGGCAGGATTATTCTTGTTACAAAGACATGATTCCCCCGTTTTTTCCCCTCTCTCTTTGAATATTTTCTTGATGTGTTAAAAAATATATAAATGTAATCAATATTTTAAAATCCTTTGGTATTGCCAAACATGATGATTCCTTTTTAATTTTTAGTTGTGCTTTGATTGCTAATCAATTAGATCAGATTAATGCTTCTGAAATCTTTGTCAGAGGCCATGTTGAAAATTGTTGGAGGTAATCCATTTTCTCCCCCCTACATTTTTAAAGAAAAATTAACAGCTTTATTGTTATCCTCAAAACCAGCATCGTGCAATATAACTAAATGAACGCTGGGATAGAAATCTGAAGAGTTCCTTCAATTGACAAACTCATAAGGGAAAATTAATAGATTGCAGCAGGAGTGGGTTCTACTTACCTTTACTACCGGTTCGCAACGGGATGGCGCGCACATGCACAGATCGCCGATGATGACATCCAGGGCAGTAGGCGGAGCCTCCCGCCGGTTTTACTACTGGTTCTTGCAAACTAGTCCGAATTAGGGGCAACCCACCACTGGATTACACCAATACCATGTTGTAAAAAGATCAGATTCTGTATCAAGGTCTTCTTGTTCGCTCATCAAGGTTCAAACAACCTTAACTCAGCTTTTCTTCAAGTTTTTCTGAATTCATCTAAATGAGGCTCAGGCAGCACCAAATAGGTCAAGAGTTTCTGTAAACCACAAGTTTCCCTTCTGTTTTATTTTATTCCAAAATTTAACTTTTAGGCTGGCCTGTGACCGTAATAAGGATTGATTGAAAACAGATTCTAGTACCTATCGTTTTATTTATTGGTAAAACATTATTTTTTTTATCATTGTACTTTTTATTTACTTTATAATTTCAATGAAGCAGTGTCCTTAATAAGCCAAAAGTTGAAATACAAAAGGTCTCTTACCTATTTTCCATCCTGACTTTTGTGCCTCACCTTCAGCGATGTTTATGGAGAAGCAGAATGGGGACCGGATTATTCTATGTTATCTATGTACAGTAATTAGGGATGCAGTGGCTCAGTGGCTAAGATGCTGAGCTTGTCAATCGAAAGGTCGGCAATTCAACAGTTCGAATCCCTAGTGCCGCGTATCGGGGTGAGCTCCCGTTCCTTGGCCCAGCTTCTGCCAACCTAGCAGTTTGAAAGCACGTAAAAAATGCAAGTAGAAAAATAGAGACCACCTTTGGTCTTAATTACTTTATAATTAAGATTATATACCATTGCACGCCAGCCAGAGTCACTTAGTGATGGGCGGCTACATATATTAGTTAAGTAGATAATGGATATTAATTGTATGCTAATATTATTATATTAATGGGAACTTGAGCAAACCTTTCACTACTGGTCTCTTGAAAGGTTCTTGTAATCCAGTGGTCATTAAAGTTTTAGTAAATATTGCACACTTTTAAATTATATTATTTTGGAAATAATATTGGAAAGGTTATATAAAACACTTTGAATTCCAATTGTCTCCAATTTGGAATGTCTCAATCTTGGTTGGAAACATTTGTTTGACTTAATAGTAGTTGTAAGTTGTTTTGAGTTGGAAATGTTTCCAATATGGCCCATTTCAGATGCAAAACAGTTGTCTCTAGTTTGAAACAATTATTTCAAACTCAAAAGGAGTGTGAATTGATAACTGTTTAAATTTGAAACATTTTTTAATGCTATTACTTCCCAGACTTTTTCAGGATTCTGTCTAGCTTTAGCTTGAAAATTCTCATCAAAACTCCAAATTTGAGCCTTTGATGTAAGATTTTTTAGAAGTACCTTTACAGCAGGGGTCCTCAAACTTTTTAAACAGGGGGCCAATTCACGATCCCTCAGACTGTTGGGGGGGCCGAACCGGCTAGGCGGGCTGGGTGGTCATGTGACTGGGTGGGCGTGGCTAGGTGGTCATGTGACTGGGTGGGCGTGGCCAATTTTGCAGTCCATTAAACAGTACACATAAATTAAACTAATTTGTTATGCTCCTGGGGGTGGAAAGCAGATTAGTAAAGGGATGTGGCTGCCTTGGGGGTGGGGTGGGGTGAGGGACTTCTCTCTGTGTGTGTGTCCCTCTTTCTCCCTCCCTCGCCCCCGTGTCTGTCTCTCCCTCCCTCCCTCCCTCCTTCCCTCTCTCTCTCTCTCTCTGGAGGCTGGGGAAGGTAACAGTACCACTTCAGTACCACTCTGCTATCCAAAAACAGGCTCATTTTTTGCCTCCTGAGGCCTCCACGCGTTCCGTTTTTGGCCTTGGCCTCCAGAAGGCAGGTGGGGGCTGGCGGGTAGGTGGGACAATGTGGGCAGGCCAGCCTCATGGTCCCGCACAGGCCGGATGAATGGCTTCAGTGGGCCATATCCGGCCCGTGGGCTGTAGTTTGAGGACCCTTGCTTTACAGATTTAACTGGCTTTATTTATACGATATAGACGTATTTCATTCTTCATTAAATTAAATATGTCAGAAAAGAAGTGCAGCCTAGCAGTAGTCACATATTTTGCTTTTTAGAGTCTAGTTGAAGCCTTGATGATGTTCTGTTGACAGCAGTAGCTTAAGACTGCCTTATATTTAAACTATGAATTAACCAAAAATTAGATTCAATAGAATATGAGAATAAATTTGAAATAAATAAAATAAAGTATTGTGGAAGTAACAAACTATAGAAGGAAATGTTGATTGCTTATGAAATGACTTTAAGAGAGGAGGAAAATACTTTTTGTCAAGATTATGGATATTAGATGTCATTTAAGAGAAGTAAAATATAGATTTGAGGTAATGGGTTTTAGGACTGAGGAATATATATGAAATATTGATCGTTAAAATGATAAAGATTTAGAATGGTGTTTATTGTTTAGAATTTTGGGTGTAATAGTAGAATGATAAATGTTTAGAATAAGATTTTTTTTCTTTTTTCTTTTTTTTTTTTTAAGATGTAAATGGACAAAATTTGGAACAAAATTGATTGAGGGAATTTGAATAATTGTACTTACTTTATGCCAAACCCTTGCTCTAAGAAGATGTATTTTATGTTTTATGTTTTAAAAAAAATAATAAAAAATTGGGGGGGGGGAAGGTTGCCTTAGTTTGGATTGTTAATTCTTCCACCCAACTTTAACATATTTCACATTATTTTTAGAGGCCTTTCATATTGAAAAAGAAAAGGGGACGTAAACGCCGAAAGATGAACAGTAGCGTTACAACGGAGACCATTTCTGAAACCACCGAAGTTTTAAATGAGCCTTTTAATAACTCCGAGGAAGAGCAGCCGGTGACACAGCTGGAGCCGACTTGTGAGACGGATGGAGAACAGGAGAAAGTGAAAACTGGGTGCCCTACCATGCTACAACACCAGTCTGGGAGAGAGGAAGAACAAGAGGAAGAGGAGCAGGAGAAAGACAATCAATGTAACCAGAAAGAGAGTCCATGCAGAGGTGAGTCTCAAAGGTTTGAGATAGATGGAAAGCAGCTTTCAACATGTGGAACTGAGTATAAATCACATTAAACTTAGCAGGATTTTTTGCAGAAGCTTTTTGGATGGAAGCGAGGGCCTTAAATTACCGTTAGTGAGTTGCTGATACATTGATTTGAAAGATGAAGGTTGGCAGTAAAAACAGCCGTGTTTTTAACATCATCATATAAATGAACTGCCAATTTTGAATAAGTTTAGCTGCTGCTTTTTGTCTTAGTGGAATGTTGTATTGGAAGAAATGTCCCATCCGGGTTCAGTTTCAAGTGGGGAGAAAGACACTGGAAACATGAAGACTGTTTGGAAAGATGGTTTAATGGTGGACAGGACCACGTGGTTTGAAGTCCTGGGTAGCTGACCACATGGAGTGGAGAGTGAGATATATTTATACCCTCTCTTGGGCTTTGAACTTGCTTCCTATTCCTGTGGAAGAAATGTATTCTGATTGGTTGTCAGACTCCCATGGGGCCATGTAGGGGCAACTTTGTAGGTTGTCTTGATCCCAAGCTTGGTTGAATTCCACTGGGTGATGTAATCTTCCCAGGTGCCATGTGGTGAGATGGGTAGAGGGCTAATCCTATTATGCCCTGAGGGTGAAGGTCTTTTGTGTTGTAGATAAGCTGGTCCAGCCTTTTGTCTTGTAGATAGGATGGCCCAATCCACAAAGAAGAGCGAGTCAAGCTATTCTCCAAAGCACCTGAGGGCAGGACAAGAAGCAATGGGTGGAAACTAATCAAGGAGAGAAGCAACCTAAAACTAAGGAGAAATTTCCTGACAGTTAGAGCAATTAATCAGTGGAACAACTTGCCTCCAGAAGGTGTGAATGCTCCAACACTGGAAGTTTTTAAGAAGATGTTGGATAACCATTTGTCTGAAGTGGTGTAGGGTTTCCTGCCTAGGCAGGGGATTGGACTAGAAGACCTCAAAAGGTCCGTTCCGACTCTGTTATTCTGTAAAAATGGTTCTTGCTTGTCAAAAGGTTACAGAAAGTGATCGCATGACCCCGGGACACTGCAACTGTCATAAATATGAGTCAGTTGCTAAGTATCCAAATTTTGATCATGTGACCTTGGGGATGCTACAGATAAACCTTTGGAAAAGGATATGGCCTGAGATTGTGTTAGGTTTTGAAGTTCCTCCAGCTTTAAGGATATCCCAAAAGAGTGGGTTTCCCAACAATTTTCATCCCCGAAAGGATTCCTTATTTTTCCTCCACTTAGGCCACAGAAAGACCAAATGCAGGATGTGATCTCAGCAAAATAAACTCACACATTGCTGAATGGTGTCCATTATGGCTAGTCTAGAGGAAGGAAGGACTAAGGGGGACATGATAGCAGTATTCCAGTGTTTGAGGGGCTGCCACAAAGAAGAGGGGGTCAATTTATTTTCCAAAGCACCAGAAGGCAGGACAAGAAATAATTGAAAGAAACTAATCAAAGGAGAGAAGCAACCTGGAAACAATGAGGACAATTAACTAGTGGAACAGCTTGCCTTTTGAGGGTGCTTTTAAGAAGAGACTGGACAACTACTTGGCTGACATGGTATAGGACCATGATGGCGAACCTATGGCACGCATGCCACAGGTGGCACGCGGAGCCATGTTGCCTGGCACACCAGCTCAGCTCCGTCAGCTGATTTTGGGCCCACCAGAAGAGGGCCTTGGGGGGGGGAAGGCCCGTTTTTCTTTCTCCCTGGCTCCAGATCCTCTCTATGCATCTGGGGAGGGCGAAAACAGCCTTCCCCACCCCCTCGGAGGCCCGAAACGGTCCGTTTCTCAACTTCCGACCTCCGAGGGGATGGGAAAGGCTGTTTTCGCCCTCCCCAGATGCATAGAGAGGGTCTGGAGCCAGGTGAGAAAGAAAACGGGCCTACCGGGCCATCACGTGCCAGGAGGGGGGGGGAAGGGGGGTTGCGCTCGCATGCGTGTGGCGGGGCACATAGAATTATGGGTGTGGGCACATGCACATGCAAACCTCCCCCACCCACCCCCCTTCCTGGCACGTGATGGCAAAAAGATTAGTCATCACTGGTATAGGATCTCCTGCTTGAGCAAGGGGTTTGAACTAGAAAACCTCCAAGGTCCCTTCCAGCTCTATTCTGATTTTTTCTTTCCCCATCTTGAAATTAGGTTTCTATTTGAAAAAATGTCACTCCTTTAATAGTCAGATAATCTAATTAGAAAGTATTTAATTCCACTGCCTTTGGTATTAGTAAAAGACGTGTTCAAACAGAAGGAGCTGATTTACTTAATTAATTAGGTTTTATAGTATCCTCAAATTGTATTTGGTTACTTAACTTTTTAAGACCTGGGCTCCGACTGCTATAAAACATTAGTCCATATGTTGTGTTCAAATTTGCTTGAGGCTTATTCTTTAGGACTCACAGTTACTTTTCAATCAATCCAATCGAGCCTGTTAGCTTATTACTTTGATGCATGATTTAGGTGCAACATATACCGGTACTTTTTTAAAGAAAAGCAGGTAAATTTTGTTTGTTAATTTTAACCTGGATTTTTGTTTTAATGGTTTGTTTGTTTTGTTTTGATTGTTGTGAGCCGCCCCAAGTCCATTGGAGATAGGGCGGCATACAAGTTCCATTAATAATTAAACAATAAACAAACAAATAAATAAATAAATAAATAAATAAATAAATAAACAAACAAACAAACTGGGGACTAATAATGGTTACTTTCCTATAGCTTTTTAACCTGTAAAAATAATCCTCATTCTGCAATGTTTGGATGTCACATAAATGTTTATCTGAAAAGTTTTATGTAGTAATATTCTTCTCCTTTTTTCTTTTCCTGAACAATATATTTAGTAAATAAGGCAAAATTTTATAGAGCGCCTCAGCTTAGGGTAGTTTGCTGCCTTTGCAAGCAATTTGGTCATCGATCAACAGAATGGAAATCTTGTTCTGACCTAGGCTTCCCCAAACCACAAAGCAGACTCCTCACCCCGATAAAACCTCTTTCATTTAGGTTAAATGGAATTCCTCTCCAGCAAAGTCCCGGCAAAGAGTCTTTCATGAGATTTCACAACTACAGACCTTTATCAGGCTTGGAGAGTTGCCAGGTGGATATCTTCCAAACGCCACACTGGAGCAGCAGCAATTACTTGGCAAGACGTCAGGAACAGATCTTCACCCTCCTGAATTGAACTAATTGTCTCCTGCAAACTCCCCTCCCCTTTGCTCCTTTTTATTCCCTTTGGAAGGGGCCATTCAGCGTCCACCTGTGCCTTTATTTCCGAGTCGACTCTTGTTCCTTAGTTGTTCCCTTCTCCTGGCAGCTCTGAGCCTGGGCACATCAGGAACAGGCTCCAGCTGTTCTTCTGCCCCACTGATATCCAATACTGAAGGCAGCTGATAACTGTCGGATGGCCCTGGCCCCATCTCTGCCTCCGACGCAGAGCCCTCATCAGAGCCTTCCCCAGACTCCAGGACTGGCCCATGTTCCTCCCCAACCTCCTCACTGTCTGAGTCTCCCACCAGCTCTGCTGGCCGCTGGCGGGCCACAACAAATCTGGAACGCTTTTGGCATTCTGGAGTTTGGATAAAACAAAATCTAGACAGACAGAGAGAATGGCAGTCATAAGTGTGGATTGTCCCCTCTCCTTCTCAGCAGAGATTCCCAAACTTTCCAGCATTATTCCACCCTGTCCCTCAGCCTTTCCCTCCTCTTCTCCCTGTGTGCAGAATGAAAAGGATCCCGTTTCATTCTGCGCACAGGTCAAAACACCTGAAAGGTACATCTTGGAGCAGGGACCTCCAATGCAAGGTCCCTACAACTTACTAATATGCAAGAAAATTGCAGTGAAGTTATATTTCTCTGCCCGAAAAATTGAAAACAATGGGGTTTTTTGCCTCAGGGGTCCATGGGTCAAAAAAGGTCAAGGTGTTGTGATGGTATGGTCAAAAGTCCACCTGTGTCCTAATGACCTCCACCCTTTATTTGCTTTACCAAACCCTCTGGGCATTTGTGCTTCGGCTGTTTGGTTTAATTAGAACAAAAATATACATAATGACTAGTTATAATCATTTTGAATTTGACTAACTTTTTTCTTCTTCTTGTTCTTCTTCCCCATTCCTCACAGTTATGGCCGAAGAGGATGCGGATGTCCTCAAAGAAAGCACTAGAGACAATCTTGAACCCGTAATGCATAAGCAGGGATGGCCTAAAAGCTTGAAGCAGTCTTCATCCAGGCGAAGGCAAAATAAAGAGAGAAAACCAGGGTTTAAGCTTAATTTGTACACGCCACCCGAGACTCCTATGGAACCCGACTGTCAGGGGAAGGGAGAGGAGGCAGAGGAGGTAGCTGAAAACAACCCGTCTCCGGTTTCTTCTCCACCAGAAAAAGGGAAAAACTCTGAAACCATTTTCTCAAACGAGGATGAAGGAAGAGATCTGGTGTCTGAGTATCTAGAACTTCCCCGGATGGAAAAGGCAGGTGAAGTGGATGAAAGCAACATCGAAACGGAATGTATGAAGAGTCAAGATAAGGACCGACAAGAGGAGAAGATCCTGGAGAAAGATGAGCCCGAGCCTGAAGAAGAACATGAGGGAAAGAAGCAGTCTTGCAATGAGGAGAAACATGAGGCCGAGGATGAGGCTGGAAGCCAGCTGGATTCAAAGGAAACAGAGGAGGTCGCATCAGGCGAAGCTTTCAAAGAAGTGCTTGAGAATCAAGAAGCTTTCGTAGAAGCCGAAGAATTGAGTGGCAGGCCAAATGAAATGGATTTGATGGACTGTAAAGTTGACCTTTCGCCCAAGTGTAACAGTGACCTTAAAGAGCTTCCTGCTCTTCTGGAACCTGGGCCCGACCCAAGAGAGGAAAGCGCGGAAAATTCCAGTGAAGCCAGTAGCCATGAACTCAACTGCGTGTTCAAGGAGACGAATTCAGAAACTCTGGAAATAGACTCCGAGACCATCCAGGCGGTCAAGTCTTTAACCCAGGAATCAGCAGAGCAGGAAGACGTGTTCCAGGATTGTGCAGAGACCCAAGAGGCGTGCCAGAGCCTGCAGAATTACTCCAACGTTGCCCAAAGCCCACCGGCAGCTGCCTTAGAGGATTGTCAGCAGTCGGATCACAGCAGCCCCGTTTCATCTGTCCAGTCTCACCCAAGCCAATCGGTTCGTTCGGTGAGCAGCCCAAACGTGCCTGCCCTAGAAAACACTTATGCCCAGATGAGCTCGGATCAGAGCGGCATCTCGGTTTCGTCCCTGCAGAACATGGAAACCAGCCCCATGATGGACGTCCCGTCAGTGTCTGACCATTCCCAGCAGGTGGTCGATAGCGGGTTCAGCGATCTGGGTAGCATTGAGAGCACAACAGAGAACTACGAGAATCCGAGCAGCTATGACTCTACCATGGGTAATAACATCTGCGGGAACACTGCGTCGCAAAACAGCTGCTCGTACAATGCTCTCACCTCCAGCAACCTGACCCAGAGCAGCTGCGCCGTGACCCAGCAGATGTCGGGCATGAACAGCAGCTGCAGCATGATGCAGAGCGCCAGCATCAACTCGCCCCCTCCTTGCAGCGTCAAATCCCCCCAAGCCTGTGGGGTCGAGAGGCCTCCCAGCAGCAGCCAGCAGCTCTCCCAGTGCAGCCTGGCCGCCAACTTCAGCCCGCCTCTCCAGCTGAGCGAAATTGCTGAGGCTGGCAGCGCCAACGTCGGCTTGTACGAACGGGTGGGCCAGGGGGAGTTTGCGGCAGGGCATTACCCGCAGCCCTCCGCCACCTTCAGCCTGGCTAAACTACAACAGCTGACCAATACCCTGATGGACCATTCGTTGCCTTACAGCCATTCAGCGGCCGTGACTTCCTATGCAAACGGTGCCTCTCTAACCACTGCGCTCAGCAGCTCAGGCCTGGTCCAGCTCTCTCAGCCTTCCCACCCGGTTCCAGGAGGGGGCCAAGTCCAGGCAACCATGACTCCGCCCCCTAACCTCACTCCTCCCCCTATGAATCTGCCGCCTCCCCTTCTGCAACGCAACTTGGCTACGTCTAACGTTGGCTTGTCCCACACCCAAAGACTTCAAACTCAGATGGCCGGCAAAGGCCACGTTTCCGTTAGGACTAAGTCATCCTCTCTGCCGCCAGCGGCAGCCGCCGCCGCCCATCAGCCGCAGCTTTATGGGCGCACCTCGCAGTCTGTGGCCATGCAAGGGCCAGCCCGCACCTTAACCATGCAGCGTGGCATGAACATGAGTGTGAACTTAATGCCAGCTCCGGCGTACAACGTCAATTCGGTGAATATGAACATGAACACGTTGAACGCTATGAACGGTTATAGCATGTCTCAGCCGATGATGAATGGAGGCTACCACGCCAATCCCGGTTACATGAATCAAACTGCTCAGTATCCCATGCAGATGCAGATGGGGATGATGGGCACCCAGGCTTACGCTCAGCAACCCATGCAGACTACCCCGCACAGCAACATGATGTACTCCCCTCCGGCGCATCACGGCTACATAAACCCCAAGCAGTCTTTGAACAGCTCCTACATGCGGAGATAGGAGCCCGGTTCCCAATGCGGGCGGGGGAGATGCCCCCCTCCCTGCTAAGCGAGCCTGCGAGGGGTCGACCTGCCTCAATGCGTTGCTGTTTCAGAGCGTGTGATTCAAAACCAGCAATTGGTGTAAATGCAAAAAAGAAACAAAAAAAAAAACATTGGTTTGTGGCACCATGATAAACGTGTATGCAGCAGAAAGCCTTATATAACGTCCTTTTATTTTTATTTTTATTTTCATTTGCAATTTTGCTTTGTTTGCAATTGGCAGGGGTTTTTTTTTGGGGGGGGGTTGTTTTTAAAAATACAATGGAACTTCTGTAGTGTGGGAAAACTTGCGTTGCGAATGTGCAAACTCAGCCGAGGGTTCGCTGCCATTTTTGGATGTGCCTGTTCCTCTTTGACTCCAGCTCTTCTGGAGCCTCTCCGGTGTTGTGCTGGCTGTCAGCTTCCCTCCCTCGTCTCCACCATGTAAATGCCTTTTTCGCATTGCATTCATTCATTCATTGGATTATTTTGTTCCTCGAAGTGGACACTTCCGCATGCCGCTGTCTTTGTTAGTGACAGTGCGTTTTGTAGTACTGTACAAGTGTTGTGCTTAACAGTAAGCCATTTCCTTAAATTGGTTGGTCTTTTGCCTTGATTTGGTTGTTCCTCTTTAAGAGGTATTAATATATATACTTACATGCATACATACATATATATTTTTGCTAATTAGATTTTAAAAAGAAAAGAAAAGAAAAAGCATTGAAAATGATTCCAATTTTGATTTGATCAGTTTCTGGGTGCTGTTCATTGGGAAATTCCTCTGTGTGGTTGCACAAATTTGATATTTTTTTTTCTTGGAGCCGACCCAGAAGACTATCATGGTGGATTGCACCTTTGAATGGCAAATATTTCATGAAAGACAATTCTCCTTTTTGTTCAGATAACAAGATCATTTTCGGTTAAGAAGGGGGGAAAAAAGGCAGCTTACTGTTAACACAGGTGTTTTTTTCTTTTTAAAGATACAAACATTTATTGTTTGGAAGAAGCATTATCTGCGTGTAATCAAGTTTTTGAAACATTTTCATATGCGGATAAATTTGCAGGATTTTTTTTTTTTTTTTAAATTGTGAATTTGGTGTAAAGTTGCTATTTTATGGAAATGCCTCTAAACTTTACATTTTCATTCCATCTGTAGATTTTTCTATCTTTATAAAATATGGGAGTTATTTTTTAAGAAAAGTAAATAGAACAGTAGCGTGTGAATAGATCAAATGAAGTTTAAAGAACGCATGTAAAAAAAGAAAAAAAAGAAAATGGTATCTGTGTCTGTTTATATGGTTTCCTTTCCTCCCATTCCCCCCTTTGGTAGCCTTTGTACTTGTACAGAGTGACAGTACGAGCCAAAAGTGGTTCCATCCATGTATAAAAAAAATACACACGGTGAAACTTCTTGTATTTATGTTAACTTTCTAGTCAGTCACTTAAATAAAACAAAAACGAGCTGTACATTTTAACATAAAAATAAATTATGAGCCACTTTAGCCTATTGTCTTGAGATAACTGATGCAGTTGGAAATGATGATGCTTCTTGACGTTGGTCCTAGATCACGGGACCTGGCTCAAAATAGCGATAGCACCTCGACTTATATACCACTTCACAGTGCTTTTACACTGAAGGATGGAAGGCTGAGTCAACCTTGAGCCGGTTAGAATCGAACTGGCAACGAGCAGAATCAGCCGGGAATTCTGCATTTTAACCCCTGTGCCACCATGGCTCTATTTGCCAGGTAGACACAGCCATACAGCATAGCACAGTGGTTAGAGTGCAGTACTGCAGGCTACTTCTGCTGCCTGCCGGCTGCCTGCAATTTGGCAGTTCGAATCTCACCAGGCTCAAGGTTGACTCAGCCTTCCATCCTTCTTAGGTCGGTAAATTGAGGACTCAGATTGTTGGGGGCAAGAGGCTGACTATGTAAATCGCTTAGAGAGGGCTGTAAAGCACTGTGAAGTTAGTGAGATTCGAACTGCCAAATTGCAGTCAGCAGAAGTAGCCTGCAGTACTGCGTTCTAACCACTGAGCCACCACAGCTCTCTCACAGATCACCACAAATCCAGGAAATCCAGCAACCTCTCTCTGGAGATCCCACGAGAACCCTTGCTGATATCTTTTATCTCTCTGCATCTTTATCTATCTTCATCTTGCTGAATCAGAGACTAAGACAGGCTGACTCAGAGAGCAGCAATCTAGCTTTTCGTTCCCCAGCCTCTCCCCAAGTGAAGTGATGCTCAAAAACATTTAAATCTGAGACCTAAATTGCTGGAGAGGAGAAATCTTTTTAATGTTTAATGTTTTCTTCTGCTGCAAGGATGATGGGTTATAAAGAGTGCATTAGGGGTCTTTGGGTGGGGATGGGACTACTTGCCATCGTCAACTCACTGAGGCAAGCTCACTGCAGCCAACTCGCCACGGCCAACTCACCGCGAGACAACTTGTTGCGGGACAATTTAACAATTCTATTTATTTAAAATAAATAAAAATTATTTTAATTTTTTCCATTCACGTTTCATTCTGTCCCTTCTTTCTCATCCTTTCTTTAATGATTCTATTCCACCATTTTTTGGGGGGGGTATTAGTGTAACTCTTATCCCGCAGTGAGTTGGCCATGGCGAATTGTCATAGACCCCATTGGGTGAGGCTCCAGGTTGTTGGGTTAGTTTGAGCGAGAGAAAGAGGAGAGACATGGAGGCATCTGAATCAGGGGTGAAATCCAGCAGGTTTTGACGGGTTCTGGAGAACCGGTAGCGGAAATTTTGAGCAGTTTGGAGAACCGGTAGCAGAAATTTTAAGTAGTTCGGAGAACTGGCAAATTTCACCTCTGGCTGGCCCCTGGAGTGAGGTGGGAATAGAGATTTTGCAATATCCTTCCCCCAGGAGTGGGGAAGGAATGGGGATTTTGCAGTATCCTTCTCCTGGAGTGGGGTGGGAATGGAGATTTTGCAGTATCCTTCCCCTGCCACGCCCACCAAGCCACACCATGCCCACCAAGCCACGCCCACAGAACCGGTAGTAAAAAAAATTGGATTTCATCACTGATCTGAATGGACATCTGGGGAACGAAGGGGCTTCCCTCATCTGTTTCAGCTGCCTCCCTGGCTCCATTTGAGGGAACCAGCCTCAGGCCTACGTCGAAATATTTCTTTATCAAGTCATGACCTCCTAATTGCTTGATATTGCTCATGGTTCTAAACCAGGGCTCTCCAAATTTGGTAACTTTATGACATGTGGACTTCAACTCTCAGAATTCCTGGCTTAGGAATTCTGGGAGTTGAAGTCCACATGTCATAAAGTTACCAAATTTGGAGACCCCCTGCTCTAAACCAAGAGTCTCTTTTCTGAAGCACGTGTGCTGAATTCTTGACAGAAAATCTTTACTTTCATAGTGAAGGTAGACAAAATCCATTTTTGGGTACGTCTCTAGCCTTAGGATGTGAATATAAAAGAAGCCAATGCTTGCTCTGTCCATCTGTCTAAACTACCTATGATCTGTCTACCTGTCTGTCAAATTTATAATTTAAGCCTGTTCTAAAAATCTACCCCTTTCCTATTGATTCAGCTATCCAGGAAAACCAAAGTCCATTATCAGCCCCAGAAATTCACAAGGCGACTTGGAACCAACCTTCACTCCGACCAGCAGAATTTACACGCTTATTTGGGGGGGGGGGTGGAATTATTATGTACGTCACCTTGAGCTTCTAGGAAAGAAAAAAAAGGGACAGGTGGTATTAAATTGTTTGAAAGAATGAAAGAAAAGCGGGGGATTGCCGGATTGCTTCCTAAACAACATAAATGATGAAATATACCCTGTTTTCCCAAAAATAAGACCCAACCAGAAAATAAGCCCTAGCATTATTTTTCAGAATGCTTGTAATAAAAGCCCTACCCCCAAAATAAGCCCCAGTTAAGATGGTCAGCCAGATGGATGCATTTAGTACTGTATTTCCCCCAAAATAAGACCTAACTGGAAAATAAGCCCTACCATTATTTTCCAGAATGCTCGTAATATAAGCCCTACCCCAAAAATAAGCCCCAGTTAAGATCGTCAATCAGAGAGTACTGTATTTTCCCCAAAATAAGTCCTAACCGGAAATTAAGCCATGATGCGACTTTGAGAGCAAAAAATTAATATAAGACCCGGTCTTATTTTGGAGTGGAAACACGGTATCAGTTCTTACTGAAGACATCATTACATCTTTCAGGTTTTCCTTCAAAAAATAAAACCAGAATTGTTTAGCTTCAAAACCTTGAGCAATATCCAGTCGGTAGCGGCTGTGTTCCAAAATTATCATTAGGGCTAGAACCAGATTTTTTTGGGGGGGGGGATGTCACTCAGCCAGAGCCAGCCGCCCCCCCCCCCCCCAGGAAAGTCATTTCGGGACAAACTGCTTAGTTTCTGAGCCATTCCTATTCTTTACTTTAGAAAAAGCAAAGGCAGCTGCGTGAACTGAAGTCTGCTTCTCTGCGTTTTGGGGAAAAACTTGGGCCCCCCAACTACAGGTAGTCCTCGACTTACAACAGTTCCATTTAGTGACCGTTCAAAGTTATAACGGCACTGAAAAAAGCGACTTATGGCTGTTTTTCACACTTAACGACCATTGCAGCATCCCCAGGTCCATGTAATGAAAATTCAGATGTTTAGCAACTGGTTCATTTTCAAAGGCCGGTCCTTTGATATTTGCAGGCCGGTCCAATGGGCCGGATTTAAGCACTCCACGGCTTCGGCCCGCAGACCTTGAGTTTGATACCCCTTGTATAGATCATTGCTCACAATAAAGATTGTATGGGTGGAAGGTACAGAGTCATTTGGGTTGACTAGCATAGTTTTTTTGGGGGGGCAATTACTCAAGATATGCTAATTGGCCTGAAAAACCTATTAAGGAATTTTCACACCACATTAGTATAATAAATGGCTCCTGAATTACAATTATCTATAGGAAATAGAGGATAAACTAATATATTAATACTTAGTCATGTTTTTAGTTTCTTTTTAGGTCAATATCTGTGAAGGCCAATGACCTACATGAACAATTACCTCACAGTTTAACTCCATTGCTCTCCACATTGTCATTTTGGACAACGATAAAGGAAAGTTTGGGGTAAAGTGCCAGCATGCAGATCTCACAATACCTCACTTCTAGATTCATCTGCTGTGGCTTTAAATGTCCAGAAGTGATGTCTGGAAGACATGATGATCTACTGGAAATAAATAACTGAAATTAAATCTAAATAAGAAAAATGTGTTCAGTGTTGAAAACGGGTCATGCTTTTGGAGCATTTAAGAAATTTGAAATCTTCCTCCATATCCCCAGAAACAGTGTCCGCCATTGATTAAACACTTATGGGTTTTGTGGTCGCTGCCCACTATCGTGTTAAAATAGGCAAATCCAAAATATTTTGAAATGATAGTGAGGGTAAAGTTAAATATAATCCAATGTGGAGATGGGTGACAAAATAATATAAAATAATTCTGCCCAGCAACTTGGTGGGAACAAATATGAGTACCTGACTACCATCTATGCCAAGAACTTCGCAGGAGTATTCAATTGCTCTCTTAACAAAATGCCCCCCAAAATAGGTGTGGACAACCTAAGATGTTCCTGCTAATTTGCTTCTGGAGGTGATGATTTGTGCTTCACTGGTCTTCTTTAAAAACAGAAGGACACTCAAGGAAGTGCAAGTCATCATCCCCCAGGAGAAAATAATTTAAGTGTGTTAACCTCGATTTGTTGGTGGTGTTAGTGATGATGATGATAATCCTAAAATTGATCCACTACAAAATGAAGATTTCTTTATTCAAGTTTATGGATTATAATCTAACATGCTGCTCCGATGTGGTTAGTTAGAGTTAGGTTAGAGACCCAAAGGATTTCATCCCGCATTGGAGTGATTTAAGATAACGATGATGACGATGACAACAAAAACGATGATGATCTGTTTTAGATGCTAATTGGTTCTCCTAATAGGTTGCTCTTCTTTTTGCACACTCTGGAGTCCTTGATGCTCTCTGAGGTTGTGTGCAGACTTGCTTACATACATCAGTGCCCTGATGATGTTACCTAGCTGCAAAGCAACAACTAAATTCAGAAAATCCCCAGGACTCCACAGTTCGACCCAGACTTACACACTGTGTGTATTCTCTTTCTGCACACTGTACACCGTTAAGTTCAGTATCATCGTCAGACTTGCTTACAGACTCCTTTCTCCTTTTCTGCAGAAGAGCTGCCTTCCTCGTTTTCTGCAAGCTCCCTATGAAAAAGCTGCCCTCCATCGCTCCTTCTCTGCATATAATCCAGCTGAAAATAACTTAAAAGACATTTGAAGGGCTTCTGATTGCACCCACCTCCCCACTCCCACCTCGTTCCTTCCTTAGTTGGTAACAAATGACTCTCTTTACCTAATGGTTGCATACTCCTTGATTATTTTGTAGCTACTTTTTTTAAAAAAAAAAACCAACAACAACGGAATGTTAAATCTCTGCGTGGGCCTTCTCCTCTTTGCTAGCGTTGAGCCTGTTGGTGCAGTTTTTCCTTTCCAAGGCCAGCTTTATGTCCAGTTCCCGGAGCTGTTTCAGGAACCCGCGGTTCGGGAGGATGCATCTGTGCTTGAGCACCTGGGCAATGGCATCCACCACGGTCATGTGCTTGTAAATCATCAGATAGGCTAAGACCAAGGCTGCTGAGCGGCTACGCCCCATGGCACAGTGGACCAAGATCTTGTCTGCAAAGATCAAGAAACCAAAACAGAGAGAGAGAGTGAGAGAAAGAAACCACTGAGATTTGGCATCAGAGGCTTTGATTTTGTGCTGGCGTGCTCTTGGGCAGCACACAGATCTACAGGGGTCTCAGCAAGTGTAAGGATCTTGAATATCTTAGGATCCAGTGGTGACTGTCTTTTAAAGAATCCACTACAGTGCTCCTCATGGCCTTTTTTAAGATTCATGAGAACAAGAGCTCTTGAAATCAGTGAAATGGACAGGCAAACAGGCATAGAGCCACATTTCAGTGGTGTAAATGGTAGTTTAGATGTAGCTCATGCTTGTGTGGGGGAGAAAGAGCGATGGAGAGAGGGAGAGGGGGAGAGAGAGAGAGGAGAAAGGGAGAGAGAGGGAGAAAGGGAGAGGTGGAGAGAGGAGAAAGGGAGAAAGTGTGAGAGATGGAGAAAGGGAAAGAGGAGGAGGAGGGAGAGAGATGGAGAAAGGGAGAAAGTGTGAGAGATGGAGAAAGGGAAAGAGAGGAGGAGGGAGAGAGATGGAGAAAGGGAGAAAGGGAGAGAGGGAGAAAGGGAGAGAGAAGGAGAGGAAGAAGGAGATATGGAGAAAGGGAGTGAGGGAGAGGGAAAGAAGGAGAGGGGGTAGATATGGAGAAAGGGAGAAAGAAGGAGAGGGAGAAAGGGAGAGAGGGCAAAAGAGGGAGAGAGGGAGAGAGGGCAAAAGAGAGAGGCAGAAAGGGAGAGAGAGAGATGGAGAGGGAGAAAGGAAGGGAGAGAGAGAGATCACATGCTTTTCTTTTAAGCAGAATAGGAAAAATGTTTAAAATAAAAAACTTTTTTTTAAAAAAAGAAAGTCTGTTTTCTCACAAATTAGTGATATGCTTCTATTTTGTCTTGTTCTATTCAATGTAAAAGACCATTTTAAGTCATTTTCTAATCACAAAAATCAAACAGAACAATGGCAAAGATTTTACTGACCATCACCTAAAAGTCATGTGGGAGTCAAGCTCAACCTGAAGAGGACTTCATTTTTAAGAAGGAACAAACAGTGCCACATGTGACTTGTCTTCCTGATAGTAATACTGTAATACTTCACATATAAGGATGTCGGCCATCTTGACTTTTTTTGACCTCCTGCAGAAGCCTCTGATCTTACTCTAGGCTTGGAAGGTGGAACGTGGGTGAAAAACGAGGGATACAATCCAACACAAGATACTTGTGCCTGTTATAGTTTTTTTCACCCAGAAGATGTCTAGAGTGGGCAGTTATGTGGGAGAGAGTTTTGCCACCTATTGAACAGAAAGCCTTGGCCTTTAGCTCTCAGGATGCTAAAGAGTTCTCCAAAGTTTTGAGTGTAGGGACTCTCTGAATATTCTTATCTTTATTTATATTTGAATCGGTCTTTTAAAGAGATGAACAGCCCCTGATGGGTAGGGGCTGTATGCAGGGGTGGGATTGAAAAATTTCAGCAACTGGTTCGCTGCCCAGTTGCTGGGTGGGCATGGCCATGGGGGCATGGCCTACTGAGCCTCCTGCACCACGGTGGAGAGGGATGTTTTTGCTCTCCCCAGGCTCCGGAGGCTTTCCTTGAGCCTCCAGGAGAGCGAAAACTGCCTCCCCTGGGCACCAGAGGCCCTCTGGAGGCCAGAAATGGGCCCGTTTCCGGACTTCCAGTACTTCCGGTAGGCCCGATTTTCGCCCTCCCCAGGCTCCGGAGGCTTTCCTGGAGCCTCCAAGAGGGCCAAAACAGCCTCCCCTGGGCACCGGAGGCCAGAAACAGTCCCTTTTCCGGACTTCAGGTACGTCCGGTAGGCCCATTTTTCACCCTCCCAGAGCCTCCACGTGTACCCTGCACTTACCTGGCATCCAAAACAGGCCGCGTGGAGACTCCTGGGAGGAGCAGAGCAGGGTAGGCAGGCTCAGCCAGTCCTTGGAACAACCAGTTCGGCGAACCAGATTAAAATTAACATCCGGTTCACCCAAACTGGTCTAAACCGGCTGAATCCCACCCCTGGCTGTATGGTTGTAGAGTTCCAAGAATCTGGTGCAAATCATTTCTCTCCTAAGGATTCCTCAACCCAAGGTATAAGAAACTATGGGTGTGGAGTGAACCTGCGCATCGGTTGCTTGCAGGCGTGGGTGGGCTTACTGGTCTCATCCTGGAGTGCTTTGTGGATGAACTCTGCAGCAGAGTCGAAGAACTGGCTCAGGTTGAAGGTGGGAAGGTCGTCTGCCTCCACTCCGTGGTACTGGATGGCCATGTCCTCGTAGTAGCTGGGCCCCGTATCCACATTCCATCGTCCATGGGCTGCGTTGAGCACGTGGGTGAAGCCAGCTTTCTCGAGGCTGTATCGATCAAGTGCAGTTTTCCTGTGGTCAAAGCAGAAAGGGCTTTTTTTTAATTTGACAAAAATCCAAACGGATGGCCGCAACCATACGAGTCCCATCTTTTTTGCCCTTTGCGTTACATGTTCAAAAGTGACCAGGGCTCTGATCCCACAGTCACAGGGGCCATCTGGATTTTTGCACCCCTCCCTGCTTTGGATGTGCAATACAGGTGGGAATGGGACAACTTGCACAGCCAACTTGCTGCGGCTGTTGTGGCTCCGATCACCGAGCCTGTGTTATCAGCAGGAGAGGACTCCGAGAGTGAAGGAGAGGAGTTGGCAAGGCCTCCCTCTCCAGGACCCTCCTCTCTGGCAATGCCTCCAGTGTCCTCCGAAGGCCAAGAGATAGGGCCGGGGCCAAGCACTTCCACGCAGCCGCAGGTGGTCAGTAATGATGATGATGATGAGTCTTGGCTGGACCCTCGACAGCATCGCAGAGATAAGCGCGCGCAGCAGAGGAAGAGGCGTGCCAGGGATTAGGCTGAGTCACTGGACCACACCCCACAGGGTATAAAAGGGGGTGTGGTGGCCATTCAAGCTCTGTGACGAGCAAAAACTGATATTGAACAAACCTCTCTGCATTGCTGGACTTCTTGAATATTCTCTTATCTGTTGTGTGTTGGCTTTGAAAAAACACTCCCTTCGTAAGTAAAAGACTCTTGGCAGCCAGCCACTGGGTTGCTGCCAATTCTGCTCTTAGAGAAACCTTTGTCGGCTGGTTTATTTCACTATTGACTGTCTGTGGGGGTGCGTGTGTGAGACGGGGACAGAACAGCAGCCAACTCACCATGACCAGCTCAGCATGGCCAACTCTCCACAGCCAACTCATCACGGCCAACTCGCTGTGGGACAACTTGCTGCAGGACAATTTAAGAATTCTATTTAATTATTTAAAATAAATAAAAATTATTTTAATTTTCCCTCCTTCTGCATCCTTTCTTTAACGATTCTATCCCATCATTTCTTTGATATTAGTGTCATTCTTGTCCCCTAGTGAGTTGTCCTGCAGCTAGTTGGCTGTGACAAGTTGACTGTGGTGAGGTAGCCATGCTGAGTTGGCCATGGCGTATTGTGATAGACCAGGGCAGGGGTCACTTCCCGCCTGGATTACTGCAATGCTCTCTACATGGGGCTCCCCTTGAGGTGCAACTAAAGGCTCCAACTGGCGCAGAGTGCAGCCACGCGGGTGGTTATGGGAGCGACATGGCGTTCCCATGTAACACCTCTCCTGCATGAGCTGCACTGGCTCCCGGTGGTCTTCTGGGTGTGCTTCAAGGTTTTGGTTACCACCTTTAGAGCGCTCCATGGCTTAGGACCTGGTTATCTATGGGACCACCTGCTGCCACCAGTAGCCTCCCACCGGCCGGTACGCTCTCATAGAGAGGGGCTCCTCCGGGTGCCGTCGGCCAAACAATGTCGACTGGCGGCCCCCAGGGGGAGAGCCTTCTCTGTGGGGGCACCTACTATCTGGAATGAGCTCCCCCCAGAGATACGGAGGATCCCGGATCTACGTGCCTTCCGCCGCACTCTCAAGACCTTTTTATTCCATCAGGCTGGCCTGGCCTAACTGTTTCCCTTTTTTCCCTTTTTAAAACGTAAATTTTAATTCGTTTTTAATTTATTGGGGTGTTTTAAATCTGTCTTCGGCCAAATTGTTTAATTCGATTTTATTCAGTTTTAAATTTTGTATTTATGTTTTTTATCCTGTGGCTGTTCACCGCCCTGAGTCCTTCGGGAGTAGGGCGGTATACAAATCAAATAAAACTAAACTAAACTAAACTAAATGTTACCAGTTCGCACCGGTTCAGGCGAATCGGTAGTGGTGGTGGTGGGTGGTTTGGAGAACTGATCGCGGCGATGGCAGCGCGAGGCTCCGCCCACCTGCCCGGACATCATTACTTGTTTTTTACCCTCTGTGCATGCGCAAAAGGCTTTGCACATGCACAGAGGGTCCAAAATCGCACAGGAAGTGCTCGCACTTCGAAACTGGTAGGGAAGGTAAGTAGATTTCACCCCTGGACCAGGGATGTCAAACTCAATTTCATCAGGGTTGTGTTTGACCTCGGGGGGCCAAGTCGGTATGGCCAGGGTGGGCATGGCCAGCTTGATGTCCTGCAACCCTCCGCCAGCAAAAACAGAGCCCAGGAGAGCCATGCAGAACCCTTGCGAGCTCCGTTTTTGCTGGCAGAGGCACTGAGGGCTGGTCCTCCACTGTTTCCAGGATGGTCCTGTGGGCCAGGTCTAAGCAGATCTGCCTTGAGTTTGACACCCCTGCTTACAATTGTTTGAAGTTACAAAGGCACTGAAAAAAGTTACTTGTGACTGTTTTTCAAACTTATAACCATTGCAGCATCTCGATGGACACATGATCACAATTTGGAATGCTTGGCAATTGGTTTATATTTATGACACTTTTCAAGTGTCCCAGGGTCACATGATCAGTTTTCATGACTGTCTGACAAGCCAAGTTGATCGGGAAGCCAGATTCATTTCACAACCATACTATTAATTTAGCATCTGCAGTGGTTCATTTTGGCAAGAAGGGTCGTAAGATGGAGCAGAACTCACTTAACAACTGTGTCCTTTAACAAAAGAAATGTTGGGCTCAATTTGGGGTCATAAATCAAAGATTAAAATATCTTGGGTCCCAAGAGGCTTTTTGACACAACTTACTCGTCTCCTATGTAGAGGTTGGGCCAGACTTCGTTGACATGCGTGTATTTGGGGCTCCCTTTCCAGAAGAGCCTCTCCAAATCAAACGCTCCAGGTGTACAATAGTCACTCTCGGGGTCTACTTTAACCGCAGTGTAAGCACTTATTTTTCTAGATTTCACCGCAGATGAAGACATTTGGTCTCAAGAGTCCAACTCTGGCACGTAGAAAGCTTGGATCCTGAGATAAACAACAAGCAAAAAAGTGAGATGGGTGGAAAATATACAGGCAGGTAGATCTTCTGAATGGGTTTGTCCCTGGATTATTTTAGAGCAGTGCTTGGAAAACTAATTCTTATGGAATCAGAAAAAAGAAATTAATTATGAAGGCTGATATATGACACAGAGCTTGATTACTTGAGATATAGAATATAATAGAATTTTTTATTGGCCAAGTGTGATTGGACACACAAGGAATTTGTCTTGGTGCATACGCTCTCAGTGTGCATAAAAGAAAAGATACATTCATCAAGAATCATAAGGTACAACACTTAATGATAGTCATAGGGTACAAATAAGCAATCAGGAAACAATATCAGTATAAATTGTAAGGATGCAAGCAACAAAGTTACAGTCATACAGTCAAAGAGGGAGGAGATGGGTGATAGGAATGATGAGAAGATTAATAGTAATGGTAACTTAGTGAATAGTTTGACAGTGTTGAGGGAATTATTTGTTTAGCAGAGTGATGGCATTTGGGGAAAAAACTGTTTTTGTGTCTAGTTGTTCTGGTGTGCAGTGCTCTATAGCGTCGTTTTGAGGGTAGGAGTTGAAACAGTTTATGTCCAGGATGTGAGTAAATATTTTCACAGCCCTCTTTTTGACTCGTGCAGTATACAGGTCCTCAATGGAAGGCAGGTTGGTAGCCACTGTTTTTTCTCTAGTTCTAATTATCCTCTGAAGTCGATGTCTGTCTTGTTGGGTTGTAGAACCAAACCAGACAGGTATAGAAGTGCAGATGACAGACTCAATAATTCCTCTGTAGAACTGGATCAGCAGCTCCTTGGGCAATTTGAGCTTTCTGAGTTGGCGCAGAAAGAACATTCTTTGTTGTGCTTTTTTGATGACGTTTTTGATGTTAGCTGTCCATTTTAGATCTTGCGATATGGTAGAACCTAGAAATTTGAAGGTCTCTACTGTTGATACTGTGTTATCTAGTATTGTGAGAGGTGGATGTATGGAAGGGTTTCTCCTAAAGTCTACCATCATTTCTACGGTTTTGAGTGTGTTCAGTTCCAGGTTGTTCCGGTCGCACAATGAGGCTAGTCTTTCAACCTCCCGTCTTTATGCAGTATTAAAGTATTAAACCTTCCGTTTCTTTCTTGATGGTTCCTCTCTTAAGCCATGCCCATGTCAAGTTGTCATCACACTTTCCTTCAATGTTTTTCAAGTGCTGTCCATGCAGAGCTTTGGTTTTCCATCGATTTAATCTGTCATCCAACTGTTTTTCCTTATATTCTGGCTTTGTTTCTGTTGTTTTTATAATGTTCTCCATTTTCACAGCCTGCAGCAATCTTTCTGTGCTTTGGTTACATAATCATTCACATTATTATTATTATTATTATTATTATTACTACTACTATTACTACTACTACTACTACTACTACTACTACTACTACTACTACTATGGTTGGTTGCAGAGTCAGCCAGATGTTCAGACTGGATTTGACATTGAGCACATTCTGTCCAGCTGAAATCCCTTTTAAGATTCATCTTCGAACAAAAATGGGATTTAATGCCAAGAAAGAAGGATCTCCCTCAATTTCAGATCTTAATCTTTGAAAGACCATCTGTATTCTCCTTGCCTCCTAAAGATCTCTGGCTAGGACTTACCAAACCTGCCTGTTTAGTTCTGCCAGAAGATTCAACCTGGAGATTGCTTCATAGAATGTCCATTGTTAGACAGTTCAACTGGCAAAGGGACTCTGAATTTACACAACAATGTACAGTACAAGGCAAATACTACTCAAAAACAGTGAATGGAATGAAATTGGGCATGCCAGTTACCTTGGAGAAACTTGACAGACTGTGATGGCGAAGAGGAGAAATTGCCTCCTAAATTTCTCTGGACCAGAAGTTTGGCTGACTCTCCCCCAACTCTCAGGCAGGAATAAACAGGGTTTCCCAGGCAAAGTCAAGGGCTCCGAGGTTCTCCAGATGTTTTTTTTTTTACAGTCAGATTCAAAAGGCATCAATTCAAAAGCCCAACAGCAGATCTGGGAATCTGGAGGAGAGCCCTGGAGATAGGCTGGATTTTAGGGGAGGGAAGCAGAGTTAGATCCTTGGGTGGCCTCTATTCATTTCAAGGGGGCATGACAAGGGCAGCTCTGCTGGTGGATGGTGTCCCTGATGGCCTACAATCTAGAAACAATAGCAATAGCACTTAGACTTATATACCGCTTCATAGTCCTTTTACTGCACTCTCTAAGAAGTTTACGGAGTCAGCACATTGCCCCCAACAATCTGGGTCCTCATTTTACCCACCTTGGAAGGATAGAAGGCTAACCTTGAGCCGGTCAGGATCGACCTGATGGCAACGGGCAGAGTCAGCCTGCAATTCTGCATTTTAACCACTGCGCCACCATGGATCTATTTGCCAGGTAGACACAGCCATACAGCATAGCGCAGTGGTTAGAGTGCAGCACTGCAGGCTACTTCTGCTGACTGCTTGCAATTTGGCAGTTCGAATCTCACCAGTCTCAAGGGTGACTCAGCTTTCCATCCTTCTTAGGTCAGTAAAATGAGGACCCCGATTGTTGGGGGCCATAGGCTGATTTTTTAAAACTGCTTAGAGAGGGCTGTAAAGCACTATGAAGTCTAAGTGCTGTTGCTATTGCTATCGAGAGACAGACAGAGACAGACAGACAGAGACACACACACACAGAAAGACCATCTTGGATTTCTTGACCCACTGCAGTTGGACCTGCAATCTGTTATACAGGTAGTCCTTGACTTACGACCACAACTGAGCCCAAAATTTCAGTTGCTAAGTGAGACATTTGTTAAGTGAGTTTTGCTCCATTCTTGCCACGGTTCTGAACTGAATGACCGCAGATATTAACTTAGTAACATCGTTGTTAAGTGAATCTGGCTTTCCCATTGACTTTGCTTGTCAGAAGGTCGCAAAGGGGGATCGCATGACCCCCGGGACACTGAGACCCTGACATAAGTATAAGTCAGTTGCCAAGAATCTGAACCTTGATCACGTGATCATAGGGATGCTCTAATGGTCATAAGTGTGAAAAACAGTCATAAGTCTCTTTTTTTCCAATGCCGTTGTAACTTTGAACAGTCACTAAACGAACTGTTGTAAGTTTAGGACTACCTGTATTGCAATAATAATAATTATTATAATAGCAATAAGAAATTTTAAACAAACAGTAAAGATCTTAACAGAAGTTATATCCTATGCTATCCAGTGGTGGGTTCCTCCCGGTTCGGTCCGGTTCGGCCGAGCCGGTAGCGGTGACGATATGACGTCACCGAACCGGTTCTCCCCACCCCCGCCCTCCCCCACCCCCCCCCACGTTATTCTTACCTTTTATTTGGTCCCACCCCCAATCTATTGCTGCCTCCTGAGTCCCAGCTGATGACTAGAGGGAAAAAAACTGTTTAAACTCTTGCCGCGGGGCTTCAAAGGGCCGTCTTACAGCTGATCAGTGTTAAAAGCAAACAAATGAGTCGGGTTGTAAGTGCGAGGACTGGTCGTAAGTGCGAGGACCTTCCAGAAATGACTCTGACCAGCTAGCCACGCCCACCTAGTCACATGACCTCCAAGCCACACCCACAAAATAAGCCACGCCCACAGAACCGGTAGTAAAAAAATTTAGAACCCACCCCTGATGCTATCCTGTCCAAGCTGACTTAATAGAAGAGGGAGGATGATTTAAAGCAGGGGTGTCAAACTCAAGGCACAGGAGCCGGAGCCGGCCTTCGGGGTGCTTAAATCTGGCCCATGGGACTTCCCTGGAAACAGTAAAGTACCAGCCCGCGGTGCCTCTGGCAGGTTTCAGGAGGCTGTCGCAGCCGAAACAGAGCTCGCAAGGGCCGCAGGAGGCTCTCCGGAGCTCCATGTTCACTGGCAGAGGGTTGCAGGAGGCTGTCGCAGCCAAAAATAGAGCTCGCAAGGGCAGCAGGAGGCCCTCCGGAGCTCTGTTTTCACTGGCAGAGGGTTGCAGGAGGCTGTCGCAGCCGAAAACAGAGCTTGCAAGGGCAGCAGGAGGCCCTCCGTTTTCACTGGCAGAGGCCGTCACAGCCTAAAACAGAGGTCAGAAGCTCATTTTCACAGGCCACCAGAGGCGCCCTGACATAAGTGATGTCGAGCTGGCCACACCCACCCCGGCCACACCCACCCACGCCCTCCCGAGGTGAAACACAACCCTGATGCGGCCCTCAATGAAATCGAGTTTGACACCCCTGATTTAAAGCATTTCAAACTGCTGTTAGTTATTAATTGTTTCAAACAATTGTTTCAAACTCCTTGACAGAAAGGAGGAATACATCTACATAATAAATAACCATTATTATGGCTATTTGTTACTGTTATTTCCATTTTTATACTACTGTTCTTTCCGAGGGGAAGAGGAGAGTTTTATAAGATGAGCTGTACAAAAAGAATAAAAAAACACCTGAGGGGCGATAAACTCCTCTTATCTTCCAATAAAATATGGAAAAATGCAAAAATTAGGATAAAGTTGATTTTTAAAAGATGCTCCTTCCTGTAAATGTTTGGGAAGGAAAGACATGAATTAAAAAGAGGAGGAATTAATTGGCAGAGAAGAAACATCCCGCAGTGAAAGAGCACAAATGACACACTTTGAAAACTTTTCAAAAAGGATATAGCCAGGGGTGGGCTGCTGGAGGTTCTTAGGGATTCGGGAGAACCTCTAGCTAAGATTCTGTGCAGTTCAGAGAACCCCCAAATCCCTCTCCTGGCTGGCCCTACCCACCCCACCCCACCCTGGTGTCTGGAGGCCGTGCGGATCTGGATGGGGAGGAACAGGCTCAGGCTCAACCCATCCAAGACCGAGTGGCTGTGGTTTCCGAAGTCCCAATATAGTCAGTTGACGCCATCACTGACTATTGGGGGCGAATTGCTGGCCCCCACGGAGAGGGCTCGCAACTTGGGTGTCCTCCTGGATTCACGGCTGTCTTTAGAAGAGCACTTGACAGCCGTGACCGGGAGGATTTTTCATCAGGTTCACCTGAGTCGCCAGTTGCGTCCCTACACACAGTCACTCATGCCCTCATCACTTCCCGCCTGGACTACTGTAACGCTCTCTACATGGGGCTCCCCTTGAGGAGCACCCGGAGGCTCCAACTGGCGCAGAGTGCGGCCGCGCGGGTGGTTATGGGAGCAACATGGCGTTCTCATGTGACACCTCTCCTGCGCGAGCTGCACTGGCTCCCGGTGGTCTTCCAGGTGCGCTTCAAGGTTTTGGTTACCACCTTTAGAGCGCTCCATGGCTTAGGACCTGGTTATTTACAGGACCGCCTACTACCACAAACAGCCTCCCACTGGCTGGTACGCTCTCATAGAGAGGGGCTCCTCCGGGTGCCGTCAGCCAAACAATGTTGACTGGCGGCCCCCAGGGGGAGGGCCTTCTCTGTGGGGGCACCTACTATCTGGAACGAGCTCCCCCCAGAGATACGGAGAATCCTGGATCTGCGCACTTTCCGCCGTGCTCTTAAAACCTTCCTATTCCAGCAAGCCGGCCTGGCCTAATTTTCTCCCCTTTTTAAAAATTCTTTTAAATCGAAATTTTAATCTGTTTTAAATTATTGGGATTTTTAATTGTCTTGGGCTAAATTATTTAATCTGGTTTTAATTATGTTTCTAACTTTTGTATCTATGTATTTTATTCTGTGCCTGTTCACCACCCTGAGTCCTTCGGGAGTAGGGCGGTATATAAATTTAATAAAAACAAACAAAAACAAAAACAAACCCCTCCCAGGAGTCCCCACGGAGCCTCTTTTGGATGCAGATAAGCGCAGAGCGTGCACGGAGGCTTGGGGAAGGTGAAAAATGGGCCTGCCGGAAGATCCAGAGGGCCTCTGGAGCCTGGGGAGGCCGTTTTCGCCCTCCCGGAAGCTCAAGGAAAGCCTCCAGAGCCAGGGGAGGGCAAAAATGCCCCCCCTGCCGTGGTGCAGGAGGCCGAGTAGGCCACGCCCACCATGGCCATGCCCACCCAACAACCAGGCACTGAACCCCTTGCTAAAATCTTGGAAGCCCACCCCTGGATATAGCGTAATACATGAGGGCAATTTATAGATAATAACATATCCCTGCTAGGTTTATGCATGAATGGCAAAAGATATTTATGTATTTAAAATCTGTTGAAATGGCAGCGTAGGTTGTATTACATATGCCATGGAGCATGGAGTTCAATAATTTATTTTCAAAAAAAGCAATGTAACCATAGAATCTTTATAGTGAGCCAAAACCAAACTCCGATGTGAGAAAAATACATTCTCCTTCAATCACTTAATGCAGCAGGTCCTAAAATTAAAGAGTAAGCCAAAAGAGAAAAGAAAAGAAATGAATGGGTTACTCCAGCCATCCTGTGTAATTCAATCTAAATTAACATTATGGCCAAAAGATTAACTGTCTCATTGGAATAAATAATTACATTTTAGTGTAACGTATTCTTCCTACTCAACAAAAGGACAACGATTTGAACCATTTTTGATCCAAGTCGTAAGCGGATGGAAAATTTTCAGAAACTTCGATATTGTCCTGTTTTCTTTCAGACAAGGTTTTTTTTTTTTTCAAAATAGGAAGATTAGCTTAAAAGCTGAAAGTCGGAGTCCAGAAGATCAAATTCCATCAGGAAACCTATTTCTTTCAAACTATTATAGACTGTCTTTTAGACAGGGTAAAGAAAACCCCAACCCGGTATAGTTAGACCACAGAGTCATAAATTATATGACAGACGAGGAGACCATTGAAAATCAAAACCAGTGTTTACATTTAAATATATTAAAACCAGGAAACTAACAAGAGACAGCTGCTGAAGGATTCGGTATCGTAAAATATTAAAGAAAAGCAGGGATTCAAAATTAATTCCTTTTCATTGCAGGAGATATTGCATGGAGTAATGTTCTCAAACCATTGTTTATTTTATTTTTTTTGGCAAGCTTCTTATATCCTGCCTTTATTTTGGGTGATGTAAAGGTGGCACACATGCCTAATGCTCTCATCTCCTACCCTGTTTCCCCGAAAATAAGACATCCCCTGATAATAAGCGCAATCGGCCTTTTGAGCGCATGCTCAAAATAATCAAAAACTAATCAAGGAGAGAAGAAACCTGGAATTAAGGAGAAACTTCTTAACAGTGAGGACAATTAACCAGTGGAACAGCTTGCCACCAGAAGTTGTGGGTGCTTCATCCCTGGAGGTTTTCAAGAAGAGATTGGAAACCACTTGCCTGAAATTGTATAAGGTCCTGTTGAGCAGGTGGTTAGATTAGAAGACCTCCAAGGTTCCCTTCTAGTTCTATTCTGATTGATTGATTTCCATCCCAATCTTGCAGTGAAATCTGTTTGGATTTTCATGATTATTTCCTTCCTTGTTTAAAAAATGTAATGCATTTTTAAGGAGAAATGAGAGGACTACCTCCCCCTTCTTTAATTATTGCTTAAAGCCATTAAGTGCAGATCTGCTGATGACATCTATGGGAAAGAGACAATGAAGGTAGAAGCTGGAAATGATTCAGCAACTCCACAAGAGCTTTGCACAGTGTGATATTTTATGCACACATCATAATAAGCAATTACAACCTATCATTGCTTTAATCGCAACAAACACTTCAGCTATTATTTGAGGTACTAATGGAGGATGAGCTGCTCCCTTCAGTGGCCCTCTCCTCCTTAAATTAGTCTTTGTATCAGGAATGAAAGTATAATTAGGACTGAGACAACTTCTTTCCAGGGGTGGGATTGAAAGGTTATTCAGTGGGTATGGCCATGGGGGCGTTGCTTACTCAGCCTCCTGCACTATGTGGGGAGGGGGTGTTTTCACCCTCCCCAGGCTCCGGACGCTTTCCTTTAGCCTCCAGGAGGGTGAAAACGACCTACCCTGGGCACCAGAGGTCATCCTGAGACTAGAAATGGGCCCATTTCCAGACTTCCGGTAGGCCCGTTTTTATTTATTTATTTACTTATTTATTTATCTATTTATTATTTAAATTTGTATACCGCCCTTCTCCCGAAGGACTCAGGGCGGTGAACAGCCAAAATTTAAGACACATACAGTATAAAAGTTAAAAAGAATTAAAACAAAATTAAATCAGTTTGGCTTCCCTAAATTTTAAAACCCTTTCCCCATAAAATAACCCATTAAAATTTTAAGCCAGCCCAGCTTGCTGGAATAAGAAGGTCTTTAACGCTCGGCGGAAAGTACGGAGGTCCAGGATCAGTCGTATTCCCGGGGGGGTAGCTCGTTCCAGAGGGCGGGTGCCCCCCACAAAGAAGGCTCTCCCCCTGGGGGTCGTCAGTCGACATTGCTTGACCGACGGCACCCTGAGGAGACCCTCTCTGTGGGAGCAAATTGGCCCGTGGGAGGTTATCAGTGGCAGAAGGTGGTCTCGTAAGTACCTCTCCCAGGGCCTCTCCCAGAGCCTCCGTGCGGGCTCTTCACTTACCTCGCATCCAAAATGGGCTGTGTGGAGACTCCTGGGAGGGGCAGGGTGGGCGGGGTCACCCAGTCTTCGGAACAACCAGTTCAGTGAACCAGTTTAAAATTAACATCCGGTTAATTTTGCCCAAACCGGTCTGAACTGTCTGAATCCCACCCCTGCTTCTTTCCCATGGGAGTCAAGACATCTGTGGAAATCAAAAAGGTGTCCATGACAACATGATCAAAGCTCCACCACTCGCATGGGGAAAAAAAGTGGGGGGCTTTTGATCACCTGGATGTGACCATCCTGTTGGTTCTTCTGATCCTTTCCTGTGGATGGATTGAAGGAAATAAATTGGGGATGGGAGGGTTTGATGGAAACGAACTGTCTACTTCCATGATGTCTTTGACACAGGAGGGAAACACGAGCAAGCCATGTATCTCGTAGCAAAGGTGATCATCTACCTATTCTCCAGTTTCCTTTGAGTGCAGGAAGAGGAGGACAGTGCAATCGGTAGAGTTTTAGGCAGAACTCTTGAAGTTTTAATGGTTGATCAGACTTGCAGGGATGGCTAAAGCTGTACAGATGATCCATCCCAGTGGCATCATCTGAATATCTGCTCTGTTACCCATTTTCTTCTCAGATAATTGTCTCGGCCCAGATTAGCCTTCTCCAGGGCCTAGGAGAAGACTCTTGGTTCTCCATATCGAAGAACAGTGACCATTATAAAGGCCAGACTAATGATTTAGAACAGTGTTCCTCAACCTTGACAACGTTAAAATGGGTGGACTTCTACTCCCAGAATTTCCTCAGCCATCCATACTGGCTGAGAGATTCTGAGAACTGAAGTTCGCCCATCTTAAAGCTGCCAAGGTTGAGAAACATTGATTTAGGGCTGTGGGAGATATTCCTCTGGATGAGGATTTTGGAAAGAACCTGCTTCAAATGCTCCTCACTGCTTCTTCATCAGTCCAAGATAAAAAAATAAAACAAGAGCAGACGAGGAAAGCTACAGGGACAAGATGAATCTTCTCCTCTACTGAAAACCCAAACCAGAAGGCATTTTTACCCAAAAGGAAATTGACCGCGCGTCAATTTCAAAGGAAAATGACGGTGTGTTAATTTCAAAGGAAAATGACCGCGCGTCAATTTCAAAGGAAAATGACCGCGCGTCAATTTCAAAGGAAAATGACCGCGCGTCAATTTCAAAGGAAAATGACGGTGTGTTAATTTCAAAGGAAAATGACGGTGTGTCAATTTCAAAGGAAAATGACGGTGTGTTAATTTCAAAGGAAAATGACCGCACGTCAATTTCAAAGGAAAATGACGGTGTGTTAATTTCAAAGGAAAATGACGGTGTGTCAATTTCAAAGGAAAATGACGGTGTGTCAATTTCAAAGGAAAATGACGGTGTGTTAATTTCAAAGGAAAATGACCGCGCGTCAATTTCAAAGGAAAATGACGGTGTGTCAATTTCAAAGGAAAATGACGGTGTGTCAATTTCAAAGGAAAATGACGGTGTGTCAATTTCAAAGGAAAATGACGGTGTGTCAATTTCAAAGGAAAATGACGGTGTGTCAATTTCAAAGGAAAATGACGGTGTGTCAATTTCAAAGGAAAATGACGGTGTGTTAATTTCAAAGGAAAATGACGGTGTGTCAATTTCCAGCTGGTGCAAATACAGTATTGTGTCTTATTGTGGGTTTAGCCATGGATTGTTAAACTGCTCATTGTACACCCCAAAGCATTTGGCATTCATAATCAAATTTGTCAGACATTTTAATTGCCTTCCTGTTGCAAAACCTAACCAGGGCAACCACTGAAAACATAGTCCAGATTCTTTCATTATTCCTTCTTTCTTTGTTTGTTTTTCTCCCCATATTTTTTAACTTTGGAACCTGTAATAAAAGAAAGGGAAGAAGTACTAAATAATTTGGCGAGTCAGGCTGTCCATGTCTTGGAAGGGAAGGGTGGTAACACTCAGTCTGTTCCAAAAATCTGCTTGTGAGCGTATTCAGTCTTTAATTAGAGAGACGGGAATGTCCAAAATGTTTGCTTTGCTTTTAAAACTCCAGCCTGCCTATCAAGTCAGCTCTGGAGCCCACATGTTTAAAAACAAAATGTGTTGTCGAGCTGCCATCCTTTCAAAAGGCTGGAGAAATTTTAAATGGGTGTTTTGCAGATCGTAACGGCCTCTCTGAAGAAATGTTGTGGCTTTCCTGTGGCCTGATCTTTCTGAGGAACTGGAAAAAGAATTTGGCTTGCGCTTGGATTGGGGGAGGGGGGGAGTGCCTTTGATCAAATGATGCAATGCACGAAAAAGCTCGGTAGGAATTATTTCAGGGAATGGGGTGGCCCTTGTATAAATCTCTCGTGAAAATCAGGCCATCCGTGCAGAAATTAGAAAGGGGTGGAAGAGGAGCTGAAAGGGATAACTAAAAACTCTGCCTGGCTTGATTCTTGCCTGATTTATTGGAGAACATTATCAATGTAAACATTTCCATTACTTAAAAAATGTTTCTCAGGTCTCGGCAGAGGTGGGTTTCAGCAGGTTCTGACCAGTTCTGGAGAACCGGTAGCAGAATTTTTGAGTAGTTTGGAGAACCGGTAGTAAGAATTCTGACTGGCCCCGCCCCCATCTATTCTCTGCCTCCTGAGTCCCAGCTGATCGGGAGGAAATGGGGATTTTGCAGTATCCTTCCCCTGGAGTGGGGTGGGAATGGAGATTTTACAGTATCCTTCCCCTGCCATGCCCACCAAGCCACGGCCACCAAGCCACGGCCCCAGAATCGGTAGTAAAAAAATTTGAAACCCACCACTGGGTCTCGGGTGTTATGAAGGTTACTGTCCTGGAAAGATAAAACTGTTCGCGAACCAACTCAGATCAGACCTACCTTCTCTCGTACAGGACAACCAAATCCTTTTGATCTGCAGAACGTTTCTACATGCTATTCTGTTTTTCAGGACACATTGATTTCTTTGGGGTGGGGTGGTGGTCGATTGGGTTTCATTTGGTCTAATATGAAAATTGGCTTGGTTGGGATTCCTAGGCTGACAGCCCTACGATTGCCAGATACACACAACCCTTTTACAGAAGAAGTTAGTTAAAGAACTAACTACTCAGCTGATCCCGAGGACACAGATAAACCTCCAAGTGCTTCAAGGACCCTCTAAAAGGAGGCAAATGACCAGCTGTCTGAAAGGAATATAAATCCTTCCGTATCCCACTATCCTGTCAGAGCTGAAGAAGCTTCTTGGATGAGAAGCGAAACGTCTTCAGAAGAAAAAAACCCAGGAAGTCCAGTGGCCTCCTGAAAAAAAACTGCCTTTGGGTTAAAGAACTAAGGTGCTTAAAGAAAGAAAACAAGGAAGGAGGGATAAGATACAGAAAAATGATAGCTAGAGCTGACACCCCCTACCCCCCCCCAAACAGGCTTAAGGCCTGTTCAGCAATAGGTTGCCTCGTCTGAACTATGAAAAAGTGCAGCCGATAGGATGAAACAGGCTTCGTATTTTGGAACGTTAGATGATCTCATTTCATCCCCTGCAAATGATTATCCAATGTCCCTCTGGCGCTTGCATTAAAATTGTTTTTAAAAGTTCCTCCTGCCTCCTTGCTATGAGAGGTAGCTGAGATCCCTCTGACCGGGTTTCCTAGCGTAGGATTTTAAAGGGAGAGGAGGACCATCCCTTTGGCAAAGCAAGTCCCACATTCTCTTGGCTGGGCTTGACTTACCTGGGAGCTTCTCCAGGACTGGTAGACAGCGTGGATCCTCGGCGTGTGAAGGGACGACAAAGGGAATCTTACCAACGTTGAAACTGGCAACTATTTTTAGCGCAGGATTTGCTGACTGACCTTGCGTGATATCACTCGAAGGGAAGAATCTTTACATCTGCTACTAAATCTATTCCCTGGTGTTACCTGAAACCGTCGGCCACAACAGCCAGCAATGAGGCAGGAGAAGCAGATTGTGACACTAGATCAGAGGTCTTCAAATTTGGCAGCTTTAAGACTTGTGGACTTCAACTCCCAGAATTCTCCAGCCAGCAATTTCAAAGAAAATTGACAGTGGGTCAATTTCAAAGGAAATTGACAGATGAGTTGAAGTCCACAAGTCTTAAAGCTGCCAAGTTTGAAGACCTCTGCGCTAGATGGACATAGTGAAGGATCCCCCAGATGGCTAAAAGGGCATCTGGGCGTGGAACCAACCAACCCTCAGGTCACCCTCTGGAAAAAAAGAAGCTGAACTTAATAACAGCTGCCAGGTTACTGGTGGCACAGTATTGGAAGAAGGAAGATCCACCCACCATTGAGGAATGGACACTAGAAGTTGTGCATTTGGCAGAGATGGCAAAAATTTCATCATACCTTAAAGACTATTCAAATGAAAGATACATATTGGAATGGAGAAGATAGATTGACTATATACAAAAAAAGTACCTGAACAAGAAGATACATATAGCTTATGAATGAAATAATTTTTAAGTAGTTTATGTTTGTTGTTTTTTGAGTTATAAGGAGTTAAAGACTTAGGGAGAATATGAATGCAATAATTTGTTAGCATATTTTAGCTTTATGTTTGTGAATGCTATACCCTGTGCTTGTTCTGGGAAGTCTAGGGAGGGGGGTGGGGGGGAAGGAGGGGAAGGGGGGTGGGAGGCAGGGGGGTGGAAGGGGTTGAGGGGGGAAGGGGGGGGAGAAAATGTTTGTATTTCCTATAAAACTTTTTAATAAAAAAAAAAGAAAAAAAAGAAAAAAAGAAGCTCACAATTTGGGTTTTTTTTCCTGGATGCAGCTTTGATCTTGACTGTGCAGTTCCCAGGAAGGGACAGTCGCTGTTCCGTCAGCTAACCCTGATTTATTTCTGCCTAAGCAGCTCTATCGGGGGTTTCTCTCTTTAACAGAAATTGGAAGTAAATCCAAAACAATCCAGCAGCATCTTGTTTGAGAATGACAGACGACGTGTAGGAGGATCAGTGTACGGCAAACAAACATTTTCTTCTCTAACTAGAATCAAGAGAGTGGCATGCGAAGCTGTCGTGTGTTAATTGGTTAAGATAGAAAGATAATAATAATAATATTTTACTAGGGGTAAAGAAAGAGCACTAGTAGTACGTGTAATATTTCAAGGTATCCTATACTAATGGTCTCACTCAAGGAAAGCTGACAGCAGAACTGAATCAACAATGAACAGAGCATTGGCCAACGCATTGGGTAATATAATTATATTAAATACAGAAAATAGGCATGATTCTTCCAAAGCTGAACTGAACGCAGGTACCTCAGGAAAAAAATGGAGCCCTATCGTAGAATATAGGTGGGAATTAAAGAAAGTTCTGCCATTAAATCTCCTGATTTCTAATCAACCAGTATCTTCTTAGTGAGGGAAGGGTCCTCAGAAGGCCCCTGGCCATTAGATTAGGAATAAGGGCTGAATGTCTCATTAGGTAAAAGTAAAGGTTCCCCTCGTACATATGTACTACTCGTTCCTGACTCTATGGGGCGGTGCTCATCTCCGTTTCAAAGCCGAAGAGCCAGCTCTGTCCAAAGACATCTCTGTGGTCATGTGGCCAGCATGACTAAATGCCAAAGGCGCACGGAACGCTGTTACCTTCCCACCAAAGGTGGTCCCTATTTTTCTACTTGCATTTTTACATGCTTTCGAACTGCTAGGTTGGCAGAAGCTGGGACAAGTAACGGGAGCTCACCCCATTATGCGGCGCTAGGGATTCGAACCGCTGAACTGCTGACCTTTCTGATTGACAAGCTCAGCGTCTTAGCCACCATGTCCCTTCCTTGAATGTCTCAAGGGATCCACAAAAAATAATGTTTCCTTTTGTTATTATTTCTCAGAGGTATTTCCCATCTTCTCCAGGAGTTCTTCCATGCCCTCCTCTAACCTCTTTCCATGACAATCATCTTAAGAGGTGAGTTAGGCTAGATTAGAATGAGATCTGCCTTTCTGACAGATAGATACAGAGAAGGATAGACAGTAGATAGATGATAGATGACAGATAGATGATAGATAGATAGATAATAGATAGATAGATAGATAGATAGATAGATAGATAGATAGATAGATAGATAGACAGAGACAGACAGAGCTCTGTCTGTCTGACAGATAGATACAGAGAAGGATAGACAGTAGATAGATGATAGATGACAGATAAATGATAGATAATAGATAGATAGATAGATAGATAGATAGATAGATAGATAGATAGATAGATAGATAGATAGATAGATAAGTCTTGGTGTATTCGGGTCTTCTCCCATGTAAGATTTGGGTCTTCTCCCGTGTAAGATAGATAGATAGATAGATAGATATAGAGGATAGACAGTAGATAGAGAAATGACAGGAAGATGATAGATAGATAGATAGATAGATAGATAGATAGATAGATAGATAGATAGATAGATGATAG
The DNA here is from genome assembly GCF_029215685.1 of Pituophis catenifer annectens. Lineage (NCBI taxonomy): Eukaryota > Metazoa > Chordata > Lepidosauria > Squamata > Colubridae > Pituophis > Pituophis catenifer. The sequence goes on along the minus strand of NW_027256909.1, from coordinate 428,186 downwards.
ATAAATTAGGGGATATTAATGTAACAAAGATGCACCATCAGATAGATAGAATAGGTAATAAATCACTGTTTGTATATATGTGTATATATAATCACATGTATTTAGTTTGTTTGTGTTGCTGTGTATTGATTATGTAATTTTATGATTGAGAAAATTTGTATATTTTCTCCTTTTTTAATATTTTTTAAATTTAATGAAGTTTGTTTTTAAAACCAAAAAAAGATAGATAGATTGATAGACAGATAGATGATAGAAGATAGGTAGATAGATAGATAGATAGATAGATAGATAGATAGATAGATAGATAGATAGATAATCATTAATAGTCATTGTGCCTAATAGTGATCAACAGCCCATCTTCAATGGATTTATTGAGTCTCCTTTTAGAACCGTCTAAATGAGTAACCATCATCATATTTGAAAGCATTGGAACCTTTTCTACTTTTCCAAGAACATGGAGTACTCCTGCTCCCTATAAAAATGTCCTAAATTAAAATAAAATCCACATGGGAAAGAACAGCAATCTAAAGAGGTGGTGTTTTTTTATTATTATTATTCTGCAATCCAGCACATTTGGGAATGAATTCGTCTTCCAAGGTGTCTGGACACAGTAAATAATCGGCTGAAAATGTATTTGAAGCTTTTTCGTTTTCATCAGCCTGGGGGCTCCACCCCAGCCCTGCCTTTTAAAATTATATTGGAAGTGTTGATAAAACATTTTTTTTTTCTTAAACTCCTTGTTATCTTTGTTGGGGTCAAGTGCACATTGAGTTCAGTTTTAATTGGAGACTGTCAAATTGGATGTCCTGAAGAATTTATTGTTGTGATTGATGAAATGTACCCGTTTTCAGAGTTTTAGCATCTTTAGTATAAAGATGTCTTTTAAGATCCAGATGATTTGTATGAAAATGGTTTCTCTTTCCCCCTTCATTGTTTTGTTGGTAATAATTTCTTGAGTAGCTTGAATATTAAAATGCAGAGCACGATGTTGTTTATCTTTTCCTGTCAAAATCATACCGAGTCCTTTTGTCTTTCTAGAACTAAACCAAATGTTCCCAAATTTATCTTGGCTCCTAGAATACATTATTCAGATTGAGGAATGCTATTTATTGCAATAAGAATTATCTCTCTCCCTTCTTTGGGCTTCAAATTACATTTGAAAGAAGCACAGTGCTTATTAGGCTGCATCCAAATTTATACATTCTCAGTTTTGTTGCCAATGGTCGAAATGCTGCAGCCAAGTTTTTATACTGAAAGAACAAAGGAAAAAAAAAATTGTGTCTCAGGGACTTTTGCAAATAATCCTGTACGATAGTGCAGGAGAAGGCTGCAAATATCAGCATTGTACAAATTCATCATTACTGGTCTTTTCTAAGTCTCTGTTGCTTCCTCAACTACCGTATTTTTCAGACTATAAGACGCACCTAAATTTAGAAGAGGAAAACAACCAAAAAAAGTTCTTGGCCTCCACACGCCCCATTTTTGGGCCTTTTCTTGGCCTTTTTCCAGCCTTTGACCCATTTTTGGGGCTTTATTCAGAAAAAATGGGCCAAAAAAGCCTTGAAAATGGGCTGAAAAAAGCCTTGAAAATGGGCCGAAAAAAGCCTTGAAAATGGGCTGAAAAAAGCCTTGAAAATGGGCCGAAAAAAGCCTTGAAAATGGGCTGAAAAAAGCCCCCAAAACAGGTCAAAAAAAGTCTTGAAAATGGGCTGAAAAAAGCCTAAAAATGGGCTGAAAAAAGCCCTGAAAACAGCCCTCCCCCCAAAAAAAAGACCTGAAAAGGGTCAAGAAAAGGGCCCAAAAATGGGGCGTGCGGAGGCAAAAAAACCAGCTTGCAGGTGGAAGGGGCTTCGGCAATATTCAGTCTATAAGAAAAAAAAGACATTTTCACCCCCTTTTGGGAGGAAAAAAAAGTGCATTTTATAGTCCAAAAAATATAGTAATTCATCCTATTAAAAAGTTTTATCCTATTTTTCTAGTGCTTGCACACTTTCCTAAGCAGCCAATAGTAAGTGAAACCAAGGCATGGGAGCAATTTGTTCTAAAATGAGAAATAATAAGCTAAATAATATACAATGTGGCATATATAATGTAAATAATATGTAATATTATATTATTATTATATTATTATATTATGTAATATTATATTATTATTATATGTAATAATCCAGAATCTTTTTTTTTCCAGGAATATTGTCAGGCACCAGGGAAATCCAGGCAGTTCAAATGGATATTAAAAAAGTTTATTGGATGCTTAAATTCTCTACAGGAATCTGAATTACTAACCGTCCAAGCAAATTGGCAGTAGATAAGAGTAGAAGGAATTCATGGTGGGCTGGACTGAGATCTCTTGTGGGCGCAAAGGGACTCAAAACTAATGACGTGTTTAACTCCCCCTCCCTTGGGCTCAGCCTGGTCATCCCCTACAAATATCTCTGTCAGGTTGTCTCAATTAAATGTGAGTTTATTCATCCTTAACCAGTTTTGTCTCCAAATAGTGATCTCTAACAGATGCTGAAGCAGACGGTTTTTTGAAGAAAAGCAGGAAAAAAAAAATGCAAAAAGGGAATTTTTTAAAAAACGGTAAAACCTCTCCCCTCTCTATTTCAGTGAGACATTGTCTCATCACCACTGCGATGCTGCCTTCACATTTCACACACTGATGGTTTTTAGAATTGTATTTATAACAGCCTTATTTGTATGCATAGCCAAGTCAAAGAATGCTGGTTTGTTGGGAAACTGTCAGGAAAAAGAAGGGGGTGTCAAGCGAGGACTCAACTTGGAATTGTTACACAACTGCAAAGAACAAAACTTGATCTCCCCAAGATCCATGAAGCCTTATCAGATTCTCCATCATCCAGGTCGTGGTTGTCCAAAAGGTGCTTTTTCAAGAGGCAACTGGACTTTCTGGTTTTTTTTCTTCTGAAGACATTTCGCTTCTCAGCCAAGAAGCTTTTTCAGCTCTGACAGGATGGTGGGGAATGGAAGGATTTATACTCCTTGCAGGCAGCTGGTCATTTGCATCCTTTTAGAGGGTCGTTGAAGCGTTTATCTGTGTCCTCAGGGTCACCTGAGTGGTGCAAATGGTTGTGGAGCCTTCTTAGAATGCTGAAAGGACTGTGTTGTAGACCGGAGATAGATGATGTTCGGATTTGACATAGATGGCCTCTTTGACCCCTGTTCCAAACCAGCGGTCCTCTCTGTCCAAAATGCGGACTTTGCTGTCTTCAAAAGAATGGCTTTTGTCTTTTCACACAGTCCTTTCAACAGTTCCAAGAAGGCTCCATACCCATTTGCACTTCTCAGGTGACCCTGACGCAAGATAAACCTCCAAGTGGCCTCAACGACTTGCTAAAAGAACGCAAATGACCAGCTGTCTGCAAGGAGTATAAATCCTTCCATTCCCCACCATCCAGTCAGAACTGAAGAAGCTTCTTGGATGAAAAGTGAAATGTCTTCACCCGCAAGTCACAACTATCGATTCACCCGAACTGGTCCGAACCGGCTGAATCCCACCCCTGACTAGGGGTGACATGATAGCAGTCTTTCAATATTTGAGGGGCTGTCGCAGAGAAGAGGATATCCCCCATAGCATCTGCAGCAGTGGTGGGTTGCTCCCGGTTTGCACCGGTTCACAAGAACCGGTAGTAAAAATTTGTAGTAGTTTGGAGAACCAGTAATAACATTGGCTGGCCACGCCCCTGAACCGGTCCCCGGCCCGGTCACCCGGCCCGGTCGCCGCTCACTTACCCTGCCCACCTCTTCAGAGGCTTTTTTTTTTACTTTTAAAAGCATTTTTTCTACAACCTCTTCGGCTGAAAAAATGCTTTTAAAGATAACAAAAAAAACCTCTGATGATCGCGTGGCTCAGCTGGGATTGTCAGAGGCTTCTCAAAGCATTTTTTCTGCTTTTTCGGCCGAAGAGGTTGTAGAAAAAAAAATGCCTTTAAAAGCCTCTGACGATCCCAGCTGAGTTGCCTGATCGTCAGAGGCTCCTGAAAGCACTTTTTTCTGCAACCTCTTAAGGTTGTAGAAAAAATGCTTTTAAAAGTAAAAAAAAAAAAAAAGTTGTCCACACTTACCCAGTCACATTATCTCCCACCAAGCCACGCCCACAAAATAAGCCACGCCCATAGAACCGGTAGTAAAAACTTTTAGAACCCCTGATCTGCAGGCAGGACAAGAAGCAACGGATGTAAACTTATCAAAGAGAGGACTAGCCAGGAACTAAGGAGAAATGTCTTGACAGTTAGAACATCTAATCAATGGAATGGTGTGTCTATGGAACTTGTGGGTGCTCCATCCCTGGAGGCTTTCAAGAAGAGATTGGACAACCATTTGTCTGGAATGGTATATGTGTCAGCACTTCAAGCTGCAGTTACTCTAGTGCTGACATAAGAAGGAGAAGTGGAGGGGTCTGGAAAGGGACGTTTGACTTTTCACCTACTTATTTTCCCTGGAGATAATATCCCCTAGGAGATGGGATGGGAGGGGGAAATTCCTTTGAGCTGGAGCAGTAGATTAGGGGTAGAGTGACTTGGAAGATGGCCAATGAGTGCAGGGGAGTGGGGAACGGAAAGGGAGGGTTTTGGGTCTGGAAGTCTGTTAAGGATATTGGTGTTGTGTTATCAACCAGCAGAGTAAATGTACAAGGAAATGTTGCTGAGAGCAATGAATAAGAGATATGCAAACTGGTTTATCAAAAGCTTACTTTATAGTAGAAAAACAATCTCATAGTCTTTAAACAAATTCCAAGTCTTTGCAATTCAAATCAGTCCAGTAGTTACAGATATCTTCTTTACCAAACAAACAGTAGTTGGTTAGAATAACAAACTGACTCTGGTTCACAAACCACGATGGTAGCAGATCCATCAAACGATGATAGCACAATGGATACCACTCCTCACACTATGGTAGCTTATCATAGCAGCTCCACACACAATGGCAGCATATCATAGCACCAACTGAACACGTTACAATACCTTGCTTAAATACTCTCACAACCAGTCATTACCTAATTACAGCATGACTCAGCATTACAATGAATCAACAAGAAAACCTTAAAGTCACACAATACATATTCATATTAAAGTTACAGTACACATATATTGCCTGGACAACTTGTTAGGCTCAAACCATATCCTAACAGTGTTAGAGTCACGCATTTTCTTCCCCAGGCACCAAAAAGGCTCGATTTTAAAAAGGGTAAGCAACACCATTTTTAGACATGGAATTTCATCCCGAAACTCATCCTGGTGTCTGTTTTTGCATTTGGTTTCAAACAAAAAATTTGGCTTCAAAAAACATTTTTGTTTCTGAGTATCATTTTTCCTGACCGCGGTGTCACGCGTTTTCTTCTCCAGGCACCAAAAAGGCTTGATTTTTAAAAAGTGGAAGCAACACCATTTTTAGACATGGAATTTCATCCCGAAACTCATCCTGGTGTCCGTTTTTGCATTTGGTTTAAAAAAAAAAAATTGGCTTCAAAAAACATTTTGGTTCCTGGGCAACACTTTCCTGACCGCAGAGTCACGCGTTTTCTTCTCCAGTCACCAAAAAGGCTCAATATTTAAAAAGGGGAAGCAACACCATTTTTAGACGTGGAATTTCAACCCGAAATTAATCCTGGTGTCTGTTTTTGCATTTGGTTTCAAACAAAAAATTTGGCTTCAAAAAACATTTTGGTTCCTGAGCATCATTTTTCCTGACCGCGGTGTCACGCGTTTTCTTCTCCAGGCACAAAAAAGGCTCAATTTTTAAAAAGGGGAAGCAACACCATTTTTAGACGTGGAATTTCATCCTGAAACTCATCCTGGTGTCTGTTTTTGCATTTGGTTTCAAACAAAAAATTTGGCTTCAAAAAACATTTTGGTTCCCGAGCATCGTTTTTCCTGACCGCAGAGTCAAGCGTTTTCTTCCCCAGGCACCAAAAAGGCTCGATTTTAAAAAGGGGAAGCAACACCATTTTTAGACATGGAATTTCATCCCGAAACTCATCCTGGTGTCTGTTTTTGCATTTGGTTTCAAACAAAAAATTTGGCTTCAAAAAACATTTTTGTTTCTGAGCATCATTTTTCCTGACCCCGGTGTCACGCGTTTATTTCTCCAGGCACCAAAAAGGCTCGATTTTAGAAAGTGGAAGCAACACCATTTTTAGACATGGAATTTCATCCTGAAACTCATCCTGGTGTCCGTTTTTGCATTTGGTTTCAAAAAAAAAAATTGGCTTCAAAAAACATTTTGGTTCCTGGGCAACACTTTCCTGACCGCAGAGTCACGCGTTTTCTTCTCCAGTCACCAAAAAGGCTCAATATTTAAAAAGGGGAAGCAACACCATTTTTAGACGTGGAATTTCATCCTGAAACTCATCCTGGTGTCTGTTTTTGCATTTGGTTTCAAACAAAAAATTAGGCTTCCAAAAAGGTTTTGGTTCCTGGGCATCATTTTTCCTGACCGCGGAGTCACACGTTTTCTTCTCCAGGCACCAAAAAGGCTCGATTTTTAAAAAGGGGAAGCAACACTATTTTTAGACGTGGAATGTCATCCTGAAACTCATCCTGGTGTCTGTTTTTGCATTTGGTTTCAAACAAAAAATTTGGCTTCAAAAAACATTTTGGTTCCTGGGCAACACTTTCCTGACCGCAGAGTCACGCTTTTTCTTCCCCAGGCAAGAAAAAGGCTCGATTTTTAAAAAGGGGAAGCAACACCATTTTTAGAAATGGAATTTCATCCTGAAACTCATCCTGGTGTCCGTTTTTGCATTTGGTTTCAATCAAAAAATTTGGCTTCAAAATACATTTTGGTTCCTGGGCAGCATTTTCTTGACCGTGGAGTCACGTGTTTTCTTCTCCAGGCACCAAAAAGGCTCGATTTTTAAAAAGGGGAAGCAACACCATTTTTAGACGTGGAATTTCATCCTGAAACTCATCCTGTTGTCTGTTTTTGCATTTGGTTTCAAACAAAAAATTTGGCTTCAAAAAACATTTTGGTTCCCGAGCATCGTTTTTCCTGACCGCAGAGTCAAGCGTTTTCTTCCCCAGGCACCAAAAAGGCTCGATTTTAAAAAGGGGAAGCAACACCATTTTTAGACATGGAATTTCATCCCGAAACTCATCCTGGTGTCTGTTTTTGCATTTCGTTTCAAACAAAAAATTTGGCTTCAAAAAACATTTTGGTTCCTGAGCATAATTTTTCTGACCGGGTTTGACGCGTTTTCTTCTCCAGGCACCAAAAAGGCTCGATTTTTAAAAAGGGGAAGCAACACCATTTTTAGACATGGAATTTCATCCCGAAACTCATCCTGGTGTCTGTTTTTGCATTTGGTTTCAAACAAAAAATTTGGCTTCAAAAAACATTTTGGTTCCTGAGCATCGTTTTTCCTGACCGCAGAGTCAAGCGATTTCTTCCCCAGGCACCAAAAAGGCTCGATTTTAAAAAGGGGAAGCAACACCATTTTTAGACATGGAATTTCATCCCGAAACTCATCCTGGTGTCTGTTTTTGCATTTGGTTTCAAACAAAAAATTTGGCTTCAAAAAACATTTTGGTTTCTGAGCATCATTTTTCCTGACCGCAGAGTCAAGCGTTTTCTTCCCCAGGCACCAAAAAGGCTCGATTTTTAAAAAGGGGAAGCAACACCATTTTTAGACGTGGAATTTCATCCTGAAACTCATCCTGTTGTCTGTTTTTGCATTTGGTTTCAAACAAAAAATTTGGCTTCAAAAAACATTTTGGTTCCCGAGCATCGTTTTTCCTGACCGCAGAGTCAAGCGTTTTCTTCCCCAGGCACCAAAAAGGCTCGATTTTAAAAAGGGGAAGCAACACCATTTTTAGACATGGAATTTCATCCCGAAACTCATCCTGGTGCCTGTTTTTGCATTTGGTTTCAAACAAAAAAATTGGCTTCAAAAAACATTTTGGTTCCTGGGCAGCATTTTCCTGACCGTGGAGTCACGCGTTTTCTTCTCCAGGCACCAAAAAGGCTCGATTTTTAAAAAGGGGAAGCAACACCATTTTTAGACATGGAATTTCAACCCGAAATTAATCCTGGTGTCTGTTTTTGCATTTGGTTTCAAACAAAAAATTTGGCTTCAAAAAACATTTTGGTTCCCGAGCATCGTTTTTCCTGACCGCAGAGTCAAGCGTTTTCTTCCCCAGGCACCAAAAAGGCTCGATTTTAAAAAGGGTAAGCAACACCATTTTTAGACATGGAATTTCATCCCGAAACTCATCCTGGTGTCTGTTTTTGCATTTGGTTTCAAACAAAAAATTTGGCTTCAAAAAACATTTTTGTTTCTGAGTATCATTTTTCCTGACCGCGGTGTCACGCGTTTTCTTCTCCAGGCACCAAAAAGGCTCGATTTTTAAAAAGGGGAAGCAACACCATTTTTAGACATGGAATTTCATCCCGAAACTCATCCTGGTGTCCGTTTTTGCATTTGGTTTAAAACAAAAAATTTGGCTTCAAAAAACATTTTGGTTCCCGAGCATCGTTTTTCCTGACCGCAGAGTCAAGCGTTTTCTTCCCCAGGCACCAAAAAGGCTCGATTTTAAAAAGGGGAAGCAACACCATTTTTAGACATGGAATTTCATCCCGAAACTCATCCTGGTGTCTGTTTTTGCATTTGGTTTCAAACAAAAAATTTGGCTTCAAAAAACATTTTTGTTTCTGAGCATCATTTTTCCTGACCGCGGTGTCACACGTTTTCTTCTCCAGGCACCAAAAAGGCTCGATTTTAAAAAGTGGAAGCAACACCATTTTTAGACATGGAATTTCATCCCGAAACTCATCCTGGTGTCTGTTTTTGCATTTGGTTTCAAACAAAAAATTTGGCTTCAAAAAACTTTTTGGTTCCTGAGCATAATTTTTCTGACCGGGTTTGACGGGTTTTCTTCTCCAGGCACCAAAAAGGCTCGATTTTTAAAAAGAGGAAGCAACACCATTTTTAGACGTGGAATTTCATCCTGAAACTCATCCTGTTGTCTGTTTTTGCATTTGGTTTCAAACAAAAAATTTGGCTTCAAAAAACATTTTGGTTCCCGAGCATCTTTTTTCCTGACCGCAGAGTCAAGCGTTTTCTTCCCCAGGCACCAAAAAGGCTCGATTTTAAAAAGGGGAAGCAACACCATTTTTAGACATGGAATTTCATCCCGAAACTCATCCTGGTGTCTGTTTTTGCATTTGGTTTCAAACAAAAAATTTGGCTTCAAAAAACATTTTGGTTCCTGAGCATCATTTTTCCTGACCGCGGAGTCACACGTTTTCTTCTCCTGGCACCAAAAAGGCTCGATTTATAAAAAGGGGAAGCAACACTATTTTTAGACGTGGAATGTCATCCTGAAACTCATCCTGGTGTCTGTTTTTGCATTTGGTTTCAAACAAAAAATTTGGCTTCAAAAAACATTTTGGTTCCTGGGCAACACTTTCCTGACCGCAGAGTCACGCTTTTTCTTCCCCAGGCAACAAAAAGGCTCGATTTTTAAAAAGGGGAAGCAACACCATTTTTAGAAATGGAATTTCATCCTGAAACTCATCCTGGTGTCTGTTTTTGCATTTGGTTTCAATCAAAAAATTTGGCTTCAAAATACATTTTGGTTCCTGGGCAGCATTTTCCTGACCGTGGAGTCACGTGTTTTCTTCTCCAGGCACCAAAAAGGCTCGATTTTTAAAAAGGGGAAGCAACACCATTTTTAGACATGGAATTTCATCCCGAAACTCATCCTGGTGTCTGTTTTTGCATTTGGTTTCAAACAAAAAATTTGGCTTCAAAAAACATTTTGGTTCCTGAGCATCGTTTTTCCTGACCGCAGAGTCAAGCGATTTCTTCCCCAGGCACCAAAAAGGCTCGATTTTAAAAAGGGGAAGCAACACCATTTTTAGACATGGAATTTCAACCCGAAATTAATCCTGGTGTCTGTTTTTGCATTTGGTTTCAAACAAAAAATTTGGCTTCAAAAAACATTTTGGTTTCTGAGCATCATTTTTCCTGACCGCGGTGTCACACGTTTTCTTCTCCAGGCACCAAAAAGGCTCGATTTTTAAAAAGGGCAAGCAACACCATTTTTAGACGTGGAATTTCATCCTGAAACTCATCCTGTTGTCTGTCTTTGCATTTGGTTTCAAACAAAAAATTTGGCTTCAAAAAACATTTTGGTTCCCGAGCATCGTTTTTCCTGACCGCAGAGTCAAGCGTTTTCTTCCCCAGGCACCAAAAAGGCTCGATTTTAAAAAGGGGAAGGAACACCATTTTTAGACATGGAATTTCATCCCGAAACTCATCCTGGTGTCTGTTTTTGCATTTGGTTTCAAACAAAAAATTTGGCTTCAAAAAATATTTTGGTTCCTGAGCATAATTTTTCTGACCGGGTTTGATGCGTTTTCTTCTCCAGGCACCAAAAAGGCTCGATTTTTAAAAAGGGGAAGCAACACCATTTTTAGACATGGAATTTCATCCCGAAACTCATCCTGGTGTCTGTTTTTGCATTTGGTTTCAAACAAAAAATTGGGCTTCAAAAAACATTTTTGTTCCTGAGCATCGTTTTTCCTGACCGCAGAGTCAAGCGATTTCTTCCCCAGGCACCAAAAAGGCTCGATTTTAAAAAGGGGAAGGATTTTTAAACATGGAATTTCATCCCGAAACTCATCCTGGTGTCTGTTTTTGCATTTGGTTTCAAACAAAAAATTTGGCTTCAAAAAACATTTTGGTTTCTGAGCATCATTTTTCCTGACCGCGGTGTCACGCGTTTTCTTCTCCAGGCACCAAAAAGGCTCGATTTTTAAAAAGGGGAAGCAACACCATTTTTAGACGTGGAATTTCATCCTGAAACTCATCCTGTTGTCTGTTTTTGCATTTGGTTTCAAACAAAAAATTTGGCTTCAAAAAACATTTTGGTTCCCGAGCATCGTTTTTCCTGACCGCAGAGTCAAGCGTTTTCTTCCCCAGGCACCAAAAAGGCTCGATTTTAAAAAGGGGAAGGAACACCATTTTTAGACATGGAATTTCATCCCGAAACTCATCCTGGTGTCTGTTTTTGCATTTGGTTTCAAACAAAAAATTTGGCTTCAAAAAACATTTTGGTTCCTGAGCATAATTTTTCTGACCGGGTTTGACGCGTTTTCTTCTCCAGGCACCAAAAAGGCTCGATTTTTAAAAAGAGGAAGCAACACCATTTTTAGACGTGGAATTTCATCCTGAAACTCATCCTGTTGTCTGTTTTTGCATTTGGTTTCAAACAAAAAATTTGGCTTCAAAAAACATTTTGGTTCCCGAGCATCTTTTTTCCTGACCGCAGAGTCAAGCGTTTTCTTCCCCAGGCACCAAAAAGGCTCGATTTTAAAAAGGGGAAGCAACAACATTTTTAGACATGGAATTTCATCCCGAAACTCATCCTGGTGTCTGTTTTTGCATTTGGTTTCAAACAAAAAATTTGGCTTCAAAAAACATTTTGGTTCCTGAGCATCATTTTTCCTGACCGCGGAGTCACACGTTTTCTTCTCCTGGCACCAAAAAGGCTCGATTTATAAAAAGGGGAAGCAACACTATTTTTAGACGTGGAATGTCATCCTGAAACTCATCCTGGTGTCTGTTTTTGCATTTGGTTTCAAACAAAAAATTTGGCTTCAAAAAACATTTTGGTTCCTGGGCAACACTTTCCTGACCGCAGAGTCACGCTTTTTCTTCCCCAGGCAACAAAAAGGCTCGATTTTTAAAAAGGGGAAGCAACACCATTTTTAGACGTGGAATTTCATCCTGAAACTCATCCTGGTGTCTGTTTTTGCATTTGGTTTCAATCAAAAAATTTGGCTTCAAAATACATTTTGGTTCCTGGGCAGCATTTTCCTGACCGTGGAGTCACGTGTTTTCTTCTCCAGGCACGAAAAAGGCTTGATTTTTAAAAAGGGGAAGCAACACCATTTTTAGACATGGAATTTCATCCCGAAACTCATCCTGGTGTCTGTTTTTGCATTTGGTTTCAAACAAAAAATTTGGCTTCAAAAAACATTTTGGTTCCTGAGCATCGTTTTTCCTGACCGCAGAGTCAAGCGATTTCTTCCCCAGGCACCAAAAAGGCTCGATTTTAAAAAGGGGAAGCAACACCATTTTTAGACATGGAATTTCATCCCGAAACTCATCCTGGTGTCTATTTTTGCATTTGGTTTCAAACAAAAAATTTGGCTTCAAAAAACATTTTGGTTTCTGAGCATCATTTTTCCTGACCGCGGTGTCACGCGTTTTCTTCTCCAGGCACCAAAAAGGCTCGATTTTTAAAAAGGGGAAGCAACACCATTTTTAGACGTGGAATTTCATCCTGAAACTCATCCTGTTGTCTGTCTTTGCCTTTGGTTTCAAACAAAAAATTTGGCTTCAAAAAACATTTTGGTTCCCGAGCATCGTTTTTCCTGACCGCAGAGTCAAGCGTTTTCTTCCCCAGGCACCAAAAAGGCTCGATTTTAAAAAGGGGAAGGAACACCATTTTTAGACATGGAATTTCATCCCGAAACTCATCCTGGTGTCTGTTTTTGCATTTGGTTTCAAACAAAAAATTTGGCTTCAAAAAATATTTTGGTTCCTGAGCATAATTTTTCTGACCGGGTTTGATGCGTTTTCTTCTCCAGGCACCAAAAAGGCTCGATTTTTAAAAAGGGGAAGCAACACCATTTTTAGACATGGAATTTCATCCCGAAACTCATCCTGGTGTCTGTTTTTGCATTTGGTTTCAAACAAAAAATTGGGCTTCAAAAAACATTTTGGTTCCTGAGCATCGTTTTTCCTGACCGCAGAGTCAAGCGATTTCTTCCCCAGGCACCAAAAAGGCTCGATTTTAAAAAGGGGAAGCAACACCATTTTTAGACATGGAATTTCATCCCGAAACTCATCCTGGTGTCTGTTTTTGCATTTGGTTTCAAACAAAAAATTTGGCTTCAAAAAACATTTTGGTTCCTGAGCATCGTTTTTCCTGACCGCAGAGTCAAGCGATTTCTTCCCCAGGCACCAAAAAGGCTCGATTTTAAAAAGGGGAAGCAACACCATTTTTAGACATGGAATTTCATCCCGAAACTCATCCTGGTGTCTGTTTTTGCATTTGGTTTCAAACAAAAAATTTGGCTTCAAAAAACATTTTGGTTTCTGAGCATCATTTTTCCTGACCGCGGTGTCACGCGTTTTCTTCTCCAGGCACCAAAAAGGCTCGATTTTTAAAAAGGGGAAGCAACACCATTTTTAGACGTGGAATTTCATCCTGAAACTCATCCTGTTGTCTGTCTTTGCCTTTGGTTTCAAACAAAAAATTTGGCTTCAAAAAACATTTTGGTTCCCGAGCATCGTTTTTCCTGACCGCAGAGTCAAGCGTTTTCTTCCCCAGGCACCAAAAAGGCTCGATTTTAAAAAGGGGAAGGAACACCATTTTTAGACATGGAATTTCATCCCGAAACTCATCCTGGTGTCTGTTTTTGCATTTGGTTTCAAACAAAAAATTTGGCTTCAAAAAATATTTTGGTTCCTGAGCATAATTTTTCTGACCGGGTTTGATGCGTTTTCTTCTCCAGGCACCAAAAAGGCTCGATTTTTAAAAAGGGGAAGCAACACCATTTTTAGACATGGAATTTCATCCCGAAACTCATCCTGGTGTCTGTTTTTGCATTTGGTTTCAAACAAAAAATTGGGCTTCAAAAAACATTTTGGTTCCTGAGCATCGTTTTTCCTGACCGCAGAGTCAAGCGATTTCTTCCCCAGGCACCAAAAAGGCTCGATTTTAAAAAGGGGAAGCAACACCATTTTTAGACATGGAATTTCATCCCGAAACTCATCCTGGTGTCTGTTTTTGCATTTGGTTTCAAACAAAAAATTTGGCTTCAAAAAACATTTTGGTTCCTGAGCATCGTTTTTCCTGACCGCAGAGTCAAGCGATTTCTTCCCCAGGCACCAAAAAGGCTCGATTTTAAAAAGGGGAAGCAACACCATTTTTAGACATGGAATTTCATCCCGAAACTCATCCTGGTGTCTGTTTTTGCATTTGGTTTCAAACAAAAAATTTGGCTTCAAAAAATATTTTGGTTCCTGAGCATAATTTTTCTGACCGGGTTTGATGCGTTTTCTTCTCCAGGCACCAAAAAGGCTCGATTTTTAAAAAGGGGAAGCAACACCATTTTTAGACATGGAATTTCATCCCGAAACTCATCCTGGTGTCTGTTTTTGCATTTGGTTTCAAACAAAAAATTGGGCTTCAAAAAACATTTTGGTTCCTGAGCATCGTTTTTCCTGACCGCAGAGTCAAGCGATTTCTTCCCCAGGCACCAAAAAGGCTCGATTTTAAAAAGGGGAAGCAACACCATTTTTAGACATGGAATTTCATCCCGAAACTCATCCTGGTGTCTGTTTTTGCATTTGGTTTCAAACAAAAAATTTGGCTTCAAAAAACATTTTGGTTCCTGAACATCGTTTTTCCTGACCGCAGAGTCAAGCGTTTTCTTCTCCAGGCACCAAAAAGGCTCGATTTTTAAAAAGGGGAAGCAACACCATTTTTAGACGTGGAATTTCATCCTGAAAATCATCCTGTTGTCTGTTTTTGCATTTGGTTTCAAACAAAAAATTTGGCTTCAAAAAACATTTTGGTTCCCGAGCATCGTTTTTCCTGACCGCAGAGTCAAGCGTTTTCTTCCCCAGGCACCAAAAAGGCTCTATTTTAAAAAGGGGAAGCAACACCATTTTTAGACATGGAATTTCATCCCGAAACTCATCCTGGTGTCTGTTTTTGCATTTGGTTTCAAACAAAAAATTTGGCTTCAAAAAACATTTTGGTTCCTGAGCATAATTTTTCTGACCGGGTTTGACACGTTTTCTTCTCCAGGCACCAAAAAGGCTCGATTTTTAAAAAGGGGAAGCAACACCATTTTTAGACGTGGAATTTCATCCTGAAACTCATCCTGGTGTCTGTTTTTGCATTTGGTTTCAAACAAAAAATTTGGCTACAAAAAACATTTTGGTTCCTAAGCATAGTTTTTCTGACCGGGTTTCACGCGTTTTCTTCTCCAGGCACCAAAAAGGCTCGATTTTTAAAAAGGGGAAGCAATACCATGTTTAGAAATGGAATTTCATCCCGAAACTCATCCTGGTGTCTGTTTTTGCATTTGGTTTCAAACAAAAAATTTTGCTTCAAAATACATTTTGGTTCCTGGGCAGCATTTTCCTGACCGTGGAGTCACGTGTTTTCTTCTCCAGGCACCAAAAAGGCTCGATTTTTAAAAGGGGAAGCAACACCATTTTTAGACATGGAATTTCATCCCGAAACTCATCCTGGTGTCTGTTTTTGCATTTGGTTTCAAACAAAAAATTTGGCTTCAAAAAACATTTTGGTTCCTGAGCATAATTTTTCTGACCGGGTTTGACGCGTTTTCTTCTCCAGGCACCAAAAAGGCTCGATTTTTAAAAAGGGGAAGCAACACCATTTTTAGACGTGGAATTTCATCCTGAAACTCATCCTGGTGTCTGTTTTTGCATTTGGTTTCAAACAAAAAATTTGGCTACAAAAAACATTTTGGTTCCTAAGCATAGTTTTTCTGACCGGGTTTGACGCGTTTTCTTCTCCAGGCACCAAAAAGGCTCGATTTTTAAAAAGGGGAAGCAATACCATGTTTAGAAATGGAATTTCATCCCGAAACTCATCCTGGTGTCTGTTTTTGCATTTGGTTTCAAACAAAAAATTTGGCTTCAAAATACATTTTGGTTCCTGGGCAGCATTTTCCTGACCGTGGAGTCACGTGTTTTCTTCTCCAGGCACCAAAAAGGCTCGATTTTTAAAAAGGGGAAGCAACACCATTTTTAGACATGGAATTTCATCCTGAAACTCATCCTGGTGTCTGTTTTTGCATTTGGTTTCAAACAAAAAATTTGGCTTCAAAAAACATTTTGGTTCCCGAGCATCCTTTTTCCTGACCGCGGAGTAACGCGTTTTCTTCTCCAGGCACCAAAAAGGCTCGATTTTTAAAAAGGAAAAGCAACACCATTTTTAGAAATGGAATTTCATCCTGAAACTCATCCTGGTGTCCGTTTTTGCATTTGGTTTCAAACAAGAAATTTGGCTTCAAAATACATTTTGGTTCCTGGGCAGCATTTTCCTGACCGTGGAGTCACGCGTTTTCTTCTCCAGGCACCAAAAAGGCTCGATTTTTAAAAGGGGGAAGCAACACCATTTTTAGACATGGAATTTCATCCCGAAACTCATTCTGGTGTCTGTTTTTGCATTTGGTTTCAAACAAAAAATTTGGCTTCAAAAAACATTTTGGTTCCTGAGTATAATTTTTCTGACCGGGTTTGACGCGTTTTCTTCTCCAGGCACCAAAAAGTCTTGATTTTTAAAAAGTGGAAGCAACACCATTTTTAGACATGGAATTTCATCCCGAAACTCATCCTGGTGTCCGTTTTTGCATTTGGTTTCAAACAAAAAATTTGGCTACAAAAAACATTTTGGTTCCTAAGCATAGTTTTTCTGACCGGGTTTGACGCGTTTTCTTCTCCAGGCACCAAAAAGGCTCGATTTTTAAAAAGGGGAAGCAATACCATGTTTAGAAATGGAATTTCATCCCGAAACTCATCCTGGTGTCTGTTTTTGCATTTGGTTTCAAACAAAAAATTTGGCTTCAAAATACATTTTGGTTCCTGGGCAGCATTTTCCTGACCGTGGAGTCACGTGTTTTCTTCTCCAGGCACCAAAAAGGCTCGATTTTTAAAAAGGGGAAGCAACACCATTTTTAGACATGGAATTTCATCCTGAAACTCATCCTGGTGTCTGTTTTTGCATTTGGTTTCAAACAAAAAATTTGGCTTCAAAAAACATTTTGGTTCCCGAGCATCCTTTTTCCTGACCGCGGAGTAACGCGTTTTCTTCTCCAGGCACCAAAAAGGCTCGATTTTTAAAAAGGAAAAGCAACACCATTTTTAGAAATGGAATTTCATCCTGAAACTCATCCTGGTGTCCGTTTTTGCATTTGGTTTCAAACAAGAAATTTGGCTTCAAAATACATTTTGGTTCCTGGGCAGCATTTTCCTGACCGTGGAGTCACGCGTTTTCTTCTCCAGGCACCAAAAAGGCTCGATTTTTAAAAGGGGGAAGCAACACCATTTTTATACATGGAATTTCATCCCGAAACTCATTCTGGTGTCTGTTTTTGCATTTGGTTTCAAACAAAAAATTTGGCTTCAAAAAACATTTTGGTTCCTGAGTATAATTTTTCTGACCGGGTTTGACGCGTTTTCTTCTCCAGGCACCAAAAAGTCTTGATTTTTAAAAAGTGGAAGCAACACCATTTTTAGACATGGAATTTCATCCCGAAACTCATCCTGGTGTCCGTTTTTGCATTTGGTTTCAAAAAAAAAAATTGGCTTCAAAAAACATTTTGGTTCCTGGGCAACACTTTCCTGACCGCAGAGTCACACGTTTTCTTCTCCAGGCACCAAAAAGGCTCGATTTTTAAAAAGGGGAAGCAACACCATTTTTAGACATGGAATTTCATCCCGAAACTCATCCTGGTGTCTGTTTTTGCATTTGGTTTCAAACAAAAAATTTGGCTTCAAAAAACATTTTGGTTCCTGAGCATCGTTTTTCCTGACCGCAGAGTCAAGCGATTTCTTCCCCAGGCACCAAAAAGGCTCGATTTTAAAAAGGGGAAGCAACACCATTTTTAGACGTGGAATTTCATCCTGAAACTCATCCTGTTGTCTGTTTTTGCATTTGGTTTCAAACAAAAAATTTGGCTTCAAAAAACATTTTGGTTCCCGAGCATCGTTTTTGCTGACCGCAGAGTCAAGCGTTTTCTTCACCAGGCACCAAAAAGGCTCGATTTTAAAAAGGGGAAGGAACACCATTTTTAGACATGGAATTTCATCCCGAAACTCATCCTGGTGTCTGTTTTTGCATTTGGTTTCAAACAAAAAATTTGGCTTCAAAAAACATTTTGGTTCCCGAGCATCGTTTTTGCTGACCGCAGAGTCAAGCGTTTTCTTCCCCAGGCACCAAAAAGGCTCGATTTTAAAAAGGGGAAGGAACACCATTTTTAGACATGGAATTTCATCCCGAAACTCATCCTGGTGTCTGTTTTTGCATTTGGTTTCAAACAAAAAATTTGGCTTCAAAAAACATTTTGGTTCCTGAGCATCGTTTTTCCTGACCGCAGAGTCAAGCGATTTCTTCCCCAGGCACCAAAAAGGCTCGATTTTAAAAAGGGGAAGCAACACCATTTTTAGACATGGAATTTCATCCCGAAACTCATCCTGGTGTCTGTTTTTGCATTTGGTTTCAAACAAAAAATTTGGCTTCAAAAAACATTTTGGTTTCTGAGCATCATTTTTCCTGACCGCGGTGTCACGCGTTTTCTTCTCCAGGCACCAAAAAGGCTCGATTTTTAAAAAGGGCAAGCAACACCATTTTTAGACGTGGAATTTCATCCTGAAACTCATCCTGTTGTCTGTTTTTGCATTTGGTTTCAAACAAAAAATTTGGCTTCAAAAAACATTTTGGTTCCCGAGCATCGTTTTTGCTGACCGCAGAGTCAAGCGTTTTCTTCCCCAGGCACCAAAAAGGCTCGATTTTAAAAAGGGGAAGGAACACCATTTTTAGACATGGAATTTCATCCCGAAACTCATCCTGGTGTCTGTTTTTGCATTTGGTTTCAAACAAAAAATTTGGCTTCAAAAAACATTTTGGTTCCTGAGCATCGTTTTTCCTGACCGCAGAGTCAAGCGATTTCTTCCCCAGGCACCAAAAAGGCTCGATTTTAAAAAGGGGAAGCAACACCATTTTTAGACATGGAATTTCATCCCGAAACTCATCCTGGTGTCTGTTTTTGCATTTGGTTTCAAACAAAAAATTTGGCTTCAAAAAACATTTTGGTGTCTGAGCATCATTTTTGCTGACCGCGGTGTCACGCGTTTTCTTCTCCAGGCACCAAAAAGGCTCGATTTTTAAAAAGGGGAAGCAACAACATTTTTAGACGTGGAATTTCATCCTGAAACTCATCCTGTTGTCTGTTTTTGCATTTGGTTTCAAACAAAAAATTTGGCTTCAAAAAACATTTTGGTTCCCGAGCATCGTTTTTCCTGACCGCAGAGTCAAGCGATTTCTTCCCCAGGCACCAGAAAGGCTCGATTTTAAAAAGGGGAAGCAACACCATTTTTAGACATGGAATTTCATCCCGAAACTCATCCTGGTGTCTGTTTTTGCATTTGGTTTCAATCAAAAAATTTGGCTTCAAAATACATTTTGGTTCCTGGGCAGCATTTTCCTGACCGTGGAGTCACGTGTTTTCTTCTCCAGGCACCAAAAAGGCTCGATTTTTAAAAAGGGGAAGCAACACCATTTTTAGACATGGTATTTCATCCCGAAATTCATCCTGGTGTCTGTTTTTGCATTTGGTTTCAAACAAAAAATTTGGCTTCAAAAAACATTTTGGTTCCCGAGCATCGTTTTTCCTGACCGCAGAGTCAAGCGTTTTCTTCCCCAGGCACCAAAAAGGCTCGATTTTAAAAAGGGGAAGCAACACCATTTTTAGACATGGAATTTCATCCCGAAACTCATCCTGGTGTCTGTTTTTGCATTTGGTTTCAAACAAAAAATTTGGCTTCAAAAAACATTTTTGTTCCTGAGCATAATTTTTCTGACCGGGTTTGACGCGTTTTCTTCTCCAGGCACCAAAAAGGCTCGATTTTTAAAAAGAGGAAGCAACACCATTTTTAGACGTGGAATTTCATCCTGAAACTCATCCTGTTGTCTGTTTTTGCATTTGGTTTCAAACAAAAAATTTGGCTTCAAAAAACATTTTGGTTCCCGAGCATCGTTTTTCCTGACCGCAGAGTCAAGCGTTTTCTTCCCCAGGCACCAAAAAGGCTCGATTTTAAAAAGGGGAAGCAACACCATTTTTAGACATGGAATTTCATCCCGAAACTCATCCTGGTGTCTGTTTTTGCATTTGGTTTCAAACAAAAAATTTGGCTTCAAAAAACATTTTGGTTCCTGAGCATCGTTTTTCCTGACCACAGAGTCAAGCGATTTCTTCCCCAGGCACCAAAAAGGCTCGATTTTAAAAAGGGGAAGCAACACCATTTTTAGACATGGAATTTCATCCCGAAACTCATCCTGGTGTCTGTTTTTGCATTTGGTTTCAATCAAAAAATTTGGCTTCAAAATACATTTTGGTTCCTGGGCAGCATTTTCCTGACCGTGGAGTCACGTTTTCTTCTCCAGGCACCAAAAAGGCTCGATTTTTAAAAAGGGGAAGCAACACCATTTTTAGACATGGAATTTCATCCCGAAACTCATCCTGGTGTCTGTTTTTGCATTTGGTTTCAAACAAAAAATTTGGCTTCAAAAAACATTTTGGTTCCTGAGCATCGTTTTTCCTGACCGCAGAGTCAAGCGATTTCTTCCCCAGGCACCAAAAAGGCTCGATTTTAAAAAGGGGAAGCAACACCATTTTTAGACATGGAATTTCATCCCGAAACTCATCCTGGTGTCTGTTTTTGCATTTGGTTTCAAACAAAAAATTTGGCTTCAAAAAACCTTTTGGTTTCTGAGCATCATTTTTCCTGACCGCAGAGTCAAGCGTTTTCTTCCCCAGGCACCAAAAAGGCTCGATTTTTAAAAAGGGGAAGCAACACCATTTTTAGACGTGGAATTTCATCCTGAATCTCATCCTGTTGTCTGTTTTTGCATTTGGTTTCAAACAAAAAAATTGGCTTCAAAAAACATTTTGGTTCCTGGGCAACACTTTCCTGACCGCAGAGTCACGCGTTTTCTTCTCCAGTCACCAAAAAGGCTCGATTTTTAAAAAGGGGAAGCAACACCATTTTTAGACATGGAATTTCATCCCGAAACTCATCCTGGTGTCTGTTTTTGCATTTGGTTTCAAACAAAAAATTTGGCTTCAAAAAACATTTTGGTTCCTGAGCATCGTTTTTCCTGACCGCAGAGTCAAGCGATTTCTTCCCCAGGCACCAAAAAGGCTCGATTTTAAAAAGGGGAAGCAACACCATTTTTAGACATGGAATTTCATCCCGAAACTCATCCTGGTGCCTGTTTTTGCATTTGGTTTCAAACAAAAAATTTGGCTTCAAAAAACATTTTGGTTTCTGAGCATCATTTTTCCTGACCGCGGTGTCACGCGTTTTCTTCTCCAGGCACCAAAAAGGCTCGATTTTTAAAAAGGGCAAGCAACACCATTTTTAGACGTGGAATTTCATCCTGAAACTCATCCTGTTGTCTGTTTTTGCATTTGGTTTCAAACAAAAAATTTGGCTTCAAAAAACATTTTGGTTCCCGAGCATCGTTTTTGCTGACCGCAGAGTCAAGCGTTTTCTTCCCCAGGCACCAAAAAGGCTCGATTTTAAAAAGGGGAAGGAACACCATTTTTAGACATGGAATTTCATCCCGAAACTCATCCTGGTGTCTGTTTTTGCATTTGGTTTCAAACAAAAAATTTGGCTTCAAAAAACATTTTGGTTCCTGAGCATCGTTTTTCCTGACCGCAGAGTCAAGCGATTTCTTCCCCAGGCACCAAAAAGGCTCGATTTTAAAAAGGGGAAGCAACACCATTTTTAGACATGGAATTTCATCCCGAAACTCATCCTGGTGTCTGTTTTTGCATTTGGTTTCAAACAAAAAATTTGGCTTCAAAAAACATTTTGGTTCCTGAGCATCGTTTTTCCTGACCGCAGAGTCAAGCGATTTCTTCCCCAGGCACCAAAAAGGCTCGATTTTAAAAAGGGGAAGCAACACCATTTTTAGACATGGAATTTCATCCCGAAACTCATCCTGGTGCCTGTTATTGCATTTGGTTTCAAACAAAAAATTTGGCTTCAAAAAACATTTTGGTTTCTGAGCATCATTTTTCCTGACCGCGGTGTCACGCGTTTTCTTCTCCAGGCACCAAAAAGGCTCGATTTTTAAAAAGGGCAAGCAACACCATTTTTAGACGTGGAATTTCATCCTGAAACTCATCCTGTTGTCTGTTTTTGCATTTGGTTTCAAACAAAAAATTTGGCTTCAAAAAACATTTTGGTTCCCGAGCATCGTTTTTGCTGACCGCAGAGTCAAGCGTTTTCTTCCCCAGGCACCAAAAAGGCTCGATTTTAAAAAGGGGAAGCAACACCATTTTTAGACATGGAATTTCATCCCGAAACTCATCCTGGTGTCTGTTTTTGCATTTGGTTTCAAACAAAAAATTTGGCTTCAAAAAACATTTTGGTTCCTGAGCATCGTTTTTCCTGACCGCAGAGTCAAGCGATTTCTTCCCCAGGCACCAAAAAGGCTCGATTTTAAAAAGGGGAAGCAACACCATTTTTAGACATGGAATTTCATCCCGAAACTCATCCTGGTGTCTGTTTTTGCATTTGGTTTCAAACAAAAAATTTGGCTTCAAAAAACATTTTGGTGTCTGAGCATCATTTTTCCTGACCGCGGTGTCACGCGTTTTCTTCTCCAGGCACCAAAAAGGCTCGATTTTTAAAAAGGGGAAGCAACACCATTTTTAGACATGGAATTTCATCCCGAAACTCATCCTGGTGTCTGTTTTTGCATTTGGTTTCAAACAAAAAATTTGGCTTCAAAAAACATTTTGGTTCCTGAGCATCGTTTTTCCTGACCGCAGAGTCAAGCGATTTCTTCCCCAGGCACCAAAAAGGCTCGATTTTAAAAAGGGGAAGCAACACCATTTTTAGACATGGAATTTCATCCCGAAACTCATCCTGGTGTCTGTTTTTGCATTTGGTTTCAAACAAAAAATTTGGCTTCAAAAAACATTTTGGTTTCTGAGCATCATTTTTCCTGACCGCAGAGTCAAGCGTTTTCTTCCCCAGGCACCAAAAAGGCTCGATTTTTAAAAAGGGGAAGCAGCACCATTTTTAGACGTGGAATTTCATCCTGAATCTCATCCTGTTGTCTGTTTTTGCATTTGGTTTCAAACAAAAAAATTGGCTTCAAAAAACATTTTGGTTCCTGGGCAACACTTTCCTGACCGCAGAGTCACGCGTTTTCTTCTCCAGTCACCAAAAAGGCTCGATTTTTAAAAAGGGGAAGCAACACCATTTTTAGACATGGAATTTCATCCCGAAACTCATCCTGGTGTCTGTTTTTGCATTTGGTTTCAAACAAAAAATTTGGCTTCAAAAAACATTTTGGTTCCTGAGCATCGTTTTTCCTGACCGCAGAGTCAAGCGATTTCTTCCCCAGGCACCAAAAAGGCTCGATTTTAAAAAGGGGAAGCAACACCATTTTTAGACATGGAATTTCATCCCGAAACTCATCCTGGTGCCTGTTTTTGCATTTGGTTTCAAACAAAAAATTTGGCTTCAAAAAACATTTTGGTTTCTGAGCATCATTTTTCCTGACCGCGGTGTCACGCGTTTTCTTCTCCAGGCACCAAAAAGGCTCGATTTTTAAAAAGGGCAAGCAACACCATTTTTAGACGTGGAATTTCATCCTGAAACTCATCCTGTTGTCTGTTTTTGCATTTGGTTTCAAACAAAAAATTTGGCTTCAAAAAACATTTTGGTTCCCGAGCATCGTTTTTGCTGACCGCAGAGTCAAGCGTTTTCTTCCCCAGGCACCAAAAAGGCTCGATTTTAAAAAGGGGAAGGAACACCATTTTTAGACATGGAATTTCATCCCGAAACTCATCCTGGTGTCTGTTTTTGCATTTGGTTTCAAACAAAAAATTTGGCTTCAAAAAACATTTTGGTTCCTGAGCATCGTTTTTCCTGACCGCAGAGTCAAGCGATTTCTTCCCCAGGCACCAAAAAGGCTCGATTTTAAAAAGGGGAAGCAACACCATTTTTAGACATGGAATTTCATCCCGAAACTCATCCTGGTGTCTGTTTTTGCATTTGGTTTCAAACAAAAAATTTGGCTTCAAAAAACATTTTGGTTCCTGAGCATCGTTTTTCCTGACCGCAGAGTCAAGCGATTTCTTCCCCAGGCACCAAAAAGGCTCGATTTTAAAAAGGGGAAGCAACACCATTTTTAGACATGGAATTTCATCCCGAAACTCATCCTGGTGCCTGTTATTGCATTTGGTTTCAAACAAAAAATTTGGCTTCAAAAAACATTTTGGTTTCTGAGCATCATTTTTCCTGACCGCGGTGTCACGCGTTTTCTTCTCCAGGCACCAAAAAGGCTCGATTTTTAAAAAGGGCAAGCAACACCATTTTTAGACGTGGAATTTCATCCTGAAACTCATCCTGTTGTCTGTTTTTGCATTTGGTTTCAAACAAAAAATTTGGCTTCAAAAAACATTTTGGTTCCCGAGCATCGTTTTTGCTGACCGCAGAGTCAAGCGTTTTCTTCCCCAGGCACCAAAAAGGCTCGATTTTAAAAAGGGGAAGGAACACCATTTTTAGACATGGAATTTCATCCCGAAACTCATCCTGGTGTCTGTTTTTGCATTTGGTTTCAAACAAAAAATTTGGCTTCAAAAAACATTTTGGTTCCTGAGCATCGTTTTTCCTGACCGCAGAGTCAAGCGATTTCTTCCCCAGGCACCAAAAAGGCTCGATTTTAAAAAGGGGAAGCAACACCATTTTTAGACATGGAATTTCATCCCGAAACTCATCCTGGTGTCTGTTTTTGCATTTGGTTTCAAACAAAAAATTTGGCTTCAAAAAACATTTTGGTGTCTGAGCATCATTTTTCCTGACCGCGGTGTCACGCGTTTTCTTCTCCAGGCACCAAAAAGGCTCGATTTTTAAAAAGGGGAAGCAACAACATTTTTAGACGTGGAATTTCATCCTGAAACTCATCCTGTTGTCTGTTTTTGCATTTGGTTTCAAACAAAAAATTTGGCTTCAAAAAACATTTTGGTTCCCGAGCATCGTTTTTCCTGACCGCAGAGTCAAGCGATTTCTTCCCCAGGCACCAAAAAGGCTCGATTTTAAAAAGGGGAAGCAACACCATTTTTAGACATGGAATTTCATCCCGAAACTCATCCTGGTGTCTGTTTTTGCATTTGGTTTCAATCAAAAAATTTGGCTTCAAAATACATTTTGGTTCCTGGGCAGCATTTTCCTGACCGTGGAGTCACGTGTTTTCTTCTCCAGGCACCAAAAAGGCTCGATTTTTAAAAAGGGGAAGCAACACCATTTTTAGACATGGAATTTCATCCCGAAACTCATCCTGTTGTCTGTTTTTGCATTTGGTTTCAAACAAAAAATTTGGCTTCAAAAAACATTTTGGTTCCCGAGCATCGTTTTTCCTGACCGCAGAGTCAAGCGTTTTCTTCCCCAGGCACCAAAAAGGCTCGATTTTAAAAAGGGGAAGCAACACCATTTTTAGACGTGGAATTTCATCCTGAAACTCATCCTGTTGTCTGTTTTTGCATTTGGTTTCAAACAAAAAATTTGGCTTCAAAAAACATTTTGGTTCCTGAGCATAATTTTTCTGACCGGGTTTGACGCGTTTTCTTCTCCAGGCACCAAAAAGGCTCGATTTTTAAAAAGAGGAAGCAACACCATTTTTAGACGTGGAATTTCATCCTGAAACTCATCCTGTTGTCTGTTTTTGCATTTGGTTTCAAACAAAAAATTTGGCTTCAAAAAACATTTTAGTTCCCGAGCATCGTTTTTCCTGACCGCAGAGTCAAGCGTTTTCTTCCCCAGGCACCAAAAAGGCTCGATTTTAAAAAGGGGAAGCAACACCATTTTTAGACATGGAATTTCATCCCGAAACTCATCCTGGTGTCTGTTTTTGCATTTGGTTTCAAACAAAAAATTTGGCTTCAAAAAACATTTTGGTTCCTGAGCATCGTTTTTCCTGACCGCAGAGTCAAGCGATTTCTTCCCCAGGCACCAAAAAGGCTCGATTTTAAAAAGGGGAAGCAACACCATTTTTAGACATGGAATTTCATCCCGAAACTCATCCTGGTGTCTGTTTTTGCATTTGGTTTCAATCAAAAAATTTGGCTTCAAAATACATTTTGGTTCCTGGGCAGCATTTTCCTGACCGTGGAGTCACGTTTTCTTCTCCAGGCACCAAAAAGGCTCGATTTTTAAAAAGGGGAAGCAACACCATTTTTAGACATGGAATTTCATCCCGAAACTCATCCTGGTGTCTGTTTTTGCATTTGGTTTCAAACAAAAAATTTGGCTTCAAAAAACATTTTGGTTCCTGAGCATCGTTTTTCCTGACCGCAGAGTCAAGCGATTTCTTCCCCAGGCACCAAAAAGGCTCGATTTTAAAAAGGGGAAGCAACACCATTTTTAGACATGGAATTTCATCCCGAAACTCATCCTGGTGTCTGTTTTTGCATTTGGTTTCAAACAAAAAATTTGGCTTCAAAAAACATTTTGGTTTCTGAGCATCATTTTTCCTGACCGCGGTGTCACGCGTTTTCTTCTCCAGGCACCAAAAAGGCTCGATTTTTAAAAAGGGCAAGCAACACCATTTTTAGACGTGGAATTTCATCCTGAAACTCATCCTGTTGTCTGTTTTTGCATTTGGTTTCAAACAAAAAATTTGGCTTCAAAAAACATTTTGGTTCCCGAGCATCGTTTTTCCTGACCGCAGAGTCAAGCGTTTTCTTCCCCAGGCACCAAAAACGCTCGATTTTAAAAAGGGGAAGGAACACCATTTTTAGACATGGAATTTCATCCCGAAACTCATCCTGGTGTCTGTTTTTGCATTTGGTTTCAAACAAAAAATTTGGCTTCAAAAAATATTTTGGTTCCTGAGCATAATTTTTCTGACCGGGTTTGACGCGTTTTCTTCTCCAGGCACCAAAAAGGCTCGATTTTTAAAAAGGGGAAGCAACACCATTTTTAGACATGGAATTTCATCCCGAAACTCATCCTGGTGTCTGTTTTTGCATTTGGTTTCAAACAAAAAATTGGGCTTCAAAAAACATTTTGGTTCCTGAGCATCGTTTTTCCTGACCGCAGAGTCAAGCGATTTCTTCCCCTAGGCACCAAAAAGGCTCGATTTTAAAAAGGGGAAGCAACACCATTTTTAGACATGGAATTTCATCCCGAAACTCATCCTGGTGTCTGTTTTTGCATTTGGTTTCAAACAAAAAATTTGGCTTCAAAAAACATTTTGGTTTCTGAGCATCATTTTTGCTGACCACGGTGTCACGCGTTTTCTTCTCCAGGCACCAAAAAGGCTCGATTTTTAAAAAGGGGAAGCAACAACATTTTTAGACGTGGAATTTCATCCTGAAACTCATCCTGTTGTCTGTTTTTGCATTTGGTTTCAAACAAAAAATTTGGCTTCAAAAAACATTTTGGTTCCTGAGCATCGTTTTTCCTGACCGCAGAGTCAAACGATTTCTTCCCCAGGCACCAAAAAGGCTCGATTTTAAAAAGGGGAAGCAACACCATTTTTAGACATGGAATTTCATCCCGAAACTCATCCTGGTGTCTGTTTTTGCATTTGGTTTCAAACAAAAAATTTGGCTTCAAAAAACATTTTGGTTTTTGAGCATCATTTTTCC
Organism: Pituophis catenifer annectens; assembly: GCF_029215685.1. NCBI lineage: Eukaryota > Metazoa > Chordata > Lepidosauria > Squamata > Colubridae > Pituophis > Pituophis catenifer. The sequence continues at coordinate 400,721 of NW_027256909.1, read as the reverse complement.
TGACCGCGGTGTCACGCGTTTTCTTCTCCAGGCACCAAAAAGGCTCGATTTTGAAAAAGGGGAAGCAACACCATTTTTAGACGTGGAATTTCATCCTGAAACTCATCCTGTTGTCTGTTTTTGCATTTGGTTTCAAACAAAAAATTTGGCTTCAAAAAACATTTTGGTTCCCGAGCATCGTTTTTCCTGACCGCAGAGTCAAGCGTTTTCTTCCCCAGGCACCAAAAAGGCTCGATTTTAAAAAGGGGAAGCAACACCATTTTTAGACATGGAATTTCATCCCGAAACTCATCCTGGTATCTGTTTTTGCATTTGGTTTCAAACAAAAAATTTGGCTTCAAAAAACATTTTGGTTCCTGAGCATAATTTTTCTGACCGGGTTTGACGCGTTTTCTTCTCCAGGCACCAAAAAGGCTCGATTTTTAAAAAGGGGAAGCAACACCATTTTTAGACATGGAATTTCATCCCGAAACTCATCCTGGTGTCTGTTTTTGCATTTGGTTTCAAACAAAAAATTTGGCTTCAAAAAACATTTTGGTTCCTGAGCATCGTTTTTCCTGACCGCAGAGTCAAACGATTTCTTCCCCAGGCACCAAAAAGGCTCGATTTTAAAAAGGGGAAGCAACACCATTTTTAGACATGGAATTTCATCCCGAAACTCATCCTGGTGTCTGTTTTTGCATTTGGTTTCAAACAAAAAATTTGGCTTCAAAAAACATTTTGGTTCCTGGGCAGCATTTTCCTGACCGTGGAGTCACGTGTTTTCTTCTCCAGGCACCAAAAAGGCTCAATTTTTAAAAAGGGGAAGCAACACCATTTTTAGACATGGAATTTCATCCCGAAACTCATCCTGGTGTCTGTTTTTGCATTTGGTTTCAAACAAAAAATTTGGCTTCAAAAAACATTTTGGTTCCCGAGCATCGTTTTTCCTGACCGCAGAGTCAAGCGTTTTCTTCCCCAGGCACCAAAAAGGCTCGATTTTAAAAAGGGGAAGCAACACCATTTTTAGACATGGAATTTCATCCCGAAACTCATCCTGGTGTCTGTTTTTGCATTTGGTTTCAAACAAAAAATTTGGCTTCAAAAAACATTTTTGTTCCTGAGCATAATTTTTCTGACCGGGTTTGACGCGTTTTCTTCTCCAGGCACCAAAAAGGCTCGATTTTTAAAAAGAGGAAGCAACACCATTTTTAGACGTGGAATTTCATCCTGAAACTCATCCTGTTGTCTGTTTTTGCATTTGGTTTCAAACAAAAAATTTGGCTTCAAAAAACATTTTGGTTCCCGAGCATCGTTTTTCCTGACCGGGTTTGACGCGTTTTCTTCTCCAGGCACCAAAAAGGCTCGATTTTTAAAAAGAGGAAGCAACACCATTTTTAGACGTGGAATTTCATCCTGAAACTCATCCTGTTGTCTGTTTTTGCATTTGGTTTCAAACAAAAAATTTGGCTTCAAAAAACATTTTGGTTCCCGAGCATCGTTTTTCCTGACCGCAGAGTCAAGCGTTTTCTTCCCCAGGCACCAAAAAGGCTCGATTTTAAAAAGGGGAAGCAACACCATTTTTAGACATGGAATTTCATCCCGAAACTCATCCTGGTGTCTGTTTTTGCATTTGGTTTCAAACAAAAAATTTGGCTTCAAAAAACATTTTGGTTCCTGAGCATAATTTTTCTGACCGGGTTTGACGCGTTTTCTTCTCCAGGCACCAAAAAGGCTCGATTTTTAAAAAGAGGAAGCAACACCATTTTTAGACGTGGAATTTCATCCTGAAACTCATCCTGTTGTCTGTTTTTGCATTTGGTTTCAAACAAAAAATTTGGCTTCAAAAAACATTTTGGTTCCCGAGCATCGTTTTTCCTGACCGCAGAGTCAAGCGTTTTATTCCCCAGGCACCAAAAAGGCTCGATTTTAAAAAGGGGAAGCAACACCATATTTAGACATGGAATTTCATCCCGAAACTCATCCTGGTGTCTGTTTTTGCATTTGGTTTCAAACAAAAAATTTGGCTTCAAAAAACATTTTGGTTCCCGAGCATCGTTTTTCCTGACCGCAGAGTCAAGCGTTTTCTTCCCCAGGCACCAAAAAGGCTCGATTTTAAAAAGGGGAAGCAACACCATTTTTAGACATGGAATTTCATCCCGAAACTCATCCTGGTGTCTGTTTTTGCATTTGGTTTCAAACAAAAAATTTGGCTTCAAAAAACATTTTGGTTCCTGAGCATAATTTTTCTGACCGGGTTTGACGCGTTTTCTTCTCCAGGCACCAAAAAGGCTCGATTTTTAAAAAGGGGAACCAACACCATTTTTAGACATGGAATTTCATCCCGAAACTCATCCTGGTGTCTGTTTTTGCATTTGGTTTCAAACAAAAAATTTGGCTTCAAAAAACATTTTGGTTCCTGAGCATCGTTTTTCCTGACCGCAGAGTCAAACGATTTCTTCCCCAGGCACCAAAAAGGCTCGATTTTAAAAAGGGGAAGCAACACCATTTTTAGACATGGAATTTCATCCCGAAACTCATCCTGGTGTCTGTTTTTGCATTTGGTTTCAAACAAAAAATTTGGCTTCAAAAAACATTTTGGTTTCTGAGCATCATTTTTCCTGACCGCGGTGTCACGCGTTTTCTTCTCCAGGCACCAAAAAGGCTCGATTTTTAAAAAGGGGAAGCAACACCATTTTTAGACGTGGAATTTCAAACTGAAACTCATCCTGTTGTCTGTTTTTGCATTTGGTTTCAAACAAAAAATTTGGCTTCAAAAAACATTTTGGTTCCCGAGCATCGTTTTTCCTGACCGCAGAGTCAAGCGTTTTATTCCCCAGGCACCAAAAAGGCTCGATTTTAAAAAGGGGAAGCAACACCATATTTAGACATGGAATTTCATCCCGAAACTCATCCTGGTGTCTGTTTTTGCATTTGGTTTCAAACAAAAAATTTGGCTTCAAAAAACATTTTGGTTCCTGAGCATCGTTTTTCCTGACCGCAGAGTCAAACGATTTCTTCCCCAGGCACCAAAAAGGCTCGATTTTAAAAAGGGGAAGCAACACCATTTTTAGACATGGAATTTCATCCCGAAACTCATCCTGGTGTCTGTTTTTGCATTTGGTTTCAAACAAAAAATTTGGCTTCAAAAAACATTTTGGTTTCTGAGCATCATTTTTCCTGAACGCGGTGTCACGCGTTTTCTTCTCCAGGCACCAAAAAGGCTCGATTTTTAAAAAGGGGAAGCAACACCATTTTTAGACGTGGAATTTCATCCCGAAACTCATCCTGTTGTCTGTTTTTGCATTTGGTTTCAAACAAAAAATTTGGCTTCAAAAAACATTTTGGTTCCTGAGCATAATTTTTCTGACCGGGTTTGACGCGTTTTCTTCTCCAGGCACCAAAAAGGCTCGATTTTTAAAAAGAGGAAGCAACACCATTTTTAGACGTGGAATTTCATCCTGAAACTCATCCTGTTGTCTGTTTTTGCATTTGGTTTCAAACAAAAAATTTGGCTTCAAAAAACATTTTAGTTCCCGAGCATCGTTTTTCCTGACCGCAGAGTCAAGCGTTTTCTTCCCCAGGCACCAAAAAGGCTCGATTTTAAAAAGGGGAAGCAACACCATTTTTAGACATGGAATTTCATCCCGAAACTCATCCTGGTGTCTGTTTTTGCATTTGGTTTCAAACAAAAAATTTGGCTTCAAAAAACATTTTGGTTCCTGAGCATCGTTTTTCCTGACCGCAGAGTCAAGCGATTTCTTCCCCAGGCACCAAAAAGGCTCGATTTTAAAAAGGGGAAGCAACACCATTTTTAGACATGGAATTTCATCCCGAAACTCATCCTGGTGTCTGTTTTTGCATTTGGTTTCAATCAAAAAATTTGGCTTCAAAATACATTTTGGTTCCTGGGCAGCATTTTCCTGACCGTGGAGTCACGTTTTCTTCTCCAGGCACCAAAAAGGCTCGATTTTTAAAAAGGGGAAGCAACACCATTTTTAGACATGGAATTTCATCCCGAAACTCATCCTGGTGTCTGTTTTTGCATTTGGTTTCAAACAAAAAATTTGGCTTCAAAAAACATTTTGGTTCCTGAGCATCGTTTTTCCTGACCGCAGAGTCAAGCGATTTCTTCCCCAGGCACCAAAAAGGCTCGATTTTAAAAAGGGGAAGCAACACCATTTTTAGACATGGAATTTCATCCCGAAACTCATCCTGGTGTCTGTTTTTGCATTTGGTTTCAAACAAAAAATTTGGCTTCAAAAAACATTTTGGTTTCTGAGCATCATTTTTCCTGACCGCGGTGTCACGCGTTTTCTTCTCCAGGCACCAAAAAGGCTCGATTTTTAAAAAGGGCAAGCAACACCATTTTTAGACGTGGAATTTCATCCTGAAACTCATCCTGTTGTCTGTTTTTGCATTTGGTTTCAAACAAAAAATTTGGCTTCAAAAAACATTTTGGTTCCCGAGCATCGTTTTTCCTGACCGCAGAGTCAAGCGTTTTCTTCCCCAGGCACCAAAAACGCTCGATTTTAAAAAGGGGAAGGAACACCATTTTTAGACATGGAATTTCATCCCGAAACTCATCCTGGTGTCTGTTTTTGCATTTGGTTTCAAACAAAAAATTTGGCTTCAAAAAATATTTTGGTTCCTGAGCATAATTTTTCTGACCGGGTTTGACGCGTTTTCTTCTCCAGGCACCAAAAAGGCTCGATTTTTAAAAAGGGGAAGCAACACCATTTTTAGACATGGAATTTCATCCCGAAACTCATCCTGGTGTCTGTTTTTGCATTTGGTTTCAAACAAAAAATTGGGCTTCAAAAAACATTTTGGTTCCTGAGCATCGTTTTTCCTGACCGCAGAGTCAAGCGATTTCTTCCCCTAGGCACCAAAAAGGCTCGATTTTAAAAAGGGGAAGCAACACCATTTTTAGACATGGAATTTCATCCCGAAACTCATCCTGGTGTCTGTTTTTGCATTTGGTTTCAAACAAAAAATTTGGCTTCAAAAAACATTTTGGTTTCTGAGCATCATTTTTGCTGACCACGGTGTCACGCGTTTTCTTCTCCAGGCACCAAAAAGGCTCGATTTTTAAAAAGGGGAAGCAACAACATTTTTAGACGTGGAATTTCATCCTGAAACTCATCCTGTTGTCTGTTTTTGCATTTGGTTTCAAACAAAAAATTTGGCTTCAAAAAACATTTTGGTTCCTGAGCATCGTTTTTCCTGACCGCAGAGTCAAACGATTTCTTCCCCAGGCACCAAAAAGGCTCGATTTTAAAAAGGGGAAGCAACACCATTTTTAGACATGGAATTTCATCCCGAAACTCATCCTGGTGTCTGTTTTTGCATTTGGTTTCAAACAAAAAATTTGGCTTCAAAAAACATTTTGGTTTTTGAGCATCATTTTTCCTGACCGCGGTGTCACGCGTTTTCTTCTCCAGGCACCAAAAAGGCTCGATTTTGAAAAAGGGGAAGCAACACCATTTTTAGACGTGGAATTTCATCCTGAAACTCATCCTGTTGTCTGTTTTTGCATTTGGTTTCAAACAAAAAATTTGGCTTCAAAAAACATTTTGGTTCCCGAGCATCGTTTTTCCTGACCGCAGAGTCAAGCGTTTTCTTCCCCAGGCACCAAAAAGGCTCGATTTTAAAAAGGGGAAGCAACACCATTTTTAGACATGGAATTTCATCCCGAAACTCATCCTGGTGTCTGTTTTTGCATTTGGTTTCAAACAAAAAATTTGGCTTCAAAAAATATTTTGGTTCCTGAGCATAATTTTTCTGACCGGGTTTGACGCGTTTTCTTCTCCAGGCACCAAAAAGGCTCGATTTTTAAAAAGGGGAAGCAACACCATTTTTAGACATGGAATTTCATCCCGAAACTCATCCTGGTGTCTGTTTTTGCATTTGGTTTCAAACAAAAAATTGGGCTTCAAAAAACATTTTGGTTCCTGAGCATCGTTTTTCCTGACCGCAGAGTCAAGCGATTTCTTCCCCTAGGCACCAAAAAGGCTCGATTTTAAAAAGGGGAAGCAACACCATTTTTAGACATGGAATTTCATCCCGAAACTCATCCTGGTGTCTGTTTTTGCATTTGGTTTCAAACAAAAAATTTGGCTTCAAAAAACATTTTGGTTTCTGAGCATCATTTTTGCTGACCACGGTGTCACGCGTTTTCTTCTCCAGGCACCAAAAAGGCTCGATTTTTAAAAAGGGGAAGCAACAACATTTTTAGACGTGGAATTTCATCCTGAAACTCATCCTGTTGTCTGTTTTTGCATTTGGTTTCAAACAAAAAATTTGGCTTCAAAAAACATTTTGGTTCCTGAGCATCGTTTTTCCTGACCGCAGAGTCAAACGATTTCTTCCCCAGGCACCAAAAAGGCTCGATTTTAAAAAGGGGAAGCAACACCATTTTTAGACATGGAATTTCATCCCGAAACTCATCCTGGTGTCTGTTTTTGCATTTGGTTTCAAACAAAAAATTTGGCTTCAAAAAACATTTTGGTTTTTGAGCATCATTTTTCCTGACCGCGGTGTCACGCGTTTTCTTCTCCAGGCACCAAAAAGGCTCGATTTTGAAAAAGGGGAAGCAACACCATTTTTAGACGTGGAATTTCATCCTGAAACTCATCCTGTTGTCTGTTTTTGCATTTGGTTTCAAACAAAAAATTTGGCTTCAAAAAACATTTTGGTTCCCGAGCATCGTTTTTCCTGACCGCAGAGTCAAGCGTTTTCTTCCCCAGGCACCAAAAAGGCTCGATTTTAAAAAGGGGAAGCAACACCATTTTTAGACATGGAATTTCATCCCGAAACTCATCCTGGTATCTGTTTTTGCATTTGGTTTCAAACAAAAAATTTGGCTTCAAAAAACATTTTGGTTCCTGAGCATAATTTTTCTGACCGGGTTTGACGCGTTTTCTTCTCCAGGCACCAAAAAGGCTCGATTTTTAAAAAGGGGAAGCAACACCATTTTTAGACATGGAATTTCATCCCGAAACTCATCCTGGTGTCTGTTTTTGCATTTGGTTTCAAACAAAAAATTTGGCTTCAAAAAACATTTTGGTTCCTGAGCATCGTTTTTCCTGACCGCAGAGTCAAACGATTTCTTCCCCAGGCACCAAAAAGGCTCGATTTTAAAAAGGGGAAGCAACACCATTTTTAGACATGGAATTTCATCCCGAAACTCATCCTGGTGTCTGTTTTTGCATTTGGTTTCAAACAAAAAATTTGGCTTCAAAAAACATTTTGGTTCCTGGGCAGCATTTTCCTGACCGTGGAGTCACGTGTTTTCTTCTCCAGGCACCAAAAAGGCTCAATTTTTAAAAAGGGGAAGCAACACCATTTTTAGACATGGAATTTCATCCCGAAACTCATCCTGGTGTCTGTTTTTGCATTTGGTTTCAAACAAAAAATTTGGCTTCAAAAAACATTTTGGTTCCCGAGCATCGTTTTTCCTGACCGCAGAGTCAAGCGTTTTCTTCCCCAGGCACCAAAAAGGCTCGATTTTAAAAAGGGGAAGCAACACCATTTTTAGACATGGAATTTCATCCCGAAACTCATCCTGGTGTCTGTTTTTGCATTTGGTTTCAAACAAAAAATTTGGCTTCAAAAAACATTTTTGTTCCTGAGCATAATTTTTCTGACCGGGTTTGACGCGTTTTCTTCTCCAGGCACCAAAAAGGCTCGATTTTTAAAAAGAGGAAGCAACACCATTTTTAGACGTGGAATTTCATCCTGAAACTCATCCTGTTGTCTGTTTTTGCATTTGGTTTCAAACAAAAAATTTGGCTTCAAAAAACATTTTGGTTCCCGAGCATCGTTTTTCCTGACCGGGTTTGACGCGTTTTCTTCTCCAGGCACCAAAAAGGCTCGATTTTTAAAAAGAGGAAGCAACACCATTTTTAGACGTGGAATTTCATCCTGAAACTCATCCTGTTGTCTGTTTTTGCATTTGGTTTCAAACAAAAAATTTGGCTTCAAAAAACATTTTGGTTCCCGAGCATCGTTTTTCCTGACCGCAGAGTCAAGCGTTTTCTTCCCCAGGCACCAAAAAGGCTCGATTTTAAAAAGGGGAAGCAACACCATTTTTAGACATGGAATTTCATCCCGAAACTCATCCTGGTGTCTGTTTTTGCATTTGGTTTCAAACAAAAAATTTGGCTTCAAAAAACATTTTGGTTCCTGAGCATAATTTTTCTGACCGGGTTTGACGCGTTTTCTTCTCCAGGCACCAAAAAGGCTCGATTTTTAAAAAGAGGAAGCAACACCATTTTTAGACGTGGAATTTCATCCTGAAACTCATCCTGTTGTCTGTTTTTGCATTTGGTTTCAAACAAAAAATTTGGCTTCAAAAAACATTTTGGTTCCCGAGCATCGTTTTTCCTGACCGCAGAGTCAAGCGTTTTATTCCCCAGGCACCAAAAAGGCTCGATTTTAAAAAGGGGAAGCAACACCATATTTAGACATGGAATTTCATCCCGAAACTCATCCTGGTGTCTGTTTTTGCATTTGGTTTCAAACAAAAAATTTGGCTTCAAAAAACATTTTGGTTCCCGAGCATCGTTTTTCCTGACCGCAGAGTCAAGCGTTTTCTTCCCCAGGCACCAAAAAGGCTCGATTTTAAAAAGGGGAAGCAACACCATTTTTAGACATGGAATTTCATCCCGAAACTCATCCTGGTGTCTGTTTTTGCATTTGGTTTCAAACAAAAAATTTGGCTTCAAAAAACATTTTGGTTCCTGAGCATAATTTTTCTGACCGGGTTTGACGCGTTTTCTTCTCCAGGCACCAAAAAGGCTCGATTTTTAAAAAGGGGAACCAACACCATTTTTAGACATGGAATTTCATCCCGAAACTCATCCTGGTGTCTGTTTTTGCATTTGGTTTCAAACAAAAAATTTGGCTTCAAAAAACATTTTGGTTCCTGAGCATCGTTTTTCCTGACCGCAGAGTCAAACGATTTCTTCCCCAGGCACCAAAAAGGCTCGATTTTAAAAAGGGGAAGCAACACCATTTTTAGACATGGAATTTCATCCCGAAACTCATCCTGGTGTCTGTTTTTGCATTTGGTTTCAAACAAAAAATTTGGCTTCAAAAAACATTTTGGTTTCTGAGCATCATTTTTCCTGACCGCGGTGTCACGCGTTTTCTTCTCCAGGCACCAAAAAGGCTCGATTTTTAAAAAGGGGAAGCAACACCATTTTTAGACGTGGAATTTCAAACTGAAACTCATCCTGTTGTCTGTTTTTGCATTTGGTTTCAAACAAAAAATTTGGCTTCAAAAAACATTTTGGTTCCCGAGCATCGTTTTTCCTGACCGCAGAGTCAAGCGTTTTATTCCCCAGGCACCAAAAAGGCTCGATTTTAAAAAGGGGAAGCAACACCATATTTAGACATGGAATTTCATCCCGAAACTCATCCTGGTGTCTGTTTTTGCATTTGGTTTCAAACAAAAAATTTGGCTTCAAAAAACATTTTGGTTCCTGAGCATCGTTTTTCCTGACCGCAGAGTCAAACGATTTCTTCCCCAGGCACCAAAAAGGCTCGATTTTAAAAAGGGGAAGCAACACCATTTTTAGACATGGAATTTCATCCCGAAACTCATCCTGGTGTCTGTTTTTGCATTTGGTTTCAAACAAAAAATTTGGCTTCAAAAAACATTTTGGTTTCTGAGCATCATTTTTCCTGAACGCGGTGTCACGCGTTTTCTTCTCCAGGCACCAAAAAGGCTCGATTTTTAAAAAGGGGAAGCAACACCATTTTTAGACGTGGAATTTCATCCCGAAACTCATCCTGTTGTCTGTTTTTGCATTTGGTTTCAAACAAAAAATTTGGCTTCAAAAAACATTTTGGTTCCCGAGCATCGTTTTTCCTGACCGCAGAGTCAAGCGTTTTCTTCCCCAGGCACCAAAAAGGCTCGATTTTAAAAAGGGGAAGCAACACCATTTTTAGACATGGAATTTCATCCCGAAACTCATCCTGGTGTCTGTTTTTGCATTTGGTTTCAAACAAAAAATTTGGCTTCAAAAAACATTTTGGTTCCTGAGCATCGTTTTTCCTGACCGCAGAGTCAAGCGATTTCTTCCCCAGGCACCAAAAAGGCTCGATTTTAAAAAGGGGAAGCAACACCATTTTTAGACATGGAATTTCATCCCGAAACTCATCCTGGTGTCTGTTTTTGCATTTGGTTTCAAACAAAAAATTTGGCTTCAAAAAACATTTTGGTTCCTGAGCATAATTTTTCTGACCGGGTTTGACGCGTTTTCTTCTCCAGGCACCAAAAAGGCTCGATTTTTAAAAAGGGGAAGCAACACCATTTTTAGACATGGAATTTCATCCCGAAACTCATCCTGGTGTCTGTTTTTGCATTTGGTTTCAAACAAAAAATTTGGCTTCAAAAAACATTTTGGTTCCTGAGCATCGTTTTTCCTGACCGCAGAGTCAAACGATTTCTTCCCCAGGCACCAAAAAGGCTCGATTTTAAAAAGGGGAAGCAACACCATTTTTAGACATGGAATTTCATCCCGAAACTCATCCTGGTGTCTGTTTTTGCATTTGGTTTCAAACAAAAAATTTGGCTTCAAAAAACATTTTGGTTTCTGAGCATCATTTTTCCTGAACGCGGTGTCACGCGTTTTCTTCTCCAGGCACCAAAAAGGCTCGATTTTTAAAAAGGGGAAGCAACACCATTTTTAGACGTGGAATTTCATCCCGAAACTCATCCTGTTGTCTGTTTTTGCATTTGGTTTCAAACAAAAAATTTGGCTTCAAAAAACATTTTGGTTCCCGAGCATCGTTTTTCCTGACCGCAGAGTCAAGCGTTTTCTTCCCCAGGCACCAAAAAGGCTCGATTTTAAAAAGGGGAAGCAACACCATTTTTAGACATGGAATTTCATCCCGAAACTCATCCTGGTGTCTGTTTTTGCATTTGGTTTCAAACAAAAAATTTGGCTTCAAAAAACATTTTGGTTCCTGAGCATCGTTTTTCCTGACCGCAGAGTCAAGCGATTTCTTCCCCAGGCACCAAAAAGGCTCGATTTTAAAAAGGGGAAGCAACACCATTTTTAGACATGGAATTTCATCCCGAAACTCATCCTGGTGTCTGTTTTTGCATTTGGTTTCAAACAAAAAATTTGGCTTCAAAAAACATTTTGGTTTCTGAGCATCATTTTTCCTGACCGCGGTGTCACGCGTTTTCTTCTCCAGGCACCAAAAAGGCTCGATTTTTAAAAAGGGGAAGCAACACCATTTTTAGACGTGGAATTTCATCCTGAAACTCATCCTGTTGTCTGTTTTTGCATTTGGTTTCAAACAAAAAATTTGGCTTCAAAAAACATTTTGGTTCCCGAGCATCGTTTTTGCTGACCGCAGAGTCAAGCGTTTTCTTCCCAGGCACCAAAAAGGCTCGATTTTAAAAAGGGGAAGGAACACCATTTTTAGACGTGGAATTTCATCCCGAAACTCATCCTGGTGTCTGTTTTTGCATTTGGTTTCAAACAAAAAATTTGGCTTCAAAAAACATTTTGGTTCCTGAGCATAATTTTTCTGACCGGGTTTGACGCGTTTTCTTCTCCAGGCACCAAAAAGTCTTGATTTTTAAAAAGTGGAAGCAACACCATTTTTAGACATGGAATTTCATCCCGAAACTCATCCTGGTGTCCGTTTTTGCATTTGGTTTCAAAAAAAAAAATTGGCTTCAAAAAACATTTTGGTTCCTGGGCAACACTTTCCTGACCGCAGAGTCACGCATTTTCTTCTCCAGTCACCAAAAAGGCTCGATTTTTAAAAAGGGGAAGCAACACCATTTTTAGACATGGAATTTCATCCCGAAACTCATCCTGGTGTCTGTTTTTGCATTTGGTTTCAAACAAAAAATTTGGCTTCAAAAAACATTTTGGTTCCTGAGCATCGTTTTTCCTGACCGCAGAGTCAAGCGATTTCTTCCCCAGGCACCAAAAAGGCTCGATTTTAAAAAGGGGAAGCAACACCATTTTTAGACATGGAATTTCATCCCGAAACTCATCCTGGTGTCTGTTTTTGCATTTGGTTTCAAACAAAAAATTTGGCTTCAAAAAACATTTTGGTTTCTGAGCATCATTTTTCCTGACCGCGGTGTCACGCGTTTTCTTCTCCAGGCACCAAAAAGGCTCGATTTTTAAAAAGGGCAAGCAACACCATTTTTAGACGTGGAATTTCATCCTGAAACTCATCCTGTTGTCTGTTTTTGCATTTGGTTTCAAACAAAAAATTTGGCTTCAAAAAACATTTTGGTTCCCGAGCATCGTTTTTGCTGACCGCAGAGTCAAGCGTTTTCTTCCCCAGGCACCAAAAAGGCTCGATTTTAAAAAGGGGAAGGAACACCATTTTTAGACATGGAATTTCATCCCGAAACTCATCCTGGTGTCTGTTTTTGCATTTGGTTTCAAACAAAAAATTTGGCTTCAAAAAACATTTTGATTCCTGAGCATCGTTTTTCCTGACCGCAGAGTCAAGCGATTTCTTCCCCAGGCACCAAAAAGGCTCGATTTTAAAAAGGGGAAGCAACACCATTTTTAGACATGGAATTTCATCCCGAAACTCATCCTGGTGTCTGTTTTTGCATTTGGTTTCAAACAAAAAATTTGGCTTCAAAAAACCTTTTGGTTTCTGAGCATCATTTTTCCTGACCGCGGTGTCACGCGTTTTCTTCTCCAGGCACCAAAAAGGCTCGATTTTTAAAAAGGGGAAGCAACAACATTTTTAGACGTGGAATTTCATCCTGAAACTCATCCTGTTGTCTGTTTTTGCATTTGGTTTCAAACAAAAAATTTGGCTTCAAAAAACATTTTGGTTCCCGAGCATCGTTTTTGCTGACCGCAGAGTCAAGCGTTTTCTTCCCCAGGCACCAAAAAGGCTCGATTTTAAAAAGGGGAAGCAACACCATTTTTAGACATGGAATTTCATCCCGAAACTCATCCTGGTGTCTGTTTTTGCATTTGGTTTCAAACAAAAAATTTGGCTTCAAAAAACATTTTGGTTCCTGAGCATAATTTTTCTGACCGGGTTTGACGCGTTTTCTTCTCCAGGCACCAAAAAGGCTCGATTTTTAAAAAGGGGAAGCAACACCATTTTTAGACATGGAATTTCATCCCGAAACTCATCCTGGTGTCTGTTTTTGCATTTGGTTTCAAACAAAAAATTTGGCTTCAAAAAACATTTTGGTTCCTGAGCATCGTTTTTCCTGACCGCAGAGTCAAACGATTTCTTCCCCAGGCACCAAAAAGGCTCGATTTTAAAAAGGGGAAGCAACACCATTTTTAGACATGGAATTTCATCCCGAAACTCATCCTGGTGTCTGTTTTTGCATTTGGTTTCAAACAAAAAATTTGGCTTCAAAAAACATTTTGGTTTCTGAGCATCATTTTTCCTGACCGCGGTGTCACGCGTTTTCTTCTCCAGGCACCAAAAAGGCTCGATTTTTAAAAAGGGCAAGCAACACCATTTTTAGACGTGGAATTTCATCCTGAAACTCATCCTGTTGTCTGTTTTTGCATTTGGTTTCAAACAAAAAATTTGGCTTCAAAAAACATTTTGGTTCCCGAGCATCGTTTTTCCTGACCGCAGAGTCAAGCGTTTTCTTCCCCAGGCACCAAAAAGGCTCGATTTTAAAAAGGGGAAGCAACACCATTTTTAGACATGGAATTTCATCCCGAAACTCATCCTGGTGTCTGTTTTTGCATTTGGTTTCAAACAAAAAATTTGGCTTCAAAAAACATTTTGGTTCCTGAGCATCGTTTTTCCTGACCGCAGAGTCAAGCGATTTCTTCCCCAGGCACCAAAAAGGCTCGATTTTAAAAAGGGGAAGCAACACCATTTTTAGACATGGAATTTCATCCCGAAACTCATCCTGGTGTCTGTTTTTGCATTTGGTTTCAAACAAAAAATTTGGCTTCAAAAAACATTTTGGTTCCCGAGCATCCTTTTTCCTGACCGCGGAGTAACGCGTTTTCTTCTCCAGGCACCAAAAAGGCTCGATTTTTAAAAAGGAAAAGCAACACCATTTTTAGAAATGGAATTTCATCCTGAAACTCATCCTGGTGTCCGTTTTTGCATTTGGTTTCAAACAAGAAATTTGGCTTCAAAATACATTTTGGTTCCTGGGCAGCATTTTCCTGACCGTGGAGTCACGCGTTTTCTTCTCCAGGCACCAAAAAGGCTCGATTTTTAAAAGGGGGAAGCAACACCATTTTTAGACATGGAATTTCATCCCGAAACTCATTCTGGTGTCTGTTTTTGCATTTGGTTTCAAACAAAAAATTTGGCTTCAAAAAACATTTTGGTTCCTGAGCATAATTTTTCTGACCGGGTTTGACGCGTTTTCTTCTCCAGGCACCAAAAAGTCTTGATTTTTAAAAAGTGGAAGCAACACCATTTTTAGACATGGAATTTCATCCCGAAACTCATCCTGGTGTCCGTTTTTGCATTTGGTTTCAAAAAAAAAAATTGGCTTCAAAAAACATTTTGGTTCCTGGGCAACACTTTCCTGACCGCAGAGTCACGCATTTTCTTCTCCAGTCACCAAAAAGGCTCGATTTTTAAAAAGGGGAAGCAACACCATTTTTAGACATGGAATTTCATCCCGAAACTCATCCTGGTGTCTGTTTTTGCATTTGGTTTCAAACAAAAAATTTGGCTTCAAAAAACATTTTGGTTCCTGAGCATCGTTTTTCCTGACCGCAGAGTCAAGCGATTTCTTCCCCAGGCACCAAAAAGGCTCGATTTTAAAAAGGGGAAGCAACACCATTTTTAGACATGGAATTTCATCCCGAAACTCATCCTGGTGTCTGTTTTTGCATTTGGTTTCAAACAAAAAATTTGGCTTCAAAAAACATTTTGGTTCCTGAGCATCGTTTTTCCTGACCGCAGAGTCAAGCGATTTCTTCCCCAGGCACCAAAAAGGCTCGATTTTAAAAAGGGGAAGCAACACCATTTTTAGACATGGAATTTCATCCCGAAACTCATCCTGGTGTCTGTTTTTGCATTTGGTTTCAAACAAAAAATTTGGCTTCAAAAAACCTTTTGGTTTCTGAGCATCATTTTTCCTGACCGCGGTGTCACGCGTTTTCTTCCCCAGGCACCAAAAAGGCTCGATTTTAAAAAGGGGAAGCAACACCATTTTTAGACATGGAATTTCATCCCGAAACTCATCCTGGTGTCTGTTTTTGCATTTGGTTTCAAACAAAAAATTTGGCTTCAAAAAACATTTTGGTTTCTGAGCATCATTTTTCCTGACCGCGGTGTCACGCGTTTTCTTCTCCAGGCACCAAAAAGGCTCGATTTTTAAAAAGGAAAAGCAACACCAGTTTTAGAAATGGAATTTCATCCTGAAACTCATCCTGGTGTCCGTTTTTGCATTTGGTTTCAAACAAGAAATTTGGCTTCAAAATACATTTTGGTTCCTGGGCAGCATTTTCCTGACCGTGGAGTCACGCGTTTTCTTCTCCAGGCACCAAAAAGGCTCGATTTTTAAAGGGGGGAAGCAACACCATTTTTAGACATGGAATTTCATCCCGAAACTCATTCTGGTGTCTGTTTTTGCATTTGGTTTCAAACAAAAAAATTGGCTTCAAAAAACATTTTGGTTCCTGAGCATAATTTTTCTGACCGGGTTTGACGCGTTTTCTTCTCCAGGCACCAAAAAGTCTTGATTTTTAAAAAGTGGAAGCAACACCATTTTTAGACATGGAATTTCATCCCGAAACTCATCCTGGTGTCCGTTTTTGCATTTGGTTTCAAAAAAAAAAATTGGCTTCAAAAAACATTTTGGTTCCTGGGCAACACTTTCCTGACCGCAGAGTCACGCATTTTCTTCTCCAGTCACCAAAAAGGCTCGATTTTTAAAAAGGGGAAGCAACACCATTTTTAGACATGGAATTTCATCCCGAAACTCATCCTGGTGTCTGTTTTTGCATTTGGTTTCAAACAAAAAATTTGGCTTCAAAAAACATTTTGGTTCCTGAGCATCGTTTTTCCTGACCGCAGAGTCAAGCGATTTCTTCCCCAGGCACCAAAAAGGCTCGATTTTAAAAAGGGGAAGCAACACCATTTTTAGACATGGAATTTCATCCCGAAACTCATCCTGGTGTCTGTTTTTGCATTTGGTTTCAAACAAAAAATTTGGCTTCAAAAAACATTTTGGTTTCTGAGCATCATTTTTCCTGACCACGGTGTCACGCGTTTTCTTCTCCAGGCACCAAAAAGGCTCGATTTTTAAAAAGGGCAAGCAACACCATTTTTAGACGTGGAATTTCATCCTGAAACTCATCCTGTTGTCTGTTTTTGCATTTGGTTTCAAACAAAAAATTTGGCTTCAAAAAACATTTTGGTTCCCGAGCATCGTTTTTGCTGACCGCAGAGTCAAGCGTTTTCTTCCCCAGGCACCAAAAAGGCTCGATTTTAAAAAGGGGAAGGAACACCATTTTTAGACATGGAATTTCATCCCGAAACTCATCCTGGTGTCTGTTTTTGCATTTGGTTTCAAACAAAAAATTTGGCTTCAAAAAACATTTTGGTTCCTGAGCATCGTTTTTCCTGACCGCAGAGTCAAGCGATTTCTTCCCCAGGCACCAAAAAGGCTCGATTTTAAAAAGGGGAAGCAACACCATTTTTAGACATGGAATTTCATCCCGAAACTCATCCTGGTGTCTGTTTTTGCATTTGGTTTCAAACAAAAAATTTGGCTTCAAAAAACCTTTTGGTTTCTGAGCATCATTTTTCCTGACCGCGGTGTCACGCGTTTTCTTCTCCAGGCACCAAAAAGGCTCGATTTTTAAAAAGGGGAAGCAACAACATTTTTAGACGTGGAATTTCATCCTGAAACTCATCCTGTTGTCTGTTTTTGCATTTGGTTTCAAACAAAAAATTTGGCTTCAAAAAACATTTTGGTTCCCGAGCATCGTTTTTCCTGACCGCAGAGTCAAGCGTTTTCTTCCCCAGGCACCAAAAAGGCTCGATTTTAAAAAGGGGAAGCAACACCATTTTTAGACATGGAATTTCATCCCGAAACTCATCCTGGTGTCTGTTTTTGCATTTGGTTTCAAACAAAAAATTTGGCTTCAAAAAACATTTTGGTTTCTGAGCATCATTTTTCCTGACCGCGGTGTCACGCGTTTTCTTCTCCAGGCACCAAAAAGGCTCGATTTTTAAAAAGGGCAAGCAACACCATTTTTAGACGTGGAATTTCATCCTGAAACTCATCCTGTTGTCTGTTTTTGCATTTGGTTTCAAACAAAAAAATTGGCTTCAAAAAACATTTTGGTTCCCGAGCATCGTTTTTCCTGACCGCAGAGTCAAGCGTTTTCTTCCCCAGGCACCAAAAAGGCTCGATTTTAAAAAGGGGAAGGAACACCATTTTTAGACATGGAATTTCATCCCGAAACTCATCCTGGTGTCTGTTTTTGCATTTGGTTTCAAACAAAAAATTTGGCTTCAAAAAATATTTTGGTTCCTGAGCATAATTTTTCTGACCGGGTTTGACGCGTTTTCTTCTCCAGGCACCAAAAAGGCTCGATTTTTAAAAAGGGGAAGCAACACCATTTTTAGACGTGGAATTTCATCCTGAAACTCATCCTGTTGTCTGTTTTTGCATTTGGTTTCAAACAAAAAATTTGGCTTCAAAAAACATTTTGGTTTCTGAGCATCATTTTTCCTGACCGCGGTGTCACGCGTTTTCTTCTCCAGGCACCAAAAAGGCTCGATTTTTAAAAAGGGGAAGCAACAACATTTTTAGACGTGGAATTTCATCCTGAAACTCATCCTGTTGTCTGTTTTTGCATTTGGTTTCAAACAAAAAATTTGGCTTCAAAAAACATTTTGGTTCCCGAGCATCGTTTTTCCTGACCGCAGAGTCAAGCGTTTTCTTCCCCAGGCACCAAAAAGGCTCGATTTTAAAAAGGGGAAGCAACACCATTTTTAGACATGGAATTTCATCCCGAAACTCATCCTGGTGTCTGTTTTTGCATTTGGTTTCAAACAAAAAATTTGGCTTCAAAAAACATTTTGGTTCCTGAGCATAATTTTTCTGACCGGGTTTGACGCGTTTTCTTCTCCAGGCACCAAAAAGGCTCGATTTTTAAAAAGAGGAAGCAACACCATTTTTAGACGTGGAATTTCATCCTGAAACTCATCCTGTTGTCTGTTTTTGCATTTGGTTTCAAACAAAAAATTTGGCTTCAAAAAACATTTTGGTTCCCGAGCATCGTTTTTCCTGACCGCAGAGTCAAGCGTTTTCTTCCCCAGGCACCAAAAAGGCTCGATTTTAAAAAGGGGAAGCAACACCATTTTTAGACATGGAATTTGATCCCGAAACTCATCCTGGTGTCTGTTTTTGCATTTGGTTTCAAACAAAAAATTTGGCTTCAAAAAACATTTTGGTTCCTGAGCATAATTTTTCTGACCGGGTTTGACGCGTTTTCTTCCCCAGGCACCAAAAAGGCTCGATTTTAAAAAGGGGAAGCAACACCATTTTTAGACATGGAATTTCATCCCGAAACTCATCCTGGTGTCTGTTTTTGCATTTGGTTTCAAACAAAAAATTTGGCTTCAAAAAACATTTTGGTTCCTGAGCATCGTTTTTCCTGACCGCAGAGTCAAGCGATTTCTTCCCCAGGCACCAAAAAGGCTCGATTTTAAAAAGGGGAAGCAACACCATTTTTAGACATGGAATTTCATCCCGAAACTCATCCTGGTGTCTGTTTTTGCATTTGGTTTCAAACAAAAAATTTGGCTTCAAAAAACATTTTGGTTCCCGAGCATCCTTTTTCCTGACCGCGGAGTAACGCGTTTTCTTCTCCAGGCACCAAAAAGGCTCGATTTTTAAAAAGGAAAAGCAACACCATTTTTAGAAATGGAATTTCATCCTGAAACTCATCCTGGTGTCCGTTTTTGCATTTGGTTTCAAACAAGAAATTTGGCTTCAAAATACATTTTGGTTCCTGGGCAGCATTTTCCTGACCGTGGAGTCACGCGTTTTCTTCTCCAGGCACCAAAAAGGCTCGATTTTTAAAAGGGGGAAGCAACACCATTTTTAGACATGGAATTTCATCCCGAAACTCATTCTGGTGTCTGTTTTTGCATTTGGTTTCAAACAAAAAATTTGGCTTCAAAAAACATTTTGGTTCCTGAGCATAATTTTTCTGACCGGGTTTGACGCGTTTTCTTCTCCAGGCACCAAAAAGTCTTGATTTTTAAAAAGTGGAAGCAACACCATTTTTAGACATGGAATTTCATCCCGAAACTCATCCTGGTGTCCGTTTTTGCATTTGGTTTCAAAAAAAAAATTGGCTTCAAAAAACATTTTGGTTCCTGGGCAACACTTTCCTGACCACAGAGTCACGCGTTTTCTTCTCCAGTCACCAAAAAGGCTCGATTTTTAAAAAGGGGAAGCAACACCATTTTTAGACATGGAATTTCATCCCGAAACTCATCCTGGTGTCTGTTTTTGCATTTGGTTTCAAACAAAAAATTTGGCTTCAAAAAACATTTTGGTTCCTGAGCATCGTTTTTCCTGACCGCAGAGTCAAGCGATTTCTTCCCCAGGCACCAAAAAGGCTCGATTTTAAAAAGGGGAAGCAACACCATTTTTAGACATGGAATTTCATCCCGAAACTCATCCTGGTGTCTGTTTTTGCATTTGGTTTCAAACAAAAAATTTGGCTTCAAAAAACATTTTGGTTTCTGAGCATCATTTTTCCTGACCGCGGTTTCACGCGTTTTCTTCTCCAGGCACCAAAAAGGCTCCATTTTTAAAAAGGGCAAGCAACACCATTTTTAGACGTGGAATTTCATCCTGAAACTCATCCTGTTGTCTGTTTTTGCATTTGGTTTCAAACAAAAAATTTGGCTTCAAAAAACATTTTGGTTCCCGAGCATCGTTTTTGCTGACCGCAGAGTCAAGCGTTTTCTTCCCCAGGCACCAAAAAGGCTCGATTTTAAAAAGGGGAAGGAACACCATTTTTAGACATGGAATTTCATCCCGAAACTCATCCTGGTGTCTGTTTTTGCATTTGGTTTCAAACAAAAAATTGGGCTTCAAAAAACATTTTGGTTCCTGAGCATCGTTTTTCCTGACCGCAGAGTCAAGCGATTTCTTCCCCAGGCACCAAAAAGGCTCGATTTTAAAAAGGGGAAGCAACACCATTTTTAGACATGGAATTTCATCCCGAAACTCATCCTGGTGTCTGTTTTTGCATTTGGTTTCAAACAAAAAATTTGGCTTCAAAAAACATTTTGGTTTCTGAGCATCATTTTTCCTGACCGCGGTGTCACGCGTTTTCTTCTCCAGGCACCAAAAAGGCTCGATTTTTAAAAAGGGCAAGCAACACCATTTTTAGACGTGGAATTTCATCCCGAAACTCATCCTGTTGTCTGTTTTTGCATTTGGTTTCAAACAAAAAATTTGGCTTCAAAAAACATTTTGGTTCCCGAGCATCGTTTTTGCTGACCGCAGAGTCAAGCGTTTTCTTCCCCAGGCACCAAAAAGGCTCGATTTTAAAAAGGGGAAGGAACACCATTTTTAGACATGGAATTTCATCCCGAAACTCATCCTGGTGTCTGTTTTTGCATTTGGTTTCAAACAAAAAATTTGGCTTCAAAAAACATTTTGGTTCCTGAGCATAATTTTTCTGACCGGGTTTGACGCGTTTTCTTCTCCAGGCACCAAAAAGTCTTGATTTTTAAAAAGTGGAAGCAACACCATTTTTAGACATGGAATTTCATCCCGAAACTCATCCTGGTGTCCGTTTTTGCATTTGGTTTCAAAAAAAAAATTGGCTTCAAAAAACATTTTGGTTCCTGGGCAACACTTTCCTGACCACAGAGTCACGCGTTTTCTTCTCCAGTCACCAAAAAGGCTCGATTTTTAAAAAGGGGAAGCAACACCATTTTTAGACATGGAATTTCATCCCGAAACTCATCCTGGTGTCTGTTTTTGCATTTGGTTTCAAACAAAAAATTTGGCTTCAAAAAACATTTTGGTTTCTGAGCATCATTTTTCCTGACCGCGGTGTCACGCGTTTTCTTCTCCAGGCACCAAAAAGGCTCGATTTTTAAAAAGGGCAAGCAACACCATTTTTAGACGTGGAATTTCATCCCGAAACTCATCCTGTTGTCTGTTTTTGCATTTGGTTTCAAACAAAAAATTTGGCTTCAAAAAACATTTTGGTTCCCGAGCATCGTTTTTGCTAACCGCAGAGTCAAGCGTTTTCTTCCCCAGGCACCAAAAAGGCTCGATTTTAAAAAGGGGAAGGAACACCATTTTTAGACATGGAATTTCATCCCGAAACTCATCCTGGTGTCTGTTTTTGCATTTGGTTTCAAACAAAAAATTTGGCTTCAAAAAACATTTTGGTTCCTGAGCATAATTTTTCTGACCGGGTTTGACGCGTTTTCTTCCCCAGGCACCAAAAAGGCTCGATTTTAAAAAGGGGAAGCAACACCATTTTTAGACATGGAATTTCATCCCGAAACTCATCCTGGTGTCTGTTTTTGCATTTGGTTTCAAACAAAAAATTTGGCTTCAAAAAACATTTTGGTTCCTGAGCATCGTTTTTCCTGACCGCAGAGTCAAGCGATTTCTTCCCCAGGCACCAAAAAGGCTCGATTTTAAAAAGGGGAAGCAACACCATTTTTAGACATGGAATTTCATCCCGAAACTCATCCTGGTGTCTGTTTTTGCATTTGGTTTCAAACAAAAAATTTGGCTTCAAAAAACATTTTGGTTTCTGAGCATCATTTTTCCTGACCGCGGTGTCACGCGTTTTCTTCTCCAGGCACCAAAAAGGCTCGATTTTTAAAAAGGGCAAGCAACACCATTTTTAGACGTGGAATTTCATCCTGAAACTCATCCTGTTGTCTGTTTTTGCATTTGGTTTCAAACAAAAAATTTGGCTTCAAAAAACATTTTGGTTCCCGAGCATCGTTTTTGCTGACCGCAGAGTCAAGCGTTTTCTTCCCCAGGCACCAAAAAGGCTCGATTTTAAAAAGGGGAAGGAACACCATTTTTAGACATGGAATTTCATCCCGAAACTCATCCTGGTGTCTGTTTTTGCATTTCGTTTCAAACAAAAAATTTGGCTTCAAAAAACATTTTGGTTCCTGAGCATCGTTTTTCCTGACCGCAGAGTCAAGCGATTTCTTCCCCAGGCACCAAAAAGGCTCGATTTTAAAAAGGGGAAGCAACACCATTTTTAGACATGGAATTTAATCCCGAAACTCATCCTGGTGTCTGTTTTTGCATTTGGTTTCAAACAAAAAATTTGGCTTCAAAAAACCTTTTGGTTTCTGAGCATCATTTTTCCTGACTGCGGTGTCACGCGTTTTCTTCTCCAGGCACCAAAAAGGCTCGATTTTTAAAAAGGGCAAGCAACACCATTTTTAGACGTGGAATTTCATCCTGAAACTCATCCTGTTGTCTGTTTTTGCATTTGGTTTCAAACAAAAAATTTGGCTTCAAAAAACATTTTGGTTCCCGAGCATCGTTTTTCCTGACCGCAGAGTCAAGCGTTTTCTTCCCCAGGCACCAAAAAGGCTCGATTTTAAAAAGGGGAAGCAACACCATTTTTAGACATGGAATTTCATCCCGAAACTCATCCTGGTGTCTGTTTTTGCATTTGGTTTCAAGCAAAAAATTTGGCTTCAAAAAACATTTTGGTTTCTGAGCATCATTTTTCCTGACCGCGGTGTCACGCGTTTTCTTCTCCAGGCACCAAAAAGGCTCGATTTTTAAAAAGGGCAAGCAACACCATTTTTAGACGTGGAATTTCATCCTGAAACTCATCCTGTTGTCTGTTTTTGCATTTGGTTTCAAACAAAAAAATTGGCTTCAAAAAACATTTTGGTTCCCGAGCATCGTTTTTCCTGACCGCAGAGTCAAGCGTTTTCTTCCCCAGGCACCAAAAAGGCTCGATTTTAAAAAGGGGAAGGAACACCATTTTTAGACATGGAATTTCATCCCGAAACTCATCCTGGTGTCTGTTTTTGCATTTGGTTTCTAACAAAAAATTTGGCTTCAAAAAATATTTTGGTTCCTGAGCATAATTTTTCTGACCGGGTTTGACGCGTTTTCTTCTCCAGGCACCAAAAAGGCTCGATTTTTAAAAAGGGGAAGCAACACCATTTTTAGACATGGAATTTCATCCCGAAACTCATCCTGGTGTCTGTTTTTGCATTTGGTTTCAAACAAAAAATTGGGCTTCAAAAAACATTTTGGTTCCTGAGCATCGTTTTTCCTGACCGCAGAGTCAAGCGATTTCTTCCCCAGGCACCAAAAAGGCTCGATTTTAAAAAGGGGAAGCAACACCATTTTTAGACATGGAATTTCATCCCGAAACTCATCCTGGTGTCTGTTTTTGCATTTGGTTTCAAACAAAAAATTTGGCTTCAAAAAACATTTTGGTTTCTGAGCATCATTTTTCCTGACCGCGGTGTCACGCGTTTTCTTCTCCAGGCACCAAAAAGGCTCGATTTTTAAAAAGGGCAAGCAACACCATTTTTAGACGTGGAATTTCATCCCGAAACTCATCCTGTTGTCTGTTTTTGCATTTGGTTTCAAACAAAAAATTTGGCTTCAAAAAACATTTTGGTTCCCGAGCATCGTTTTTGCTGACCGCAGAGTCAAGCGTTTTCTTCCCCAGGCACCAAAAAGGCTCGATTTTAAAAAGGGGAAGGAACACCATTTTTAGACATGGAATTTCATCCCGAAACTCATCCTGGTGTCTGTTTTTGCATTTGGTTTCAAACAAAAAATTTGGCTTCAAAAAACATTTTGGTTCCTGAGCATAATTTTTCTGACCGGGTTTGACGCGTTTTCTTCTCCAGGCACCAAAAAGTCTTGATTTTTAAAAAGTGGAAGCAACACCATTTTTAGACATGGAATTTCATCCCGAAACTCATCCTGGTGTCCGTTTTTGCATTTGGTTTCAAAAAAAAAATTGGCTTCAAAAAACATTTTGGTTCCTGGGCAACACTTTCCTGACCACAGAGTCACGCGTTTTCTTCTCCAGTCACCAAAAAGGCTCGATTTTTAAAAAGGGGAAGCAACACCATTTTTAGACATGGAATTTCATCCCGAAACTCATCCTGGTGTCTGTTTTTGCATTTGGTTTCAAACAAAAAATTTGGCTTCAAAAAACATTTTGGTTTCTGAGCATCATTTTTCCTGACCGCGGTGTCACGCGTTTTCTTCTCCAGGCACCAAAAAGGCTCGATTTTTAAAAAGGGCAAGCAACACCATTTTTAGACGTGGAATTTCATCCCGAAACTCATCCTGTTGTCTGTTTTTGCATTTGGTTTCAAACAAAAAATTTGGCTTCAAAAAACATTTTGGTTCCCGAGCATCGTTTTTGCTAACCGCAGAGTCAAGCGTTTTCTTCCCCAGGCACCAAAAAGGCTCGATTTTAAAAAGGGGAAGGAACACCATTTTTAGACATGGAATTTCATCCCGAAACTCATCCTGGTGTCTGTTTTTGCATTTGGTTTCAAACAAAAAATTTGGCTTCAAAAAACATTTTGGTTCCTGAGCATAATTTTTCTGACCGGGTTTGACGCGTTTTCTTCCCCAGGCACCAAAAAGGCTCGATTTTAAAAAGGGGAAGCAACACCATTTTTAGACATGGAATTTCATCCCGAAACTCATCCTGGTGTCTGTTTTTGCATTTGGTTTCAAACAAAAAATTTGGCTTCAAAAAACATTTTGGTTCCTGAGCATCGTTTTTCCTGACCGCAGAGTCAAGCGATTTCTTCCCCAGGCACCAAAAAGGCTCGATTTTAAAAAGGGGAAGCAACACCATTTTTAGACATGGAATTTCATCCCGAAACTCATCCTGGTGTCTGTTTTTGCATTTGGTTTCAAACAAAAAATTTGGCTTCAAAAAACATTTTGGTTTCTGAGCATCATTTTTCCTGACCGCGGTGTCACGCGTTTTCTTCTCCAGGCACCAAAAAGGCTCGATTTTTAAAAAGGGCAAGCAACACCATTTTTAGACGTGGAATTTCATCCTGAAACTCATCCTGTTGTCTGTTTTTGCATTTGGTTTCAAACAAAAAATTTGGCTTCAAAAAACATTTTGGTTCCCGAGCATCGTTTTTGCTGACCGCAGAGTCAAGCGTTTTCTTCCCCAGGCACCAAAAAGGCTCGATTTTAAAAAGGGGAAGGAACACCATTTTTAGACATGGAATTTCATCCCGAAACTCATCCTGGTGTCTGTTTTTGCATTTCGTTTCAAACAAAAAATTTGGCTTCAAAAAACATTTTGGTTCCTGAGCATCGTTTTTCCTGACCGCAGAGTCAAGCGATTTCTTCCCCAGGCACCAAAAAGGCTCGATTTTAAAAAGGGGAAGCAACACCATTTTTAGACATGGAATTTCATCCCGAAACTCATCCTGGTGTCTGTTTTTGCATTTGGTTTCAAACAAAAAATTTGGCTTCAAAAAACCTTTTGGTTTCTGAGCATCATTTTTCCTGACTGCGGTGTCACGCGTTTTCTTCTCCAGGCACCAAAAAGGCTCGATTTTTAAAAAGGGCAAGCAACACCATTTTTAGACGTGGAATTTCATCCTGAAACTCATCCTGTTGTCTGTTTTTGCATTTGGTTTCAAACAAAAAATTTGGCTTCAAAAAACATTTTGGTTCCCGAGCATCGTTTTTCCTGACCGCAGAGTCAAGCGTTTTCTTCCCCAGGCACCAAAAAGGCTCGATTTTAAAAAGGGGAAGCAACACCATTTTTAGACATGGAATTTCATCCCGAAACTCATCCTGGTGTCTGTTTTTGCATTTGGTTTCAAGCAAAAAATTTGGCTTCAAAAAACATTTTGGTTTCTGAGCATCATTTTTCCTGACCGCGGTGTCACGCGTTTTCTTCTCCAGGCACCAAAAAGGCTCGATTTTTAAAAAGGGCAAGCAACACCATTTTTAGACGTGGAATTTCATCCTGAAACTCATCCTGTTGTCTGTTTTTGCATTTGGTTTCAAACAAAAAAATTGGCTTCAAAAAACATTTTGGTTCCCGAGCATCGTTTTTCCTGACCGCAGAGTCAAGCGTTTTCTTCCCCAGGCACCAAAAAGGCTCGATTTTAAAAAGGGGAAGGAACACCATTTTTAGACATGGAATTTCATCCCGAAACTCATCCTGGTGTCTGTTTTTGCATTTGGTTTCTAACAAAAAATTTGGCTTCAAAAAATATTTTGGTTCCTGAGCATAATTTTTCTGACCGGGTTTGACGCGTTTTCTTCTCCAGGCACCAAAAAGGCTCGATTTTTAAAAAGGGGAAGCAACACCATTTTTAGACATGGAATTTCATCCCGAAACTCATCCTGGTGTCTGTTTTTGCATTTGGTTTCAAACAAAAAATTGGGCTTCAAAAAACATTTTGGTTCCTGAGCATCGTTTTTCCTGACCGCAGAGTCAAGCGATTTCTTCCCCAGGCACCAAAAAGGCTCGATTTTAAAAAGGGGAAGCAACACCATTTTTAGACATGGAATTTCATCCCGAAACTCATCCTGGTGTCTGTTTTTGCATTTGGTTTCAAACAAAAAATTTGGCTTCAAAAAACATTTTGGTTTCTGAGCATCATTTTTCCTGACCGCGGTGTCACGCGTTTTCTTCTCCAGGCACCAAAAAGGCTCGATTTTTAAAAAGGGCAAGCAACACCATTTTTAGACGTGGAATTTCATCCCGAAACTCATCCTGTTGTCTGTTTTTGCATTTGGTTTCAAACAAAAAATTTGGCTTCAAAAAACATTTTGGTTCCCGAGCATCGTTTTTGCTGACCGCAGAGTCAAGCGTTTTCTTCCCCAGGCACCAAAAAGGCTCGATTTTAAAAAGGGGAAGCAACACCATTTTTAGACATGGAATTTCATCCCGAAACTCATCCTGGTGTCTGTTTTTGCATTTGGTTTCAAACAAAAAATTTGGCTTCAAAAAACATTTTGGTTCCTGAGCATCGTTTTTCCTGACCGCAGAGTCAAGCGATTTCTTCCCCAGGCACCAAAAAGGCTCGATTTTAAAAAGGGGAAGCAACACCATTTTTAGACATGGAATTTCATCCCGAAACTCATCCTGGTGTCTGTTTTTGCATTTGGTTTCAAACAAAAAATTTGGCTTCAAAAAACATTTTGGTTTCTGAGCATCATTTTTCCTGACCGCGGTGTCACGCGTTTTCTTCTCCAGGCACCAAAAAGGCTCGATTTTTAAAAAGGGCAAGCAACACCATTTTTAGACGTGGAATTTCATCCCGAAACTCATCCTGTTGTCTGTTTTTGCATTTGGTTTCAAACAAAAAATTTGGCTTCAAAAAACATTTTGGTTCCCGAGCATCGTTTTTGCTGACCGCAGAGTCAAGCGTTTTCTTCCCCAGGCACCAAAAAGGCTCGATTTTAAAAAGGGGAAGGAACACCATTTTTAGACATGGAATTTCATCCCGAAACTCATCCTGGTGTCTGTTTTTGCATTTGGTTTCAAACAAAAAATTTGGCTTCAAAAAACATTTTGGTTCCTGAGCATAATTTTTCTGACCGGGTTTGACGCGTTTTCTTCTCCAGGCACCAAAAAGGCTCGATTTTTAAAAAGAGGAAGCAACACCATTTTTAGACGTGGAATTTCATCCTGAAACTCATCCTGTTGTCTGTTTTTGCATTTGGTTTCAAACAAAAAATTTGGCTTCAAAAAACATTTTGGTTCCCGAGCATCGTTTTTCCTGACCGCAGAGTCAAGCGATTTCTTCCCCAGGCACCAAAAAGGCTCGATTTTAAAAAGGGGAAGCAACACCATTTTTAGACATGGAATTTCATCCCGAAACTCATCCTGGTGTCTGTTTTTGCATTTGGTTTCAAACAAAAAATTTGGCTTCAAAAAACATTTTGGTTTCTGAGCATCATTTTTCCTGACCGCGGTGTCACGCGTTTTCTTCTCCAGGCACCAAAAAGGCTCGATTTTTAAAAAGGGGAAGCAACAACATTTTTAGACGTGGAATTTCATCCTGAAACTCATCCTGTTGTCTGTTTTTGCATTTGGTTTCAAACAAAAAATTTGGCTTCAAAAAACATTTTGGTTCCTGAGCATCGTTTTTCCTGACCGCAGAGTCAAGCGATTTCTTCCCCAGGCACCAAAAAGGCTCGATTTTAAAAAGGGGAAGCAACACCATTTTTAGACATGGAATTTCATCCCGAAACTCATCCTGGTGTCTGTTTTTGCATTTGGTTTCAAACAAAAAATTTGGCTTCAAAAAACATTTTGGTTTCTGAGCATCATTTTTCCTGACCGCGGTGTCACGCGTTTTCTTCTCCAGGCACCAAAAAGGCTCGATTTTTAAAAAGGGCAAGCAACACCATTTTTAGACGTGGAATTTCATCCTGAAACTCATCCTGTTGTCTGTTTTTGCATTTGGTTTCAAACAAAAAATTTGGCTTCAAAAAACATTTTGGTTCCCGAGCATCGTTTTTCCTGACCGCAGAGTCAAGCGTTTTCTTCCCCAGGCACCAAAAAGGCTCGATTTTAAAAAGGGGAAGCAACACCATTTTTAGACATGGAATTTCATCCCGAAACTCATCCTGGTGTCTGTTTTTGCATTTGGTTTCAAACAAAAAATTGGGCTTCAAAAAACATTTTGGTTCCTGAGCATCGTTTTTCCTGACCGCAGAGTCAAGCGTTTTCTTCCCCAGGCACCAAAAAGGCTCGATTTTAAAAAGGGGAAGCAACACTATTTTTAGACATGGAATTTCATCCCGAAACTCATCCTGGTGTCTGTATTTGCATTTGGTTTCAAACAAAAAATTTGGCTTCAAAAAACATTTTGGTTTCTGAGCATCGTTTTTCCTGACCGCAGAGTCAAGCGTTTTCTTCCCCAGGCACCAAAAAGGCTCGATTTTAAAAAGGGGAAGCAACACCATTTTTAGACATGGAATTTCATCCCGAAACTCATCCTGGTGTCTGTTTTTCCATTTGGTTTCAAACAAAAAATTGGGCTTCAAAAAACATTTTGGTTCCTGAGCATCGTTTTTCCTGACCGCAGAGTCAAGCGATTTCTTCCCCAGGCACCAAAAAGGCTCGATTTTAAAAAGGGGAAGCAACACCATTTTTAGACATGGAATTTCATCCCGAAACTCATCCTGGTGTCTGTTTTTGCATTTGGTTTCAAACAAAAAATTTGGCTTCAAAAAACATTTTGGTTTCTGAGCATCATTTTTCCTGACCGCGGTGTCACGCGTTTTCTTCTCCAGGCACCAAAAAGGCTCGATTTTTAAAAAGGGCAAGCAACACCATTTTTAGACGTGGAATTTCATCCTGAAACTCATCCTGTTGTCTGTTTTTGCATTTGGTTTCAAACAAAAAATTTGGCTTCAAAAAACATTTTGGTTCCCGAGCATCGTTTTTGCTGACCGCAGAGTCAAGCGTTTTCTTCCCCAGGCACCAAAAAGGCTCGATTTTAAAAAGGGGAAGGAACACCATTTTTAGACATGGAATTTCATCCCGAAACTCATCCTGGTGTCTGTTTTTGCATTTGGTTTCAAGCAAAAAATTTGGCTTCAAAAAACATTTTGGTTTCTGAGCATCATTTTTCCTGACCGCGGTGTCACGCGTTTTCTTCTCCAGGCACCAAAAAGGCTCGATTTTTAAAAAGGGCAAGCAACACCATTTTTAGACGTGGAATTTCATCCTGAAACTCATCCTGGTGTCTGTTTTTGCATTTGGTTTCAAACAAAAAAATTGGCTTCAAAAAACATTTTGGTTCCCGAGCATCGTTTTTCCTGACCGCAGAGTCAAGCGTTTTCTTCCCCAGGCACCAAAAAGGCTCGATTTTAAAAAGGGGAAGGAACACCATTTTTAGACATGGAATTTCATCCCGAAACTCATCCTGGTGTCTGTTTTTGCATTTGGTTTCTAACAAAAAATTTGGCTTCAAAAAATATTTTGGTTTCTGAGCATAATTTTTCTGACCGGGTTTGACGCGTTTTCTTCTCCAGGCACCAAAAAGGCTCGATTTTTAAAAAGGGGAAGCAACACCATTTTTAGACATGGAATTTCATCCCGAAACTCATCCTGGTGTCTGTT
This sequence comes from Pituophis catenifer annectens, assembly GCF_029215685.1. Classification (NCBI taxonomy): domain Eukaryota; kingdom Metazoa; phylum Chordata; class Lepidosauria; order Squamata; family Colubridae; genus Pituophis; species Pituophis catenifer. Next base: position 370,653 of record NW_027256909.1, on the reverse strand, counting down.
TTTGCATTTGGTTTCAAACAAAAAATTGGGCTTCAAAAAACATTTTGGTTCCTGAGCATCGTTTTTCCTGACCGCAGAGTCAAGCGATTTCTTCCCCAGGCACCAAAAAGGCTCGATTTTAAAAAGGGGAAGCAACACCATTTTTAGACATGGAATTTCATCCCGAAACTCATCCTGGTGTCTGTTTTTGCATTTGGTTTCAAACAAAAAATTTGGCTTCAAAAAACATTTTGGTTTCTGAGCATCATTTTTCCTGACCGCGGTGTCACGCGTTTTCTTCTCCAGGCACCAAAAAGGCTCGATTTTTAAAAAGGGGAAGCAACAACATTTTTAGACGTGGAATTTCATCCTGAAACTCATCCTGTTGTCTGTTTTTGCATTTGGTTTCAAACAAAAAATTTGGCTTCAAAAAACATTTTGGTTCCCGAGCATCGTTTTTCCTGACCGCAGAGTCAAGCGTTTTCTTCCCCAGGCACCAAAAAGGCTCGATTTTAAAAAGGGGAAGCAACACCATTTTTAGACATGGAATTTCATCCCGAAACTCATCCTGGTGTCTGTTTTTGCATTTGGTTTCAAACAAAAAATTTGGCTTCAAAAAACATTTTGGTTCCTGAGCATAATTTTTCTGACCGGGTTTGACGCGTTTTCTTCTCCAGGCACCAAAAAGGCTCGATTTTTAAAAAGAGGAAGCAACACCATTTTTAGACGTGGAATTTCATCCTGAAACTCATCCTGTTGTCTGTTTTTGCATTTGGTTTCAAACAAAAAATTTGGCTTCAAAAAACATTTTGGTTCCCGAGCATCGTTTTTCCTGACCGCAGAGTCAAGCGATTTCTTCCCCAGGCACCAAAAAGGCTCGATTTTAAAAAGGGGAAGCAACACCATTTTTAGACATGGAATTTCATCCCGAAACTCATCCTGGTGTCTGTTTTTGCATTTGGTTTCAAACAAAAAATTTGGCTTCAAAAAACATTTTGGTTTCTGAGCATCATTTTTCCTGACCGCGGTGACACGCGTTTTCTTCTCCAGGCACCAAAAAGGCTTGATTTTTAAAAAGGGGAAGCAACAACATTTTTAGACGTGGAATTTCATCCTGAAACTCATCCTGTTGTCTGTTTTTGCATTTGGTTTCAAACAAAAAATTTGGCTTCAAAAAACATTTTGGTTCCTGAGCATCGTTTTTCCTGACCGCAGAGTCAAGCGATTTCTTCCCCAGGCACCAAAAAGGCTCGATTTTAAAAAGGGGAAGCAACACCATTTTTAGACATGGAATTTCATCCCGAAACTCATCCTGGTGTCTGTTTTTGCATTTGGTTTCAAACAAAAAATTTGGCTTCAAAAAACATTTTGGTTTCTGAGCATCATTTTTCCTGACCGCGGTGTCACGCGTTTTCTTCTCCAGGCACCAAAAAGGCTCGATTTTTAAAAAGGGCAAGCAACACCATTTTTAGACGTGGAATTTCATCCTGAAACTCATCCTGTTGTCTGTTTTTGCATTTGGTTTCAAACAAAAAATTTGGCTTCAAAAAACATTTTGGTTCCCGAGCATCGTTTTTCCTGACCGCAGAGTCAAGCGTTTTCTTCCCCAGGCACCAAAAAGGCTCGATTTTAAAAAGGGGAAGCAACACCATTTTTAGACATGGAATTTCATCCCGAAACTCATCCTGGTGTCTGTTTTTGCATTTGGTTTCAAACAAAAAATTGGGCTTCAAAAAACATTTTGGTTCCTGAGCATCGTTTTTCCTGACCGCAGAGTCAAGCGTTTTCTTCCCCAGGCACCAAAAAGGCTCGATTTTAAAAAGGGGAAGCAACACTATTTTTAGACATGGAATTTCATCCCGAAACTCATCCTGGTGTCTGTATTTGCATTTGGTTTCAAACAAAAAATTTGGCTTCAAAAAACATTTTGGTTTCTGAGCATCGTTTTTCCTGACCGCAGAGTCAAGCGTTTTCTTCCCCAGGCACCAAAAAGGCTCGATTTTAAAAAGGGGAAGCAACACCATTTTTAGACATGGAATTTCATCCCGAAACTCATCCTGGTGTCTGTTTTTGCATTTGGTTTCAAACAAAAAATTTGGCTTCAAAAAACATTTTGTTTCCTGAGCATCGTTTTTCCTGACCGCAGAGTAAAGCGATTTCTTCCCCAGGCACCAAAAATGCTCGATTTTAAAAAGGGGAAGCAACACCATTTTTAGACATGGAATTTCATCCCGAAACTCATCCTGGTGTCTGTTTTTGCATTTGGTTTCAAACAAAAAATTTGGCTTCAAAAAACATTTTGGTTTCTGAGCATCATTTTTCCTGACCGCGGTGTCACGCGTTTTCTTCTCCAGGCACCAAAAAGGCTCGATTTTTAAAAAGGGGAAGCAACACCATTTTTAGACGTGGAATTTCATCCTGAAACTCATCCTGTTGTCTGTTTTTGCATTTGGTTTCAAACAAAAAATTTGGCTTCAAAAAACATTTTGGTTCCCGAGCATCGTTTTTCCTGACCGCAAAGTCAAGCGTTTTCTTCCCCAGGCACCAAAAAGGCTCGATTTTAAAAAGGGGAAGCAACACCATTTTTAGACATGGAATTTCATCCCGAAACTCATCCTGGTGTCTGTTTTTGCATTTGGTTTCAAACAAAAAATTTGGCTTCAAAAAACATTTTGGTTCCCGAGCATCGTTTTTGCTGACCGCAGAGTCAAGCGTTTTCTTCCCCAGGCACCAAAAAGGCTCGATTTTAAAAAGGGGAAGGAACACCATTTTTAGACATGGAATTTCATCCCGAAACTCATCCTGGTGTCTGTTTTTGCATTTGGTTTCAAACAAAAAATTTGGCTTCAAAAAACATTTTGGTTCCTGAGCATAATTTTTCTGACCGGGTTTGACGCGTTTTCTTCTCCAGGCACCAAAAAGTCTTGATTTTTAAAAAGTGGAAGCAACACCATTTTTAGACATGGAATTTCATCCCGAAACTCATCCTGGTGTCCGTTTTTGCATTTGGTTTCAAAAAAAAAATTGGCTTCAAAAAACATTTTGGTTCCTGGGCAACACTTTCCTGACCACAGAGTCACGCGTTTTCTTCTCCAGTCACCAAAAAGGCTCGATTTTTAAAAAGGGGAAGCAACACCATTTTTAGACATGGAATTTCATCCCGAAACTCATCCTGGTGTCTGTTTTTGCATTTGGTTTCAAACAAAAAATTTGGCTTCAAAAAACATTTTGGTTCCTGAGCATCGTTTTTCCTGACCGCAGAGTCAAGCGATTTCTTCCCCAGGCACCAAAAAGGCTCGATTTTAAAAAGGGGAAGCAACACCATTTTTAGACATGGAATTTCATCCCGAAACTCATCCTGGTGTCTGTTTTTGCATTTGGTTTCAAACAAAAAATTTGGCTTCAAAAAACCTTTTGGTTTCTGAGCATCATTTTTCCTGACCGCGGTGTCACGCGTTTTCTTCTCCAGGCACCAAAAAGGCTCGATTTTTAAAAAGGGCAAGCAACACCATTTTTAGACGTGGAATTTCATCCTGAAACTCATCCTGTTGTCTGTTTTTGCATTTGGTTTCAAACAAAAAATTTGGCTTCAAAAAACATTTTGGTTCCCGAGCATCGTTTTTCCTGACCGCAGAGTCAAGCGTTTTCTTCCCCAGGCACCAAAAAGGCTCGATTTTAAAAAGGGGAAGCAACACCATTTTTAGACATGGAATTTCATCCCGAAACTCATCCTGGTGTCTGTTTTTGCATTTGGTTTCAAGCAAAAAATTTGGCTTCAAAAAACATTTTGGTTTCTGAGCATCATTTTTCCTGACCGCGGTGTCACGCGTTTTCTTCTCCAGGCACCAAAAAGGCTCGATTTTTAAAAAGGGCAAGCAACACCATTTTTAGACGTGGAATTTCATCCTGAAACTCATCCTGTTGTCTGTTTTTGCATTTGGTTTCAAACAAAAAAATTGGCTTCAAAAAACATTTTGGTTCCCGAGCATCGTTTTTCCTGACCGCAGAGTCAAGCGTTTTCTTCCCCAGGCACCAAAAAGGCTCGATTTTAAAAAGGGGAAGGAACACCATTTTTAGACATGGAATTTCATCCCGAAACTCATCCTGGTGTCTGTTTTTGCATTTGGTTTCTAACAAAAAATTTGGCTTCAAAAAATATTTTGGTTCCTGAGCATAATTTTTCTGACCGGGTTTGACGCGTTTTCTTCTCCAGGCACCAAAAAGGCTCGATTTTTAAAAAGGGGAAGCAACACCATTTTTAGACATGGAATTTCATCCCGAAACTCATCCTGGTGTCTGTTTTTGCATTTGGTTTCAAACAAAAAATTGGGCTTCAAAAAACATTTTGGTTCCTGAGCATCGTTTTTCCTGACCGCAGAGTCAAGCGATTTCTTCCCCAGGCACCAAAAAGGCTCGATTTTAAAAAGGGGAAGCAACACCATTTTTAGACATGGAATTTCATCCCGAAACTCATCCTGGTGTCTGTTTTTGCATTTGGTTTCAAACAAAAAATTTGGCTTCAAAAAACATTTTGGTTTCTGAGCATCATTTTTCCTGACCGCGGTGTCACGCGTTTTCTTCTCCAGGCACCAAAAAGGCTCGATTTTTAAAAAGGGGAAGCAACAACATTTTTAGACGTGGAATTTCATCCTGAAACTCATCCTGTTGTCTGTTTTTGCATTTGGTTTCAAACAAAAAATTTGGCTTCAAAAAACATTTTGGTTCCCGAGCATCGTTTTTCCTGACCGCAGAGTCAAGCGTTTTCTTCCCCAGGCACCAAAAAGGCTCGATTTTAAAAAGGGGAAGCAACACCATTTTTAGACATGGAATTTCATCCCGAAACTCATCCTGGTGTCTGTTTTTGCATTTGGTTTCAAAAAAAAAATTTGGCTTCAAAAAACATTTTGGTTCCTGAGCATAATTTTTCTGACCGGGTTTGACGCGTTTTCTTCTCCAGGCACCAAAAAGGCTCGATTTTTAAAAAGAGGAAGCAACACCATTTTTAGACGTGGAATTTCATCCTGAAACTCATCCTGTTGTCTGTTTTTGCATTTGGTTTCAAACAAAAAATTTGGCTTCAAAAAACATTTTGGTTCCCGAGCATCGTTTTTCCTGACCGCAGAGTCAAGCGATTTCTTCCCCAGGCACCAAAAAGGCTCGATTTTAAAAAGGGGAAGCAACACCATTTTTAGACATGGAATTTCATCCCGAAACTCATCCTGGTGTCTGTTTTTGCATTTGGTTTCAAACAAAAAATTTGGCTTCAAAAAACATTTTGGTTTCTGAGCATCATTTTTCCTGACCGCGGTGTCACGCGTTTTCTTCTCCAGGCACCAAAAAGGCTCGATTTTTAAAAAGGGGAAGCAACAACATTTTTAGACGTGGAATTTCATCCTGAAACTCATCCTGTTGTCTGTTTTTGCATTTGGTTTCAAACAAAAAATTGGGCTTCAAAAAACATTTTGGTTCCTGAGCATCGTTTTTCCTGACCGCAGAGTCAAGCGATTTCTTCCCCAGGCACCAAAAAGGCTCGATTTTAAAAAGGGGAAGCAACACCATTTTTAGACATGGAATTTCATCCCGAAACTCATCCTGGTGTCTGTTTTTGCATTTGGTTTCAAACAAAAAATTTGGCTTCAAAAAACATTTTGGTTTCTGAGCATCATTTTTCCTGACCGCGGTGTCACGCGTTTTATTCTCCAGGCACCAAAAAGGCTCGATTTTTAAAAAGGGGAAGCAACACCATTTTTAGACGTGGAATTTCATCCTGAAACTCATCCTGTTGTCTGTTTTTGCATTTGGTTTCAAACAAAAAATTTGGCTTCAAAAAACATTTTGGTTCCCGAGCATCGTTTTTCCTGACCGCAGAGTCAAGCGTTTTCTTCCCCAGGCACCAAAAAGGCTCGATTTTAAAAAGGGGAAGCAACACCATTTTTAGACATGGAATTTCATCCCGAAACTCATCCTGGTGTCTGTTTTTGCATTTGGTTTCAAACAAAAAATTTGGCTTCAAAAAACATTTTGGTTCCTGAGCATAATTTTTCTGACCGGGTTTGACGCGTTTTCTTCTCCAGGCACCAAAAAGGCTCGATTTTTAAAAAGAGGAAGCAACACCATTTTTAGACGTGGAATTTCATCCTGAAACTCATCCTGTTGTCTGTTTTTGCATTTGGTTTCAAACAAAAAATTTGGCTTCAAAAAACATTTTGGTTCCCGAGCATCGTTTTTCCTGACCGCAGAGTCAAGCGATTTCTTCCCCAGGCACCAAAAAGGCTCGATTTTAAAAAGGGGAAGCAACACCATTTTTAGACATGGAATTTCATCCCGAAACTCATCCTGGTGTCTGTTTTTGCATTTGGTTTCAAACAAAAAATTTGGCTTCAAAAAACATTTTGGTTTCTGAGCATCATTTTTCCTGACCGCGGTGTCACGCGTTTTCTTCTCCAGGCACCAAAAAGGCTCGATTTTTAAAAAGGGGAAGCAACAACATTTTTAGACGTGGAATTTCATCCTGAAACTCATCCTGTTGTCTGTTTTTGCATTTGGTTTCAAACAAAAAATTTGGCTTCAAAAAACATTTTGGTTCCTGAGCATCGTTTTTCCTGACCGCAGAGTCAAGCGATTTCTTCCCCAGGCACCAAAAAGGCTCGATTTTAAAAAGGGGAAGCAACACCATTTTTAGACATGGAATTTCATCCCGAAACTCATCCTGGTGTCTGTTTTTGCATTTGGTTTCAAACAAAAAATTTGGCTTCAAAAAACATTTTGGTTTCTGAGCATCATTTTTCCTGACCGCGGTGTCACGCGTTTTCTTCTCCAGGCACCAAAAAGGCTCGATTTTTAAAAAGGGCAAGCAACACCATTTTTAGACGTGGAATTTCATCCTGAAACTCATCCTGTTGTCTGTTTTTGCATTTGGTTTCAAACAAAAAATTTGGCTTCAAAAAACATTTTGGTTCCCGAGCATCGTTTTTCCTGACCGCAGAGTCAAGCGTTTTCTTCCCCAGGCACCAAAAAGGCTCGATTTTAAAAAGGGGAAGCAACACCATTTTTAGACATGGAATTTCATCCCGAAACTCATCCTGGTGTCTGTTTTTGCATTTGGTTTCAAACAAAAAATTGGGCTTCAAAAAACATTTTGGTTCCTGAGCATCGTTTTTCCTGACCGCAGAGTCAAGCGTTTTCTTCCCCAGGCACCAAAAAGGCTCGATTTTAAAAAGGGGAAGCAACACTATTTTTAGACATGGAATTTCATCCCGAAACTCATCCTGGTGTCTGTATTTGCATTTGGTTTCAAACAAAAAATTTGGCTTCAAAAAACATTTTGGTTTCTGAGCATCGTTTTTCCTCACCGCAGAGTCAAGCGTTTTCTTCCCCAGGCACCAAAAAGGCTCGATTTTAAAAAGGGGAAGCAACACCATTTTTAGACATGGAATTTCATCCCGAAACTCATCCTGGTGTCTGTTTTTGCATTTGGTTTCAAACAAAAAATTTGGCTTCAAAAAACATTTTGGTTCCTGAGCATCGTTTTTCCTGACCGCAGAGTCAAGCGATTTCTTCCCCAGGCACCAAAAAGGCTCGATTTTAAAAAGGGGAAGCAACACCATTTTTAGACATGGAATTTCATCCCGAAACTCATCCTGGTGTCTGTTTTTGCATTTGGTTTCAAACAAAAAATTTGGCTTCAAAAAACATTTTGGTTTCTGAGCATCATTTTTCCTGACCGCGGTGTCACGCGTTTTCTTCTCCAGGCACCAAAAAGGCTCGATTTTTAAAAAGGGCAAGCAACACCATTTTTAGACGTGGAATTTCATCCTGAAACTCATCCTGTTGTCTGTTTTTGCATTTGGTTTCAAACAAAAAATTTGGCTTCAAAAAACATTTTGGTTCCCGAGCATCGTTTTTGCTGACCGCAGAGTCAAGCGTTTTCTTCCCCAGGCACCAAAAAGGCTCGATTTTAAAAAGGGGAAGGAACACCATTTTTAGACATGGAATTTCATCCCGAAACTCATCCTGGTGTCTGTTTTTGCATTTGGTTTCAAACAAAAAATTTGGCTTCAAAAAACATTTTGGTTCCTGAGCATCGTTTTTCCTGACCGCAGAGTCAAGCGATTTCTTCCCCAGGCACCAAAAAGGCTCGATTTTAAAAAGGGGAAGCAACACCATTTTTAGACATGGAATTTCATCCCGAAACTCATCCTGGTGTCTGTTTTTGCATTTGGTTTCAAACAAAAAATTTGGCTTCAAAAAACCTTTTGGTTTCTGAGCATCATTTTTCCTGACCGCGGTGTCACGCGTTTTCTTCTCCAGGCACCAAAAAGGCTCGATTTTTAAAAAGGGCAAGCAACACCATTTTTAGACGTGGAATTTCATCCTGAAACTCATCCTGTTGTCTGTTTTTGCATTTGGTTTCAAACAAAAAATTTGGCTTCAAAAAACATTTTGGTTCCCGAGCATCGTTTTTCCTGACCGCAGAGTCAAGCGTTTTCTTCCCCAGGCACCAAAAAGGCTCGATTTTAAAAAGGGGAAGCAACACCATTTTTAGACATGGAATTTCATCCCGAAACTCATCCTGGTGTCTGTTTTTGCATTTGGTTTCAAGCAAAAAATTTGGCTTCAAAAAACATTTTGGTTTCTGAGCATCATTTTTCCTGACCGCGGTGTCACGCGTTTTCTTCTCCAGGCACCAAAAAGGCTCGATTTTTAAAAAGGGCAAGCAACACCATTTTTAGACGTGGAATTTCATCCTGAAACTCATCCTGTTGTCTGTTTTTGCATTTGGTTTCAAACAAAAAAATTGGCTTCAAAAAACATTTTGGTTCCCGAGCATCGTTTTTCCTGACCGCAGAGTCAAGCGTTTTCTTCCCCAGGCACCAAAAAGGCTCGATTTTAAAAAGGGGAAGGAACACCATTTTTAGACATGGAATTTCATCCCGAAACTCATCCTGGTGTCTGTTTTTGCATTTGGTTTCTAACAAAAAATTTGGCTTCAAAAAATATTTTGGTTCCTGAGCATAATTTTTCTGACCGGGTTTGACGCGTTTTCTTCTCCAGGCACCAAAAAGGCTCGATTTTTAAAAAGGGGAAGCAACACCATTTTTAGACATGGAATTTCATCCCGAAACTCATCCTGGTGTCTGTTTTTGCATTTGGTTTCAAACAAAAAATTGGGCTTCAAAAAACATTTTGGTTCCTGAGCATCGTTTTTCCTGACCGCAGAGTCAAGCGATTTCTTCCCCAGGCACCAAAAAGGCTCGATTTTAAAAAGGGGAAGCAACACCATTTTTAGACATGGAATTTCATCCCGAAACTCATCCTGGTGTCTGTTTTTGCATTTGGTTTCAAACAAAAAATTTGGCTTCAAAAAACATTTTGGTTTCTGAGCATCATTTTTCCTGACCGCGGTGTCACGCGTTTTCTTCTCCAGGCACCAAAAAGGCTCGATTTTTAAAAAGGGGAAGCAACAACATTTTTAGACGTGGAATTTCATCCTGAAACTCATCCTGTTGTCTGTTTTTGCATTTGGTTTCAAACAAAAAATTTGGCTTCAAAAAACATTTTGGTTCCCGAGCATCGTTTTTCCTGACCGCAGAGTCAAGCGTTTTCTTCCCCAGGCACCAAAAAGGCTCGATTTTAAAAAGGGGAAGCAACACCATTTTTAGACATGGAATTTCATCCCGAAACTCATCCTGGTGTCTGTTTTTGCATTTGGTTTCAAACAAAAAATTTGGCTTCAAAAAACATTTTGGTTCCTGAGCATAATTTTTCTGACCGGGTTTGACGCGTTTTCTTCTCCAGGCACCAAAAAGGCTCGATTTTTAAAAAGAGGAAGCAACACCATTTTTAGACGTGGAATTTCATCCTGAAACTCATCCTGTTGTCTGTTTTTGCATTTGGTTTCAAACAAAAAATTTGGCTTCAAAAAACATTTTGGTTCCCGAGCATCGTTTTTCCTGACCGCAGAGTCAAGCGATTTCTTCCCCAGGCACCAAAAAGGCTCGATTTTAAAAAGGGGAAGCAACACCATTTTTAGACATGGAATTTCATCCCGAAACTCATCCTGGTGTCTGTTTTTGCATTTGGTTTCAAACAAAAAATTTGGCTTCAAAAAACATTTTGGTTTCTGAGCATCATTTTTCCTGACCGCGGTGTCACGCGTTTTCTTCTCCAGGCACCAAAAAGGCTCGATTTTTAAAAAGGGGAAGCAACAACATTTTTAGACGTGGAATTTCATCCCGAAACTCATCCTGGTGTCTGTTTTTGCATTTGGTTTCAAACAAAAAATTTGGCTTCAAAAAACATTTTGGTTCCTGAGCATCGTTTTTCCTGACCGCAGAGTCAAGCGATTTCTTCCCCAGGCACCAAAAAGGCTCGATTTTAAAAAGGGGAAGCAACACCATTTTTAGACATGGAATTTCATCCCGAAACTCATCCTGGTGTCTGTTTTTGCATTTGGTTTCAAACAAAAAATTTGGCTTCAAAAAACATTTTGGTTCCCGAGCATCATTTTTCCTGACCGCGGTGTCACGCGTTTTCTTCTCCAGGCACCAAAAAGGCTCGATTTTAAAAAGGGGAAGCAACACTATTTTTAGACATGGAATTTCATCCCGAAACTCATCCTGGTGTCTGTATTTGCATTTGGTTTCAAACAAAAAATTTGGCTTCAAAAAACATTTTGGTTTCTGAGCATCGTTTTTCCTGACCGCAGAGTCAAGCGTTTTCTTCCCCAGGCACCAAAAAGGCTCGATTTTAAAAAGGGGAAGCAACACCATTTTTAGACATGGAATTTCATCCCGAAACTCATCCTGGTGTCTGTTTTTGCATTTGGTTTCAAACAAAAAATTTGGCTTCAAAAAACATTTTGTTTCCTGAGCATCGTTTTTCCTGACCGCAGAGTAAAGCGATTTCTTCCCCAGGCACCAAAAAGGCTCGATTTTAAAAAGGGGAAGCAACACCATTTTTAGACATGGAATTTCATCCCGAAACTCATCCTGGTGTCTGTTTTTGCATTTGGTTTCAAACAAAAAATTTGGCTTCAAAAAACATTTTGGTTTCTGAGCATCATTTTTCCTGACCGCGGTGTCACGCGTTTTCTTCTCCAGGCACCAAAAAGGCTCGATTTTTAAAAAGGGGAAGCAACACCATTTTTAGACGTGGAATTTCATCCTGAAACTCATCCTGTTGTCTGTTTTTGCATTTGGTTTCAAACAAAAAATTTGGCTTCAAAAAACATTTTGGTTCCCGAGCATCGTTTTTCCTGACCGCAAAGTCAAGCGTTTTCTTCCCCAGGCACCAAAAAGGCTCGATTTTAAAAAGGGGAAGCAACACCATTTTTAGACATGGAATTTCATCCCGAAACTCATCCTGGTGTCTGTTTTTGCATTTGGTTTCAAACAAAAAATTGGGCTTCAAAAAACATTTTGCTTCCTGAGCATCGTTTTTCCTGACCGCAGAGTCAAGCGATTTCTTCCCCAGGCACCAAAAAGGCTCGATTTTAAAAAGGGGAAGCAACACCATTTTTAGACATGGAATTTCATCCCGAAACTCATCCTGGTGTCTGTTTTTGCATTTGGTTTCAAACAAAAAATTTGGCTTCAAAAAACATTTTGGTTCCTGAGCATCGTTTTTCCTGACCGCAGAGTCAAGCGATTTCTTCCCCAGGCACCAAAAAGGCTCGATTTTAAAAAGGGGAAGCAACACCATTTTTAGACATGGAATTTCATCCCGAAACTCATCCTGGTGTCTGTTTTTGCATTTGGTTTCAAACAAAAAATTTGGCTTCAAAAAACATTTTGGTTTCTGAGCATCATTTTTCCTGACCGCAGAGGCAAGCGTTTTCTTCCCCAGGCACCAAAAAGGCTCGATTTTTAAAAAGGGGAAGCAACACCATTTTTAGACGTGGAATTTCATCCCGAAACTCATCCTGGTGTCTGTTTTTGCATTTGGTTTCAAACAAAAAATTTGGCTTCAAAAAACATTTTGGTTCCTGGGCAGCATTTTCCTGACCGTGGAGTCACGCGTTTTCTTCTCCAGGCACCAAAAAGCCTCGATTTTTAAAAAGGGGAAGCAACACCATTTTTAGACATGGAATTTCAACCCGAAATTAATCCTGGTGTCTGTTTTTGCATTTGGTTTCAAACAAAAAATTTGGCTTCAAAAAACATTTTGGTTCCTGAGCATCATTTTTCCTGACCGCGGTGTCACGCGTTTTCTTCTCCAGGCACCAAAAAGGCTCAATTTTTAAAAAGGGGAAGCAACACCATTTTTAGACGTGGAATTTCATCCTGAAACTCATCCTGGTGTCTGTTTTTGCATTTGGTTTCAAACAAAAAATTTGGCTTCAAAAAACATTTTGGTTCCCGAGCATCGTTTTTCCTGACCGCAGAGTCAAGCGTTTTCTTCCCAGGCACCAAAAAGGCTCAATTTTTAAAAAGTGGAAGCAACACCATTTTTAGACATGGAATTTCATCCTGAAACTCATCCTGGTGTCCGTTTTTGCATTTGGTTTCAAAAAAAAAAATTGGCTTCAAAAAACATTTTGGTTCCTGGGCAACACTTTCCTGACCGCAGAGTCACGCTTTTTCTTCCCCAGGCAACAAAAAGGCTCGATTTTTAAAAAGGGGAAGCAACACCATTTTTAGACGTGGAATTTCATCCTGAAACTCATCCTGGTGTCCGTTTTTGCATTTGGTTTCAATCAAAAAATTTGGCTTCAAAATACATTTTGGTTCCTGGGCAGCATTTTCCTGACCGTGGAGTCACGTGTTTTCTTCTCCAGGCAACAAAAAGGCTCGATTTTTAAAAAGGGGAAGCAACAACATTTTTAGACGTGGAATTTCATCCTGAAACTCATCCTGTTGTCTGTTTTTGCATTTGGTTTCAAACAAAAAATTTGGCTTCAAAAAACATTTTAGTTCCCGAGCATCGTTTTTCCTGACCGCAGAGTCAAGCGTTTTCTTCCCCAGGCACCATTTTGGTTCCTGGGCAACACTTTCCTGACCGCAGAGTCACGCTTTTTCTTCCCCAGGCAACAAAAAGGCTCGATTTTTAAAAAGGGGAAGCAACACCATTTTTAGACATGGAATTTCATCCCGAAACTCATCCTGGTGTCTGTTTTTGCATTTGGTTTCAAACAAAAAATTTGGCTTCAAAAAACATTTTGGTTTCTGAGCATCATTTTTCCTGACCGCGGTGTCACGCGTTTTCTTCTCCAGGCACCAAAAAGGCTCGATTTTAAAAAGGGGAAGGAACACCATTTTTAGACATGGAATTTCATCCCGAAACTCATCCTGGTGTCTGTTTTTGCATTTGGTTTCAAACAAAAAAATTGGCTTCAAAAAACATTTTGGTTCCCGAGCATCGTTTTTCCTGACCGCAGAGTCAAGCGTTTTCTTCCCCAGGCACCAAAAAGGCTCGATTTTAAAAAGGGGAAGGAACACCATTTTTAGACATGGAATTTCATCCCGAAACTCATCCTGGTGTCTGTTTTTGCATTTGGTTTCTAACAAAAAATTTGGCTTCAAAAAATATTTTGGTTCCTGAGCATAATTTTTCTGACCGGGTTTGACGCGTTTTCTTCTCCAGGCACCAAAAAGGCTCGATTTTTAAAAAGGGGAAGCAACACCATTTTTAGACATGGAATTTCATCCCGAAACTCATCCTGGTGTCTGTTTTTGCATTTGGTTTCAAACAAAAAATTGGGCTTCAAAAAACATTTTGGTTCCTGAGCATCGTTTTTCCTGACCGCAGAGTCAAGCGATTTCTTCCCCAGGCACCAAAAAGGCTCGATTTTAAAAAGGGGAAGCAACACCATTTTTAGACATGGAATTTCATCCCGAAACTCATCCTGGTGTCTGTTTTTGCATTTGGTTTCAAACAAAAAATTTGGCTTCAAAAAACATTTTGGTTTCTGAGCATCATTTTTCCTGACCGCGGTGTCACGCGTTTTCTTCTCCAGGCACCAAAAAGGCTCGATTTTTAAAAAGGGGAAGCAACAACATTTTTAGACGTGGAATTTCATCCTGAAACTCATCCTGTTGTCTGTTTTTGCATTTGGTTTCAAACAAAAAATTTGGCTTCAAAAAACATTTTGGTTCCCGAGCATCGTTTTTCCTGACCGCAGAGTCAAGCGTTTTCTTCCCCAGGCACCAAAAAGGCTCGATTTTAAAAAGGGGAAGCAACACCATTTTTAGACATGGAATTTCATCCCGAAACTCATCCTGGTGTCTGTTTTTGCATTTGGTTTCAAAAAAAAAATTTGGCTTCAAAAAACATTTTGGTTCCTGAGCATAATTTTTCTGACCGGGTTTGACGCGTTTTCTTCTCCAGGCACCAAAAAGGCTCGATTTTTAAAAAGAGGAAGCAACACCATTTTTAGACGTGGAATTTCATCCTGAAACTCATCCTGTTGTCTGTTTTTGCATTTGGTTTCAAACAAAAAATTTGGCTTCAAAAAACATTTTGGTTCCCGAGCATCGTTTTTCCTGACCGCAGAGTCAAGCGATTTCTTCCCCAGGCACCAAAAAGGCTCGATTTTAAAAAGGGGAAGCAACACCATTTTTAGACATGGAATTTCATCCCGAAACTCATCCTGGTGTCTGTTTTTGCATTTGGTTTCAAACAAAAAATTTGGCTTCAAAAAACATTTTGGTTTCTGAGCATCATTTTTCCTGACCGCGGTGTCACGCGTTTTCTTCTCCAGGCACCAAAAAGGCTCGATTTTTAAAAAGGGGAAGCAACAACATTTTTAGACGTGGAATTTCATCCTGAAACTCATCCTGTTGTCTGTTTTTGCATTTGGTTTCAAACAAAAAATTGGGCTTCAAAAAACATTTTGGTTCCTGAGCATCGTTTTTCCTGACCGCAGAGTCAAGCGATTTCTTCCCCAGGCACCAAAAAGGCTCGATTTTAAAAAGGGGAAGCAACACCATTTTTAGACATGGAATTTCATCCCGAAACTCATCCTGGTGTCTGTTTTTGCATTTGGTTTCAAACAAAAAATTTGGCTTCAAAAAACATTTTGGTTTCTGAGCATCATTTTTCCTGACCGCGGTGTCACGCGTTTTCTTCTCCAGGCACCAAAAAGGCTCGATTTTTAAAAAGGGGAAGCAACAACATTTTTAGACGTGGAATTTCATCCTGAAACTCATCCTGTTGTCTGTTTTTGCATTTGGTTTCAAACAAAAAATTTGGCTTCAAAAAACATTTTGGTTCCCGAGCATCGTTTTTCCTGACCGCAGAGTCAAGCGTTTTCTTCCCCAGGCACCAAAAAGGCTCGATTTTAAAAAGGGGAAGCAACACCATTTTTAGACATGGAATTTCATCCCGAAACTCATCCTGGTGTCTGTTTTTGCATTTGGTTTCAAACAAAAAATTTGGCTTCAAAAAACATTTTGGTTCCTGAGCATAATTTTTCTGACCGGGTTTGACGCGTTTTCTTCTCCAGGCACCAAAAAGGCTCGATTTTTAAAAAGAGGAAGCAACACCATTTTTAGACGTGGAATTTCATCCTGAAACTCATCCTGTTGTCTGTTTTTGCATTTGGTTTCAAACAAAAAATTTGGCTTCAAAAAACATTTTGGTTCCCGAGCATCGTTTTTCCTGACCGCAGAGTCAAGCGATTTCTTCCCCAGGCACCAAAAAGGCTCGATTTTAAAAAGGGGAAGCAACACCATTTTTAGACATGGAATTTCATCCCGAAACTCATCCTGGTGTCTGTTTTTGCATTTGGTTTCAAACAAAAAATTTGGCTTCAAAAAACATTTTGGTTTCTGAGCATCATTTTTCCTGACCGCGGTGTCACGCGTTTTCTTCTCCAGGCACCAAAAAGGCTCGATTTTTAAAAAGGGGAAGCAACAACATTTTTAGACGTGGAATTTCATCCTGAAACTCATCCTGTTGTCTGTTTTTGCATTTGGTTTCAAACAAAAAATTTGGCTTCAAAAAACATTTTGGTTCCTGAGCATCGTTTTTCCTGACCGCAGAGTCAAGCGATTTCTTCCCCAGGCACCAAAAAGGCTCGATTTTAAAAAGGGGAAGCAACACCATTTTTAGACATGGAATTTCATCCCGAAACTCATCCTGGTGTCTGTTTTTGCATTTGGTTTCAAACAAAAAATTTGGCTTCAAAAAACATTTTGGTTTCTGAGCATCATTTTTCCTGACCGCGGTGTCACGCGTTTTCTTCTCCAGGCACCAAAAAGGCTCGATTTTTAAAAAGGGCAAGCAACACCATTTTTAGACGTGGAATTTCATCCTGAAACTCATCCTGTTGTCTGTTTTTGCATTTGGTTTCAAACAAAAAATTTGGCTTCAAAAAACATTTTGGTTCCCGAGCATCGTTTTTCCTGACCGCAGAGTCAAGCGTTTTCTTCCCCAGGCACCAAAAAGGCTCGATTTTAAAAAGGGGAAGCAACACCATTTTTAGACATGGAATTTCATCCCGAAACTCATCCTGGTGTCTGTTTTTGCATTTGGTTTCAAACAAAAAATTGGGCTTCAAAAAACATTTTGGTTCCTGAGCATCGTTTTTCCTGACCGCAGAGTCAAGCGTTTTCTTCCCCAGGCACCAAAAAGGCTCGATTTTAAAAAGGGGAAGCAACACTATTTTTAGACATGGAATTTCATCCCGAAACTCATCCTGGTGTCTGTATTTGCATTTGGTTTCAAACAAAAAATTTGGCTTCAAAAAACATTTTGGTTTCTGAGCATCGTTTTTCCTCACCGCAGAGTCAAGCGTTTTCTTCCCCAGGCACCAAAAAGGCTCGATTTTAAAAAGGGGAAGCAACACCATTTTTAGACATGGAATTTCATCCCGAAACTCATCCTGGTGTCTGTTTTTGCATTTGGTTTCAAACAAAAAATTTGGCTTCAAAAAACATTTTGGTTCCTGAGCATCGTTTTTCCTGACCGCAGAGTCAAGCGATTTCTTCCCCAGGCACCAAAAAGGCTCGATTTTAAAAAGGGGAAGCAACACCATTTTTAGACATGGAATTTCATCCCGAAACTCATCCTGGTGTCTGTTTTTGCATTTGGTTTCAAACAAAAAATTTGGCTTCAAAAAACATTTTGGTTTCTGAGCATCATTTTTCCTGACCGCGGTGTCACGCGTTTTCTTCTCCAGGCACCAAAAAGGCTCGATTTTTAAAAAGGGCAAGCAACACCATTTTTAGACGTGGAATTTCATCCTGAAACTCATCCTGTTGTCTGTTTTTGCATTTGGTTTCAAACAAAAAATTTGGCTTCAAAAAACATTTTGGTTCCCGAGCATCGTTTTTGCTGACCGCAGAGTCAAGCGTTTTCTTCCCCAGGCACCAAAAAGGCTCGATTTTAAAAAGGGGAAGGAACACCATTTTTAGACATGGAATTTCATCCCGAAACTCATCCTGGTGTCTGTTTTTGCATTTGGTTTCAAACAAAAAATTTGGCTTCAAAAAACATTTTGGTTCCTGAGCATCGTTTTTCCTGACCGCAGAGTCAAGCGATTTCTTCCCCAGGCACCAAAAAGGCTCGATTTTAAAAAGGGGAAGCAACACCATTTTTAGACATGGAATTTCATCCCGAAACTCATCCTGGTGTCTGTTTTTGCATTTGGTTTCAAACAAAAAATTTGGCTTCAAAAAACCTTTTGGTTTCTGAGCATCATTTTTCCTGACCGCGGTGTCACGCGTTTTCTTCTCCAGGCACCAAAAAGGCTCGATTTTTAAAAAGGGCAAGCAACACCATTTTTAGACGTGGAATTTCATCCTGAAACTCATCCTGTTGTCTGTTTTTGCATTTGGTTTCAAACAAAAAATTTGGCTTCAAAAAACATTTTGGTTCCCGAGCATCGTTTTTCCTGACCGCAGAGTCAAGCGTTTTCTTCCCCAGGCACCAAAAAGGCTCGATTTTAAAAAGGGGAAGCAACACCATTTTTAGACATGGAATTTCATCCCGAAACTCATCCTGGTGTCTGTTTTTGCATTTGGTTTCAAGCAAAAAATTTGGCTTCAAAAAACATTTTGGTTTCTGAGCATCATTTTTCCTGACCGCGGTGTCACGCGTTTTCTTCTCCAGGCACCAAAAAGGCTCGATTTTTAAAAAGGGCAAGCAACACCATTTTTAGACGTGGAATTTCATCCTGAAACTCATCCTGTTGTCTGTTTTTGCATTTGGTTTCAAACAAAAAAATTGGCTTCAAAAAACATTTTGGTTCCCGAGCATCGTTTTTCCTGACCGCAGAGTCAAGCGTTTTCTTCCCCAGGCACCAAAAAGGCTCGATTTTAAAAAGGGGAAGGAACACCATTTTTAGACATGGAATTTCATCCCGAAACTCATCCTGGTGTCTGTTTTTGCATTTGGTTTCTAACAAAAAATTTGGCTTCAAAAAATATTTTGGTTCCTGAGCATAATTTTTCTGACCGGGTTTGACGCGTTTTCTTCTCCAGGCACCAAAAAGGCTCGATTTTTAAAAAGGGGAAGCAACACCATTTTTAGACATGGAATTTCATCCCGAAACTCATCCTGGTGTCTGTTTTTGCATTTGGTTTCAAACAAAAAATTGGGCTTCAAAAAACATTTTGGTTCCTGAGCATCGTTTTTCCTGACCGCAGAGTCAAGCGATTTCTTCCCCAGGCACCAAAAAGGCTCGATTTTAAAAAGGGGAAGCAACACCATTTTTAGACATGGAATTTCATCCCGAAACTCATCCTGGTGTCTGTTTTTGCATTTGGTTTCAAACAAAAAATTTGGCTTCAAAAAACATTTTGGTTTCTGAGCATCATTTTTCCTGACCGCGGTGTCACGCGTTTTCTTCTCCAGGCACCAAAAAGGCTCGATTTTTAAAAAGGGGAAGCAACAACATTTTTAGACGTGGAATTTCATCCTGAAACTCATCCTGTTGTCTGTTTTTGCATTTGGTTTCAAACAAAAAATTTGGCTTCAAAAAACATTTTGGTTCCCGAGCATCGTTTTTCCTGACCGCAGAGTCAAGCGTTTTCTTCCCCAGGCACCAAAAAGGCTCGATTTTAAAAAGGGGAAGCAACACCATTTTTAGACATGGAATTTCATCCCGAAACTCATCCTGGTGTCTGTTTTTGCATTTGGTTTCAAACAAAAAATTTGGCTTCAAAAAACATTTTGGTTCCTGAGCATAATTTTTCTGACCGGGTTTGACGCGTTTTCTTCTCCAGGCACCAAAAAGGCTCGATTTTTAAAAAGAGGAAGCAACACCATTTTTAGACGTGGAATTTCATCCTGAAACTCATCCTGTTGTCTGTTTTTGCATTTGGTTTCAAACAAAAAATTTGGCTTCAAAAAACATTTTGGTTCCCGAGCATCGTTTTTCCTGACCGCAGAGTCAAGCGATTTCTTCCCCAGGCACCAAAAAGGCTCGATTTTAAAAAGGGGAAGCAACACCATTTTTAGACATGGAATTTCATCCCGAAACTCATCCTGGTGTCTGTTTTTGCATTTGGTTTCAAACAAAAAATTTGGCTTCAAAAAACATTTTGGTTTCTGAGCATCATTTTTCCTGACCGCGGTGTCACGCGTTTTCTTCTCCAGGCACCAAAAAGGCTCGATTTTTAAAAAGGGGAAGCAACAACATTTTTAGACGTGGAATTTCATCCCGAAACTCATCCTGGTGTCTGTTTTTGCATTTGGTTTCAAACAAAAAATTTGGCTTCAAAAAACATTTTGGTTCCTGAGCATCGTTTTTCCTGACCGCAGAGTCAAGCGATTTCTTCCCCAGGCACCAAAAAGGCTCGATTTTAAAAAGGGGAAGCAACACCATTTTTAGACATGGAATTTCATCCCGAAACTCATCCTGGTGTCTGTTTTTGCATTTGGTTTCAAACAAAAAATTTGGCTTCAAAAAACATTTTGGTTCCCGAGCATCATTTTTCCTGACCGCGGTGTCACGCGTTTTCTTCTCCAGGCACCAAAAAGGCTCGATTTTAAAAAGGGGAAGCAACACTATTTTTAGACATGGAATTTCATCCCGAAACTCATCCTGGTGTCTGTATTTGCATTTGGTTTCAAACAAAAAATTTGGCTTCAAAAAACATTTTGGTTTCTGAGCATCGTTTTTCCTGACCGCAGAGTCAAGCGTTTTCTTCCCCAGGCACCAAAAAGGCTCGATTTTAAAAAGGGGAAGCAACACCATTTTTAGACATGGAATTTCATCCCGAAACTCATCCTGGTGTCTGTTTTTGCATTTGGTTTCAAACAAAAAATTTGGCTTCAAAAAACATTTTGTTTCCTGAGCATCGTTTTTCCTGACCGCAGAGTAAAGCGATTTCTTCCCCAGGCACCAAAAAGGCTCGATTTTAAAAAGGGGAAGCAACACCATTTTTAGACATGGAATTTCATCCCGAAACTCATCCTGGTGTCTGTTTTTGCATTTGGTTTCAAACAAAAAATTTGGCTTCAAAAAACATTTTGGTTTCTGAGCATCATTTTTCCTGACCGCGGTGTCACGCGTTTTCTTCTCCAGGCACCAAAAAGGCTCGATTTTTAAAAAGGGGAAGCAACACCATTTTTAGACGTGGAATTTCATCCTGAAACTCATCCTGTTGTCTGTTTTTGCATTTGGTTTCAAACAAAAAATTTGGCTTCAAAAAACATTTTGGTTCCCGAGCATCGTTTTTCCTGACCGCAAAGTCAAGCGTTTTCTTCCCCAGGCACCAAAAAGGCTCGATTTTAAAAAGGGGAAGCAACACCATTTTTAGACATGGAATTTCATCCCGAAACTCATCCTGGTGTCTGTTTTTGCATTTGGTTTCAAACAAAAAATTGGGCTTCAAAAAACATTTTGCTTCCTGAGCATCGTTTTTCCTGACCGCAGAGTCAAGCGATTTCTTCCCCAGGCACCAAAAAGGCTCGATTTTAAAAAGGGGAAGCAACACCATTTTTAGACATGGAATTTCATCCCGAAACTCATCCTGGTGTCTGTTTTTGCATTTGGTTTCAAACAAAAAATTTGGCTTCAAAAAACATTTTGGTTCCTGAGCATCGTTTTTCCTGACCGCAGAGTCAAGCGATTTCTTCCCCAGGCACCAAAAAGGCTCGATTTTAAAAAGGGGAAGCAACACCATTTTTAGACATGGAATTTCATCCCGAAACTCATCCTGGTGTCTGTTTTTGCATTTGGTTTCAAACAAAAAATTTGGCTTCAAAAAACATTTTGGTTTCTGAGCATCATTTTTCCTGACCGCAGAGGCAAGCGTTTTCTTCCCCAGGCACCAAAAAGGCTCGATTTTTAAAAAGGGGAAGCAACACCATTTTTAGACGTGGAATTTCATCCCGAAACTCATCCTGGTGTCTGTTTTTGCATTTGGTTTCAAACAAAAAATTTGGCTTCAAAAAACATTTTGGTTCCTGGGCAGCATTTTCCTGACCGTGGAGTCACGCGTTTTCTTCTCCAGGCACCAAAAAGCCTCGATTTTTAAAAAGGGGAAGCAACACCATTTTTAGACATGGAATTTCAACCCGAAATTAATCCTGGTGTCTGTTTTTGCATTTGGTTTCAAACAAAAAATTTGGCTTCAAAAAACATTTTGGTTCCTGAGCATCATTTTTCCTGACCGCGGTGTCACGCGTTTTCTTCTCCAGGCACCAAAAAGGCTCAATTTTTAAAAAGGGGAAGCAACACCATTTTTAGACGTGGAATTTCATCCTGAAACTCATCCTGGTGTCTGTTTTTGCATTTGGTTTCAAACAAAAAATTTGGCTTCAAAAAACATTTTGGTTCCCGAGCATCGTTTTTCCTGACCGCAGAGTCAAGCGTTTTCTTCCCAGGCACCAAAAAGGCTCAATTTTTAAAAAGTGGAAGCAACACCATTTTTAGACATGGAATTTCATCCTGAAACTCATCCTGGTGTCCGTTTTTGCATTTGGTTTCAAAAAAAAAAATTGGCTTCAAAAAACATTTTGGTTCCTGGGCAACACTTTCCTGACCGCAGAGTCACGCTTTTTCTTCCCCAGGCAACAAAAAGGCTCGATTTTTAAAAAGGGGAAGCAACACCATTTTTAGACGTGGAATTTCATCCTGAAACTCATCCTGGTGTCCGTTTTTGCATTTGGTTTCAATCAAAAAATTTGGCTTCAAAATACATTTTGGTTCCTGGGCAGCATTTTCCTGACCGTGGAGTCACGTGTTTTCTTCTCCAGGCAACAAAAAGGCTCGATTTTTAAAAAGGGGAAGCAACAACATTTTTAGACGTGGAATTTCATCCTGAAACTCATCCTGTTGTCTGTTTTTGCATTTGGTTTCAAACAAAAAATTTGGCTTCAAAAAACATTTTAGTTCCCGAGCATCGTTTTTCCTGACCGCAGAGTCAAGCGTTTTCTTCCCCAGGCACCATTTTGGTTCCTGGGCAACACTTTCCTGACCGCAGAGTCACGCTTTTTCTTCCCCAGGCAACAAAAAGGCTCGATTTTTAAAAAGGGGAAGCAACACCATTTTTAGACATGGAATTTCATCCCGAAACTCATCCTGGTGTCTGTTTTTGCATTTGGTTTCAAACAAAAAATTTGGCTTCAAAAAACATTTTGGTTTCTGAGCATCATTTTTCCTGACCGCGGTGTCACGCGTTTTCTTCTCCAGGCACCAAAAAGGCTCGATTTTAAAAAGGGGAAGGAACACCATTTTTAGACATGGAATTTCATCCCGAAACTCATCCTGGTGTCTGTTTTTGCATTTGGTTTCAAACAAAAAATTTGGCTTCAAAAAATATTTTGGTTCCTGAGCATAATTTTTCTGACCGGGTTTGACGCGTTTTCTTCTCCAGGCACCAAAAAGGCTCGATTTTTAAAAAAGGGGAAGCAACACCATTTTTAGACATGGAATTTCATCCCGAAACTCATCCTGGTGTCTGTTTTTGCATTTGGTTTCAAACAAAAAATTAGGCTTCCAAAAAGATTTTGGTTCCTGGGCATCATTTTTCCTGACCGCGGAGTCACACGTTTTCTTCTCCAGGCACCAAAAAGGCTCGATTTATAAAAAGGGGAAGCAACACTATTTTTAGACGTGGAATGTCATCCTGAAACTCATCCTGGTGTCTGTTTTTGCATTTGGTTTCAAACAAACAATTTGGCTTCAAAAAACATTTTGGTTCCTGGGCAACACTTTCCTGACCGCAGAGTCATGCTTTTTCTTCCCCAGGCAACAAAAAGGCTCGATTTTTAAAAAGGGGAAGCAACACCATTTTTAGAAATGGAATTCCATCCTGAAACTCATCCTGGTGTCTGTTTTTGCATTTGGTTTCAATCAAAAAATTTGGCTTCAAAATACATTTTGGTTCCTGGGCAGCATTTTCCTGACCGTGGAGTCACGTGTTTTCTTCTCCAGGCACCAAAAAGGCTCGATTTTTAAAAAGGGGAAGCAACACCATTTTTAGACATGGAATTTCATCCCGAAACTCATCCTGGTGTCTGTTTTTGCATTTGGTTTCAAACAAAAAATTTGGCTTCAAAAAACATTTTGGTTCCTGAGCATCGTTTTTCCTGACCGCAGAGTCAAGCGATTTCTTCCCCAGGCACCAAAAAGGCTCAATTTTAAAAAGGGGAAGCAACATCATTTTTAGACATGGAATTTCATCCCGAAACTCATCCTGGTGTCTGTTTTTGCATTTGGTTTCAAACAAAAAATTTGGCTTCAAAAAACTTTTTTGTTTCTGAGCATCATTTTTCCTGACCGCGGTGTCACGCGTTTTCTTCTCCAGTCACCAAAAAGGCTCAATATTTAAAAAGGGGAAGCAACACCATTTTTAGACGTGGAATTTCATCCTGAAACTCATCCTGGTGTCTGTTTTTGCATTTGGTTTCAAACAAAAAATTAGGCTTCCAAAAAGGTTTTGGTTCCTGGGCATCATTTTTCCTGACCGCGGAGTCACACGTTTTCTTCTCCAGGAACCAAAAAGGCTCGATTTATAAAAAGGGGAAGCAACACTATTTTTAGACGTGGAATGTCATCCTGAAACTCATCCTGGTGTCTGTTTTTGCATTTGGTTTCAAACAAAAAATTTGGCTTCAAAAAACATTTTGGTTCCTGGGCAACACTTTCCTGACCGCAGAGTCACGCTTTTTCTTCCCCAGGCAACAAAAAGGCTCGATTTTTAAAAAGGGGAAGCAACACCATTTTTAGAAATGGAATTTCATCCTGAAACTCATCCTGGTGTCTGTTTTTGCATTTGGTTTCAATCAAAAAATTTGGCTTCAAAATACATTTTGGTTCCTGGGCAGCATTTTCCTGACCGTGGAGTCACGTGTTTTCTTCTCCAGGCACCAAAAAGGCTCGATTTTTAAAAAGGGGAAGCAACACCATTTTTAGACATGGAATTTCATCCCGAAACTCATCCTGGTGTCTGTTTTTGCATTTGGTTTCAAACAAAAAATTTGGCTTCAAAAAACATTTTGGTTCCTGAGCATCGTTTTTCCTGACCGCAGAGTCAAGCGTTTTCTTCCCCAGGCACCAAAAAGGCTCGATTTTTAAAAGGGGAAGCAACACCATTTTTAGACATGGAATTTCATCCCGAAACTCATCCTGGTGTCTGTTTTTGCATTTGGTTTCAAACAAAAAATTTGGCTTCAAAAAACATTTTGGTTTCTGAGCATCATTTTTCCTGACCGCGGTGTCACGCGTTTTCTTCTCCAGTCACCAAAAAGGCTCAATATTTAAAAAGGGGAAGCAACACCATTTTTAGACGTGGAATTTCATCCTGAAACTCATCCTGGTGTCTGTTTTTGCATTTGGTTTCAAACAAAAAATTAGGCTTCCAAAAAGGTTTTGGTTCCTGGGCATCATTTTTCCTGACCGCGGAGTCACACGTTTTCTTCTCCAGGCACCAAAAAGGCTCGATTTATAAAAAGGGGAAGCAACACTATTTTTAGACGTGGAATGTCATCCTGAAACTCATCCTGGTGTCTGTTTTTGCATTTGGTTTCAAACAAAAAATTTGGCTTCAAAAAACATTTTGGTTCCTGGGCAACACTTTCCTGACCGCAGAGTCACGCTTTTTCTTCCCCAGGCAACAAAAAGGCTCTATTTTTAAAAAGGGGAAGCAACACCATTTTTAGAAATGGAATTCCATCCTGAAACTCATCCTGGTGTCTGTTTTTGCATTTGGTTTCAATCAAAAAATTTGGCTTCAAAATACATTTTGGTTCCTGAGCATCGTTTTTCCTGACCGCAGAGTCAAGCGATTTCTTCCCCAGGCACCAAAAAGGCTCGATTTTAAAAAGGGGAAGCAACACCATTTTTAGACGTGGAATTTCATCCTGAAACTCATCCTGTTGTCTGTTTTTGCATTAGGTTTCAAACAAAAAATTTGGCTTCAAAAAACATTTTGGTTCCCGAGCATCGTTTTTGCTGACCGCAGAGTCAAGCGTTTTCTTCCCCAGGCACCAAAAAGGCTCGATTTTAAAAAGGGGAAGGAACACCATTTTTAGACATGGAATTTCATCCCGAAACTCATCCTGGTGTCTGTTTTTGCATTTGGTTTCAAAACAAAAAATTTGGCTTCAAAAAACATTTTGGTTCCTGAGCATCGTTTTTCCTGACCGCAGAGTCAAGCGATTTCTTCCCCAGGCACCAAAAAGACTCGATTTTAAAAAGGGGAAGCAACACCATTTTTAGACATGGAATTTCATCCCGAAACTCATCCTGGTGTCTGTTTTTGCATTTGGTTTCAAACAAAAAATTTGGCTTCAAAAAACATTTTGGTTTCTGAGCATCATTCTTCCTGACCGCGGTGTCACGCGTTTTCTTCTCCAGGCACCAAAAAGGCTCGATTTTTAAAAAGGGGAAGCAACACCATTTTTAGACGTGGAATTTCATCCTGAAACTCATCCTGGTGTCTGTTTTTGCATTTGGTTTCAAACAAAAAATTAGGCTTCCAAAAAGGTTTTGGTTCCTGGGCATCATTTTTCCTGACCGCGGAGTCACACGTTTTCTTCTCCAGGCACCAAAAAGGCTCGATTTATAAAAAGGGGAAGCAACACTATTTTTAGACGTGGAATGTCATCCTGAAACTCATCCTGGTGTCTGTTTTTGCATTTGGTTTCAAACAAAAAATTTGGCTTCAAAAAACATTTTGGTTCCTGGGCAACACTTTCCTGACCGCAGAGTCACGCTTTTTCTTCCCCAGGCAACAAAAAGGCTCTATTTTTAAAAAGGGGAAGCAACACCATTTTTAGAAATGGAATTCCATCCTGAAACTCATCCTGGTGTCTGTTTTTGCATTTGGTTTCAATCAAAAAATTTGGCTTCAAAATACATTTTGGTTCCTGAGCATCGTTTTTCCTGACCGCAGAGTCAAGCGATTTCTTCCCCAGGCACCAAAAAGGCTCGATTTTAAAAAGGGGAAGCAACACCATTTTTAGACGTGGAATTTCATCCTGAAACTCATCCTGTTGTCTGTTTTTGCATTAGGTTTCAAACAAAAAATTTGGCTTCAAAAAACATTTTGGTTCCCGAGCATCGTTTTTGCTGACCGCAGAGTCAAGCGTTTTCTTCCCCAGGCACCAAAAAGGCTCGATTTTAAAAAGGGGAAGGAACACCATTTTTAGACATGGAATTTCATCCCGAAACTCATCCTGGTGTCTGTTTTTGCATTTGGTTTCAAAACAAAAAATTTGGCTTCAAAAAACATTTTGGTTCCTGAGCATCGTTTTTCCTGACCGCAGAGTCAAGCGATTTCTTCCCCAGGCACCAAAAAGACTCGATTTTAAAAAGGGGAAGCAACACCATTTTTAGACATGGAATTTCATCCCGAAACTCATCCTGGTGTCTGTTTTTGCATTTGGTTTCAAACAAAAAATTTGGCTTCAAAAAACATTTTGGTTTCTGAGCATCATTCTTCCTGACCGCGGTGTCACGCGTTTTCTTCTCCAGGCACCAAAAAGGCTCGATTTTTAAAAAGGGGAAGCAACACCATTTTTAGACGTGGAATTTCATCCTGAAACTCATCCTGTTGTCTGTTTTTGCATTTGGTTTCAAACAAAAAATTTGGCTTCAAAAAACATTTTGGTTCCCGAGCATCGTTTTTCCTGACCGCAGAGTCAAGCGTTTTCTTCCCCAGGCACCAAAAAGGCTCGATTTTAAAAAGGGGAAGCAACACCATTTTTAGACATGGAATTTCATCCCGAAAATCATCCTGGTGTCTGTTTTTGCATTTGGTTTCAAACAAAAAATTTGGCTTCAAAAAACATTTTGGTTCCTGAGCATAATTTTTCTGACCGGGTTTGACGCGTTTTCTTCTCCAGGCACCAAAAAGGCTCGATTTTAAAAAGGGGAAGCAACACCATTTTTAGACGTGGAATTTCATCCTGAAACTCATCCTGTTGTCTGTTTTTGCATTTGGTTTCAAACAAAAAATTTGGCTTCAAAAAACATTTTGGTTCCCGAGCATCGTTTTTCCTGACCGCAGAGTCAAGCGTTTTCTTCCCCAGGCACCAAAAAGGCTCGATTTTAAAAAGGGGAAGCAACACCATTTTTAGACATGGAATTTCATCCCGAAACTCATCCTGGTGTCTGTTTTTGCATTTGGTTTCAAACAAAAAATTTGGCTTCAAAAAACATTTTGGTTCCTGAGCATCATTTTTCTGACCGGGTTTGACGCGTTTTCTTCTCCAGGCACCAAAAAGGCTCGATTTTTAAAAACGGGAAGCAACACCATTTTTAGACATGGAATTTCATCCCGAAACTCATCCTGGTGTCTGTTTTTGCATTTGGTTTCAAACAAAAAATTGGGGTTCAAAAAACATTTTGGTTCCTGCGCATCGTTTTTCCTGACCGCAGAGTCAAGCGATTTCTTCCCCAGGCACCAAAAAGGCTCGATTTTAAAAAGGGGAAGCAACACCATTTTTAGACATGGAATTTCATCCCGAAACTCATCCTGGTGTCTGTTTTTGCATTTGGTTTCAATCAAAAAATTTGGCTTCAAAATACATTTTGGTTCCTGGGCAGCATTTTCCTGACCGTGGAGTCACGTGTTTTCTTCTCCAGGCACCAAAAAGGCTCGATTTTTAAAAAGGGGAAGCAACACCATTTTTAGACATGGAATTTCATCCCGAAACTCATCCTGGTGTCTGTTTTTGCATTTAGTTTCAAACAAAAAATTTGGCTTCAAAAAACATTTTGGATCCTGAGCATCGTTTTTCCTGACCGCAGAGTCAAGCGATTTCTTCCCCAGGCACCAAAAAGGCTCGATTTTAAAAAGGGGAAGCAACACCATTTTTAGACATGGAATTTCATCCCGAAACTCATCCTGGTGTCTGTTTTTGCATTTGGTTTCAAACAAAAAATTTGGCTTCAAAAAACATTTTGGTTTCTGAGCATCATTTTTCCTGACCGCGGTGTCACGCTTTTTCTTCTCCAGGCACCAAAAAGGCTCGATTTTTAAAAAGGGGAAGCAACACCATTTTTAGACGTGGAATTTCATCCTGAAACTCATCCTGGTGTCTGTTTTTGCATTTGGTTTCAAACAAAAAATTTGGCTTCAAAAAACATTTTGGTTCCCGAGCATCGTTTTTCCTGACCGCAGAGGCAAGCGTTTTCTTCCCCAGGCACCAAAAAGGCTCGATTTTAAAAAGGGGAAGGAACACCATTTTTAGACATGGAATTTCATCCCGAAACTCATCCTGGTGTCTGTTTTTGCATTTGGTTTCAAACAAAAAATTTGGCTTCAAAAAATATTTTGGTTCCTGAGTATAATTTTTCTGACCGGGTTTGACGCGTTTTCTTCTCCAGGCACCAAAAAGGCTCGATTTTTAAAAAAGGGGAAGCAACACCATTTTTAGACATGGAATTTCATCCCGAAACTCATCCTGGTGTCTGTTTTTGCATTTGGTTTCAAACAAAAAATTGGGCTTCAAAAAACATTTTGGTTCCTGAGCATCGTTTTTCCTGACCGCAGAGTCAAGTGATTTCTTCCCCAGGCACCAAAAAGGCTCGATTTTAAAAAGGGGAAGCAATACCATTTTTAGACATGGAATTTCATCCTGAAACTCATCCTGGTGTCTGTTTTTGCATTTGGTTTCAAACAAAAAATTTGGCTTCAAAATACATTTTGGTTCCTGGGCAGCATTTTCCTGACTGTGGAGTCACGTGTTTTCTTCTCCAGGCACCCAAAAGGCTCGATTTTTAAAAAGGGGAAGCAACACCATTTTTAGACGTGGAATTTCATCCTGAAACTCATCCTGTTGTCTGTTTTTGCATTTGGTTTCAAACAAAAAATTTGGCTTCAAAAAACATTTTGGTTCCCGAGCATCGTTTTTCCTGACCGCAGAGTCAAGCGTTTTCTTTCCCAGGCACCAAAAAGGCTCGATTTTAAAAAGGGGAAGCAACACCATTTTTAGACATGGAATTTCATCCCGAAAATCATCCTGGTGTCTGTTTTTGCATTTGGTTTCAAACAAAAAATTTGGCTTCAAAAAACATTTTGGTTCCTGAGCATAATTTTTCTGACCGGGTTTGACGCGTTTTCTTCTCCAGGCACCAAAAAGGCTCGATTTTTAAAAAGAGGAAGCAACACCATTTTTAGACGTGGAATTTCATCCTGAAACTCATCCTGTTGTCTGTTTTTGCATTTGGTTTCAAACAAAAAATTTGGCTTCAAAAAACATTTTGGTTCCCGAGCATCGTTTTTCCTGACCGCAGAGTCAAGCTTTTTCTTCCCCAGGCACCAAAAAGGCTCGATTTTAAAAAGGGGAAGCAACACCATTTTTAGACATGGAATTTCATCCCGAAACTCATCCTGGTGTCTGTTTTTGCATTTGGTTTCAAACAAAAAATTTGGCTTCAAAAAACATTTTGGTTTCTGAGCATCATTTTTCCTGACCGCGGTGTCACGCTTTTTCTTCTCCAGGCACCAAAAAGGCTCGATTTTTAAAAAGGGGAAGCAACACCATTTTTAGACGTGGAATTTCATCCTGAAACTCATCCTGGTGTCTGTTTTTGCATTTGGTTTCAAACAAAAAATTTGGCTTCAAAAAACATTTTGGTTCCCGAGCATCGTTTTTCCTGACCGCAGAGGCAAGCGTTTTCTTCCCCAGGCACCAAAAAGGCTCGATTTTAAAAAGGGGAAGGAACACCATTTTTAGACATGGAATTTCATCCCGAAACTCATCCTGGTGTCTGTTTTTGCATTTGGTTTCAAACAAAAAATTTGGCTTCAAAAAATATTTTGGTTCCTGAGTATAATTTTTCTGACCGGGTTTGACGCGTTTTCTTCTCCAGGCACCAAAAAGGCTCGATTTTTAAAAAAGGGGAAGCAACACCATTTTTAGACATGGAATTTCATCCCGAAACTCATCCTGGTGTCTGTTTTTGCATTTGGTTTCAAACAAAAAATTGGGCTTCAAAAAACATTTTGGTTCCTGAGCATCGTTTTTCCTGACCGCAGAGTCAAGTGATTTCTTCCCCAGGCACCAAAAAGGCTCGATTTTAAAAAGGGGAAGCAACACCATTTTTAGACATGGAATTTCATCCTGAAACTCATCCTGGTGTCTGTTTTTGCATTTGGTTTCAAACAAAAAATTTGGCTTCAAAATACATTTTGGTTCCTGGGCAGCATTTTCCTGACTGTGGAGTCACGTGTTTTCTTCTCCAGGCACCAAAAAGGCTCGATTTTTAAAAAGGGGAAGCAACACCATTTTTAGACGTGGAATTTCATCCTGAAACTCATCCTGTTGTCTGTTTTTGCATTTGGTTTCAAACAAAAAATTTGGCTTCAAAAAACATTTTGGTTCCCGAGCATCGTTTTTCCTGACCGCAGAGTCAAGAGTTTTCTTTCCCAGGCACCAAAAAGGCTCGATTTTAAAAAGGGGAAGCAACACCATTTTTAGACATGGAATTTCATCCCGAAAATCATCCTGGTGTCTGTTTTTGCATTTGGTTTCAAACAAAAAATTTGGCTTCAAAAAACATTTTGGTTCCTGAGCATAATTTTTCTGACCGGGTTTGACGCGTTTTCTTCTCCAGGCACCAAAAAGGCTCGATTTTTAAAAAGAGGAAGCAACACCATTTTTAGACGTGGAATTTCATCCTGAAACTCATCCTGTTGTCTGTTTTTGCATTTGGTTTCAAACAAAAAATTTGGCTTCAAAAAACATTTTGGTTCCCGAGCATCGTTTTTCCTGACCGCAGAGTCAAGCGTTTTCTTCCCCAGGCACCAAAAAGGCTCGATTTTAAAAAGGGGAAGCAACACCATTTTTAGACATGGAATTTCATCCCGAAACTCATCCTGGTGTCTGTTTTTGCATTTGGTTTCAAACAAAAAATTTGGCTTCAAAAAACATTTTGGTTCCTGAGCATAATTTTTCTGACCGGGTTTGACGCGTTTTCTTCTCCAGGCACCAAAAAGGCTCGATTTTTAAAAACGGGAAGCAACACCATTTTTAGACATGGAATTTCATCCCGAAACTCATCCTGGTGTCTGTTTTTGCATTTGGTTTCAAACAAAAAATTGGGCTTCAAAAAACATTTTGGTTCCTGAGCATCGTTTTTCCTGACCGCAGAGTCAAGCGATTTCTTCCCCAGGCACCAAAAAGGCTCGATTTTAAAAAGGGGAAGCAACACCATTTTTAGACATGGAATTTCATCCCGAAACTCATCCTGGTGTCTGTTTTTGCATTTGGTTTCAATCAAAAAATTTGGCTTCAAAATACATTTTGGTTCCTGGGCAGCATTTTCCTGACCGTGGAGTCACGTGTTTTCTTCTCCAGGCACCAAAAAGGCTCGATTTTTAAAAAGGGGAAGCAACACCATTTTTAGACATGGAATTTCATCCCGAAACTCATCCTGGTGTCTGTTTTTGCATTTAGTTTCAAACAAAAAATTTGGCTTCAAAAAACATTTTGGTTCCTGAGCATCGTTTTTCCTGACCGCAGAGTCAAGCGATTTCTTCCCCAGGCACCAAAAAGGCTCGATTTTAAAAAGGGGAAGCAACACCATTTTTAGACATGGAATTTCATCCCGAAACTCATCCTGGTGTCTGTTTTTGCATTTGGTTTCAAACAAAAAATTTGGCTTCAAAAAACATTTTGGTTCCCGACCATCGTTGTTCCTGACCGCGGTGTCACGCGTTTTCTTCTCCAGGCACCAAAAAGGCTCGATTTTTAAAAAGGGCAAGCAACACCATTTTTAGACGTGGAATTTCATCCTGAAACTCATCCTGTTGTCTGTTTTTGCATTTGGTTTCAAACAAAAAATTTGGCTTCAAAAAACATTTTGGTTCCCGAGCATCGTTTTTGCTGACCGCAGAGTCAAGCGTTTTCTTCCCCAGGCACCAAAAAGGCTCGATTTTAAAAAGGGGAAGGAACACCATTTTTAGACATGGAATTTCATCCCGAAACTCATCCTGGTGTCTGTTTTTGCATTTGGTTTCAAACAAAAAATTTGGCTTCAAAAAACATTTTGGTTTCTGAGCATCATTTTTCCTGACCGCGGTGTCACGCGTTTTCTTCTCCAGGCACCAAAAAGGCTCGATTTTTAAAAAGGGGAAGCAACAACATTTTTAGACGTGGAATTTCATCCTGAAACTCATCCTGTTGTCTGTTTTTGCATTTGGTTTCAAACAAAAAATTTGGCTTCAAAAAACATTTTGGTTCCCGAGCATCGTTTTTCCTGACCGCAGAGTCAAGCGTTTTCTTTCCCAGGCACCAAAAAGGCTCGATTTTAAAAAGGGGAAGCAACACCATTTTTAGACATGGAATTTCATCCCGAAAATCATCCTGGTGTCTGTTTTTGCATTTGGTTTCAAACAAAAAATTTGGCTTCAAAAAACATTTTGGTTCCTGAGCATAATTTTTCTGACCGGGTTTGACGCGTTTTCTTCTCCAGGCACCAAAAAGGCTCGATTTTTAAAAAGAGGAAGCAACACCATTTTTAGACGTGGAATTTCATCCTGAAACTCATCCTGTTGTCTGTTTTTGCATTTGGTTTCAAACAAAAAATTTGGCTTCAAAAAACATTTTGGTTCCCGAGCATCGTTTTTCCTGAACGCAGAGTCAAGCGTTTTCTTCCCCAGGCACCAAAAAGGCTCGATTTTAAAAAGGGGAAGCAACACCATTTTTAGACATGGAATTTCATCCCGAAACTCATCCTGGTGTCTGTTTTTGCATTTGGTTTCAAACAAAAAATTTGGCTTCAAAAAACATTTTGGTTCCTGAGCATAATTTTTCTGACCGGGTTTGACGCGTTTTCTTCTCCAGGCACCAAAAAGGCTCGATTTTTAAAAACGGGAAGCAACACCATTTTTAGACATGGAATTTCATCCCGAAACTCATCCTGGTGTCTGTTTTTGCATTTGGTTTCAAACAAAAAATTGGGCTTCAAAAAACATTTTGGTTCCTGAGCATCGTTTTTCCTGACCGCAGAGTCAAGCGATTTCTTCCCCAGGCACCAAAAAGGCTCGATTTTAAAAAGGGGAAGCAACACCATTTTTAGACATGGAATTTCATCCCGAAACTCATCCTGGTGTCTGTTTTTGCATTTGGTTTCAATCAAAAAATTTGGCTTCAAAATACATTTTGGTTCCTGGGCAGCATTTTCCTGACCGTGGAGTCACGTGTTTTCTTCTCCAGGCACCAAAAAGGCTCGATTTTTAAAAAGGGGAAGCAACACCATTTTTAGACATGGAATTTCATCCCGAAACTCATCCTGGTGTCTGTTTTTGCATTTAGTTTCAAACAAAAAATTTGGCTTCAAAAAACATTTTGGTTCCTGAGCATCGTTTTTCCTGACCGCAGAGTCAAGCGATTTCTTCCCCAGGCACCAAAAAGGCTCGATTTTAAAAAGGGGAAGCAACACCATTTTTAGACATGGAATTTCATCCCGAAACTCATCCTGGTGTCTGTTTTTGCATTTGGTTTCAAACAAAAAATTTGGCTTCAAAAAACATTTTGGTTCCCGAGCATCGTTTTTCCTGACTGCGGTGTCACGCGTTTTCTTCTCCAGGCACCAAAAAGGCTCGATTTTTAAAAAGGGCAAGCAACACCATTTTTAGACGTGGAATTTCATCCTGAAACTCATCCTGTTGTCTGTTTTTGCATTTGGTTTCAAACAAAAAATTTGGCTTCAAAAAATATTTTGGTTCCTGAGCATAATTTTTCTGACCGGGTTTGACGCGTTTTCTTCTCCAGGCACCAAAAAGGTTCGATTTTTAAAAAGGGGAAGCAACACCATTTTTAGACATGGAATTTCATCCCGAAACTCATCCTGGTGTCTGTTTTTGCATTTGGTTTCAAACAAAAAATTGGGCATCAAAAAACATTTTGGTTCCTGAGCATCGTTTTTCCTGACCGCAGAGTCAAGCGATTTCTTCCCCAGGCACCAAAAAGGCTCGATTTTAAAAAGGGGAAGCAACACCATTTTTAGACATGGAATTTCATCCCGAAACTCATCCTGGTGTCTGTTTTTGCATTTGGTTTCAAACAAAAAATTTGGCTTCAAAAAAAATTTTGGTTTCTGAGCATCATTTTTCCTGACCGCGGTGTCACGCGTTTTCTTCTCCAGGCACCAAAAAGGCTCGATTTTTAAAAAGGGGAAGCAACAACATTTTTAGACGTGGAATTTCATCCTGAAACTCATCATGTTGTCTGTTTTTGCATTTGGTTTCAAACAAAAAATTTGGCTTCAAAAAACATTTTGGTTCCCGAGCATCGTTTTTCCTGACCGCAGAGTCAAGCGTTTTCTTCCCCAGGCACCAAAAAGGCTCGATTTTAAAAAGGGGAAGCAACACCATTTTTAGACATGGAATTTCATCCCGAGACTCATCCTGGTGTCTGTTTTTGCATTTGGTTTCAAACAAAAAATTTGGCTTCAAAAAACATTTTGGTTCCTGAGCATAATTTTTCTGACCGGGTTTGACGCGTTTTCTTCTCCAGGCACCAAAAAGGCTCGATTTTTAAAAAGAGGAAGCAACACCATTTTTAGACGTGGAATTTCATCCTGAAACTCATCCTGTTGTCTGTTTTTGCATTTGGTTTCAAACAAAAAATTTGGCTTCAAAAAACATTTTGGTTCCCGAGCATCGTTTTTCCTGACCGCAGAGTCAAGCGTTTTCTTCCCCAGGCACCAAAAAGGCTCGATTTTAAAAAGGGGAAACAACACCATTTTTAGACATGGAATTTCATCCCGAAACTCATCCTGGTGTCTGTTTTTGCATTTGGTTTCAAACAAAAAATTTGGCTTCAAAAAACATTTTGGTTCCTGAGCATAATTTTTCTGACCGGGTTTGACGCGTTTTCTTCTCCAGGCACCAAAAAGGCTCGATTTTTAAAAAGAGGAAGCAACACCATTTTTAGACGTGGAATTTCATCCTGAAACTCATCCTGTTGTCTGTTTTTGCATTTGGTTTCAAACAAAAAATTTGGCTTCAAAAAACATTTTGGTTCCCGAGCATCGTTTTTCCTGACCGCAGAGTCAAGCGTTTTCTTCCCCAGGCACCAAAAAGGCTCGATTTTAAAAAGGGGAAGCAACACCATTTTTAGACATGGAATTTCATCCCGAAACTCATCCTGGTGTCTGTTTTTGCATTTGGTTTCAAACAAAAAATTTGGCTTCAAAAAACATTTTGGTTCCTGAGCATAATTTTTCTGACCGGGTTTGACGCGTTTTCTTCTCCAGGCACCAAAAAGGCTCGATTTTTAAAAAGGGGAAGCAACACCATTTTTAGACATGGAATTTCATCCCGAAACTCATCCTGGTGTCTGTTTTTGCATTTGGTTTCAAACAAAAAATTTGGCTTCAAAAAACATTTTGTTTCCTGAGCATCGTTTTTCCTGACCGCAGAGTCAAGCGATTTCTTCCCCAGGCACCAAAAAGGCTCGATTTTAAAAAGGGGAAGCAACACCATTTTTAGACATGGAATTTCATCCCGAAACTCATCCTGGTGTCTGTTTTTGCATTTGGTTTCAAACAAAAAATTTGGCTTCAAAAAACATTTTGGTTCCCGAGCATCGTTTTTCCTGACCGCGGTGTCACGCGTTTTCTTCTCCAGGCACCAAAAAGGCTCGATTTTTAAAAAGGGCAAGCAACACCATTTTTAGACGTGGAATTTCATCCTGAAACTCATCCTGTTGTCTGTTTTTGCATTTGGTTTCAAACAAAAAATTTGGCTTCAAAAAACATTTTGGTTCCCGAGCATCGTTTTTGCTGACCGCAGAGTCAAGCGTTTTCTTCCCCAGGCACCAAAAAGGCTCGATTTTAAAAAGGGGAAGGAACACCATTTTTAGACATGGAATTTCATCCCGAAACTCATCCTGGTGTCTGTTTTTGCATTTGGTTTCAAACAAAAAATTTGGCTTCAAAAAATATTTTGGTTCCTGAGCATAATTTTTCTGACCGGGTTTGACGCGCTTTCTTCTCCAGGCACCAAAAAGGCTCGATTTTTAAAAACGGGAAGCAACACCATTTTTAGACATGGAATTTCATCCCGAAACTCATCCTGGTGTCTGTTTTTGCATTTGGTTTCAAACAAAAAATTTGGCTTCAAAAAACATTTTGTTTCCTGAGCATCGTTTTTCCTGACCGCAGAGTCAAGCGATTTCTTCCCCAGGCACCAAAAAGGCTCGATTTTAAAAAGGGGAAGCAACACCATTTTTAGACATGGAATTTCATCCCGAAACTCATCCTGGTGTCTGTTTTTGCATTTGGTTTCAATCAAAAAATTTGGCTTCAAAATACATTTTGGTTCCTGGGCAGCATTTTCCTGACCGTGGAGTCACGTGTTTTCTTCTCCAGGCACCAAAAAGGCTCGATTTTTAAAAAGGGGAAGCAACACCATTTTTAGACATGGAATTTCATCCCGAAACTCATCCTGGTGTCTGTTTTTGCATTTAGTTTCAAACAAAAAATTTGGCTTCAAAAAACATTTTGGTTCCTGAGCATCGTTTTTCCTGACCGCAGAGTCACGCGTTTTCTTCTCCAGGCACCAAAAAGGCTCGATTTTTAAAAAGGGGAAGCAACACCATTTTTAGACATGGAATTTCATCCCGAAACTCATCCTGTTGTCTGTTTTTGCATTTGGTTTCAAACAAAAAATTGGGCTTCAAAAAACATTTTGGTTCCTGAGCATCGTTTTTCCTGACCGCAGAGTCAAGCGATTTCTTCCCCAGGCACCAAAAAGGCTCGATTTTAAAAAGGGGAAGCAACACCATTTTTAGACATGGAATTTCATCCCGAAACTCATCCTGGTGTCTGTTTTTGCATTTGGTTTCAAACAAAAAATTTGGCTTCAAAAAAAATTTTGGTTTCTGAGCATCATTTTTCCTGACCGCGGTGTCACGCGTTTTCTTCTCCAGGCACCAAAAAGGCTCGATTTTTAAAAAGGGGAAGCAACAACATTTTTAGACGTGGAATTTCATCCTGAAACTCATCCTGTTGTCTGTTTTTGCATTTGGTTTCAAACAAAAAATTTGGCTTCAAAAAACATTTTGGTTCCCGAGCATCGTTTTTCCTGACCGCAGAGTCAAGCGTTTTCTTCCCCAGGCACCAAAAAGGCTCGATTTTAAAAAGGGGAAGCAACACCATTTTTAGACATGGAATTTCATCCCGAGACTCATCCTGGTGTCTGTTTTTGCATTTGGTTTCAAACAAAAAATTTGGCTTCAAAAAACATTTTGGTTCCTGAGCATAATTTTTCTGACCGGGTTTGACGCGTTTTCTTCTCCAGGCACCAAAAAGGCTCGATTTTTAAAAAGAGGAAGCAACACCATTTTTAGACGTGGAATTTCATCCTGAAACTCATCCTGTTGTCTGTTTTTGCATTTGGTTTCAAACAAAAAATTTGGCTTCAAAAAACATTTTGGTTCCCGAGCATCGTTTTTCCTGACCGCAGAGTCAAGCGTTTTCTTCCCCAGGCACCAAAAAGGCTCGATTTTAAAAAGGGGAAGCAACACCATTTTTAGACATGGAATTTCATCCCGAAACTCATCCTGGTGTCTGTTTTTGCATTTGGTTTCAAACAAAAAATTTGGCTTCAAAAAACATTTTGGTTCCTGAGCATAATTTTTCTGACCGGGTTTGACGCGTTTTCTTCTCCAGGCACCAAAAAGGCTCGATTTTTAAAAAGGGGAAGCAACACCATTTTTAGACATGGAATTTCATCCCGAAACTCATCCTGGTGTCTGTTTTTGCATTTGGTTTCAAACAAAAAATTGGGCTTCAAAAAACATTTTGGTTCCTGAGCATCGTTTTTCCTGACCGCAGAGTCAAGCGATTTCTTCCCCAGGCACCAAAAAGGCTCGATTTTAAAAAGGGGAAGCAACACCATTTTTAGACATGGAATTTCATCCCGAAACTCATCCTGGTGTCTGTTTTTGCATTTGGTTTCAAACAAAAAATTTGGCTTCAAAAAACATTTTGGTTTCTGAGCATCATTTTTCCTGACCGCGGTGTCACGCGTTTTCTTCTCCAGGCACCAAAAAGGCTCGATTTTTAAAAAGGGGAAGCAACACCATTTTTAGACGTGGAATTTCATCCTGAAACTCATCCTGTTGTCTGTTTTTGCATTTGGTTTCAAACAAAAAATTTGGCTTCAAAAAACCTTTTGGTTCCCGAGCATCGTTTTTCCTGACCGCAGAGTCAAGCGTTTTCTTCCCCAGGCACCAAAAAGGCTCGATTTTAAAAAGGGGAAGCAACACCATTTTTAGACATGGAATTTCATCCCAAAACTCATCCTGGTGTCTGTTTTTGCATTTGGTTTCAAACAAAAAATTTGGCTTCAAAAAACATTTTGGTTCCTGAGCATCGTTTTTCCTGACCGCAGAGTCAAGCGATTTCTTCCCCAGGCACCAAAAAGGCTCGATTTTAAAAAGGGGAAGCAACACCATTTTTAGACATGTTATTTCATCCCGAAACTCATCCTGGTGTCTGTTTTTGCATTTGGTTTCAAACAAAAAATTTGGCTTCAAAAAACATTTTGGTTTCTGAGCATCATTTTTCCTGACCGCGGTGTCACGCGTTTTCTTCTCCAGGCACCAAAAAGGCTCGATTTTTAAAAAGGGGAAGCAACACCATTTTTAGACATGGAATTTCATCCCGAAACTCATCCTGGTGTCTGTTTTTGCATTTGGTTTCAAACAAAAAATTTGGCTTCAAAAAACATTTTGGTTCCTGAGCATCGTTTTTCCTGACCGCAGAGTCAAGCGATTTCTTCCCCAGGCACCAAAAAGGCTCGATTTTAAAAAGGGGAAGCAACACCATTTTTAGACATGGAATTTCATCCCGAAACTCATCCTGGTGTCTGTTTTTGCATTTGGTTTCAAACAAAAAATTTGGCTTCAAAAAACATTTTGGTTTCTGAGCATCGTTTTTCCTGACCGCAGAGTCAAGCGTTTTCTTCCCCAGGCACCAAAAAGGCTCGATTTTAAAAAGGGGAAGCAACACTATTTTTAGACGTGGAATGTCATCCTGAAACTCATCCTGGTGTCTGTTTTTGCATTTGGTTTCAAACAAAAAATTTGGCTTCAAAAAACATTTTGGTTCCTGGGCAACACTTTCCTGACCGCAGAGTCACGCTTTTTCTTCCCCAGGCAACAAAAAGGCTCGATTTTTAAAAAGGGGAAGCAACACCATTTTTAGACGTGGAATTTCATCCTGAAACTCATCCTGTTGTCTGTTTTTGCATTTGGTTTCAATCAAAAAATATGGCTTCAAAATACATTTTGGTTCCTGGGCAGCATTTTCCTGACCGTGGAGTCACGTGTTTTCTTCTCCAGGCACCAAAAAGGCTCGATTTTTAAAAAGGGGAAGCAACACCATTTTTAGACATGGAATTTCATCCCGAAACTCATCCTGGTGTCTGTTTTTGCATTTGGTTTCAAACAAAAAATTTGGCTTCAAAAAACATTTTGGTTCCTGAGCATCATTTTTCCTGACCGCGGTGTCACGCGTTTTCTTCTCCAGGCACCAAAAAGGCTCGATTTTTAAAAAGGGCAAGCAACACCATTTTTAGACGTGGAATTTCATCCTGAAACTCATCCTGTTGTCTGTTTTTGCATTTGGTTTCAAACAAAAAATTTGGCTTCAAAAAACATTTTGGTTCCCGAGCATCGTTTTTCCTGACTGCAGAGTCAAGCGTTTTCTTCCCCAGGCACCAAAAAGGCTCGATTTTAAAAAGGGGAAGGAACACCATTTTTAGACATGGAATTTCATCCCGAAACTCATCCTGGTGTCTGTTTTTGCATTTGGTTTCAAACAAAAAATTTGGCTTCAGAAAATATTTTGGCTCCTGAGCATAATTTTTCTGACCGGGTTTGACGCGTTTTCTTCTCCAGGCACCAAAAAGGCTCGATTTTTAAAAAGGGGAAGCAACACCATTTTTAGACATGGAATTTCATCCCGAAACTCATCCTGGTGTCTGTTTTTGCATTTGGTTTCAAACAAAAAATTGGGCTTCAAAAAACATTTTGGTTCCTGAGCATCGTTTTTCCTGACCGCAGAGTCAAGCGATT
Organism: Pituophis catenifer annectens; assembly: GCF_029215685.1. NCBI lineage: Eukaryota > Metazoa > Chordata > Lepidosauria > Squamata > Colubridae > Pituophis > Pituophis catenifer. The sequence continues at coordinate 330,237 of NW_027256909.1, read as the reverse complement.
TCTTCCCCAGGCACCAAAAAGGCTCGATTTTAAAAAGGGGAAGCAACACCATTTTTAGACATGGAATTTCATCCCGAAACTCATCCTGGTGTCTGTTTTTGCATTTGGTTTCAAACAAAAAATTTGGCTTCAAAAAAAATTTTGGTTTCTGAGCATCATTTTTCCTGACCGCGGTGTCACGCGTTTTCTTCTCCAGGCACCAAAAAGGCTCGATTTTTAAAAAGGGGAAGCAACAACATTTTTAGACGTGGAATTTCATCCTGAAACTCATCCTGTTGTCTGTTTTTGCATTTGGTTTCAAACAAAAAATTTGGCTTCAAAAAACATTTTGGTTCCCGAGCATCGTTTTTCCTGACCGCAGAGTCAAGCGTTTTCTTCCCCAGGCACCAAAAAGGCTCAATTTTAAAAAGGGGAAGCAACACCATTTTTAGACATGGAATTTCATCCCGAGACTCATCCTGGTGTCTGTTTTTGCATTTGGTTTCAAACAAAAAATTTGGCTTCAAAAAACATTTTGGTTCCTGAGCATAATTTTTCTGACCGGGTTTGACGCGTTTTCTTCTCCAGGCACCAAAAAGGCTCGATTTTTAAAAAGAGGAAGCAACACCATTTTTAGACGTGGAATTTCATCCTGAAACTCATCCTGTTGTCTGTTTTTGCATTTGGTTTAAAACAAAAAATTTGGCTTCAAAAAACATTTTGGTTCCTGAGCATCGTTTTTCCTGACCGCAGAGTCAAGCGTTTTCTTCCCCAGGCACCAAAAAGGCTCGATTTTAAAAAGGGGAAGCAACACCATTTTTAGACATGGAATTTCATCCCGAAACTCATCCTGGTGTCTGTTTTTGCATTTGGTTTCAAACAAAAAATTTGGCTTCAAAAAACATTTTGGTTTCTGAGCATCATTTTTCCTGACCGCGGTGTCACGCGTTTTCTTCTCCAGGCACCAAAAAGGCTCGATTTTTAAAAAGGGGAAGCAACACCATTTTTAGACATGGAATTTCATCCCGAAACTCATCCTGGTGTCTGTTTTTGCATTTGGTTTCAAACAAAAAATTTGGCTTCAAAAAACATTTTGTTTCCTGAGCATCGTTTTTCCTGACCGCAGAGTCAAGCGATTTCTTCCCCAGGCACCAAAAAGGCTCGATTTTAAAAAGGGGAAGCAACACCATTTTTAGACATGGAATTTCATCCCGAAACTCATCCTGGTGTCTGTTTTTGCATTTGGTTTCAAACAAAAAATTTGGCTTCAAAAAACATTTTGGTTCCCGAGCATCGTTTTTCCTGACCGCGGTGTCACGCGTTTTCTTCTCCAGGCACCAAAAAGGCTCGATTTTTAAAAAGGGCAAGCAACACCATTTTTAGACGTGGAATTTCATCCTGAAACTCATCCTGTTGTCTGTTTTTGCATTTGGTTTCAAACAAAAAATTTGGCTTCAAAAAACATTTTGGTTCCCGAGCATCGTTTTTGCTGACCGCAGAGTCAAGCGTTTTCTTCCCCAGGCACCAAAAAGGCTCGCTTTTAAAAAGGGGAAGGAACACCATTTTTAGACATGGAATTTCATCCCGAAACTCATCCTGGTGTCTGTTTTTGCATTTGGTTTCAAACAAAAAATTTGGCTTCAAAAAATATTTTGGTTCCTGAGCATAATTTTTCTGACCGGGTTTGACGCGTTTTCTTCTCCAGGCACCAAAAAGGCTCGATTTTTAAAAAGTGGAAGCAACACCATTTTTAGACATGGAATTTCATCCCGAAACTCATCCTGGTGTCTGTTTTTGCATTTGGTTTCAAACAAAAAATTGGGCTTCAAAAAACATTTTGGTTCCTGAGCATCGTTTTTCCTGACCGCAGAGTCAAGCTATTTCTTCCCCAGGCACCAAAAAGGCTCGATTTTAAAAAGGGGAAGCAACACCATTTTTAGACATGGAATTTCATCCCGAAACTCATCCTGGTGTCTGTTTTTGCATTTGGTTTCAAACAAAAAATTTGGCTTCAAAAAACATTTTGGTTTCTGAGCATCATTTTTCCTGACCGCGGTGTCACGCGTTTTCTTCTCCAGGCACCAAAAAGGCTCGATTTTTAAAAAGGGGAAGCAACACCATTTTTAGACGTGGAATTTCATCCTGAAACTCATCCTGTTGTCTGTTTTTGCATTTGGTTTCAAACAAAAAATTTGGCTTCAAAAAACATTTTGGTTCCCGAGCATCGTTTTTCCTGACCGCAGAGTCAAGCGTTTTCTTCCCCAGGCACCAAAAAGGCTCGATTTTAAAAAGGGGAAGCAACACCATTTTTAGACATGGAATTTCATCCCGAAACTCATCCTGGTGTCTGTTTTTGCATTTGGTTTCAAACAAAAAATTTGGCTTCAAAAAACATTTTGGTTCCTGAGCATCGTTTTTCCTGACCGCAGAGTCAAGCGATTTCTTCCCCAGGCACCAAAAAGGCTCGATTTTAAAAAGGGGAAGCAACACCATTTTTAGACATGGAATTTCATCCCGAAACTCATCCTGGTGTCTGTTTTTGCATTTGGTTTCAAACAAAAAATTTGGCTTCAAAAAACATTTTGGTTTCTGAGCATCATTTTTCCTGACCGCGGTGTCACGCGTTTTCTTCTCCAGGCACCAAAAAGGCTCGATTTTTAAAAAGGGGAAGCAACACCATTTTTAGACATGGAATTTCATCCCGAAACTCATCCTGGTGTCTGTTTTTGCATTTGGTTTCAAACAAAAAATTTGGCTCCAAAAACATTTTGGTTCCTGAGCATCGTTTTTCCTGACCGCAGAGTCAAGCGATTTCTTCCCCAGGCACCAAAAAGGCTCGATTTTTAAAAAGGGGAAGCAACACCATTTTTAGACGTGGAATTTCATCCTGAAACTCATCCTGGTGTCTGTTTTTGCATTTGGTTTCAAACAAAAAATTTGGCTTCAAAAAACATTTTGGTTCCCGAGCATCGTTTTTCCTGACCGCAGAGTCAAGCGTTTTCTTCCCCAGGCACCAAAAAGGCTCGATTTTAAAAAGGGGAAGCAACACCATTTTTAGACATGGAATTTCATCCCGAAACTCATCCTGGTGTCTGTTTTTGCATTTGGTTTCAAACAAAAAATTTGGCTTCAAAAAACATTTTGGTTTCTGAGCATCATTTTTCCTGACCGCGGTGTCACGCGTTTTCTTCTCCAGGCACCAAAAAGGCTCGATTTTTAAAAAGGGGAAGCAACACCATTTTTAGACATGGAATTTCATCCCGAAACTCATCCTGGTGTCTGTTTTTGCATTTGGTTTCAAACAAAAAATTTGGCTTCAAAAAACATTTTGGTTCCTGAGCATCGTTTTTCCTGACCGCAGAGTCAAGCGATTTCTTCCCCAGGCACCAAAAAGGCTCGATTTTAAAAAGGGGAAGCAACACCATTTTTAGACATGGAATTTCATCCCGAAACTCATCCTGGTGTCTGTTTTTGCATTTGGTTTCAAACAAAAAATTTGGCTTCAAAAAACATTTTGGTTTCTGAGCATCGTTTTTCCTGACCGCAGAGTCAAGCGTTTTCTTCCCCAGGCACCAAAAAGGCTCGATTTTAAAAAGGGGAAGCAACACTATTTTTAGACGTGGAATGTCATCCTGAAACTCATCCTGGTGTCTGTTTTTGCATTTGGTTTCAAACAAAAAATTTGGCTTCAAAAAACATTTTGGTTCCTGGGCAACACTTTCCTGACCGCAGAGTCACGCTTTTTCTTCCCCAGGCAACAAAAAGGCTCGATTTTTAAAAAGGGGAAGCAACACCATTTTTAGAAATGGAATTTCATCCTGAAACTCATCCTGGTGTCTGTTTTTGCATTTGGTTTCAATCAAAAAATATGGCTTCAAAATACATTTTGGTTCCTGGGCAGCATTTTCCTGACCGTGGAGTCACGTGTTTTCTTCTCCAGGCACCAAAAAGGCTCGATTTTTAAAAAGGGGAAGCAACACCATTTTTAGACATGGAATTTCATCCCGAAACTCATCCTGGTGTCTGTTTTTGCATTTGGTTTCAAACAAAAAATTTGGCTTCAAAAAACATTTTGGTTCCTGAGCATCATTTTTCCTGACCGCGGTGTCACGCGTTTTCTTCTCCAGGCACCAAAAAGGCTCGATTTTTAAAAAGGGCAAGCAACACCATTTTTAGACGTGGAATTTCATCCTGAAACTCATCCTGTTGTCTGTTTTTGCATTTGGTTTCAAACAAAAAATTTGGCTTCAAAAAACATTTTGGTTCCCGAGCATCGTTTTTCCTGACTGCAGAGTCAAGCGTTTTCTTCCCCAGGCACCAAAAAGGCTCGATTTTAAAAAAGGGAAGGAACACCATTTTTAGACATGGAATTTCATCCCGAAACTCATCCTGGTGTCTGTTTTTGCATTTGGTTTCAAACAAAAAATTTGGCTTCAGAAAATATTTTGGCTCCTGAGCATAATTTTTCTGACCGGGTTTGACGCGTTTTCTTCTCCAGGCACCAAAAAGGCTCGATTTTTAAAAAGGGGAAGCAACACCATTTTTAGACATGGAATTTCATCCCGAAACTCATCCTGGTGTCTGTTTTTGCATTTGGTTTCAAACAAAAAATTGGGCTTCAAAAAACATTTTGGTTCCTGAGCATCGTTTTTCCTGACCGCAGAGTCAAGCGATTTCTTCCCCAGGCACCAAAAAGGCTCGATTTTAAAAAGGGGAAGCAACACCATTTTTAGACATGGAATTTCATCCCGAAACTCATCCTGGTGTCTGTTTTTGCATTTGGTTTCAAACAAAAAATTTGGCTTCAAAAAAAATTTTGGTTTCTGAGCATCATTTTTCCTGACCGCGGTGTCACGCGTTTTCTTCTCCAGGCACCAAAAAGGCTCGATTTTTAAAAAGGGGAAGCAACAACATTTTTAGACGTGGAATTTCATCCTGAAACTCATCCTGTTGTCTGTTTTTGCATTTGGTTTCAAACAAAAAATTTGGCTTCAAAAAACATTTTGGTTCCCGAGCATCGTTTTTCCTGACCGCAGAGTCAAGCGTTTTCTTCCCCAGGCACCAAAAAGGCTCGATTTTAAAAAGGGGAAGCAACACCATTTTTAGACATGGAATTTCATCCCGAGACTCATCCTGGTGTCTGTTTTTGCATTTGGTTTCAAACAAAAAATTTGGCTTCAAAAAACATTTTGGTTCCTGAGCATAATTTTTCTGACCGGGTTTGATGCGTTTTCTTCTCCAGGCACCAAAAAGGCTCGATTTTTAAAAAGAGGAAGCAACACCATTTTTAGACGTGGAATTTCATCCTGAAACTCATCCTGTTGTCTGTTTTTGCATTTGGTTTCAAACAAAAAATTTGGCTTCAAAAAACATTTTGGTTCCTGAGCATCGTTTTTCCTGACCGCAGAGTCAAGCGTTTTCTTCCCCAGGCACCAAAAAGGCTCGATTTTAAAAAGGGGAAGCAACACCATTTTTAGACATGGAATTTCATCCCGAAACTCATCCTGGTGTCTGTTTTTGCATTTGGTTTCAAACAAAAAATTTGGCTTCAAAAAACATTTTGGTTTCTGAGCATCATTTTTCCTGACCGCGGTGTCACGCGTTTTCTTCTCCAGGCACCAAAAAGGCTCGATTTTTAAAAAGGGGAAGCAACACCATTTTTAGACATGGAATTTCATCCCGAAACTCATCCTGGTGTCTGTTTTTGCATTTGGTTTCAAACAAAAAATTTGGCTTCAAAAAACATTTTGTTTCCTGAGCATCGTTTTTCCTGACCGCAGAGTCAAGCGATTTCTTCCCCAGGCACCAAAAAGGCTCGATTTTAAAAAGGGGAAGCAACACCATTTCTAGACATGGAATTTCATCCCGAAACTCATCCTGGTGTCTGTTTTTGCATTTGGTTTCAAACAAAAAATTTGGCTTCAAAAAACATTTTGGTTCCCGAGCATCGTTTTTCCTGACCGCGGTGTCACGCGTTTTCTTCTCCAGGCACCAAAAAGGCTCGATTTTTAAAAAGGGCAAGCAACACCATTTTTAGACGTGGAATTTCATCCTGAAACTCATCCTGTTGTCTGTTTTTGCATTTGGTTTCAAACAAAAAATTTGGCTTCAAAAAACATTTTGGTTCCCGAGCATCGTTTTTGCTGACCGCAGAGTCAAGCGTTTTCTTCCCCAGGCACCAAAAAGGCTCGCTTTTAAAAAGGGGAAGGAACACCATTTTTAGACATGGAATTTCATCCCGAAACTCATCCTGGTGTCTGTTTTTGCATTTGGTTTCAAACAAAAAATTTGGCTTCAAAAAATATTTTGGTTCCTGAGCATAATTTTTCTGACCGGGTTTGACGCGTTTTCTTCTCCAGGCACCAAAAAGGCTCGATTTTTAAAAAGTGGAAGCAACACCATTTTTAGACATGGAATTTCATCCCGAAACTCATCCTGGTGTCTGTTTTTGCATTTGGTTTCAAACAAAAAATTGGGCTTCAAAAAACATTTTGGTTCCTGAGCATCGTTTTTCCTGACCGCAGAGTCAAGCTATTTCTTCCCCAGGCACCAAAAAGGCTCGATTTTAAAAAGGGGAAGCAACACCATTTTTAGACATGGAATTTCATCCCGAAACTCATCCTGGTGTCTGTTTTTGCATTTGGTTTCAAACAAAAAATTTGGCTTCAAAAAACATTTTGGTTTCTGAGCATCATTTTTCCTGACCGCGGTGTCACGCGTTTTCTTCTCGAGGCACCAAAAAGGCTCGATTTTTAAAAAGGGGAAGCAACACCATTTTTAGACGTGGAATTTCATCCTGAAACTCATCCTGTTGTCTGTTTTTGCATTTGGTTTCAAACAAAAAATTTGGCTTCAAAAAACATTTTGGTTCCCGAGCATCGTTTTTCCTGCCCGCAGAGTCAAGCGTTTTCTTCCCCAGGCACCAAAAAGGCTCGATTTTAAAAAGGGGAAGCAACACCATTTTTAGACATGGAATTTCATCCCGAAACTCATCCTGGTGTCTGTTTTTGCATTTGGTTTCAAACAAAAAATTTGGCTTCAAAAAACATTTTGGTTCCTGAGCATCGTTTTTTCTGACCGCAGAGTCAAGCGATTTCTTCCCCAGGCACCAAAAAGGCTCGATTTTAAAAAGGGGAAGCAACACCATTTTTAGACATGGAATTTCATCCCGAAACTCATCCTGGTGTCTGTTTTTGCATTTGGTTTCAAACAAAAAATTTGGCTTCAAAAAACATTTTGGTTTCTGAGCATCATTTTTCCTGACCGCGGTGTCACGCGTTTTCTTCTCCAGGCACCAAAAAGGCTCGATTTTTAAAAAGGGGAAGCAACACCATTTTTAGACATGGAATTTCATCCCGAAACTCATCCTGGTGTCTGTTTTTGCATTTGGTTTCAAACAAAAAATTTGGCTCCAAAAACATTTTGGTTCCTGAGCATCGTTTTTCCTGACCGCAGAGTCAAGCGATTTCTTCCCCAGGCACCAAAAAGGCTCGATTTTTAAAAAGGGGAAGCAACACCATTTTTAGACGTGGAATTTCATCCTGAAACTCATCCTGTTGTCTGTTTTTGCATTTGGTTTCAAACAAAAAATTTGGCTTCAAAAAACATTTTGGTTCCCGAGCATCGTTTTTCCTGACCGCAGAGTCAAGCGTTTTCTTCCCCAGGCACCAAAAAGGCTCGATTTTAAAAAGGGGAAGCAACACCATTTTTAGACATGGAATTTCATCCCGAAACTCATCCTGGTGTCTGTTTTTGCATTTGGTTTCAAACAAAAAATTTGGCTTCAAAAAACATTTTGGTTCCTGAGCATCGTTTTTCCTGACCGCAGAGTCAAGCGATTTCTTCCCCAGGCACCAAAAAGGCTCGATTTTAAAAAGGGGAAGCAACACCATTTTTAGACATGGAATTTCATCCCGAAACTCATCCTGGTGTCTGTTTTTGCATTTGGTTTCAAACAAAAAATTTGGCTCCAAAAACATTTTGGTTCCTGAGCATCGTTTTTCCTGACCGCAGAGTCAAGCGATTTCTTCCCCAGGCACCAAAAAGGCTCGATTTTAAAAAGGGGAAGCAACACCATTTTTAGACATGGAATTTCATCCCGAAACTCATCCTGGTGTCTGTTTTTGCATTTGGTTACAAACAAAAAATTTGGCTTCAAAAAACATTTTGGTTTCTGAGCATCGTTTTTCCTGACCGCAGAGTCAAGCGTTTTCTTCCCCAGGCACCAAAAAGGCTCGATTTTAAAAAGGGGAAGCAACACTATTTTTAGACGTGGAATGTCATCCTGAAACTCATCCTGGTGTCTGTTTTTGCATTTGGTTTCAAACAAAAAATTTGGCTTCAAAAAACATTTTGGTTCCTGGGCAACACTTTCCTGACCGCAGAGTCACGCTTTTTCTTCCCCAGGCAACAAAAAGGCTCGATTTTTAAAAAGGGGAAGCAACACCATTTTTAGAAATGGAATTTCATCCTGAAACTCATCCTGGTGTCTGTTTTTGCATTTGGTTTCAATCAAAAAATTTGGCTTCAAAATACATTTTGGTTCCTGGGCAGCATTTTCCTGACCGTGGAGTCACGTGTTTTCTTCTCCAGGCACCAAAAAGGCTCGATTTTTAAAAAGGGGAAGCAACACCATTTTTAGACATGGAATTTCATCCCGAAACTCATCCTGTTGTCTGTTTTTGCATTTGGTTTCAAACAAAAAATTTGGCTTCAAAAAACATTTTGGTTCCTGAGCATCGTTTTTCCTGACCGCAGAGTCAAGCGTTTTCTTCCCCAGGCACCAAAAAGGCTCGATTTTTAAAAAGGGGAAGCAACACCATTTTTAGAAATGGAATTTCATCCTGAAACTCATCCTGGTGTCTGTTTTTGCATTTGGTTTCAATCAAAAAATTTGGCTTCAAAATACATTTTGGTTCCTGGGCAACACTTTCCTGACCGCAGAGTCACGCTTTTTCTTCCCCAGGCAACAAAAAGGCTCGATTTTTAAAAAGGGGAAGCAACACCATTTTTAGAAATGGAATTTCATCCTGAAACTCATCCTGGTGTCTGTTTTTGCATTTGGTTTCAATCAAAAAATTTGGCTTCAAAATACATTTTGGTTCCTGGGCAGCATTTTCCTGACCGTGGAGTCACGTGTTTTCTTCTCCAGGCACCAAAAAGGCTCGATTTTTAAAAAGGGGAAGCAACACCATTTTTAGACATGGAATTTCATCCCGAAACTCATCCTGGTGTCTGTTTTTGCATTTGGTTTCAAACAAAAAATTTGGCTTCAAAAAACATTTTGGTTCCTGAGCATCGTTTTTCCTGACCGCAGAGTCAAGCGATTTCTTCCCCAGGCACCAAAAAGGCTCGATTTTAAAAAGGGGAAGCAACACCATTTTTAGACATGGAATTTCATCCCGAAACTCATCCTGGTGTCTGTTTTTGCATTTGGTTTCAAACAAAAAATTTGGCTTCAAAAAACATTTTGGTTTCTGAGCATCATTTTTCCTGACCGCGGTGTCACGCTTTTTCTTCTCCAGGCACCAAAAAGGCTCGATTTTTAAAAAGGGGAAGCAACACCATTTTTAGACGTGGAATTTCATCCTGAAACTCATCCTGGTGTCTGTTTTTGCATTTGGTTTCAAACAAAAAATTTGGCTTCAAAAAACATTTTGGTTCCCGAGCATCGTTTTTCCTGACCGCAGAGTCAAGCGTTTTCTTCCCCAGGCACCAAAAAGGCTCGATTTTAAAAAGGGGAAGGAACACCATTTTTAGACATGGAATTTCATCCCGAAACTCATCCTGGTGTCTGTTTTTGCATTTGGTTTCAAACAAAAAATTTGGCTTCAGAAAATATTTTGGTTCCTGAGCATAATTTTTCTGACCGGGTTTGACGCGTTTTCTTCTCCAGGCACCAAAAAGGCTCGATTTTTAAAAAAGGGGAAGCAACACCATTTTTAGACATGGAATTTCATCCCGAAACTCATCCTGGTGTCTGTTTTTGCATTTGGTTTCAAACAAAAAATTTGGCTTCAAAAAACTTTTTTGTTTCTGAGCATCATTTTTCCTGACCGCGGTGTCACGCGTTTTCTTCTCCAGTCACCAAAAAGGCTCAATATTTAAAAAGGGGAAGCAACACCATTTTTAGACGTGGAATTTCATCCTGAAACTCATCCTGGTGTCTGTTTTTGCATTTGGTTTCAAACAAAAAATTAGGCTTCCAAAAAGGTTTTGGTTCCTGGGCATCATTTTTCCTGACCGCGGAGTCACACGTTTTCTTCTCCAGGCACCAAAAAGGCTCGATTTATAAAAAGGGGAAGCAACACTATTTTTAGACGTGGAATGTCATCCTGAAACTCATCCTGGTGTCTGTTTTTGCATTTGGTTTCAAACAAAAAATTTGGCTTCAAAAAACATTTTGGTTCCTGGGCAACACTTTCCTGACCGCAGAGTCACGCTTTTTCTTCCCCAGGCAACAAAAAGGCTCGATTTTTAAAAAGGGGAAGCAACACCATTTTTAGAAATGGAATTCCATCCTGAAACATATCCTGGTGTCTGTTTTTGCATTTGGTTTCAATCAAAAAATTTGGCTTCAAAATACATTTTGGTTCCTGGGCAGCATTTTCCTGACCGTGGAGTCACGTGTTTTCTTCTCCAGGCACCAAAAAGGCTCGATTTTAAAAAGGGGAAGCAACACTATTTTTAGACGTGGAATGTCATCCTGAAACTCATCCTGGTGTCTGTTTTTGCATTTGGTTTCAAACAAAAAATTTGGCTTCAAAAAACATTTTGGTTCCTGGGCAACACTTTCCTGACCGCAGAGTCACGCTTTTTCTTCCCCAGGCAACAAAAAGGCTCGATTTTTAAAAAGGGGAAGCAACACCATTTTTAGAAATGGAATTTCATCCTGAAACTCATCCTGGTGTCTGTTTTTGCATTTGGTTTCAATCAAAAAATTTGGCTTCAAAATACATTTTGGTTCCTGGGCAGCATTTTCCTGACCGTGGAGTCACGTGTTTTCTTCTCCAGGCACCAAAAAGGCTCGATTTTTAAAAAGGGGAAGCAACACCATTTTTAGACATGGAATTTCATCCTGAAACTCATCCTGTTGTCTGTTTTTGCATTTGGTTTCAAACAAAAAATTTGGCTTCAAAAAACATTTTGGTTCCCGAGCATCGTTTTTCCTGACCGCAGAGTCAAGCGTTTTCTTCCCCAGGCACCAAAAAGGCTCGATTTTAAAAAGGGGAAGGAACACCATTTTTAGACATGGAATTTCATCCCGAAACTCATCCTGGTGTCTGTTTTTGCATTTGGTTTCAAACAAAAAATTTGGCTTCAGAAAATATTTTGGTTCCTGAGCATAATTTTTCTGACCGGGTTTGACGCGTTTTCTTCTCCAGGCACCAAAAAGGCTCGATTTTTAAAAAAGGGGAAGCAACACCATTTTTAGACATAGAATTTCATCCCGAAACTCATCCTGTTGTCTGTTTTTGCATTTGGTTTCAAACAAAAAATTTGGCTTCAAAAAACATTTTGGTTCCCGAGCATCGTTTTTCCTGACCGCAGAGTCAAGCGTTTTCTTCCCCAGGCACCAAAAAGGCTCGATTTTGAAAAGGGGAAGCAACACCATTTTTAGACATGGAATTTCATCCCGAAACTCATCCTGGTGTCTGTTTTTGCATTTGGTTTCAAACAAAAAATTTGGCTTCAAAAAACTTTTTTGTTTCTGAGCATCATTTTTCCTGACCGCGGTGTCACGCGTTTTCTTCTCCAGTCACCAAAAAGGCTCAATATTTAAAAAGGGGAAGCAACACCATTTTTAGACGTGGAATTTCATCCTGAAACTCATCCTGGTGTCTGTTTTTGCATTTGGTTTCAAACAAAAAATTAGGCTTCCAAAAAGATTTTGGTTCCTGGGCATCATTTTTCCTGACCGCGGAGTCACACGTTTTCTTCTCCAGGCACCAAAAGGGCTCGATTTATAAAAAGGGGAAGCAACACTATTTTTAGACGTGGAATGTCATCCTGAAACTCATCCTGGTGTCTGTTTTTGCATTTGGTTTCAAACAAAAAATTTGGCTTCAAAAAACATTTTGGTTCCTGGGCAACACTTTCCTGACCGCAGAGTCACGCTTTTTCTTCCCCAGGCAACAAAAAGGCTCGATTTTTAAAAAGGGGAAGCAACACCATTTTTAGAAATGGAATTCCATCCTGAAATACATCCTGGTGTCTGTTTTTGCATTTGGTTTCAATCAAAAAATTTGGCTTCAAAATACATTTTGGTTCCTGGGCAGCATTTTCCTGACCGTGGAGTCACGTGTTTTCTTCTCCAGGCACCAAAAAGGCTCGATTTTTAAAAAGGGGATGCAACACCATTTTTAGACATGGAATTTCATCCCGAAACTCATCCTGGTGTCTGTTTTTGCATTTGGTTTCAAACAAAAAATTTGGCTGCAAAAAACATTTTGGTTTCTGAGCATCATTTTTCCTGACCGCGGTGTCACGCGTTTTCTTCTCCAGGCACCAAAAAGGCTCGATTTTTAAAAAGGGCAAGCAACACCATTTTTAGACGTGGAATTTCATCCTGAAACTCATCCTGTTGTCTGTTTTTGCATTTGGTTTCAAACAAAAAATTTGGCTTCAAAAAACATTTTGGTTTCTGAGCATCATTTTTCCTGACCGCGGTGTCACGCGTTTTCTTCTCCAGGCACCAAAAAGGCTCGATTTTTAAAAAGGGCAAGCAACACCATTTTTAGACGTGGAATTTCATCCTGAAACTCATCCTGTTGTCTGTTTTTGCATTTGGTTTCAAACAAAAAATTTGGCTTCAAAAAACATTTTGGTTCCCGAGCATCGTTTTTCCTGACCGCAGAGTCAAGCGTTTTCTTCCCCAGGCACCAAAAAGGCTCGATTTTAAAAAGGGGAAGGAACACCATTTTTAGACATGGAATTTCATCCCGAAACTCATCCTGGTGTCTGTTTTTGCATTTGGTTTCAAACAAAAAATTTGGCTTCAGAAAATATTTTGGTTCCTGAGCATAATTTTTCTGACCGGGTTTGACGCGTTTTCTTCTCCAGGCACCAAAAAGGCTCGATTTTTAAAAAAGGGGAAGCAACACCATTTTTAGACATAGAATTTCATCCTGAAACTCATCCTGTTGTCTGTTTTTGCATTTGGTTTCAAACAAAAAATTTGGCTTCAAAAAACATTTTGGTTCCCGAGCATCGTTTTTCCTGACTGCAGAGTCAAGCGATTTCTTCCCCAGGCACCAAAAAGGCTCGATTTTAAAAAGGGGAAGCAACACCATTTTTAGACATGGAATTTCATCCCGAAACTCATCCTGGTGTCTGTTTTGGCATTTGGTTTCAAACAAAAAATTTGGCTTCAAAATACATTTTGGTTCCTGGGCAGCATTTTCCTGACCGTGGAGTCACGTGTTTTCTTCTCCAGGCACCAAAAAGGCTCGATTTTTAAAAAGGGGAAGCAACACTATTTTTAGACGTGGAATGTCATCCTGAAACTCATCCTGGTGTCTGTTTTTGCATTTGGTTTCAAACAAAAAATTTGGCTTCAAAAAACATTTTGGTTCCTGGGCAACACTTTCCTGACCGCAGAGTCACGCTTTTTCTTCCCCAGGCAACAAAAAGGCTCGATTTTTAAAAAGGGGAAGCAACACCATTTTTAGAAATGGAATTCCATCCTGAAATACATCCTGGTGTCTGTTTTTGCATTTGGTTTCAATCAAAAAATTTGGCTTCAAAATACATTTTGGTTCCTGGGCAGCATTTTCCTGACCGTGGAGTCACGTGTTTTCTTCTCCAGGCACCAAAAAGGCTCGATTTTTAAAAAGGGGATGCAACACCATTTTTAGACATGGAATTTCATCCCGAAACTCATCCTGGTGTCTGTTTTTGCATTTGGTTTCAAACAAAAAATTTGGCTGCAAAAAACATTTTGGTTTCTGAGCATCATTTTTCCTGACCGCGGTGTCACGCGTTTTCTTCTCCAGGCACCAAAAAGGCTCGATTTTTAAAAAGGGCAAGCAACACCATTTTTAGACGTGGAATTTCATCCTGAAACTCATCCTGGTGTCTGTTTTTGCATTTGGTTTCAAACAAAAAATTTGGCTTCAAAAAACATTTTGGTTTCTGAGCATCATTTTTCCTGACCGCGGTGTCACGCGTTTTCTTCTCCAGGCACCAAAAAGGCTCGATTTTTAAAAAGGGCAAGCAACACCATTTTTAGACGTGGAATTTCATCCTGAAACTCATCCTGTTGTCTGTTTTTGCATTTGGTTTCAAACAAAAAATTTGGCTTCAAAAAACATTTTGGTTCCCGAGCATCGTTTTTCCTGACCGCAGAGTCAAGCGTTTTCTTCCCCAGGCACCAAAAAGGCTCGATTTTAAAAAGGGGAAGGAACACCATTTTTAGACATGGAATTTCATCCCGAAACTCATCCTGGTGTCTGTTTTTGCATTTGGTTTCAAACAAAAAATTTGGCTTCAGAGAATATTTTGGTTCCTGAGCATAATTTTTCTGACCGGGTTTGACGCGTTTTCTTCTCCAGGCACCAAAAAGGCTCGATTTTTAAAAAAGGGGAAGCAACACCATTTTTAGACATAGAATTTCATCCTGAAACTCATCCTGGTGTCTGTTTTTGCATTTGGTTTCAAACAAAAAATTGGGCTTCAAAAAACATTTTGGTTCCTGAGCATCGTTTTTCCTGACTGCAGAGTCAAGCGATTTCTTCCCCAGGCACCAAAAAGGCTCGATTTTAAAAAGGGGAAGCAACACCATTTTTAGACATGGAATTTCATCCCGAAACTCATCCTGGTGTCTGTTTTGGCATTTGGTTTCAAACAAAAAATTTGGCTTCAAAATACATTTTGGTTCCTGGGCAGCATTTTCCTGACCGTGGAGTCACGTGTTTTCTTCTCCAGGCACCAAAAAGGCTCGATTTTTAAAAAGGGGAAGCAACACCATTTTTAGACGTGGAATTTCATCCCGAAACTCATCCTGGTGTCTGTTTTTGCATTTGGTTTCAAACAAAAAATTTGGCTTCAAAAAACTTTTTTGTTTCTGAGCATCATTTTTCCTGACCGCGGTGTCACGCGTTTTCTTCTCCAGTCACCAAAAAGGCTCAATATTTAAAAAGGGGAAGCAACACCATTTTTAGACGTGGAATTTCATCCTGAAACTCATCCTGGTGTCTGTTTTTGCATTTGGTTTCAAACAAAAAATTAGGCTTCCAAAAAGGTTTTGGTTCCTGGGCATCATTTTTCCTGACCGCGGAGTCACACGTTTTCTTCTCCAGGCACCAAAAAGGCTCGATTTATAAAAAGGGGAAGCAACACTATTTTTAGACGTGGAATGTCATCCTGAAACTCATCCTGGTGTCTGTTTTTGCATTTGGTTTCAAACAAAAAATTTGGCTTCAAAAAACATTTTGGTTCCTGGGCAACACTTTCCTGACCGCAGAGTCACGCTTTTTCTTCCCCAGGCAACAAAAAGGCTCGATTTTTAAAAAGGGGAAGCAACACCATTTTTAGAAATGGAATTCCATCCTGAAACACATCCTGGTGTCTGTTTTTGCATTTGGTTTCAATCAAAAAATTTGGCTTCAAAATACATTTTGGTTCCTGGGCAGCATTTTCCTGACCGTGGAGTCACGTGTTTTCTTCTCCAGGCACCAAAAAGGCTCGATTTTAAAAAGGGGAAGCAACACTATTTTTAGACGTGGAATGTCATCCTGAAACTCATCCTGGTGTCTGTTTTTGCATTTGGTTTCAAACAAAAAATTTGGCTTCAAAAAACATTTTGGTTCCTGGGCAACACTTTCCTGACCGCAGAGTCACGCTTTTTCTTCCCCAGGCAACAAAAAGGCTCGATTTTTAAAAAGGGGAAGCAACACCATTTTTAGAAATGGAATTCCATCCTGAAATACATCCTGGTGTCTGTTTTTGCATTTGGTTTCAATCAAAAAATTTGGCTTCAAAATACATTTTGGTTCCTGGGCAGCATTTTCCTGACCGTGGAGTCACGTGTTTTCTTCTCCAGGCACCAAAAAGGCTCGATTTTTAAAAAGGGGATGCAACACCATTTTTAGACATGGAATTTCATCCCGAAACTCATCCTGGTGTCTGTTTTTGCATTTGGTTTCAAACAAAAAATTTGGCTGCAAAAAACATTTTGGTTTCTGAGCATCATTTTTCCTGACCGCGGTGTCACGCGTTTTCTTCTCCAGGCACCAAAAAGGCTCGATTTTTAAAAAGGGCAAGCAACACCATTTTTAGACGTGGAATTTCATCCTGAAACTCATCCTGGTGTCTGTTTTTGCATTTGGTTTCAAACAAAAAATTTGGCTTCAAAAAACATTTTGGTTTCTGAGCATCATTTTTCCTGACCGCGGTGTCACGCGTTTTCTTCTCCAGGCACCAAAAAGGCTCGATTTTTAAAAAGGGCAAGCAACACCATTTTTAGACGTGGAATTTCATCCTGAAACTCATCCTGTTGTCTGTTTTTGCATTTGGTTTCAAACAAAAAATTTGGCTTCAAAAAACATTTTGGTTCCCGAGCATCGTTTTTCCTGACCGCAGAGTCAAGCGTTTTCTTCCCCAGGCACCAAAAAGGCTCGATTTTAAAAAGGGGAAGGAACACCATTTTTAGACATGGAATTTCATCCCGAAACTCATCCTGGTGTCTGTTTTTGCATTTGGTTTCAAACAAAAAATTTGGCTTCAGAAAACATTTTGGTTTCTGAGCATAATTTTTCTGACCGGGTTTGACGCGTTTTCTTCTCCAGGCACCAAAAAGGCTCGATTTTTAAAAAAGGGGAAGCAACACCATTTTTAGACATAGAATTTCATCCTGAAACTCATCCTGGTGTCTGTTTTTGCATTTGGTTTCAAACAAAAAATTGGGCTTCAAAAAACATTTTGGTTCCTGAGCATCGTTTTTCCTGACTGCAGAGTCACGTGTTTTCTTCTCCAGGCACCAAAAAGGCTCGATTTTAAAAAGGGGAAGCAACACTATTTTTAGACGTGGAATGTCATCCTGAAACTCATCCTGGTGTCTGTTTTTGCATTTGGTTTCAAACAAAAAATTTGGCTTCAAAAAACATTTTGGTTCCTGGGCAACACTTTGCTGACCGCAGAGTCACGCTTTTTCTTCCCCAGGCAACAAAAAGGCTCGATTTTTAAAAAGGGGAAGCAACACCATTTTTAGAAATGGAATTTCATCCTGAAACTCATCCTGGTGTCTGTTTTTGCATTTGGTTTCAATCAAAAAATTTGGCTTCAAAATACATTTTGGTTCCTGGGCAGCATTTTCCTGACCGTGGAGTCACGTGTTTTCTTCTCCAGGCACCAAAAAGGCTCGATTTTTAAAAAGGGGAAGCAACACCATTTTTAGACATGGAATTTCATCCCGAAACTCATCCTGGTGTCTGTTTTTGCATTTGGTTTCAAACAAAAAATTTGGCTTCAAAAAACATTTTGGTTCCTGAGCATCGTTTTTCCTGACCGCAGAGTCAAGCGATTTGTTCCCCAGGCACCAAAAAGGCTCGATTTTAAAAAGGGGAAGCAACACCATTTTTAGACATGGAATTTCATCCCGAAACTCATCCTGGTGTCTGTTTTTGCATTTGGTTTCAAACAAAAAATTTGGCTTCAAAAAACATTTTGGTTTCTGAGCATCATTTTTCCTGACCGCGGTGTCACGCGTTTTCTTCTCCAGGCACCAAAAAGGCTCGATTTTTAAAAAGGGCAAGCAACACCATTTTTAGACGTGGAATTTCATCCTGAAACTCATCCTGTTGTCTGTTTTTGCATTTGGTTTCAAACAAAAAATTTGGCTTCAAAAAACATTTTGGTTCCCGAGCATCGTTTTTCCTGACCGCAGAGTCAAGCGTTTTCTTCCCCAGGCACCAAAAAGGCTCGATTTTAAAAAGGGGAAGGAACACCATTTTTAGACATGGAATTTCATCCCGAAACTCATCCTGGTGTCTGTTTTTGCATTTGGTTTCAAACAAAAAATTTGGCTTCAGAAAATATTTTGGTTCCTGAGCATAATTTTTCTGACCGGGTTTGACGCGTTTTCTTCTCAAGGCACCAAAAAGGCTCGATTTTTAAAAAAGGGGAAGCAACACCATTTTTAGACATAGAATTTCATCCCGAAACTCATCCTGTTGTCTGTTTTTGCATTTGGTTTCAAACAAAAAATTTGGCTTCAAAAAACATTTTGGTTCCCGAGCATCGTTTTTCCTGACCGCAGAGTCAAGCGTTTTCTTCCCCAGGCACCAAAAAGGCTCGATTTTGAAAAGGGGAAGCAACACCATTTTTAGACATGGAATTTCATCCCGAAACTCATCCTGGTGTCTGTTTTTGCATTTGGTTTCAAACAAAAAATTTGGCTTCAAAAAACTTTTTTGTTTCTGAGCATCATTTTTCCTGACCGCGGTGTCACGCGTTTTCTTCTCCAGTCACCAAAAAGGCTCAATATTTAAAAAGGGGAAGCAACACCATTTTTAGACGTGGAATTTCATCCTGAAACTCATCCTGGTGTCTGTTTTTGCATTTGGTTTCAAACAAAAAATTAGGCTTCCAAAAAGGTTTTGGTTCCTGGGCATCATTTTTCCTGACCGCGGAGTCACACGTTTTCTTCTCCAGGCACCAAAAAGGCTCGATTTATAAAAAGGGGAAGCAACACTATTTTTAGACGTGGAATGTCATCCTGAAACTCATCCTGGTGTCTGTTTTTGCATTTGGTTTCAAACAAAAAATTTGGCTTCAAAAAACATTTTGGTTCCTGGGCAACACTTTCCTGACCGCAGAGTCACGCTTTTTCTTCCCCAGGCAACAAAAAGGCTCGATTTTTAAAAAGGGGAAGCAACACCATTTTTAGAAATGGAATTCCATCCTGAAACACATCCTGGTGTCTGTTTTTGCATTTGGTTTCAATCAAAAAATTTGGCTTCAAAATACATTTTGGTTCCTGGGCAGCATTTTCCTGACCGTGGAGTCACGTGTTTTCTTCTCCAGGCACCAAAAAGGCTCGATTTTTAAAAAGGGGAAGCAACACCATTTTTAGACATGGAATTTCATCCCGAAACTCATCCTGGTGTCTGTTTTTGCATTTGGTTTCAAACAAAAAATTTGGCTGCAAAAAACATTTTGGTTTCTGAGCATCATTTTTCCTGACCGCGGTGTCACGCATTTTCTTCTCCAGGCACCAAAAAGGCTCGATTTTTAAAAAGGGTAAGCAACACCATTTTTAGACGTGGAATTTCATCCTGAAACTCATCCTGTTGTCTGTTTTTGCATTTGGTTTCAAACAAAAAATTTGGCTTCAAAAAACATTTTGGTTCCCGAGCATCGTTTTTGCTGACCGCAGAGTCAAGCGTTTTCTTCCCCAGGCACCAAAAAGGCTCGATTTTAAAAAGGGGAAGGAACACCATTTTTAGACATGGAATTTCATCCCGAAACTCATCCTGGTGTCTGTTTTTGCATTTGGTTTGAAACAAAAAATTTGGCTTCAAAAAACATTTTTGTTCCTGAGCATAATTTTTCTGACCGGGTTTGACGCGTTTTCTTCTCCAGGCACCAAAAAGGCTCGATTTTTCAAAAGGGGAAGCAACACCATTTTTAGACATGGAATTTCATCCCGAAACTCATCCTGGTGTCTGTTTTTGCATTTGGTTTCAAACAAAAAATTGGGCTTCAAAAAACATTTTGGTTCCTGAGCATCGTTTTTCCTGACCGCAGAGTCAAGCGATTTCTTTCCCAGGCACCAAAAAGGCTCGATTTTAAAAACGGGAAGCAACACCATTTTTAGACATGGAATTTCATCCCGAAACTCATCCTGGTGTCTGTTTTTGCATTTGGTTTCAAACAAAAAATTTGGCTTCAAAAAACTTTTTGGTTTCTGAGCATCATTTTTCCTGACCGCGGTGTCACGCGTTTTCTTCTCCAGGCACCAAAAAGGCTCGATTTTTAAAAAGGGGAAGCAACACCATTTTTAGACGTGGAATTTCATCCTGAAACTCATCCTGTTGTCTGTTTTTGCATTTGGTTTCAAACAAAAAATTTGGCTTCAAAAAATATTTTGGTTCCCGAGCATCGTTTTTCCTGACCGCAGAGTCAAGCGTTTTCTTCCCCAGGCACCAAAAAGGCTCGATTTTAAAAAGGGGAAGCAACACCATTTTTAGACATGGAATTTCATCCCGAAACTCATCCTGGTGTCTGTTTTTGCATTTGGTTTCAAACAAAAAATTTGGCTTCAAAAAACATTTTGGTTCCTGAGTATAATTTTTCTGACCGGGTTTGACGCGTTTTCTTCTCCAGGCACCAAAAAGGCTCGATTTTTAAAAAGAGGAAGCAACACCATTTTTAGACGTGGAATTTCATCCTGAAACTCATCCTGTTGTCTGTTTTTGCATTTGGTTTCAAACAAAAAATTTGGCTTCAAAAAACATTTTGGTTCCCGAGCATCATTTTTCCTGACCGCAGAGTCAAGCGTTTTCTTCCCCAGGCACCAAAAAGGCTCGATTTTAAAAAGGGGAAGCAACACCATTTTTAGACATGGAATTTCATCCCGAAACTCATCCTGGTGTCTGTTTTTGCATTTGGTTTCAAACAAAAAATTTGACTTCAAAAAACATTTTGGTTCCTGAGCATAATTTTTCTGACCGGGTTTGACACGTTTTCTTCTCCAGGCACCAAAAAGGCTCGATTTTTAAAAAGGGGAAGCAACACCATTTTTAGACATGGAATTTCATCCCGAAACTCATCCTGGTGTCTGTTTTTGCATTTGGTTTCAAACAAAAAATTTGGCTTCAAAAAACATTTTGGTTCCTGAGCATCGTTTTTCCTGACCGCAGAGTCAAGCGATTTCTTCCCCAGGCACCAAAAAGGCTCGATTTTAAAAAGGGGAAGCAACACCATTTTTAGACATGGAATTTCATCCCGAAACTCATCCTGGTGTCTGTTTTTGCATTTGGTTTCAAACAAAAAATTTGGCTTCAAAAAACATTTTGGTTCCTGAGCATAATTTTTCTGACCGGGTTTGACGCGTTTTCTTCTCCAGGCACCAAAAAGGCTCGATTTTTAAAAAGGGGAAGCAACACCATTTTTAGAAATGGAATTTCATCCCGAAACTCATCCTGGTGTCTGTTTTTGCATTTGGTTTCAAACAAAAAATTTGGCTTCAAAATACATTTTGGTTCCTGGGCAGCATTTTCCTGACCGTGGAGTCACGTGTTTTCTTCTCCAGGCACCAAAAAGGCTCGATTTTTAAAAAGGGGAAGCAACACCATTTTTAGACATGGAATTTCATCCTGAAACTCATCCTGGTGTCTGTTTTGGCATTTGGTTTCAAACAAAAAATTTGGCTTCAAAAAACATTTTGGTTCCCGAGCATCCTTTTTCCTGACCGCGGAGTAACGCGTTTTCTTCTCCAGGCACCAAAAAGTCTTGATTTTTAAAAAGTGGAAGCAACACCATTTTTAGACATGGAATTTCATCCCGAAACTCATCCTGGTGTCCGTTTTTGCATTTGGTTTCAAAAAAAAAATTGGCTTCAAAAAACATTTTGGTTCCTGGGCAACACTTTCCTGACCGCAGAGTCACGCGTTTTCTTCTCCAGTCACCAAAAAGGCTCAATATTTAAAAAGGGGAAGCAACACCATTTTTAGACATGGAATTTCATCCTGAAACTCATTCTGGTGTCTGTTTTTGCATTTGGTTTCAAACAAAAAATTTGGCTTCAAAAAACATTTTGGTTCCTGAGCATAATTTTTCTGACCGGGTTTGACGCGTTTTCTTCTCCAGGCACCAAAAAGTCTTGATTTTTAAAAAGTGGAAGCAACACCATTTTTAGACATGGAATTTCATCCCGAAACTCATCCTGGTGTCCGTTTTTGCATTTGGTTTCAAAAAAAAAATTGGCTTCAAAAAACATTTTGGTTCCTGGGCAACACTTTCCTGACCGCAGAGTCACGCGTTTTCTTCTCCAGTCACCAAAAAGGCTCGATTTTAAAAAGGGGAAGCAACACCATTTTTAGACATGGAATTTCATCCCGAAACTCATCCTGGTGTCTGTTTTTGCATTTGGTTTCAAACAAAAAATTTGGCTTCAAAAAACATTTTGGTTTCTGAGCATCATTTTTCCTGACCGCGGTGTCACGCGTTTTCTTCTCCAGGTACCAAAAAGGCTCGATTTTTAAAAAGGGGAAGCAACACCATTTTTAGACGTGGAATTTCATCCTGAAACTCATCCTGTTGTCTGTTTTTGCATTTGGTTTCAAACAAAAAATTTGGCTTCAAAAAACATTTTGGTTCCCGAGCATCGTTTTTCCTGACCGCAGAGTCAAGCGTTTTCTTCCCCAGGCACCAAAAAGGCTCGATTTTAAAAAGGGGAAGCAACACCATTTTTAGACATGGAATTTCATCCCGAAACTCATCCTGGTGTCTGTTTTTGCATTTGGTTTCAAACAAAAAATTTGGCTTCAAAAAACATTTTGGTTCCCGAGCATCGTTTTTCCTGACCGCAGAGTCAAGCGTTTTCTTCCCCAGGCACCAAAAAGGCTCGATTTTAAAAAGGGGAAGCAACACCATTTTTAGACATGGAATTTCACCCCGAAACTCATCCTGGTGTCTGTTTTTGCATTTGGTTTCAAACAAAAAATTTGGCTTCAAAAAACATTTTGGTTCCTGAGCATAATTTTTCTGACCGGGTTTGACGCGTTTTCTTCTCCAGGCACCAAAAAAGCTCGATTTTTAAAAAGGGGAAGCAACACCATTTTTAGACAATGGAATTTCATCCCGAAACTCATCCTGGTGTCTGTTTTTGCATTTGGTTTCAAACAAAAAATTTGGCTTCAAAAAACATTTTGGTTCCTGAGCATAATTTTTCTGACCGGGTTTGACGCGTTTTCTTCTCCAGGCACCAAAAAGGCTCGATTTTTAAAAAGGGGAAGCAACACCATTTTTAGACATGGAATTTCATCCCGAAACTCATCCTGGTGTCTATTTTTGCATTTGGTTTCAAACAAAAAATTTGGCTTCAAAAAACATTTTGGTTCCTGAGTATCGTTTTTCCTGACCGCAGAGTCAAGCGATTTCTTCCCCAGGCACCAAAAAGGCTCGATTTTAAAAAGGGGAAGCAACACCATTTTTAGACATGGAATTTCATCCCGAAACTCATCCTGGTGTCTGTTTTTGCATTTGGTTTCAAACAAAAAATTTGGCTTCCAAAAACATTTTGGTTTCTGAGCATCATTTTTCCTGACCGCGGTGTCACGCGTTTTCTTCTCCAGGCACCAAAAAGTCTCGATTTTTAAAAAGGGGAAGCAACACCATTTTTAGACGTGGAATTTCATCCTGAAACTCATCCTGTTGTCTGTTTTTGCATTTGGTTTCAAACAAAAAATTTGGCTTCAAAAAACATTTTGGTTCCCGAGCATCGTTTTTCCTGACCGCAGAGTCAAGCGTTTTCTTCCCCAGGCACCAAAAAGGCTCGATTTTAAAAAGGGGAAGCAACACCATTTTTAGACATGGAATTTCACCCCGAAACTCATCCTGGTGTCTGTTTTTGCATTTGGTTTCAAACAAAAAATTTGGCTTCAAAAAACATTTTGGTTCCTGAGCATAATTTTTCTGACCGGGTTTGACGCGTTTTCTTCTCCAGGCACCAAAAAAGCTCGATTTTTAAAAAGGGGAAGCAACACCATTTTTAGACAATGGAATTTCATCCCGAAACTCATCCTGGTGTCTGTTTTTGCATTTGGTTTCAAACAAAAAATTTGGCTTCAAAAAACATTTTGGTTCCTGAGCATAATTTTTCTGACCGGGTTTGACGCGTTTTCTTCTCCAGGCACCAAAAAGGCTCGATTTTTAAAAAGGGGAAGCAACACCATTTTTAGACATGGAATTTCATCCCGAAACTCATCCTGGTGTCTATTTTTGCATTTGGTTTCAAACAAAAAATTTGGCTTCAAAAAACATTTTGGTTCCTGAGTATCGTTTTTCCTGACCGCAGAGTCAAGCGATTTCTTCCCCAGGCACCAAAAAGGCTCGATTTTAAAAAGGGGAAGCAACACCATTTTTAGACATGGAATTTCATCCCGAAACTCATCCTGGTGTCTGTTTTTGCATTTGGTTTCAAACAAAAAATTTGGCTTCCAAAAACATTTTGGTTTCTGAGCATCATTTTTCCTGACCGCGGTGTCACGCGTTTTCTTCTCCAGGCACCAAAAAGTCTCGATTTTTAAAAAGGGGAAGCAACACCATTTTTAGACGTGGAATTTCATCCTGAAACTCATCCTGGTGTCTGTTTTGGCATTTGGTTTCAAACAAAAAATTTGGCTTCAAAAAACATTTTGGTTCCCGAGCATCATTTTTCCTGACCGCGGTGTCACGCGTTTTCTTCTCCAGGCACCAAAAAGTCTCGATTTTTAAAAAGGGGAAGCAACACCATTTTTAGACGTGGAATTTCATCCTGAAACTCATCCTGTTGTCTGTTTTTGCATTTGGTTTCAAACAAAAAATTTGGCTTCAAAAAACATTTTGGTTCCCGAGCATCGTTTTTCCTGACCGCAGAGTCAAGCGTTTTCTTCCCCAGGCACCAAAAAGGCTCGATTTTAAAAAGGGGAAGCAACACCATTTTTAGACATGGAATTTCACCCCGAAACTCATCCTGGTGTCTGTTTTTGCATTTGGTTTCAAACAAAAAATTTGGCTTCAAAAAACATTTTGGTTCCTGAGCATAATTTTTCTGACCGGGTTTGACGCGTTTTCTTCTCCAGGCACCAAAAAAGCTCGATTTTTAAAAAGGGGAAGCAACACCATTTTTAGACAATGGAATTTCATCCCGAAACTCATCCTGGTGTCTGTTTTTGCATTTGGTTTCAAACAAAAAATTTGGCTTCAAAAAACATTTTGGTTCCTGAGCATAATTTTTCTGACCGGGTTTGACGCGTTTTCTTCTCCAGGCACCAAAAAGGCTCGATTTTTAAAAAGGGGAAGCAACACCATTTTTAGACATGGAATTTCATCCCGAAACTCATCCTGGTGTCTATTTTTGCATTTGGTTTCAAACAAAAAATTTGGCTTCAAAAAACATTTTGGTTCCTGAGTATCGTTTTTCCTGACCGCAGAGTCAAGCGATTTCTTCCCCAGGCACCAAAAAGGCTCGATTTTAAAAAGGGGAAGCAACACCATTTTTAGACATGGAATTTCATCCCGAAACTCATCCTGGTGTCTGTTTTTGCATTTGGTTTCAAACAAAAAATTTGGCTTCCAAAAACATTTTGGTTTCTGAGCATCATTTTTCCTGACCGCGGTGTCACGCGTTTTCTTCTCCAGGCACCAAAAAGTCTCGATTTTTAAAAAGGGGAAGCAACACCATTTTTAGACGTGGAATTTCATCCTGAAACTCATCCTGTTGTCTGTTTTTGCATTTGGTTTCAAACAAAAAATTTGGCTTCAAAAAACATTTTGGTTCCCGAGAATCGTTTTTCCTGACCGCAGAGTCAAGCGTTTTCTTCCCCAGGCACCAAAAAGGCTCGATTTTAAAAAGGGAAGCAACACCATTTTTAGACATGGAATTTCATCCCGAAACTCATCCTGGTGTCTGTTTTTGCATTTGGTTTCAAACAAAAAATTTGGCTTCAAAAAACATTTTGGTTCCTGAGCATAATTTTTCTGACCGGGTTTGACGCGTTTTCTTCTCCAGGCACCAAAAAGACTCGATTTTTAAAAAGAGGAAGCAACACCATTTTTAGACGTGGAATTTCATCCTGAAACTCATCCTGTTGTCTGTTTTTGCATTTGGTTTCAAACAAAAAATTTGGCTTCAAAAAACATTTTGGTTCCTGAGCATCGTTTTTCCTGACCGCAGAGTCAAGCGTTTTCTTCCCCAGGCACCAAAAAGGCTCGATTTTAAAAAGGGGAAGCAACACCATTTTTAGACATGGAATTTCACCCCGAAACTCATCCTGGTGTCTGTTTTTGCATTTGGTTTCAAACAAAAAATTTGGCTTCAAAAAACATTTTGGTTCCTGAGCATAATTTTTCTGACCGGGTTTGACGCGTTTTCTTCTCCAGGCACCAAAAAAGCTCGATTTTTAAAAAGGGGAAGCAACACCATTTTTAGACAATGGAATTTCATCCCGAAACTCATCCTGGTGTCTGTTTTTGCATTTGGTTTCAAACAAAAAATTTGGCTTCAAAAAACATTTTGGTTCCTGAGCATAATTTTTCTGACCGGGTTTGACGCGTTTTCTTCTCCAGGCACCAAAAAGGCTCGATTTTTAAAAAGGGGAAGCAACACCATTTTTAGACATGGAATTTCATCCCGAAACTCATCCTGGTGTCTGTTTTTGCATTTGGTTTCAAACAAAAAATTTGGCTTCAAAAAACATTTTGGTTCCTGAGCATCGTTTTTCCTGACCGCAGAGTCAAGCGATTTCTTCCCCAGGCACCAAAAAGGCTTGATTTTAAAAAGGGGAAGCAACACCATTTTTAGACATGGAATTTCATCCCGAAACTCATCCTGGTGTCTGTTTTTGCATTTGGTTTCAAACAAAAAATTTGGCTTCAAAAAACATTTTGGTTTCTGAGCATCATTTTTCCTGACCGCGGTGTCACGCGTTTTCTTCTCCAGGCACCAAAAAGGCTCGATTTTTAAAAAGGGGAAGCAACACCATTTTTAGACATGGAATTTCATCCTGAAACTCATCCTGTTGTCTGTTTTTGCATTTGGTTTCAAACAAAAAATTTGGCTTCAAAAAACATTTTGGTTCCCGAGCATCGTTTTTCCTGACCGCAGAGTCAAGCGTTTTCTTCCCCAGGCACCAAAAAGGCTCGATTTTAAAAAGGGGAAGCAACACCATTTTTAGACATGGAATTTCATCCCGAAACTCATCCTGGTGTCTGTTTTTGCATTTGGTTTCAAACAAAAAATTTGGCTTCAAAAAACATTTTGGTTCCTGAGCATAATTTTTCTGACCGGGTTTGACGCGTTTTCTTCTCCAGGCACCAAAAAGGCTCAATTTTTAAAAAGGGGAAGCAACACCATTTTTAGACGTGGAATTTCATCCTGAAACTCATCCTGGTGTCCGTTTTTGCATTTGGTTTCAAACAAAAAATTAGGCTTCCAAAAAGGTTTTGGTTCCTGGGCATCATTTTTCCTGACCGCGGAGTCACATGTTTTCTTCTCCTGGCACCAAAAAGGCTCGATTTTTAAAAAGGGGAAGCAACACCATTTTTAGACATGGAATTTCATCCTGAAACTCATCCTGTTGTCTGTTTTTGCATTTGGTTTCAAACAAAAAATTTGGCTTCAAAAAACATTTTGGTTCCCGAGCATCGTTTTTCCTGACCGCAGAGTCAAGCGTTTTCTTCCCCAGGCACCAAAAAGGCTCGATTTTAAAAAGGGGAAGCAACACCATTTTTAGACATGGAATTTCATCCCGAAACTCATCCTGGTGTCTATTTTTGCATTTGGTTTCAAACAAAAAATTTGGCTTCAAAAAACTTTTTTGTTTCTGAGCATCATTTTTCCTGACCGCGGTGTCACGCGTTTTCTTCTCCAGGCACCAAAAAGGCTCGATTTTAAAAACTGGAAGCAACACCATTTTTAGACATGGAATTTCATCCTGAAACTCATCCTGGTGTCCGTTTTTGCATTTGGTTTCAAAAAAAAAAATTGGCTTCAAAAAACATTTTGGTTCCTGGGCAGCATTTTCCTGACCGTGGAGTCACGCGTTTTCTTCTCTAGGCACCAAAAAGGCTCGATTTTTAAAAGGGGGAAGCAACACCATTTTTAGACATGGAATTTCATCCCGAAACTCATTCTGGTGTCTGTTTTTGCATTTGGTTTCAAACAAAAAATTTGGCTTCAAAAAACATTTTTGTTCCTGAGTATAATTTTTCTGACCGGGTTTGACGCGTTTTCTTCTCCAGTCACCAAATGTCTTGATTTTTAAAAAGTGGAAGCAACACCATTTTTAGACATGGAATTTCATCCCGAAACTCATCCTGGTGTCTGTTTTTGCATTTGGTTTCAAACAAAAAATTTGGCTTCAAAAAACTTTTTGGTTTCTTAGCATCATTTTTCCTGACCGCGGTGTCACGCGTTTTCTTCTCCAGGCACCAAAAAGGCTCGATTTTTAAAAAGGGGAAGCAACAACATTTTTAGATGTGGAATTTCATCCTGAAACTCATCCTGTTGTCTGTTTTTGCATTTGGTTTCAAACAAAAAATTTGGCTTCAAAAAACATTTTGGTTCCCGAGCATCGTTTTTCCTGACCGCAGAGTCAAGCGTTTTCTTCCCCAGGCACCAAAAAGGCTCGATTTTAAAAAGGGGAAGCAACACCATTTTTAGACATGGAATTTCATCCCGAAACTCATCCTGGTGTCTGTTTTTGCATTTGGTTTCAAACAAAAAATTTGGCTTCAAAAAACATTTTGGTTCCTGAGCATAATTTTTCTGCCCGGGTTTGACGCGTTTTCTTCCCCAGGCACCAAAAAGGCTCGATTTTAAAAAGGGGAAGCAACACCATTTTTAGACATGGAATTTCATCCCGAAACTCATCCTGGTGTCTGTTTTTGCATTTGGTTTCAAACAAAAAATTTGGCTTCAAAAAACATTTTGGTTCCTGAGCATAATTTTTCTGACCGGGTTTGACGCGTTTTCTTCTCCAGGCACCAAAAAGGCTCAATTTTTAAAAAGGGGAAGCAACACCATTTTTAGACGTGGAATTTCATCCTGAAACTCATCCTGGTGTCTGTTTTTGCATTTGGTTTCAAACAAAAAATTTGGCTACAAAAAACATTTTGGTTCCTAAGCATAGTTTTTCTGACCGGGTTTGACGCGTTTTCTTCTCCAGGCACCAAAAAGGCTCGATTTTTAAAAAGGGGAAGCAACACCATTTTTAGAAATGGAATTTCATCCCGAAACTCATCCTGGTGTCTGTTTTTGCATTTGGTTTCAAACAAAAAATTTGGCTTCAAAATACATTTTGGTTCCTGGGCAGCATTTTCCTGACCGTGGAGTCACGTGTTTTCTTCTCCAGGCACCAAAAAGGCTCGATTTTTAAAAAGGGGAAGCAACACCATTTTTAGACATGGAATTTCATCCTGAAACTCATCCTGGTGTCTGTTTTTGCATTTGGTTTCAAACAAAAAATTTGGCTCCAAAAAACATTTTGGTTCCCGAGCATCCTTTTTCCTGACCGCGGAGTAACGCGTTTTCTTCTCCAGGCACCAAAAAGGCTCGATTTTTAAAAAGGAAAAGCAACACCATTTTTAGAAATGGAATTTCATCCTGAAACTCATCCTGGTGTCCGTTTTTGCATTTGGTTTCAAACAAGAAATTTGGCTTCAAAATACATTTTGGTTCCTGGGCAGCATTTTCCTGACCGTGGAGTCACGCGTTTTCTTCTCCAGGCACCAAAAAGGCTCGATTTTTAAAAGGGGGAAGCAACACCATTTTTAGACATGGAATTTCATCCCGAAACTCATCCTGGTGTCCGTTTTTGCATTTGGTTTCAAAAAAAAAATTGGCTTCAAAAAACATTTTGGTTCCTGGGCAACACTTTCCTGACCGCAGAGTCACGCGTTTTCTTCTCCAGTCACCAAAAAGGCTCAATATTTAAAAAGGGGATGCAACACCATTTTTAGACGTGGAATTTCATCCTGAAACTCATCCTGGTGTCTGTTTTTGCATTTGGTTTCAAAAAAAAAATTGGCTTCAAAAAACATTTTGGTTCCTGGGCAACACTTTCCTGACCGCAGAGTCACGCGTTTTCTTCTCCAGTCACCAAAAAGGCTCAATATTTAAAAAGGGGATGCAACACCATTTTTAGACGTGGAATTTCATCCTGAAACTCATCCTGGTGTCTGTTTTTGCATTTGGTTTCAAACAAAAAATTTGGCTTCAAAAAACATTTTGGTTCCCGAGCATCCTTTTTCCTGACCGCGGAGTAACGCGTTTTCTTCTCCAGGCACCAAAAAGGCTCGATTTTTAAAAAGGAAAAGCAACACCATTTTTAGAAATGGAATTTCATCCTGAAACTCATCCTGGTGTCCGTTTTTGCATTTGCTTTCAAACAAGAAATTTGGCTTCAAAATACATTTTGGTTCCTGGGCAGCATTTTCCTGACCGTGGAGTCACGCGTTTTCTTCTCCAGGCACCAAAAAGGCTCGATTTTTAAAAAGGGGAAGCAACACCATTTTTAGACGTGGAATTTCATCCTGAAACTCATCCTGTTGTCTGTTTTGGCATTTGGTTTCAAACAAAAAATTTGGCTTCAAAAAACATTTTGGTTCCTGAGCATAATTTTTCTGACCGGGTTTGACGCGTTTTCTTCTCCAGGCACCAAAAAGGCTTGATTTTTAAAAAGTGGAAGCAACACCATTTTTAGACATGGAATTTCATCCCGAAACTCATCCTGGTGTCCGTTTTTGCATTTGGTTTCAAAAAAAAAAATTGGCTTCAAAAAACATTTTGGTTCCTGGGCAACACTTTCCTGACCGCAGAGTCACGCGTTTTCTTCTCCAGTCACCAAAAAGGCTCAATATTTAAAAAGGGGAAGCAACACCATTTTTAGACGTGGAATTTCATCCTGAAACTCATCCTGGTGTCTGTTTTTGCATTTGGTTTCAAACAAAAAATTAGGCTTCCAAAAAGGTTTTGGTTCCTGGGCATCATTTTTCCTGACCGCGGAGTCACACGTTTTCTTCTCCAGGCACCAAAAAGGCTCGATTTTTAAAAAGGGGAAGCAACACCATTTTTAGACATGGAATTTCATCCCGAAACTCATCCTGGTGTCTGTTTTTGCATTTGGTTTCAAACAAAAAATTTGGCTTCAAAAAACATTTTGGTTCCTGAGCATAATTTTTCTGACCGGGTTTGACGCGTTTTCTTCTCCAGGCACCAAAAAGACTCGATTTTTAAAAAGAGGAAGCAACACCATTTTTAGACGTGGAATTTCATCCTGAAACTCATCCTGGTGTCTGTTTTTGCATTTGGTTTCAAACAAAAAATTTGGCTTCAAAAAACATTTTGGTTCCCGAGCATCGTTTTTCCTGACCGCAGAGTCAAGCGTTTTCTTCCCCAGGCACCAAAAAGGCTCGATTTTAAAAAGGGGAAGCAACACCATTTTTAGACATGGACTTTCACCCCGAAACTCTTCCTGGTGTCTGTTTTTGCATTTGGTTTCAAACAAAAAATTTGGCTTCAAAAAACATTTTGGTTCCTGAGCATAATTTTTCTGACCGGGTTTGACGCGTTTTCTTCTCCAGGCACCAAAAAGACTCGATTTTTAAAAAGAGGAAGCAACACCATTTTTAGACGTGGAATTTCATCCTGAAACTCATCCTGTTGTCTGTTTTTGCATTTGGTTTCAAACAAAAAATTTGGCTTCAAAAAACATTTTGGTTCCCGAGCATCGTTTTTCCTGACCGCAGAGTCAAGCGTTTTCTTCCCCAGGCACCAAAAAGGCTCGATTTTAAAAAGGGGAAGCAACACCATTTTTAGACATGGAATTTCATCCCGAAACTCATCCTGGTGTCTGTTTTTGCATTTGGTTTCAAACAAAAAATTTGGCTTCAAAAAACATTTTGGTTCCTGAGCATAATTTTTCTGACCGGGTTTGACGCGTTTTCTTCTCCAGGCACCAAAAAAGCTCGATTTTTAAAAAGGGGAAGCAACACCATTTTTAGACATGGAATTTCATCCCGAAACTCATCCTGGTGTCTGTTTTTGCATTTGGTTTCAAACAAAAAATTTGGCTTCAAAAAACATTTTGGTTCCTGAGCATCATTTTTCCTGACCGCGGTGTCACGCGTTTTCTTCTCCAGGCACCAAAAAGGCTCGATTTATAAAAAGGGCAAGCAACACCATTTTTAGACATGGAATTTCATCCCGAAACTCATCCTGGTGTCTGTTTTTGCATTTGGTTTCAAACAAAAAATTTGGCTTCAAAAAACTTTTTTGTTTCTGAGCATCATTTTTCCTGACCGTGGTGTCACGCGTTTTCTTCTCCAGGCACCAAAAAGGCTCGATTTATAAAAAGGGGAAGCAACACTATTTTTAGACGTGGAATGTCATCCTGAAACTCATCCTGGTGTCTGTTTTTGCATTTGGTTTCAAACAAAAAATTTGGCTTCAAAAAACATTTTGGTTCCTGGGCAACACTTTCCTGACCGCAGAGTCACGCTTTTTCTTCCCCAGGCAACAAAAAGGCTCGATTTTTAAAAAGGGGAAGCAACACTATTTTTAGACGTGGAATGTCATCCTGAAACTCATCCTGGTGTCTGTTTTTGCATTTGGTTTCAAACAAAAAATTTGGCTTCAAAAAACATTTTGGTTCCTGGGCAACACTTTCCTGACCGCAGAGTTACGCTTTTTCTTCCCCAGGCAACAAAAAGGCTCGATTTTTAAAAAGGGGAAGCAACACCATTTTTAGAAATGGAATTCCATCCTGAAACACATCCTGGTGTCTGTTTTTGCATTTGGTTTCAATCAAAAAATTTGGCTTCAAAATACATTTTGGTTCCTGGGCAGCATTTTCCTGACCGTGGAGTCACGTGTTTTCTTCTCCAGGCACCAAAAAGGCTCGATTTTTAAAAAGGGGAAGCAACACCATTTTTAGACATGGAATTTCATCCCGAAACTCATCCTGGTGTCTGTTTTTGCATTTGGTTTCAAACAAAAAATTTGGCTTCCAAAAACATTTTGGTTCCTGAGCATCGTTTTTCCTGACCGCAGAGTCAAGCGATTTCTTCCCCAGGCACCAAAAAGGCTCGATTTTAAAAAGGGGAAGCAACACCCTTTTTAGACATGGAATTTCATCCCGAAACTCATCCTGGTGTCTGTTTTTGCATTTGGTTTCAAACAAAAAATTTGGCTTCAAAAAACATTTTGGTTTCTGAGCATCATTTTTCCTGACCGCGGTGTCACGCGTTTTCTTCTCCAGTCACCAAAAAGGCTCAATATTTAAAAAGGGGAAGCAACACCATTTTTAGACGTGGAATTTCATCCTGAAACTCATCCTGGTGTCTGTTTTTGCATTTGGTTTCAAACAAAAAATTAGGCTTCCAAAAAGGTTTTGGTTCCTGGGCATCATTTTTCCTGACCGCAGAGTCAAGCGTTTTCTTCTCCAGGCACCAAAAAGGCTCGATTTTAAAAAGGGGAAGCAACACCATTTTTAGACATGGAATTTCATCCCGAAACTCATCCTGGTGTCTGTTTTTGCATTTGGTTTCAAACAAAAAATTTGGCTTCAAAAAACTTTTTTGTTTCTGAGCATCATTTTTCCTGACCGCGGTGTCACGCGTTTTCTTCTCCAGGCACCAAAAAGGCTCGATTTTAAAAACTGGAAGCAACACCATTTTTAGACATGGAATTTCATCCTGAAACTCATCCTGGTGTCCGTTTTTGCATTTGGTTTCAAAAAAAAAAATTGGCTTCAAAAAACATTTTGGTTCCTGGGCAACACTTTCCTGACCGCAGAGTCACGCGTTTTCTTCTCCAGGCACCAAAAAGGCTCGATTTTTAAAAAGGGGAAGCAACACCATTTTTAGACGTTGAATTTCATTCTGAAACTCATCCTGTTGTCTGTTTTTGCATTTGGTTTCAAACAAAAAATTTGGCTTCAAAAAACATTTTGTTTCCCGAGCATCGTTTTTCCTGACCGCAGAGTCAAGCGTTTTCTTCCCCAGGCACCAAAAAGGCTCGATTTTTAAAAAGGGGAAGCAACACCATTTTTAGACATGGAATTTCATACCGAAACTCATCCTGGTGTCTATTTTTGCATTTGGTTTCAAACAAAAAATTTGGCTCCAAAAAACATTTTGGTTCCTGAGTATCGTTTTTCCTGACCGCAGAGTCAAGCGATTTCTTCCCCAGGCACCAAAAAGGCTCGATTTTAAAAAGGGGAAGCAACACCATTTTTAGACATGGAATTTCATCCCGAAACTCATCCTGGTGTCTGTTTTTGCATTTGGTTTCAAACAAAAAATTTGGCTTCAAAAAACATTTTGGTTTCTGAGCATCATTTTTCCTGACCGCGGTGTCACGCGTTTTCTTCTCCAGGCACCAAAAAGGCTCGATTTTTAAAAAGGGGAAGCAACACCATTTTTAGACATGGAATTTCATCCTGAAACTCATCCTGTTGTCTGTTTTTGCATTTGGTTTCAAACAAAAAATTTGGCTTCAAAAAACATTTTGGTTCCTGAGCATAATTTTTCTGACCGGGTTTGACGCGTTTTCTTCTCCAGGCACCAAAAAGGCTCGATTTTTAAAAAGGGAAAGCAACACCATTTTTAGACATGGAATTTCATCCCGAAACTCATCCTGGTGTCTATTTTTGCATTTGGTTTCAAACAAAAAATTTGGCTTCAAAAAACATTTTGGTTCCTGAGTATCGTTTTTCCTGACCGCAGAGTCAAGCGATTTCTTCCCCAGGCACCAAAAAGGCTCGATTTTAAAAAGGGGAAGCAACACCATTTTTAGACATGGAATTTCATCCCGAAACTCATCCTGGTGTCTGTTTTTGCATTTGGTTTCAAACAAAAAATTTGGCTTCAAAAAACATTTTGGTTTCTGAGCATCATTTTTCCT
The DNA here is from genome assembly GCF_029215685.1 of Pituophis catenifer annectens. Lineage (NCBI taxonomy): Eukaryota > Metazoa > Chordata > Lepidosauria > Squamata > Colubridae > Pituophis > Pituophis catenifer. The sequence goes on along the minus strand of NW_027256909.1, from coordinate 295,649 downwards.
GACCGCGGTGTCACGCGTTTTCTTCTCCAGGCACCAAAAAGGCTCGATTTTTAAAAAGGGGAAGCAACACCATTTTTAGACGTTGAATTTCATTCTGAAACTCATCCTGTTGTCTGTTTTTGCATTTGGTTTCAAACAAAAAATTTGGCTTCAAAAAACATTTTGTTTCCCGAGCATCGTTTTTCCTGACCGCAGAGTCAAGCGTTTTCTTCCCCAGGCACCAAAAAGGCTCGATTTTAAAAAGGGAAGCAACACCATTTTTGGACATGGAATTTCATCCCGAAACTCATCCTGGTGTCTGTTTTTGCATTTGGTTTCAAACAAAAAATTTGGCTTCAAAAAACATTTTGGTTCCTGAGCATAATTTTTCTGACCGGGTTTGACGCGTTTTCTTCTCCAGGAACCAAAAAGACTCGATTTTTAAAAAGAGGAAGCAACACCATTTTTAGACGTGGAATTTCATCCTGAAACTCATCCTGGTGTCTGTTTTTGCATTTGGTTTCAAACAAAAAATTTGGCTTTAAAAAACATTTTGGTTCCCGAGCATCGTTTTTCCTGACCGCAGAGTCAAGCGTTTTCTTCCCCAGGCACCAAAAAGGCTCGATTTTAAAAAGGGGAAGCAACACCATTTTTAGACATGGAATTTCACCCCGAAACTCATCCTGGTGTCTGTTTTTGCATTTGGTTTCAAACAAAAAATTTGGCTTCAAAAAACATTTTGGTTCCTGAGCATAATTTTTCTGACCGGGTTTGACGCGTTTTCTTCTCCAGGCACCAAAAAAGCTCGATTTTTAAAAAGGGGAAGCAACACCATTTTTAGACAATGGAATTTCATCCCGAAACTCATCCTGGTGTCTGTTTTTGCATTTGGTTTCAAACAAAAAATTTGGCTTCAAAAAACATTTTGGTTCCTGAGCATAATTTTTCTGACCGGGTTTGACGCGTTTTCTTCTCCAGGCACCAAAAAGACTCGATTTTTAAAAAGAGGAAGCAACACCATTTTTAGACGTGGAATTATCATCCTGAAACTCATCCTGTTGTCTGTTTTTGCATTTGGTTTCAAACAAAAAATTTGGCTTCAAAAAACATTTTGGTTCCCGAGCATCGTTTTTCCTGACCGCAGAGTCAAGCGTTTTCTTCCCCAGGCACCAAAAAGGCTCGATTTTAAAAAGGGGAAGCAACACCATTTTTAGACATGGAATTTCATCCCGAAACTCATCCTGGTGTCTGTTTTTGCATTTGGTTTCAAACAAAAAATTTGGCTTCAAAAAACATTTTGGTTCCTGAGCATAATTTTTCTGACCGGGTTTGACGCGTTTTCTTCTCCAGGCACCAAAAAAGCTCGATTTTTAAAAAGGGGAAGCAACACCATTTTTAGACATGGAATTTCATCCCGAAACTCATCCTGGTGTCTGTTTTTGCATTTGGTTTCAAACAAAAAATTTGGCTTCAAAAAACATTTTGGTTCCTGAGCATCATTTTTCCTGACCGCGGTGTCACGCGTTTTCTTCTCCAGGCACCAAAAAGGCTCGATTTATAAAAAGGGCAAGCAACACCATTTTTAGACGTGGAATTTCATCCTGAAACTCATCCTGTTGTCTGTTTTTGCATTTGGTTTCAAACAAAAAATTTGGCTTCAAAAAACATTTTGGTTCCCGAGCATCGTTTTTCCTGACCGCAGAGTCAAGCGTTTTCTTCCCCAGGCACCAAAAAGGCTCGATTTTAAAAAGGGGAAGCAACACCATTTTTAGACATGGAATTTCATCCCGAAACTCATCCTGGTGTCTGTTTTTGCATTTGGTTTCAAACAAAAAATTTGGCTTCAAAAAACTTTTTTGTTTCTGAGCATCATTTTTCCTGACCGCGGTGTCACGCGTTTTCTTCTCCAGGCACCAAAAAGGCTCGATTTATAAAAAGGGGAAGCAACACTATTTTTAGACGTGGAATGTCATCCTGAAACTCATCCTGGTGTCTGTTTTTGCATTTGGTTTCAAACAAAAAATTTGGCTTCAAAAAACATTTTGGTTCCTGGGCAACACTTTCCTGACCGCAGAGTCACGCTTTTTCTTCCCAAGGCAACAAAAAGGCTCGATTTTTAAAAAGGGGAAGCAACACCATTTTTAGACGTGGAATTTCATCCTGAAACTCATCCTGGTGTCTGTTTTTGCATTTGGTTTCAAACAAAAAATTAGGCTTCCAAAAAGGTTTTGGTTCCTGGGCATCATTTTTCCTGACCGCGGAGTCACACGTTTTCTTCTCCAGGCACCAAAAAGGCTCGATTTTTAAAAAGGGGAAGCAACACCATTTTTAGACATGGAATTTCATCCCGAAACTCATCCTGGTGTCTGTTTTTGCATTTGGTTTCAATCAAAAAATTTGGCTTCAAAATACATTTTGGTTCCTGGGCAGCATTTTCCTGACCGTGGAGTCACGTGTTTTCTTCTCCAGGCACCAAAAAGGCTCGATTTTTAAAAAGGGGAAGCAACACCATTTTTAGACATGGAATTTCATCCCGAAACTCATCCTGGTGTCTGTTTTTGCATTTGGTTTCAAACAAAAAATTTGGCTTCAAAAAACATTTTGGTTCCTGAGCATCGTTTTTCCTGACCGCAGAGTCAAGCGATTTCTTCCCCAGGCACCAAAAAGGCTCGATTTTAAAAAGGGGAAGCAACACCATTTTTAGACATGGAATTTCATCCCGAAACTCATCCTGGTGTCTGTTTTTGCATTTGGTTTCAAACAAAAAATTTGGCTTCAAAAAACATTTTGGTTTCTGAGCATCATTTTTCCTGACCGCGGTGTCACGCGTTTTCTTCTCCAGGCACCAAAAAGGCTCGATTTTTAAAAAGGGGAAGCAACACCATTTTTAGACGTTGAATTTCATTCTGAAACTCATCCTGTTGTCTGTTTTTGCATTTGGTTTCAAACAAAAAATTTGGCTTCAAAAAACATTTTGTTTCCCGAGCATCGTTTTTCCTGACCGCAGAGTCAAGCGTTTTCTTCCCCAGGCACCAAAAAGGCTCGATTTTAAAAAGCGAAGCAACACCATTTTTGGACATGGAATTTCATCCCGAAACTCATCCTGGTGTCTGTTTTTGCATTTGGTTTCAAACAAAAAATTTGGCTTCAAAAAACATTTTGGTTCCTGAGCATAATTTTTCTGACCGGGTTTGACGCGTTTTCTTCTCCAGGCACCAAAAAGACTCGATTTTTAAAAAGAGGAAGCAACACCATTTTTAGACGTGGAATTTCATCCTGAAACTCATCCTGGTGTCTGTTTTTGCATTTGGTTTCAAACAAAAAATTTGGCTTTAAAAAACATTTTGGTTCCCGAGCATCGTTTTTCCTGACCGCAGAGTCAAGCGTTTTCTTCCCCAGGCACCAAAAAGGCTCGATTTTAAAAAGGGGAAGCAACACCATTTTTAGACATGGAATTTCACCCCGAAACTCATCCTGGTGTCTGTTTTTGCATTTGGTTTCAAACAAAAAATTTGGCTTCAAAAAACATTTTGGTTCCTGAGCATAATTTTTCTGACCGGGTTTGACGCGTTTTCTTCTCCAGGCACCAAAAAAGCTCGATTTTTAAAAAGGGGAAGCAACACCATTTTTAGACAATGGAATTTCATCCCGAAACTCATCCTGGTGTCTGTTTTTGCATTTGGTTTCAAACAAAAAATTTGGCTTCAAAAAACATTTTGGTTCCTGAGCATAATTTTTCTGACCGGGTTTGACGCGTTTTCTTCTCCAGGCACCAAAAAGACTCGATTTTTAAAAAGAGGAAGCAACACCATTTTTAGACGTGGAATTTCATCCTGAAACTCATCCTGTTGTCTGTTTTTGCATTTGGTTTCAAACAAAAAATTTGGCTTCAAAAAACATTTTGGTTCCCGAGCATCGTTTTTCCTGACCGCAGAGTCAAGCGTTTTCTTCCCCAGGCACCAAAAAGGCTCGATTTTAAAAAGGGGAAGCAACACCATTTTTAGACATGGAATTTCATCCCGAAACTCATCCTGGTGTCTGTTTTTGCATTTGGTTTCAAACAAAAAATTTGGCTTCAAAAAACATTTTGGTTCCTGAGCATAATTTTTCTGACCGGGTTTGACGCGTTTTCTTCTCCAGGCACCAAAAAAGCTCGATTTTTAAAAAGGGGAAGCAACACCATTTTTAGACATGGAATTTCATCCCGAAACTCATCCTGGTGTCTGTTTTTGCATTTGGTTTCAAACAAAAAATTTGGCTTCAAAAAACATTTTGGTTCCTGAGCATCATTTTTCCTGACCGCGGTGTCACGCGTTTTCTTCTCCAGGCACCAAAAAGGCTCGATTTATAAAAAGGGCAAGCAACACCATTTTTAGACGTGGAATTTCATCCTGAAACTCATCCTGTTGTCTGTTTTTGCATTTGGTTTCAAACAAAAAATTTGGCTTCAAAAAACATTTTGGTTCCCGAGCATCGTTTTTCCTGACCGCAGAGTCAAGCGTTTTCTTCCCCAGGCACCAAAAAGGCTCGATTTTAAAAAGGGGAAGCAACACCATTTTTAGACATGGAATTTCATCCCGAAACTCATCCTGGTGTCTGTTTTTGCATTTGGTTTCAAACAAAAAATTTGGCTTCAAAAAACTTTTTTGTTTCTGAGCATCATTTTTCCTGACCGCGGTGTCACGCGTTTTCTTCTCCAGGCACCAAAAAGGCTCGATTTATAAAAAGGGGAAGCAACACTATTTTTAGACGTGGAATGTCATCCTGAAACTCATCCTGGTGTCTGTTTTTGCATTTGGTTTCAAACAAAAAATTTGGCTTCAAAAAACATTTTGGTTCCTGGGCAACACTTTCCTGACCGCAGAGTCACGCTTTTTCTTCCCCAGGCAACAAAAAGGCTCGATTTTTAAAAAGGGGAAGCAACACCATTTTTAGACGTGGAATTTCATCCTGAAACTCATCCTGGTGTCTGTTTTTGCATTTGGTTTCAAACAAAAAATTAGGCTTCCAAAAAGGTTTTGGTTCCTGGGCATCATTTTTCCTGACCGCGGAGTCACACGTTTTCTTCTCCAGGCACCAAAAAGGCTCGATTTTTAAAAAGGGGAAGCAACACCATTTTTAGACATGGAATTTCATCCCGAAACTCATCCTGGTGTCTGTTTTTGCATTTGGTTTCAATCAAAAAATTTGGCTTCAAAATACATTTTGGTTCCTGGGCAGCATTTTCCTGACCGTGGAGTCACGTGTTTTCTTCTCCAGGCACCAAAAAGGCTCGATTTTTAAAAAGGGGAAGCAACACCATTTTTAGACATGGAATTTCATCCCGAAACTCATCCTGGTGTCTGTTTTTGCATTTGGTTTCAAACAAAAAATTTGGCTTCAAAAAACATTTTGGTTCCTGAGCATCGTTTTTCCTGACCGCAGAGTCAAGCGATTTCTTCCCCAGGCACCAAAAAGGCTCGATTTTAAAAAGGGGAAGCAACACCATTTTTAGACATGGAATTTCATCCCGAAACTCATCCTGGTGTCTGTTTTTGCATTTGGTTTCAAACAAAAAATTTGGCTTCAAAAAACATTTTGGTTTCTGAGCATCATTTTTCCTGACCGCGGTGTCACGCGTTTTCTTCTCCAGGCACCAAAAAGGCTCGATTTTTAAAAAGGGCAAGCAACACCATTTTTAGACGTGGAATTTCATCCTGAAACTCATCCTGTTGTCTGTTTTTGCATTTGGTTTCAAACAAAAAATTTGGCTTCAAAAAACATTTTGGTTCCTGAGCATAATTTTTCTGACCGGGTTTGACGCGTTTTCTTCTCCAGGCACCAAAAAGGCTCGATTTTTAAAAAGGGAAAGCAACACCATTTTTAGACATGGAATTTCATCCCGAAACTCATCCTGGTGTCTATTTTTGCATTTGGTTTCAAACAAAAAATTTGGCTTCAAAAAACATTTTGGTTCCTGAGTATCGTTTTTCCTGACCGCAGAGTCAAGCGATTTCTTCCCCAGGCACCAAAAAGGCTCGATTTTTAAAAAGGGAAAGCAACACCATTTTTAGACATGGAATTTCATCCCGAAATTCATCCTGGTGTCTATTTTTGCATTTGGTTTCAAACAAAAAATTTGGCTTCAAAAAACATTTTGGTTCCTGAGTATCGTTTTTCCTGACCGCAGAGTCAAGCGATTTCTTCCCCAGGCACCAAAAAGGCTCGATTTTAAAAAGGGGAAGCAACACCATTTTTAGACATGGAATTTCATCCCGAAACTCATCCTGGTGTCTGTTTTTGCATTTGGTTTCAAACAAAAAATTTGGCTTCAAAAAACATTTTGGTTTCTGAGCATCATTTTTCCTGACCGCGGTGTCACGCGTTTTCTTCTCCAGGCACCAAAAAGGCTCGATTTTTAAAAAGGGGAAGCAACACCATTTTTAGACGTTGAATTTCATTCTGAAACTCATCCTGTTCTCTGTTTTTGCATTTGGTTTCAAACAAAAAATTTGGCTTCAAAAAACATTTTGTTTCCCGAGCATCGTTTTTCCTGACCGCAGAGTCAAGCGTTTTCTTCCCCAGGCACCAAAAAGGCTCGATTTTAAAAAGGGAAGCAACACCATTTTTGGACATGGAATTTCATCCCGAAACTCATTCTGGTGTCTGTTTTTGCATTTGGTTTCAAACAAAAAATTTGGCTTCAAAAAACATTTTGGTTCCTGAGCATAATTTTTCTGACCGGGTTTGACGCGTTTTCTTCTCCAGGCACCAAAAAAGCTCGATTTTTAAAAAGGGGAAGCAACACCATTTTTAGACAATGGAATTTCATCCCGAAACTCATCCTGGTGTCTGTTTTTGCATTTGGTTTCAAACAAAAAATTTGGCTTCAAAAAACATTTTGGTTCCTGGGCAACACTTTCCTGACCGCAGAGTCACGCTTTTTCTTCCCCAGGCAACAAAAAGGCTCGATTTTTAAAAAGGGGAAGCAACACCATTTTTAGACGTGGAATTTCATCCTGAAACTCATCCTGGTGTCTGTTTTTGCATTTGGTTTCAAACAAAAAATTAGGCTTCCAAAAAGGTTTTGGTTCCTGGGCATCATTTTTCCTGACCGCGGAGTCACACGTTTTCTTCTCCAGGCACCAAAAAGGCTCGATTTTTAAAAAGGGGAAGCAACACCATTTTTAGACATGGAATTTCATCCCGAAACTCATCCTGGTGTCTGTTTTTGCATTTGGTTTCAATCAAAAAATTTGGCTTCAAAATACATTTTGGTTCCTGGGCAGCATTTTCCTGACCGTGGAGTCACGTGTTTTCTTCTCCAGGCACCAAAAAGGCTCGATTTTTAAAAAGGGGAAGCAACACCATTTTTAGACATGGAATTTCATCCCGAAACTCATCCTGGTGTCTGTTTTTGCATTTGGTTTCAAACAAAAAATTTGGCTTCAAAAAACATTTTGGTTCCTGAGCATCGTTTTTCCTGACCGCAGAGTCAAGCGATTTCTTCCCCAGGCACCAAAAAGGCTCGATTTTAAAAAGGGGAAGCAACACCATTTTTAGACATGGAATTTCATCCCGAAACTCATCCTGGTGTCTGTTTTTGCATTTGGTTTCAAACAAAAAATTTGGCTTCAAAAAACATTTTGGTTTCTGAGCATCATTTTTCCTGACCGCGGTGTCACGCGTTTTCTTCTCCAGGCACCAAAAAGGCTCGATTTTTAAAAAGGGCAAGCAACACCATTTTTAGACGTGGAATTTCATCCTGAAACTCATCCTGTTGTCTGTTTTTGCATTTGGTTTCAAACAAAAAATTTGGCTTCAAAAAACATTTTGGTTCCTGAGCATAATTTTTCTGACCGGGTTTGACGCGTTTTCTTCTCCAGGCACCAAAAAGGCTCGATTTTTAAAAAGGGAAAGCAACACCATTTTTAGACATGGAATTTCATCCCGAAACTCATCCTGGTGTCTATTTTTGCATTTGGTTTCAAACAAAAAATTTGGCTTCAAAAAACATTTTGGTTCCTGAGTATCGTTTTTCCTGACCGCAGAGTCAAGCGATTTCTTCCCCAGGCACCAAAAAGGCTCGATTTTTAAAAAGGGAAAGCAACACCATTTTTAGACATGGAATTTCATCCCGAAATTCATCCTGGTGTCTATTTTTGCATTTGGTTTCAAACAAAAAATTTGGCTTCAAAAAACATTTTGGTTCCTGAGTATCGTTTTTCCTGACCGCAGAGTCAAGCGATTTCTTCCCCAGGCACCAAAAAGGCTCGATTTTAAAAAGGGGAAGCAACACCATTTTTAGACATGGAATTTCATCCCGAAACTCATCCTGGTGTCTGTTTTTGCATTTGGTTTCAAACAAAAAATTTGGCTTCAAAAAACATTTTGGTTTCTGAGCATCATTTTTCCTGACCGCGGTGTCACGCGTTTTCTTCTCCAGGCACCAAAAAGGCTCGATTTTTAAAAAGGGGAAGCAACACCATTTTTAGACGTTGAATTTCATTCTGAAACTCATCCTGTTCTCTGTTTTTGCATTTGGTTTCAAACAAAAAATTTGGCTTCAAAAAACATTTTGTTTCCCGAGCATCGTTTTTCCTGACCGCAGAGTCAAGCGTTTTCTTCCCCAGGCACCAAAAAGGCTCGATTTTAAAAAGGGAAGCAACACCATTTTTGGACATGGAATTTCATCCCGAAACTCATCCTGGTGTCTGTTTTTGCATTTGGTTTCAAACAAAAAATTTGGCTTCAAAAAACATTTTGGTTCCTGAGCATAATTTTTCTGACCGGGTTTGACGCGTTTTCTTCTCCAGGCACCAAAAAAGCTCGATTTTTAAAAAGGGGAAGCAACACCATTTTTAGACAATGGAATTTCATCCCGAAACTCATCCTGGTGTCTGTTTTTGCATTTGGTTTCAAACAAAAAATTTGGCTTCAAAAAACATTTTGGTTCCTGAGCATAATTTTTCTGACCGGGTTTGACGCGTTTTCTTCTCCAGGCACCAAAAAAGCTCGATTTTTAAAAAGGGGAAGCAACACCATTTTTAGACAATGGAATTTCATCCCGAAACTCATCCTGGTGTCTGTTTTTGCATTTGGTTTCAAACAAAAAATTTGGCTTCAAAAAACATTTTGGTTCCTGGGCAACACTTTCCTGACCGCAGAGTCACGCTTTTTCTTCCCCAGGCAACAAAAAGGCTCGATTTTTAAAAAGGGGAAGCAACACCATTTTTAGACGTGGAATTTCATCCTGAAACTCATCCTGGTGTCTGTTTTTGCATTTGGTTTCAAACAAAAAATTAGGCTTCCAAAAAGGTTTTGGTTCCTGGGCATCATTTTTCCTGACCGCGGAGTCACACGTTTTCTTCTCCAGGCACCAAAAAGGCTCGATTTTTAAAAAGGGGAAGCAACACCATTTTTAGACATGGAATTTCATCCCGAAACTCATCCTGGTGTCTGTTTTTGCATTTGGTTTCAATCAAAAAATTTGGCTTCAAAATACATTTTGGTTCCTGGGCAGCATTTTCCTGACCGTGGAGTCACGTGTTTTCTTCTCCAGGCACCAAAAAGGCTCGATTTTTAAAAAGGGGAAGCAACACCATTTTTAGACATGGAATTTCATCCCGAAACTCATCCTGGTGTCTGTTTTTGCATTTGGTTTCAAACAAAAAATTTGGCTTCAAAAAACATTTTGGTTCCTGAGCATCGTTTTTCCTGACCGCAGAGTCAAGCGATTTCTTCCCCAGGCACCAAAAAGGCTCGATTTTAAAAAGGGGAAGCAACACCATTTTTAGACATGGAATTTCATCCCGAAACTCATCCTGGTGTCTGTTTTTGCATTTGGTTTCAAACAAAAAATTTGGCTTCAAAAAACATTTTGGTTTCTGAGCATCATTTTTCCTGACCGCGGTGTCACGCGTTTTCTTCTCCAGGCACCAAAAAGGCTCGATTTTTAAAAAGGGCAAGCAACACCATTTTTAGACGTGGAATTTCATCCTGAAACTCATCCTGTTGTCTGTTTTTGCATTTGGTTTCAAACAAAAAATTTGGCTTCAAAAAACATTTTGGTTCCTGAGCATAATTTTTCTGACCGGGTTTGACGCGTTTTCTTCTCCAGGCACCAAAAAGGCTCGATTTTTAAAAAGGGAAAGCAACACCATTTTTAGACATGGAATTTCATCCCGAAACTCATCCTGGTGTCTATTTTTGCATTTGGTTTCAAACAAAAAATTTGGCTTCAAAAAACATTTTGGTTCCTGAGTATCGTTTTTCCTGACCGCAGAGTCAAGCGATTTCTTCCCCAGGCACCAAAAAGGCTCGATTTTAAAAAGGGGAAGCAACACCATTTTTAGACATGGAATTTCATCCCGAAACTCATCCTGGTGTCTGTTTTTGCATTTGGTTTCAAACAAAAAATTTGGCTTCAAAAAACATTTTGGTTTCTGAGCATCATTTTTCCTGACTGCGGTGTCACGCGTTTTCTTCTCCAGGCACCAAAAAGGCTCGATTTTTAAAAAGGGGAAGCAACACCATTTTTAGACGTTGAATTTCATTCTGAAACTCATCCTGTTGTCTGTTTTTGCATTTGGTTTCAAACAAAAAATTTGGCTTCAAAAAACATTTTGTTTCCCGAGCATCGTTTTTCCTGACCGCAGAGTCAAGCGTTTTCTTCCCCAGGCACCAAAAAGGCTCGATTTTAAAAAGCGAAGCAACACCATTTTTGGACATGGAATTTCATCCCGAAACTCATCCTGGTGTCTGTTTTTGCATTTGGTTTCAAACAAAAAATTTGGCTTCAAAAAACATTTTGGTTCCTGAGCATAATTTTTCTGACCGGGTTTGACGCGTTTTCTTCTCCAGGCACCAAAAAGACTCGATTTTTAAAAAGAGGAAGCAACACCATTTTTAGACGTGAAATTTCATCCTGAAACTCATCCTGGTGTCTGTTTTTGCATTTGGTTTCAAACAAAAAATTTGGCTTTAAAAAACATTTTGGTTCCCGAGCATCGTTTTTCCTGACCGCAGAGTCAAGCGTTTTCTTCCCCAGGCACCAAAAAGGCTCGATTTTAAAAAGGGGAAGCAACACCATTTTTAGACATGGAATTTCACCCCGAAACTCATCCTGGTGTCTGTTTTTGCATTTGGTTTCAAACAAAAAATTTGGCTTCAAAAAACATTTTGGTTCCTGAGCATAATTTTTCTGACCGGGTTTGACGCGTTTTCTTCTCCAGGCACCAAAAAAGCTCGATTTTTAAAAAGGGGAAGCAACACCATTTTTAGACAATGGAATTTCATCCCGAAACTCATCCTGGTGTCTGTTTTTGCATTTGGTTTCAAACAAAAAATTTGGCTTCAAAAAACATTTTGGTTCCTGAGCATAATTTTTCTGACCGGGTTTGACGCGTTTTCTTCTCCAGGCACCAAAAAGACTCGATTTTTAAAAAGAGGAAGCAACACCATTTTTAGACGTGGAATTTCATCCTGAAACTCATCCTGTTGTCTGTTTTTGCATTTGGTTTCAAACAAAAAATTTGGCTTCAAAAAACATTTTGGTTCCCGAGCATCGTTTTTCCTGACCGCAGAGTCAAGCGTTTTCTTCCCCAGGCACCAAAAAGGCTCGATTTTAAAAAGGGGAAGCAACACCATTTTTAGACATGGAATTTCATCCCGAAACTCATCCTGGTGTCTGTTTTTGCATTTGGTTTCAAACAAAAAATTTGGCTTCAAAAAACATTTTGGTTCCTGAGCATAATTTTTCTGACCGGGTTTGACGCGTTTTCTTCTCCAGGCACCAAAAAAGCTCGATTTTTAAAAAGGGGAAGCAACACCATTTTTAGACATGGAATTTCATCCCGAAACTCATCCTGGTGTCTGTTTTTGCATTTGGTTTCAAACAAAAAATTTGGCTTCAAAAAACATTTTGGTTCCTGAGCATCATTTTTCCTGACCGCGGTGTCACGCGTTTTCTTCTCCAGGCACCAAAAAGGCTCGATTTATAAAAAGGGCAAGCAACACCATTTTTAGACGTGGAATTTCATCCTGAAACTCATCCTGTTGTCTGTTTTTGCATTTGGTTTCAAACAAAAAATTTGGCTTCAAAAAACATTTTGGTTCCCGAGCATCGTTTTTCCTGACCGCAGAGTCAAGCGTTTTCTTCCCCAGGCACCAAAAAGGCTCGATTTTAAAAAGGGGAAGCAACACCATTTTTAGACATGGAATTTCATCCCGAAACTCATCCTGGTGTCTGTTTTTGCATTTGGTTTCAAACAAAAAATTTGGCTTCAAAAAACTTTTTTGTTTCTGAGCATCATTTTTCCTGACCGCGGTGTCACGCGTTTTCTTCTCCAGGCACCAAAAAGGCTCGATTTATAAAAAGGGGAAGCAACACTATTTTTAGACGTGGAATTTCATCCTGAAACTCATCCTGGTGTCTGTTTTTGCATTTGGTTTCAATCAAAAAATTTGGCTTCAAAATACATTTTGGTTCCTGGGCAGCATTTTCCTGACCGTGGAGTCACGTGTTTTCTTCTCCAGGCACCAAAAAGGCTCGATTTTTAAAAAGGGGAAGCAACACCATTTTTAGACATGGAATTTCATCCCGAAACTCATCCTGGTGTCTGTTTTTGCATTTGGTTTCAAACAAAAAATTTGGCTTCAAAAAACATTTTGGTTCCTGAGCATCGTTTTTCCTGACCGCAGAGTCAAGCGATTTCTTCCCCAGGCACCAAAAAGGCTCGATTTTAAAAAGGGGAAGCAACACCCTTTTTAGACATGGAATTTCATCCCGAAACTCATCCTGGTGTCTGTTTTTGCATTTGGTTTCAAACAAAAAATTTGGCTTCAAAAAACATTTTGGTTTCTGAGCATCATTTTTCCTGACCGCGGTGTCACGCGTTTTCTTCTCCAGGCACCAAAAAGGCTCGATTTTTAAAAAGGGGAAGCAACACCATTTTTAGACATGGAATTTCATCCTGAAACTCATCCTGTTGTCTGTTTTTGCATTTGGTTTCAAACAAAAAATTTGGCTTCAAAAAACATTTTGGTTCCTGAGCATAATTTTTCTGACCGGGTTTGACGCGTTTTCTTCTCCAGGCACCAAAAAGGCTCGATTTTTAAAAAGGGAAAGCAACACCATTTTTAGACATGGAATTTCATCCCGAAATTCATCCTGGTGTCTATTTTTGCATTTGGTTTCAAACAAAAAATTTGGCTTCAAAAAACATTTTGGTTCCTGAGTATCGTTTTTCCTGACCGCAGAGTCAAGCGATTTCTTCCCCAGGCACCAAAAAGGCTCGATTTTAAAAAGGGGAAGCAACACCATTTTTAGACATGGAATTTCATCCCGAAACTCATCCTGGTGTCTGTTTTTGCATTTGGTTTCAAACAAAAAATTTGGCTTCAAAAAACATTTTGGTTTCTGAGCATCATTTTTCCTGACCGCGGTGTCACGCGTTTTCTTCTCCAGGCACCAAAAAGGCTCGATTTTTAAAAAGGGGAAGCAACACCATTTTTAGACGTTGAATTTCATTTTGAAACTCATCCTGTTCTCTGTTTTTGCATTTGGTTTCAAACAAAAAATTTGGCTTCAAAAAACATTTTGTTTCCCGAGCATCGTTTTTCCTGACCGCAGAGTCAAGCGTTTTCTTCCCCAGGCACCAAAAAGGCTCGATTTTAAAAAGGGAAGCAACACCATTTTTGGACATGGAATTTCATCCCGAAACTCATCCTGGTGTCTGTTTTTGCATTTGGTTTCAAACAAAAAATTTGGCTTCAAAAAACATTTTGGTTCCTGAGCATAATTTTTCTGACCGGGTTTGACGCGTTTTCTTCTCCAAGCACCAAAAAGACTCGATTTTTAAAAAGAGGAAGCAACACCATTTTTAGACGTGGAATTTCATCCTGAAACTCATCCTGTTGTCTGTTTTTGCATTTGGTTTCAAACAAAAAATTTGGCTTCAAAAAACATTTTGGTTCCCGAGCATCGTTTTTCCTGACCGCAGAGTCAAGCGTTTTCTTCCCCAGGCACCAAAAAGGCTCGATTTTAAAAAGGGGAAGCAACACCATTTTTAGACATGGAATTTCATCCCGAAACTCATCCTGGTGTCTGTTTTTGCATTTGGTTTCAAACAAAAAATTTGGCTTCAAAAAACATTTTGGTTCCTGAGCATAATTTTTCTGACCGGGTTTGACGCGTTTTCTTCTCCAGGCACCAAAAAAGCTCGATTTTTAAAAAGGGGAAGCAACACCATTTTTAGACATGGAATTTCATCCCGAAACTCATCCTGGTGTCTGTTTTTGCATTTGGTTTCAAACAAAAAATTTGGCTTCAAAAAACATTTTGGTTCCTGAGCATCATTTTTCCTGACCGCGGTGTCACGCGTTTTCTTCTCCAGGCACCAAAAAGGCTCGATTTATAAAAAGGGCAAGCAACACCATTTTTAGACGTGGAATTTCATCCTGAAACTCATCCTGTTGTCTGTTTTTGCATTTGGTTTCAAACAAAAAATTTGGCTTCAAAAAACATTTTGGTTCCCGAGCATCGTTTTTCCTGACCGCAGAGTCAAGCGTTTTCTTCCCCAGGCACCAAAAAGGCTCGATTTTAAAAAGGGGAAGCAACACCATTTTTAGACATGGAATTTCATCCCGAAACTCATCCTGGTGTCTGTTTTTGCATTTGGTTTCAAACAAAAAATTTGGCTTCAAAAAACTTTTTTGTTTCTGAGCATCATTTTTCCTGACCGCGGTGTCACGCGTTTTCTTCTCCAGGCACCAAAAAGGCTCGATTTTTAAAAAGGGGAAGCAACACCATTTTTAGACATGGAATTTCATCCCGAAACTCATCCTGGTGTCTGTTTTTGCATTTGGTTTCAAACAAAAAATTTGGCTTCAAAAAACATTTTGGTTCCTGGGCATCATTTTTCCTGACCGTGGAGTCACACGTTTTCTTCTCCAGGCACCAAAAAGGCTCGATTTTTAAAAAGGGGAAGCAACACCATTTTTAGACATGGAATTTCATCCCGAAACTCATCCTGGTGTCTGTTTTTGCATTTGGTTTCAAACAAAAAATTTGGCTTCAAAAAACATTTTGGTTCCTGAGCATCGTTTTTCCTGACCCCAGAGTCAAGCGATTTCTTCCCCAGGCACCAAAAAGGCTCGATTTTAAAAAGGGGAAGCAACACCCTTTTTAGACATGGAATTTCATCCCGAAACTCATCCTGGTGTCTGTTTTTGCATTTGGTTTCAAACAAAAAATTTGGCTTCAAAAAACATTTTGGTTTCTGAGCATCATTTTTCCTGACCGCGGTGTCACGCGTTTTCTTCTCCAGTCACCAAAAAGGCTCAATATTTAAAAAGGGGAAGCAACACCATTTTTAGACGTGGAATTTCATCCTGAAACTCATCCTGGTGTCTGTTTTTGCATTTGGTTTCAAACAAAAAATTAGGCTTCCAAAAAGGTTTTGGTTCCTGGGCATCATTTTTCCTGACCGCGGAGTCACACGTTTTCTTCTCCAGGCACCAAAAAGGCTCGATTTTTAAAAAGGGGAAGCAACACCATTTTTAGACATGGAATTTCATCCCGAAACTCATCCTGGTGTCTATTTTTGCATTTGGTTTCAAACAAAATATTTGGCTTCAAAAAACATTTTGGTTCCTGAGTATCGTTTTTCCTGACCGCAGAGTCAAGCGATTTCTTCCCCAGGCACCAAAAAGGCTCGATTTTAAAAAGGGGAAGCAACACCATTTTTAGACATGGAATTTCATCCCGAAACTCATCCTGGTGTCTGTTTTTGCATTTGGTTTCAAACAAAAAATTTGGCTTCAAAAAACATTTTGGTTTCTGAGCATCATTTTTCCTGACCGCGGTGTCACGCGTTTTCTTCTCCAGGCACCAAAAAGGCTCGATTTTTAAAAAGGGGAAGCAACACCATTTTTAGACATGGAATTTCATCCCGAAACTCATCCTGGTGTCTGTTTTTGCATTTGGTTTCAAACAAAAAATTTGGCTTCAAAAAACATTTTGGTTCCCGAGCATCGTTTTTCCTGACCGCAGAGTCAAGCGATTTCTTCCCCAGGCACCAAAAAGGCTCGATTTTAAAAAGGGGAAGCAACACCATTTTTAGACATGGAATTTCATCCCGAAACTCATCCTGGTGTCTGTTTTTGCATTTGGTTTCAAACAAAAAATTTGGCTTCAAAAAACATTTTGGTTTCTGAGCATCATTTTTCCTGACCGCGGTGTCACGCGTTTTCTTCTCCAGGCACCAAAAAGGCTCGATTTTTAAAAAGGGGAAGCAACACCATTTTTAGACATGGAATTTCATCCTGAAACTCATCCTGTTGTCTGTTTTTGCATTTGGTTTCAAACAAAAAATTTGGCTTCAAAAAACATTTTGGTTCCTGAGCATAATTTTTCTGACCGGGTTTGACGCGTTTTCTTCTCCAGGCACCAAAAAGGCTCGATTTTTAAAAAGGGGAAGCAACACCATTTTTAGACATGGAATTTCATCCCGAAACTCATCCTGGTGTCTGTTTTTGCATTTGGTTTCAAACAAAAAATTTGGCTTCAAAAAACTTTTTTGTTTCTGAGCATCATTTTTCCTGACCGCGGTGTCACGCGTTTTCTTCTCCAGGCACCAAAAAGGCTCGATTTTAAAAACTGGAAGCAACACCATTTTTAGACATGGAATTTCATCCTGAAACTCATCCTGGTGTCCGTTTTTGCATTTGGTTTCAAAAAAAAAAATTGGCTTCAAAAAACATTTTGGTTCCTGGGCAACACTTTCCTGACCGCAGAGTCACGCGTTTTCTTCTCCAGGCACCAAAAAAGCTCAATTTTTAAAAAGGGGAAGCAACACCATTTTTAGACAATGGAATTTCATCCCGAAACTCATCCTGGTGTCTGTTTTTGCATTTGGTTTCAAACAAAAAATTTGGCTTCAAATAACATTTTGGTTCTTGAGCATAATTTTTCTGACCGGGTTTGACGCGTTTTCTTCTCCAGGCACCAAAAAGGCTCGATTTTTAAAAAGGGAAAGCAACACCATTTTTAGACATGGAATTTCATCCCGAAACTCATCCTGGTGTCTATTTTTGCATTTGGTTTCAAACAAAAAATTTGGCTTCAAAAAACATTTTGGTTCCTGAGTATCGTTTTTCCTGACCGCAGAGTCAAGCGATTTCTTCCCAAGGCACCAAAAAGGCTCGATTTTAAAAAGGGGAAGCAACACCATTTTTAGACATGGAATTTCATCCCGAAACTCATCCTGGTGTCTGTTTTTGCATTTGGTTTCAAACAAAAAATTTGGCTTCAAAAAACATTTTGGTTTCTGAGCATCATTTTTCCTGACCGCGGTGTCACGCGTTTTCTTCTCCAGGCACCAAAAAGGCTCGATTTTTAAAAAGGGGAAGCAACACCATTTTTAGACGTTGAATTTCATTCTGAAACTCATCCTGTTGTCTGTTTTTGCATTTGGTTTCAAACAAAAAATTTGGCTTCAAAAAACATTTTGTTTCCCGAGCATCGTTTTTCCTGACCGCAGAGTCAAGCGTTTTCTTCCCCAGGCACCAAAAAGGCTCGATTTTAAAAAGGGAAGCAACACCATTTTTGGACATGGAATTTCATCCCGAAACTCATCCTGGTGTCTGTTTTTGCATTTGGTTTCAAACAAAAAATTTGGCTTCAAAAAACATTTTGGTTCCTGAGCATAATTTTTCTGACCGGGTTTGACGCGTTTTCTTCTCCAGGCACCAAAAAGACTCGATTTTTAAAAAGAGGAAGCAACACCATTTTTAGACGTGGAATTTCATCCTGAAACTCATCCTGGTGTCTGTTTTTGCATTTGGTTTCAAACAAAAAATTTGGCTTCAAAAAACATTTTGGTTCCCGAGCATCGTTTTTCCTGACCGCAGAGTCAAGCGTTTTCTTCCCCAGGCACCAAAAAGGCTCGATTTTAAAAAGGGGAAGCAACACCATTTTTAGACATGGAATTTCACCCCGAAACTCATCCTGGTGTCTGTTTTTGCATTTGGTTTCAAACAAAAAATTTGGCTTCAAAAAACTTTTTTGTTTCTGAGCATCATTTTTCCTGACCGCGGTGTCACGCGTTTTCTTCTCCAGGCACCAAAAAGGCTCGATTTTAAAAACTGGAAGCAACACCATTTTTAGACATGGAATTTCATCCTGAAACTCATCCTGGTGTCCGTTTTTGCATTTGGTTTCAAAAAAAAAAATTGGCTTCAAAAAACATTTTGGTTCCTGGGCAACACTTTCCTGACCGCAGAGTCACGCGTTTTCTTCTCCAGGCACCAAAAAAGCTCAATTTTTAAAAAGGGGAAGCAACACCATTTTTAGACAATGGAATTTCATCCCGAAACTCATCCTGGTGTCTGTTTTTGCATTTGGTTTCAAACAAAAAATTTGGCTTCAAATAACATTTTGGTTCTTGAGCATAATTTTTCTGACCGGGTTTGACGCGTTTTCTTCTCCAGGCACCAAAAAGGCTCGATTTTTAAAAAGGGAAAGCAACACCATTTTTAGACATGGAATTTCATCCCGAAACTCATCCTGGTGTCTATTTTTGCATTTGGTTTCAAACAAAAAATTTGGCTTCAAAAAACATTTTGGTTCCTGAGTATCGTTTTTCCTGACCGCAGAGTCAAGCGATTTCTTCCCAAGGCACCAAAAAGGCTCGATTTTAAAAAGGGGAAGCAACACCATTTTTAGACATGGAATTTCATCCCGAAACTCATCCTGGTGTCTGTTTTTGCATTTGGTTTCAAACAAAAAATTTGGCTTCAAAAAACATTTTGGTTTCTGAGCATCATTTTTCCTGACCGCGGTGTCACGCGTTTTCTTCTCCAGGCACCAAAAAGGCTCGATTTTTAAAAAGGGGAAGCAACACCATTTTTAGACGTTGAATTTCATTCTGAAACTCATCCTGTTGTCTGTTTTTGCATTTGGTTTCAAACAAAAAATTTGGCTTCAAAAAACATTTTGTTTCCCGAGCATCGTTTTTCCTGACCGCAGAGTCAAGCGTTTTCTTCCCCAGGCACCAAAAAGGCTCGATTTTAAAAAGGGAAGCAACACCATTTTTGGACATGGAATTTCATCCCGAAACTCATCCTGGTGTCTGTTTTTGCATTTGGTTTCAAACAAAAAATTTGGCTTCAAAAAACATTTTGGTTCCTGAGCATAATTTTTCTGACCGGGTTTGACGCGTTTTCTTCTCCAGGCACCAAAAAGACTCGATTTTTAAAAAGAGGAAGCAACACCATTTTTAGACGTGGAATTTCATCCTGAAACTCATCCTGGTGTCTGTTTTTGCATTTGGTTTCAAACAAAAAATTTGGCTTCAAAAAACATTTTGGTTCCCGAGCATCGTTTTTCCTGACCGCAGAGTCAAGCGTTTTCTTCCCCAGGCACCAAAAAGGCTCGATTTTAAAAAGGGGAAGCAACACCATTTTTAGACATGGAATTTCACCCCGAAACTCATCCTGGTGTCTGTTTTTGCATTTGGTTTCAAACAAAAAATTTGGCTTCAAAAAACATTTTGGTTCCTGAGCATAATTTTTCTGACCGGGTTTGACGCGTTTTCTTCTCCAGGCACCAAAAAAGCTCGATTTTTAAAACGGGGAAGCAACACCATTTTTAGACAATGGAATTTCATCCCGAAACTCATCCTGGTGTCTGTTTTTGCATTTGGTTTCAAACAAAAAATTTGGCTTCAAAAAACATTTTGGTTCCTGAGCATAATTTTTCTGACCGGGTTTGAGGCGTTTTCTTCTCCAGGCACCAAAAAGGCTCGATTTTTAAAAAGGGGAAGCAACACCATTTTTAGACATGGAATTTCATCCCGAAACTCATCCTGGTGTCTATTTTTGCATTTGGTTTCAAACAAAAAATTTGGCTTCAAAAAACATTTTGGTTCCTGAGTATCGTTTTTCCTGACCGCAGAGTCAAGCGATTTCTTCCCCAGGCACCAAAAAGGCTCGATTTTAAAAAGGGGAAGCAACACCATTTTTAGACATGGAATTTCATCCCGAAACTCATCCTGGTGTCTGTTTTTGCATTTGGTTTCAAACAAAAAATTTGGCTTCAAAAAACATTTTGGTTTCTGAGCATCATTTTTCCTGACCGCGGTGTCACGCGTTTTCTTCTCCAGGCACCAAAAAGGCTCGATTTTTAAAAAGGGGAAGCAACACCATTTTTAGACATGGAATTTCATCCTGAAACTCATCCTGTTGTCTGTTTTTGCATTTGGTTTCAAACAAAAAATTTGGCTTCAAAAAACATTTTGGTTCCCGAGCATCGTTTTTCCTGACCGCAGAGTCAAGCGTTTTCTTCCCCAGGCACCAAAAAGGCTCGATTTTTAAAAAGGGGAAGCAACACCATTTTTAGACATGGAATTTCATCCTGAAACTCATCCTGTTGTCTGTTTTTGCATTTGGTTTCAAACAAAAAATTTGGCTTCAAAAAACATTTTGGTTCCCGAGCATCGTTTTTCCTGACCGCAGAGTCAAGCGTTTTCTTCCCCAGGCACCAAAAAGGCTCGATTTTAAAAAGGGGAAGCAACACCATTTTTAGACATGGAATTTCATCCCGAAACTCATCCTGGTGTCTGTTTTTGCATTTGGTTTCAAACAAAAAATTTGGCTTCAAAAAACTTTTTTGTTTCTGAGCATCATTTTTCCTGACCGCTGTGTCACGCGTTTTCTTCTCCAGGCACCAAAAAGGCTCGATTTTAAAAACTGGAAGCAACACCATTTTTAGACATGGAATTTCATCCTGAAACTCATCTTGGTGTCCGTTTTTGCATTTGGTTTCAAAAAAAAAAATTGGCTTCAAAAAACATTTTGGTTCCTGGGCAACACTTTCCTGACCGCAGAGTCACGCGTTTTCTTCTCCAGGCACCAAAAAAGCTCAATTTTTAAAAAGGGGAAGCAACACCATTTTTAGACAATGGAATTTCATCCCGAAACTCATCCTGGTGTCTGTTTTTGCATTTGGTTTCAAACAAAAAATTTGGCTTCAAATAACATTTTGGTTCTTGAGCATAATTTTTCTGACCGGGTTTGACGCGTTTTCTTCTCCAGGCACCAAAAAGGCTCGATTTTTAAAAAGGGAAAGCAACACCATTTTTAGACATGGAATTTCATCCCGAAACTCATCCTGGTGTCTATTTTTGCATTTGGTTTCAAACAAAAAATTTGGCTTCAAAAAACATTTTGGTTCCTGAGTATCGTTTTTCCTGACCGCAGAGTCAAGCGATTTCTTCCCCAGGCACCAAAAAGGCTCGATTTTAAAAAGGGGAAGCAACACCATTTTTAGACATGGAATTTCATCCCGAAACTCATCCTGGTGTCTGTTTTTGCATTTGGTTTCAAACAAAAAATTTGGCTTCAAAAAACATTTTGGTTTCTGAGCATCATTTTTCCTGACCGCGGTGTCACGCGTTTTCTTCTCCAGGCACCAAAAAGGCTCGATTTTTAAAAAGGGGAAGCAACACCATTTTTAGACGTTGAATTTCATTCTGAAACTCATCCTGTTGTCTGTTTTTGCATTTGGTTTCAAACAAAAAATTTGGCTTCAAAAAACATTTTGTTTCCCGAGCATCGTTTTTCCTGACCGCAGAGTCAAGCGTTTTCTTCCCCAGGCACCAAAAAGGCTCGATTTTAAAAAGGGAAGCAACACCATTTTTGGACATGGAATTTCATCCCGAAACTCATCCTGGTGTCTGTTTTTGCATTTGGTTTCAAACAAAAAATTTGGCTTCAAAAAACATTTTGGTTCCTGAGCATAATTTTTCTGACCGGGTTTGACGCGTTTTCTTCTCCAGGCACCAAAAAGACTCGATTTTTAAAAAGAGGAAGCAACACCATTTTTAGACGTGGAATTTCATCCTGAAACTCATCCTGGTGTCTGTTTTTGCATTTGGTTTCAAACAAAAAATTTGGCTTCAAAAAACATTTTGGTTCCCGAGCATCGTTTTTCCTGACCGCAGAGTCAAGCGTTTTCTTCCCCAGGCACCAAAAAGGCTCGATTTTAAAAAGGGGAAGCAACACCATTTTTAGACATGGAATTTCACCCCGAAACTCATCCTGGTGTCTGTTTTTGCATTTGGTTTCAAACAAAAAATTTGGCTTCAAAAAACATTTTGGTTCCTGAGCATAATTTTTCTGACCGGGTTTGACGCGTTTTCTTCTCCAGGCACCAAAAAAGCTCGATTTTTAAAACGGGGAAGCAACACCATTTTTAGACAATGGAATTTCATCCCGAAACTCATCCTGGTGTCTGTTTTTGCATTTGGTTTCAAACAAAAAATTTGGCTTCAAAAAACTTTTTGGTTCCTGAGCATAATTTTTCTGACCGGGTTTGACGCGTTTTCTTCTCCAGGCACCAAAAAGACTCGATTTTTAAAAAGAGGAAGCAACACCATTTTTAGACGTGGAATTTCATCCTGAAACTCATCCTGTTGTCTGTTTTTGCATTTGGTTTCAAACAAAAAATTTGGCTTCAAAAAACATTTTGGTTCCCGAGCATCGTTTTTCCTGACCGCAGAGTCAAGCGTTTTCTTCCCCAGGCACCAAAAAGGCTCGATTTTAAAAAGGGGAAGCAACACCATTTTTAGACATGGAATTTCATCCCGAAACTCATCCTGGTGTCTGTTTTTGCATTTGGTTTCAAACAAAAAATTTGGCTTCAAAAAACATTTTGGTTCCTGAGCATAATTTTTCTGACCGGGTTTGACGCGTTTTCTTCTCCAGGCACCAAAAAAGCTCGATTTTTAAAAAGGGGAAGCAACACCATTTTTAGACATGGAATTTCATCCCGAAACTCATCCTGGTGTCTGTTTTTGCATTTGGTTTCAAACAAAAAATTGGGCTTCAAAAAACATTTTGGTTCCTGAGCATCGTTTTTCCTGACCGCAGAGTCAAGCGATTTCTTTCCCAGGCACCAAAAAGGCTCGATTTTAAAAAGGGGAAGCAACACCATTTTTAGACATGGAATTTCATCCCGAAACTCATCCTGGTGTCTGTTTTTGCATTTGGTTTCAAACAAAAAATTTGGCTTCAAAAAACTTTTTGGTTTCTTAGCATCATTTTTCCTGACCGCGGTGTCACGCGTTTTCTTCTCCAGGCACGAAAAAGGCTCGATTTTTAAAAAGGGGAAGCAACAACATTTTTAGACGTGGAATTTCATCCTGAAACTCATCCTGTTGTCTGTTTTTGCATTTGGTTTCAAACAAAAAATTTGGCTTCAAAAAACATTTTGGTTCCCGAGCATCGTTTTTCCTGACCGCAGAGTCAAGCGTTTTCTTCCCCAGGCACCAAAAAGGCTCGATTTTAAAAAGGGGAAGCAACACCATTTTTAGACATGGAATTTCATCCCGAAACTCATCCTGGTGTCTGTTTTTGCATTTGGTTTCAAACAAAAAATTTGGCTTCAAAAAACATTTTGGTTCCTGAGCATAATTTTTCTGACCGGGTTTGACGCGTTTTCTTCTCCAGGCACCAAAAATGCTCGATTTTTAAAAAGGGGAAGCAACACCATTTTTAGACATGGAATTTCATCCCGAAACTCATCCTGGTGTCTGTTTTTGCATTTGGTTTCAAACAAAAAATTTGGCTTCAAAAAACATTTTGGTTCCTGAGCATCGTTTTTCCTGACCGCAGAGTCAAGCGATTTCTTCCCCAGGCACCAAAAAGGCTCGATTTTAAAAAGGGGAAGCAACACCATTTTTAGACATGGAATTTCATCCCGAAACTCATCCTGGTGTCTGTTTTTGCATTTGGTTTCAAACAAAAAATTTGGCTTCAAAAAACATTTTGGTTTCTGAGCATCATTTTTCCTGACCGCGGTGTCACGCGTTTTCTTCTCCAGGCACCAAAAAGGCTCGATTTTTAAAAAGGGGAAGCAACACCATTTTTAGACATGGAATTTCATCCTGAAACTCATCCTGTTGTCTGTTTTTGCATTTGGTTTCAAACAAAAAATTTGGCTTCAAAAAACATTTTGGTTCCCGAGCATCGTTTTTCCTGACCGCAGAGTCAAGCGTTTTCTTCCCCAGGCACCAAAAAGGCTCGATTTTAAAAAGGGGAAGTAACACCATTTTTAGACATGGAATTTCATCCCGAAACTCATCCTGGTGTCTGTTTTTGCATTTGGTTTCAAACAAAAAATTTGGCTTCAAAAAACATTTTGGTTCCTGAGCATAATTTTTCTGACCGGGTTTGACGCGTTTTCTTCTCCAGGCACCAAAAAGGCTCAATTTTTAAAAAGGGGAAGCAACACCATTTTTAGACGTGGAATTTCATCCTGAAACTCATCCTGGTGTCTGTTTTTGCATTTGGTTTCAAACAAAAAATTTGGCTACAAAAAACATTTTGGTTCCTAAGCATAGTTTTTCTGACCGGGTTTGACGCGTTTTCTTCTCCAGGCACCAAAAAGGCTCGAATTTTAAAAAGGGGAAGCAACACCATTTTTAGAAATGGAATTTCATCCCGAAACTCATCCTGGTGTCTGTTTTTGCATTTGGTTTCAAACAAAAAATTTGGCTTCAAAATACATTTTGGTTCCTGGGCAGCATTTTCCTGACCGTGGAGTCACGTGTTTTCTTCTCCAGGCACCAAAAAGGCGCGATTTTTAAAAAGGGGAAGCAACACCATTTTTAGACATGGAATTTCATCCTGAAACTCAGCCTGGTGTCTGTTTTGGCATTTGGTTTCAAACAAAAAATTTGGCTTCAAAAAACAATTTGGTTCCCGAGCATCCTTTTTCTTGACCGCGGAGTAACGCGTTTTCTTCTCCAGGCACCAAAAAGGCTCGATTTTTAAAAAGGAAAAGCAACACCATTTTTAGAAATGGAATTTCATCCTGAAACTCATCCTGTTGTCCGTTTTTGCATTTGGTTTCAAACAAGAAATTTGGCTTCAAAATACATTTTGGTTCCTGGGCAGCATTTTCCTGACCGTGGAGTCACGCGTTTTCTTCTCCAGGCACCAAAAAGGCTCGATTTTTAAAAAGGGAAAGCAACACTATTTTTAGAAATGGAATTTCATCCCGAAACTCATCCTGGTGTCTGTTTTTGCATTTGGTTTCAAACAAAAAATTTGGCTTCAAAATACATTTTGGTTCCTGGGCAGCATTTTCCTGACCGTGGAGTCACGTGTTTTCTTCTCCAGGCACCAAAAAGGCTCGATTTTTAAAAAGGGGAAGCAACACCATTTTTAGACATGGAATTTCATCCTGAAACTCATCCTGGTGTCTGTTTTGGCATTTGGTTTCAAACAAAAAATTTGGCTTCAAAAAACATTTTGGTTCCCGAGCATCCTTTTTCCTGACCGCGGAGTAACGCGTTTTCTTCTCCAGGCACCAAAAAGGCTCGATTTTTAAAAAGGAAAAGCAACACCATTTTTAGAAATGGAATTTCATCCCGAAACTCATCCTGGTGTCCGTTTTTGCATTTGGTTTCAAACAAGAAATTTGGCTTCGAAATACATTTTGGTTCCTGGGCAGCATTTTCCTGACCGTGGAGTCACGCGTTTTCTTCTCCAGGCACCAAAAAGGCTCGATTTTTAAAAGGGGGAAGCAACACCATTTTTAGACATGGAATTTCATTCCGAAACTCATTCTGGTGTCTGTTTTTGCATTTGGTTTCAAACAAAAAATTTGGCTTCAAAAAACATTTTCGTTCCTGGGCAGCATTTTCCTGACCGCAGAGTCACGCGTTTTCTTCTCCAGGCACCAAAAAGGCTCGATTTTTAAAAAGTGGAAGCAACACCATTTTTAGACATGGAATTTCATCCCGAAACTCATCCTGGTGTCTGTTTTTGCATTTGGTTTCAAACAAAAAATTTGGCTTCAAAAAACTTTTTGGTTCCTGAGCATCGTTTTTCCTGACCGCCGAGTCAAGCGTTTTATTCCCCAGGCACCAAAAAGGCTCGATTTTAAAAAGGGGAAGCAACACCATTTTTAGACATGGAATTTCATCCCGAAACTCATCCTGGTGTCTGTTTTTGCATTTGGTTTCAAACAAAAAATTTGGCTTCAAAAAACTTTTTGGTTCCTGAGCATCGTTTTTCCTGACCGCAGAGTCAAGCGTTTTCTTCCCCAGGCACCAAAAAGGCTCGATTTTAAAAAGGGGAAGGAACACCATTTTTAGACATGGAATTTCATCCCAAAACTCATCCTGGTGTCTGTTTTTGCATTTGGTTTCAAACAAAAAAATTGGCTTCAAAAAACATTTTGGTTCCTGAGCATAATTTTTCTGACCGGGTTTGACGCGTTTTCGTCTCCAGGCACCAAAAAGGCTCAATTTTTAAAAAGGGGAAGCAACACCATTTTTAGACGTGGAATTTCATCCTGAAACTCATCCTGGTGTCTGTTTTTGCATTTGGTTTCAAACAAAAAATTTGGCTACAAAAAAAATTTTGGTTCCTAAGCATAGTTTTTCTGACCGGGTTTGACGCGTTTTCTTCTCCAGGCACCAAAAAGGCTCGATTTTTAAAAAGGGGAAGCAACACCCTTTTTAGAAATGGAATTTCATCCCGAAACTCATCCTGGTGTCTGTTTTTGCATTTGGTTTCAAACAAAAAATTTGGCTTCAAAATACATTTTGGTTCCTGGGCAGCATTTTCCTGACCGTGGAGTCACGTGTTTTCTTCTCCAGGCACCAAAAAGGCGCGATTTTTAAAAAGGGGAAGCAACACCATTTTTAGACATGGAATTTCATCCTGAAACTCAGCCTGGTGTCTGTTTTGGCATTTGGTTTCAAACAAAAAATTTGGCTTCAAAAAACAATTTGGTTCCCGAGCATCCTTTTTCTTGACCGCGGAGTAACGCGTTTTCTTCTCCAGGCACCAAAAAGGCTCGATTTTTAAAAAGGAAAAGCAACACCATTTTTAGAAATGGAATTTCATCCTGAAACTCATCCTGTTGTCCGTTTTTGCATTTGGTTTCAAACAAGAAATTTGGCTTCAAAATACATTTTGGTTCCTGGGCAGCATTTTCCTGACCGTGGAGTCACGCGTTTTCTTCTCCAGGCACCAAAAAGGCTCGATTTTTAAAAAGGGAAAGCAACACTATTTTTAGAAATGGAATTTCATCCCGAAACTCATCCTGGTGTCTGTTTTTGCATTTGGTTTCAAACAAAAAATTTGGCTTCAAAATACATTTTGGTTCCTGGGCAGCATTTTCCTGACCGTGGAGTCACGTGTTTTCTTCTCCAGGCACCAAAAAGGCTCGATTTTTAAAAAGGGGAAGCAACACCATTTTTAGACATGGAATTTCATCCTGAAACTCATCCTGGTGTCTGTTTTGGCATTTGGTTTCAAACAAAAAATTTGGCTTCAAAAAACATTTTGGTTCCCGAGCATCCTTTTTCCTGACCGCGGAGTAACGCGTTTTCTTCTCCAGGCACCAAAAAGGCTCGATTTTTAAAAAGGAAAAGCAACACCATTTTTAGAAATGGAATTTCATCCCGAAACTCATCCTGGTGTCCGTTTTTGCATTTGGTTTCAAACAAGAAATTTGGCTTCGAAATACATTTTGGTTCCTGGGCAGCATTTTCCTGACCGTGGAGTCACGCGTTTTCTTCTCCAGGCACCAAAAAGGCTCGATTTTTAAAAGGGGGAAGCAACACCATTTTTAGACATGGAATTTCATTCCGAAACTCATTCTGGTGTCTGTTTTTGCATTTGGTTTCAAACAAAAAATTTGGCTTCAAAAAACATTTTCGTTCCTGGGCAGCATTTTCCTGACCGCAGAGTCACGCGTTTTCTTCTCCAGGCACCAAAAAGGCTCGATTTTTAAAAAGTGGAAGCAACACCATTTTTAGACATGGAATTTCATCCCGAAACTCATCCTGGTGTCTGTTTTTGCATTTGGTTTCAAACAAAAAATTTGGCTTCAAAAAACTTTTTGGTTCCTGAGCATCGTTTTTCCTGACCGCCGAGTCAAGCGTTTTATTCCCCAGGCACCAAAAAGGCTCGATTTTAAAAAGGGGAAGCAACACCATTTTTAGACATGGAATTTCATCCCGAAACTCATCCTGGTGTCTGTTTTTGCATTTGGTTTCAAACAAAAAATTTGGCTTCAAAAAACTTTTTGGTTCCTGAGCATCGTTTTTCCTGACCGCAGAGTCAAGCGTTTTCTTCCCCAGGCACCAAAAAGGCTCGATTTTAAAAAGGGGAAGGAACACCATTTTTAGACATGGAATTTCATCCCAAAACTCATCCTGGTGTCTGTTTTTGCATTTGGTTTCAAACAAAAAAATTGGCTTCAAAAAACATTTTGGTTCCTGAGCATAATTTTTCTGACCGGGTTTGACGCGTTTTCGTCTCCAGGCACCAAAAAGGCTCAATTTTTAAAAAGGGGAAGCAACACCATTTTTAGACGTGGAATTTCATCCTGAAACTCATCCTGGTGTCTGTTTTTGCATTTGGTTTCAAACAAAAAATTTGGCTACAAAAAAAATTTTGGTTCCTAAGCATAGTTTTTCTGACCGGGTTTGACGCGTTTTCTTCTCCAGGCACCAAAAAGGCTCGATTTTTAAAAAGGGGAAGCAACACCCTTTTTAGAAATGGAATTTCATCCCGAAACTCATCCTGGTGTCTGTTTTTGCATTTGGTTTCAAACAAAAAATTTGGCTTCAAAATACATTTTGGTTCCTGGGCAGCATTTTCCTGACCGCAGAGTCACGCGTTTTCTTCTCCAGGCACCAAAAAGGCTCGATTTTTAAAAAGTGGAAGCAACACCATTTTTAGACATGGAATTTCATCCCGAAACTCATCCTGGTGTCTGTTTTTGCATTTGGTTTCAAACAAAAAATTTGGCTTCAAAAAACTTTTTGGTTCCTGAGCATCGTTTTTCCTGACCGCCGAGTCAAGCGTTTTATTCCCCAGGCACCAAAAAGGCTCGATTTTAAAAAGGGGAAGCAACACCATTTTTAGACATGGAATTTCATCCCGAAACTCATCCTGGTGTCTGTTTTTGCATTTGGTTTCAAACAAAAAATTTGGCTTCAAAAAACTTTTTGGTTCCTGAGCATCGTTTTTCCTGACCGCAGAGTCAAGCGTTTTCTTCCCCAGGCACCAAAAAGGCTCGATTTTAAAAAGGGGAAGGAACACCATTTTTAGACGTGGAATGTCATCCTGAAACTCATCCTGGTGTCTGTTTTTGCATTTGGTTTCAAGCAAAAAAATTGGCTTCAAAAAACATTTTGGTTCCTAAGCATAGTTTTTCTGACCGGGTTTGACGCGTTTTCTTCTCCAGGAACCAAAAAGGCTCGATTTTTAAAAAGGGGAAGCAACACCCTTTTTAGAAATGGAATTTCATCCCGAAACTCATCCTGGTGTCTGTTTTGGCATTTGGTTTCAAACAAAAAATTTGGCTTCAAAAAACATTTTGGTTCCCGAGCATCCTTTTTCCTGACCGCGGAGTAACGCGTTTTCTTCTCCAGGCACCAAAAAGGCTCGATTTTTAAAAAGGAAAAGCAACACCATTTTTAGAAATGGAATTTCATCCTGAAACTCATCCTGGTGTCCGTTTTTGCATTTGGTTTCAAACAAGAAATTTGGCTTCAAAATACATTTTGGTTCCTGGGCAGCATTTTCCTGACCGTGGAGTCACGCGTTTTCTTCTCCAGGCACCAAAAAGGCTCGATTTTTAAAAGGGGGAAGCAACACCTTTTTAAGACATGGAATTTCATCCCGAAACTCATTCTGGTGTCTGTTTTTGCATTTGGTTTCAAACAAAAAATTTGGCTTCAAAAAACATTTTGGTTCCTGAGCATAATTTTCCTGACCGGGTTTGACGCGTTTTCTTCTCCAGGCACCAAAAAGTCTTGATTTTTAAAAAGTGGAAGCAACACCATTTTTAGACATGGAATTTCATCCCGAAACTCATCCTGGTGTCCGTTTTTGCATTTGGTTTCAAAAAAAAAATTGGCTTCAAAAAACATTTTGGTTCCTGGGCAACACTTTCCTGACGGCAGAGTCACGCGTTTTCTTCTCCAGTCACCAAAAAGGCTCAATATTTAAAAAGGGGAAGCAACACCATTTTTAGACGTGGAATTTCATCCTGAAACTCATCCTGGTGTCTGTTTTTGCATTTGGTTTCAAACAAAAAATTAGGCTTCCAAAAAGGTTTTGGTTCCTGGGCATCATTTTTCCTGACCGTGGAGTCACACGTTTTCTTCTCCAGGCACCAAAAAGGCTCGATTTTTAAAAAGGGGAAGCAAAACCATTTTTAGACATGGAATTTCATCCCGAAACTCATCCTGGTGTCTGTTTTTGCATTTGGTTTCAAACAAAAAATTTGGCTTCAAAAAACATTTTGGTTCCCGAGCATCCTTTTTCCTGACCGCGGAGTAACGCGTTTTCTTCTCCAGGCACCAAAAATGCTCGATTTTTAAAAAGGAAAAGCAACACCATTTTTAGAAATGGAATTTCATCCTGAAACTCATCCTGGTGTCCGTTTCTGCATTTGCTTTCAAACAAGAAATTTGGCTTCAAAATACATTTTGGTTCCTGGGCAGCATTTTCCTGACCGTGGAGTCACGCGTTTTCTTCTCCAGGCACCAAAAAGGCTCGATTTTTAAAAGGGGGAAGCAACACCATTTTTAGACATGGAATTTCATCCCGAAACTCATTCTGGTGTCTGTTTTTGCATTTGGTTTCAAACAAAAAATTTGGCTTCAAAAAACATTTTGGTTCCTGAGCATAATTTTTCTGACCGGGTTTGACGCGTTTTCTTCTCCAGGCACCAAAAAGGCTTGATTTTTTAAAAGTGGAAGCAACACCATTTTTAGACATGGAATTTAATCCCGAAACTCATCCTGGTGTCCGTTTTTGCATTTGGTTTCAAAAAAAAAAATTGGCTTCAAAAAACATTTTGGTTCCTGGGCAACACTTTCCTGACCGCAGAGTCACGCGTTTTCTTCTCCAGTCACCAAAAAGGCTCAATATTTAAAAAGGGGAAGCAACACCATTTTTAGACGTGGAATTTCATCCTGAAACTCATCCTGGTGTCTGTTTTTGCATTTGGTTTCAAAGAAAAAATTAGGCTTCCAAAAAGTTTTTGGTTCCTGGGCATCATTTTTCCTGACCGTGGAGTCACACGTTTTCTTCTCCAGGCACCAAAAAGGCTCGATTTTTAAAAAGGGGAAGCAACACCATTTTTAGACATGGAATTTCATCCTGAAACTCATCCTGGTGTCTGTTTTTGCATTTGGTTTCAAACAAAAAATTTGGCTTCAAAAAACATTTTGGTTCCCGAGCATCCTTTTTCCTGACCGCGGAGTAACGCGTTTTCTTCTCCAGGCACCAAAAGGGCTCAATTTTTAAAAAGGAAAAGCAACACCATTTTTAGAAATGGAATTTCATCCTGAAACTCATCCTGGTGTCCGTTTTTGCATTTGCTTTCAAACAAGAAATTTGGCTTCAAAATACATTTTGGTTCCTGGGCAGCATTTTCCTGACCGTGGAGTCACGCGTTTTCTTCTCCAGGCACCAAAAAGGCTCGATTTTTAAAAGGGGGAAGCAACACCATTTTTAGACATGGAATTTCATCCCGAAACTCATTCTGGTGTCTGTTTTTGCATTTGGTTTCAAACAAAAAATTTGGCTTCAAAAAACATTTTGGTTCCTGAGCATAATTTTTCTGACCGGGTTTGACGCGTTTTCTTCTCCAGGCACCAAAAAGGCTTGATTTTTTAAAAGTGGAAGCAACACTATTTTTAGACATGGAATTTCATCCCGAAACTCATCCTGGTGTCCGTTTTTGCATTTGGTTTCAAAAAAAAAAATTGGCTTCAAAAAACATTTTGGTTCCTGGGCATCATTTTTCCTGACCGCGGAGTCACACGTTTTCTTCTCCAGGCACCAAAAAGGCTCGATTTTTAAAAAGGGGAAGCAACACCATTTTTAGACATGGAATTTCATCCCGAAACTCATCCTGGTGTCTGTTTTTGCATTTGGTTTCAAACAAAAAATTTGGCTTCAAAAAACATTTTGGTTCCCGAGCATCCTTTTTCCTGACCGCGGAGTAACGCGTTTTCTTCTCCAGGCACCAAAAAGGCTCGATTTTTAAAAAGGAAAAGCAACACCATTTTTAGAAATGGAATTTCATCCTGAAACTCATCCTGGTGTCCGTTTTTGCATTTGGTTTCAAACAAGAAATTTGGCTTCAAAATACATTTTGGTTCCTGGGCAGCATTTTCCTGACCGTGGAGTCACGCGTTTTCTTCTCCAGGCACCAAAAAGGTTCGATTTTTAAAAGGGGGAAGCAACACCATTTTTAGACATGGAATTTCGTCCCGAAACTCATTCTGGTGTCTGTTTTTGCATTTGGTTTCAAACAAAAAATTTGGCTTCAAAAAACATTTTGGTTCCTGAGCATAATTTTTCTGACCGGGTTTGACGCGTTTTCTTCTCCAGGCACCAAAAAGGCTTGATTTTTTAAAAGTGGAAGCAACACCATTTTTAGACATGGAATTTAATCCCGAAACTCATCCTGATGTCCGTTTTTGCATTTGGTTTCAAAAAAAAAAATTGGCTTCAAAAAACATTTTGGTTCCTGGGCAACACTTTCCTGACCGCAGAGTCACGCGTTTTCTTCTCCAGTCACCAAAAAGGCTCAATATTTAAAAAGGGGAAGCAACACCATTTTTAGACGTGGAATTTCATCCTGAAACTCATCCTGGTGTCTGTTTTTGCATTTGGTTTCAAAGAAAAAATTAGGCTTCCAAAAAGTTTTTGGTTCCTGGGCATCATTTTTCCTGACCGTGGAGTCACACGTTTTCTTCTCCAGGCACCAAAAAGGCTCGATTTTTAAAAAGGGGAAGCAACACCATTTTTAGACATGGAATTTCATGCTGAAACTCATCTTGGTGTCTGTTTTGGCATTTGGTTTCAAACAAAAAATTTGGCTTCAAAAAACATTTTGGTTCCCGAGCATCCTTTTTCCTGACCGCGGAGTAACGCGTTTTCTTCTCCAGGCACCAAAAAGGCTCGATTTTTAAAAAGGAAAAGCAACACCATTTTTAGAAATGGAATTTCATCCTGAAACTCATCCTGGTGTCCGTTTTTGCATTTGGTTTCAAACAAGAAATTTGGCTTCAAAATACATTTTGGTTCCTGGGCAGCATTTTCCTGACCGTGGAGTCACGCGTTTTCTTCTCCAGGCACCAAAAAGGCTCGATTTTTAAAAGGGGGAAGCAACACCTTTTTAAGACATGGAATTTCATCCCGAAACTCATTCTGGTGTCTGTTTTTGCATTTGGTTTCAAACAAAAAATTTGGCTTCAAAAAACATTTTGGTTCCTGAGCATAATTTTCCTGACCGGGTTTGACGCGTTTTCTTCTCCAGGCACCAAAAAGTCTTGATTTTTAAAAAGTGGAAGCAACACCATTTTTAGACATGGAATTTCATCCCGAAACTCATCCTGGTGTCCGTTTTTGCATTTGGTTTCAAAAAAAAAATTGGCTTCAAAAAACATTTTGGTTCCTGGGCAACACTTTCCTGACGGCAGAGTCACGCGTTTTCTTCTCCAGTCACCAAAAAGGCTCAATATTTAAAAAGGGGAAGCAACACCATTTTTAGACGTGGAATTTCATCCTGAAACTCATCCTGGTGTCTGTTTTTGCATTTGGTTTCAAACAAAAAATTAGGCTTCCAAAAAGGTTTTGGTTCCTGGGCATCATTTTTCCTGACCGTGGAGTCACACGTTTTCTTCTCCAGGCACCAAAAAGGCTCGATTTTTAAAAAGGGGAAGCAAAACCATTTTTAGACATGGAATTTCATCCCGAAACTCATCCTGGTGTCTGTTTTTGCATTTGGTTTCAAACAAAAAATTTGGCTTCAAAAAACATTTTGGTTCCCGAGCATCCTTTTTCCTGACCGCGGAGTAACGCGTTTTCTTCTCCAGGCACCAAAAATGCTCGATTTTTAAAAAGGAAAAGCAACACCATTTTTAGAAATGGAATTTCATCCTGAAACTCATCCTGGTGTCCGTTTCTGCATTTGCTTTCAAACAAGAAATTTGGCTTCAAAATACATTTTGGTTCCTGGGCAGCATTTTCCTGACCGTGGAGTCACGCGTTTTCTTCTCCAGGCACCAAAAAGGCTCGATTTTTAAAAGGGGGAAGCAACACCATTTTTAGACATGGAATTTCATCCCGAAACTCATTCTGGTGTCTGTTTTTGCATTTGGTTTCAAACAAAAAATTTGGCTTCAAAAAACATTTTGGTTCCTGAGCATAATTTTTCTGACCGGGTTTGACGCGTTTTCTTCTCCAGGCACCAAAAAGGCTTGATTTTTTAAAAGTGGAAGCAACACCATTTTTAGACATGGAATTTAATCCCGAAACTCATCCTGGTGTCCGTTTTTGCATTTGGTTTCAAAAAAAAAAATTGGCTTCAAAAAACATTTTGGTTCCTGGGCAACACTTTCCTGACCGCAGAGTCACGCGTTTTCTTCTCCAGTCACCAAAAAGGCTCAATATTTAAAAAGGGGAAGCAACACCATTTTTAGACGTGGAATTTCATCCTGAAACTCATCCTGGTGTCTGTTTTTGCATTTGGTTTCAAAGAAAAAATTAGGCTTCCAAAAAGTTTTTGGTTCCTGGGCATCATTTTTCCTGACCGTGGAGTCACACGTTTTCTTCTCCAGGCACCAAAAAGGCTCGATTTTTAAAAAGGGGAAGCAACACCATTTTTAGACATGGAATTTCATCCTGAAACTCATCCTGGTGTCTGTTTTTGCATTTGGTTTCAAACAAAAAATTTGGCTTCAAAAAACATTTTGGTTCCCGAGCATCCTTTTTCCTGACCGCGGAGTAACGCGTTTTCTTCTCCAGGCACCAAAAGGGCTCAATTTTTAAAAAGGAAAAGCAACACCATTTTTAGAAATGGAATTTCATCCTGAAACTCATCCTGGTGTCCGTTTTTGCATTTGCTTTCAAACAAGAAATTTGGCTTCAAAATACATTTTGGTTCCTGGGCAGCATTTTCCTGACCGTGGAGTCACGCGTTTTCTTCTCCAGGCACCAAAAAGGCTCGATTTTTAAAAGGGGGAAGCAACACCATTTTTAGACATGGAATTTCATCCCGAAACTCATTCTGGTGTCTGTTTTTGCATTTGGTTTCAAACAAAAAATTTGGCTTCAAAAAACATTTTGGTTCCTGAGCATAATTTTTCTGACCGGGTTTGACGCGTTTTCTTCTCCAGGCACCAAAAAGGCTTGATTTTTTAAAAGTGGAAGCAACACTATTTTTAGACATGGAATTTCATCCCGAAACTCATCCTGGTGTCCGTTTTTGCATTTGGTTTCAAAAAAAAAAATTGGCTTCAAAAAACATTTTGGTTCCTGGGCATCATTTTTCCTGACCGCGGAGTCACACGTTTTCTTCTCCAGGCACCAAAAAGGCTCGATTTTTAAAAAGGGGAAGCAACACCATTTTTAGACATGGAATTTCATCCCGAAACTCATCCTGGTGTCTGTTTTTGCATTTGGTTTCAAACAAAAAATTTGGCTTCAAAAAACATTTTGGTTCCCGAGCATCCTTTTTCCTGACCGCGGAGTAACGCGTTTTCTTCTCCAGGCACCAAAAAGGCTCGATTTTTAAAAAGGAAAAGCAACACCATTTTTAGAAATGGAATTTCATCCTGAAACTCATCCTGGTGTCCGTTTTTGCATTTGCTTTCAAACAAGAAATTTGGCTTCAAAATACATTTTGGTTCCTGGGCAGCATTTTCCTGACCGTGGAGTCACGCGTTTTCTTCTCCAGGCACCAAAAAGGTTCGATTTTTAAAAGGGGGAAGCAACACCATTTTTAGACATGGAATTTCGTCCCGAAACTCATTCTGGTGTCTGTTTTTGCATTTGGTTTCAAACAAAAAATTTGGCTTCAAAAAACATTTTGGTTCCTGAGCATAATTTTTCTGACCGGGTTTGACGCGTTTTCTTCTCCAGGCACCAAAAAGGCTTGATTTTTTAAAAGTGGAAGCAACACCATTTTTAGACATGGAATTTAATCCCGAAACTCATCCTGGTGTCCGTTTTTGCATTTGGTTTCAAAAAAAAAAATTGGCTTCAAAAAACATTTTGGTTCCTGGGCAACACTTTCCTGACCGCAGAGTCACGCGTTTTCTTCTCCAGTCACCAAAAAGGCTCAATATTTAAAAAGGGGAAGCAACACCATTTTTAGACGTGGAATTTCATCCTGAAACTCATCCTGGTGTCTGTTTTTGCATTTGGTTTCAAAGAAAAAATTAGGCTTCCAAAAAGTTTTTGGTTCCTGGGCATCATTTTTCCTGACCGTGGAGTCACACGTTTTCTTCTCCAGGCACCAAAAAGGCTCGATTTTTAAAAAGGGGAAGCAACACCATTTTTAGACATGGAATTTCATCCTGAAACTCATCCTGGTGTCTGTTTTTGCATTTGGTTTCAAACAAAAAATTTGGCTTCAAAAAACATTTTGGTTCCCGAGCATCCTTTTTCCTGACCGCGGAGTAACGCGTTTTCTTCTCCAGGCACCAAAAGGGCTCAATTTTTAAAAAGGAAAAGCAACACCATTTTTAGAAATGGAATTTCATCCTGAAACTCATCCTGGTGTCCGTTTTTGCATTTGCTTTCAAACAAGAAATTTGGCTTCAAAATACATTTTGGTTCCTGGGCAGCATTTTCCTGACCGTGGAGTCACGCGTTTTCTTCTCCAGGCACCAAAAAGGCTCGATTTTTAAAAGGGGGAAGCAACACCATTTTTAGACATGGAATTTCATCCCGAAACTCATTCTGGAGTCTGTTTTTGCATTTGGTTTCAAACAAAAAATTTGGCTTCAAAAAACATTTTGGTTCCTGAGCATAATTTTTCTGACCGGGTTTGACGCGTTTTCTTCTCCAGGCACCAAAAAGGCTTGATTTTTTAAAAGTGGAAGCAACACTATTTTTAGACATGGAATTTCATCCCGAAACTCATCCTGGTGTCCGTTTTTGCATTTGGTTTCAAAAAAAAAAATTGGCTTCAAAAAACATTTTGGTTCCTGGGCATCATTTTTCCTGACCGCGGAGTCACACGTTTTCTTCTCCAGGCACCAAAAAGGCTCGATTTTTAAAAAGGGGAAGCAACACCATTTTTAGACATGGAATTTCATCCCGAAACTCATCCTGGTGTCTGTTTTTGCATTTGGTTTCAAACAAAAAATTTGGCTTCAAAAAACATTTTGGTTCCCGAGCATCCTTTTTCCTGACCGCGGAGTAACGCGTTTTCTT
The DNA here is from genome assembly GCF_029215685.1 of Pituophis catenifer annectens. Classification (NCBI taxonomy): domain Eukaryota; kingdom Metazoa; phylum Chordata; class Lepidosauria; order Squamata; family Colubridae; genus Pituophis; species Pituophis catenifer. The sequence continues at coordinate 258,416 of NW_027256909.1, read as the reverse complement.
CTCCAGGCACCAAAAAGGCTCGATTTTTAAAAAGGAAAAGCAACACCATTTTTAGAAATGGAATTTCATCCTGAAACTCATCCTGGTGTCCGTTTTTGCATTTGCTTTCAAACAAGAAATTTGGCTTCAAAATACATTTTGGTTCCTGGGCAGCATTTTCCTGACCGTGGAGTCACGCGTTTTCTTCTCCAGGCACCAAAAAGGCTCGATTTTTAAAAGGGGGAAGCAACACCATTTTTAGACATGGAATTTCGTCCCGAAACTCATTCTGGTGTCTGTTTTTGCATTTGGTTTCAAACAAAAAATTTGGCTTCAAAAAACATTTTGGTTCCTGAGCATAATTTTTCTGACCGGGTTTGACGCGTTTTCTTCTCCAGGCACCAAAAAGGCTTGATTTTTTAAAAGTGGAAGCAACACCATTTTTAGACATGGAATTTCATCCCGAAACTCATCCTGGTGTCCGTTTTTGCATTTGGTTTCAAAAAAAAAATTGGCTTCAAAAAACATTTTGGTTCCTGGGCAACACTTTCCTGACCGCAGAGTCACGCGTTTTTTTCTCCAGTCACCAAAAAGGCTCAATATTTAAAAAGGGGAAGCAACACCATTTTTAGACGTGGAATTTCATCCTGCAACTCATCCTGGTGTCTGTTTTTGCATTTGGTTTCAAACAAAAAATTAGGCTTCCAAAAAGGTTTTGGTTCCTGGGCATCATTTTTCCTGACCGCGGAGTCACACGTTTTCTTCTCCAGGCACCAAAAAGGCTCGATTTTTAAAAAGGGGAAGCAACACCATTTTTAGACATGGAATTTCATCCTGAAACTCATCCTGTTGTCTGTTTTTGCATTTGGTTTCAAAAAAAAAAATTGGCTTCAAAAAACATTTTGGTTCCTGGGCAACACTTTCCTGACCGCAGAGTCACGCGTTTTCTTCTCCAGTCACCAAAAAGGCTCAATATTTAAAAAGGGGAAGCAACACCATTTTTAGACGTGGAATTTCATCCTGAAACTCATCCTGGTGTCTGTTTTTGCATTTGGTTTCAAACAAAAAATTAGGCTTCCAAAAAGGTTTTGGTTCCTGGGCATCATTTTTCCTGACCGTGGAGTCACACGTTTTCTTCTCCAGGCACCAAAAAGGCTCGATTTTTAAAAAGGGGAAGCAACACCATTTTTAGATGTGGAATTTCATCCTGAAACTCATCCTGGTGTCTGTTTTTGCATTTGGTTTCAAACAAAAAATTTGGCTTCAAAAAACATTTTGGTTCCCGAGCATCCTTTTTCCTGACCGCGGAGTAACGCGTTTTCTTCTCCAGGCACCAAAAGGGCTCGATTTTTAAAAAGGAAAAGCAACACCATTTTTAGAAATGGAATTTCATCCTGAAACTCATCCTGGTGTCCGTTTTTGCATTTTTCCTGACCGCAGAGTCACGCGTTTTCTTCTCCAGTCACCAAAAAGGCTCAATATTTAAAAAGGGGAAGCAACACCATATTATGACGTGGAATTTCATCCTGAAACTCATCCTGGTGTCTGTTTTTGCATTTGGTTTCAAACAAAAAATTAGGCTTCCAAAAAGGTTTTGGTTCCTGGGCATCATTTTTCCTGACCGTGGAGTCACACGTTTTCTTCTCCAGGCACCAAAAAGGCTCGATTTTTAAAAAGGGGAAGCAACACCATTTTTAGACATGGAATTTCATCCTGAAACTCATCCTGGTGTCTGTTTTTGCATTTGGTTTCAAACAAAAAATTAGGCTTCCAAAAAGGTTTTGGTTCCTGGGCATCATTTTTCCTGACCGTGGAGTAACCCGTTTTCTTCTCAAGGCACCAAAAGGGCTCGATTTTTAAAAAGGAAAAGCAACACCATTTTTAGAAATGGAATTTCATCCTGAAACTCATCCTGGTGTCTGTTTTTGCATTTGGTTTCAAACAAAAAATTTGGCTTCAAAAAACATTTTGGTTCCTGAGCGTAATTTTTCTGACCGGGTTTGACGCGTTTTCTTCTCCAGGCACCAAAAAGGCTTGATTTTTTAAAAGTGGAAGCAACACCATTTTTAGACATGGAATTTCATCCCGAAACTCATCCTGGTGTCCGTTTTTGCATTTGGTTTCAAAAAAAAAAATTGGCTTCAAAAAACATTTTGGTTCCTGGGCAACACTTTCCTGACCGCAGAGTCACGCGTTTTCTTCTCCAGTCACCAAAAAGGCTCAATATTTAAAAAGGGGAAGCAACACCATTTTTAGACGTGGAATTTCATCCTGAAAGTCATCCTGGTGTCTGTTTTTGCATTTGGTTTCAAACAAAAAATTAGGCTTCCAAAAAGGTTTTGGTTCCTGGGCATCATTTTTCCTGACCGTGGAGTCACACGTTTTCTTCTCCAGGCACCAAAAAGGCTCGATTTTTAAAAAGGGGAAGCAACACCATTTTTAGACATGGAATTTCATCCTGAAACTCATCCTGTTGTCTGTTTTTGCATTTGGTTTCAAACAAAAAATTTGGCTTCAAAAAACATTCTGGTTCCTGAGCATCGTTTTTCCTGACCGCAGAGTCAAGCGTTTTCTTCTCCAGGCACCAAAAAGGCTCGATTTTAAAAAGGGGAAGCAACACCATTTTTAGACATGGAATTTCATCCCGAAACTCATCCTGGTGTCTGTTTTTGCATTTGGTTTCAAACAAAAAATTTGGCTTCAAAAAACTTTTTTGTTTCTGAGCATCATTTTTCCTGACCGCGGTGTCACGCGTTTTCTTCTCCAGGCACCAAAAAGGCTCGATTTTAAAAACTGGAAGCAACACCATTTTTAGACATGGAATTTCATCCTGAAACTCATCCTGGTGTCCGTTTTTGCATTTGGATTCAAAAAAAAAAATTGGCTTCAAAAAACATTTTGGTTCCTGGGCAACACTTTCCTGACCGCAGAGTCACGCGTTTTCTTCTCCAGGCACCAAAAAAGCTCGATTTTTAAAAAGGGGAAGCAACACCATTTTTAGATGTGGAATTTCATCCTGAAACTCATCCTGGTGTCTGTTTTTGCATTTGGTTTCAAACAAAAAATTTGGCTACAAAAAAAATTTTGGTTCCTAAGCATAGTTTTTCTGACCGGGTTTGACGCGTTTTCTTCTCCAGGAACCAAAAAGGCTCGATTTTTAAAAAGGGGAAGCAACACCCTTTTTAGAAATGGAATTTCATCCCGAAACTCATCCTGGTGTCTGTTTTTGCATTTGGTTTCAAACAAAAAATTTGGCTTCAAAATACATTTTGGTTCCTGGGCAGCATTTTCCTGACCGTGGAGTCACGTGTTTTCTTCTCCAGGCACCAAAAAGGCTCGATTTTTAAAAAGGGGAAGCAACACCATTTTTAGACATGGAATTTCATGCTGAAACTCATCTTGGTGTCTGTTTTGGCATTTGGTTTCAAACAAAAAATTTGGCTTCAAAAAACATTTTGGTTCCCGAGCATCCTTTTTCCTGACCGCGGAGTAACGCGTTTTCTTCTCCAGGCACCAAAAAGGCTCGATTTTTAAAAAGGAAAAGCAACACCATTTTTAGAAATGGAATTTCATCCTGAAACTCATCCTGGTGTCCGTTTTTGCATTTGCTTTCAAACAAGAAATTTGGCTTCAAAATACATTTTGGTTCCTGGGCAGCATTTTCCTGACCGTGGAGTCACGCGTTTTCTTCTCCAGGCACCAAAAAGGCTCGATTTTTAAAAGGGGGAAGCAACACCTTTTTAAGACATGGAATTTCATCCCGAAACTCATTCTGGTGTCTGTTTTTGCATTTGGTTTCAAACAAAAAATTTGGCTTCAAAAAACATTTTGGTTCCTGAGCATAATTTTCCTGACCGGGTTTGACGCGTTTTCTTCTCCAGGCACCAAAAAGTCTTGATTTTTAAAAAGTGGAAGCAACACCATTTTTAGACATGGAATTTCATCCCGAAACTCATCCTGGTGTCCGTTTTTGCATTTGGTTTCAAAAAAAAAATTGGCTTCAAAAAACATTTTGGTTCCTGGGCAACACTTTCCTGACGGCAGAGTCACGCGTTTTCTTCTCCAGTCACCAAAAAGGCTCAATATTTAAAAAGGGGAAGCAACACCATTTTTAGACGTGGAATTTCATCCTGAAACTCATCCTGGTGTCTGTTTTTGCATTTGGTTTCAAACAAAAAATTAGGCTTCCAAAAAGGTTTTGGTTCCTGGGCATCATTTTTCCTGACCGCGGAGTCACACGTTTTCTTCTCCAGGCACCAAAAAGGCTCGATTTTTAAAAAGGGGAAGCAAAACCATTTTTAGACATGGAATTTCATCCCGAAACTCATCCTGGTGTCTGTTTTTGCATTTGGTTTCAAACAAAAAATTTGGCTTCAAAAAACATTTTGGTTCCCGAGCATCCTTTTTCCTGACCGCGGAGTAACGCGTTTTCTTCTCCAGGCACCAAAAATGCTCGATTTTTAAAAAGGAAAAGCAACACCATTTTTAGAAATGGAATTTCATCCTGAAACTCATCCTGGTGTCCGTTTCTGCATTTGCTTTCAAACAAGAAATTTGGCTTCAAAATACATTTTGGTTCCTGGGCAGCATTTTCCTGACCGTGGAGTCACGCGTTTTCTTCTCCAGGCACCAAAAAGGCTCGATTTTTAAAAGGGGGAAGCAACACCATTTTTAGACATGGAATTTCATCCCGAAACTTATTCTGGTGTCTGTTTTTGCATTTGGTTTCAAACAAAAAATTTGGCTTCAAAAAACATTTTGGTTCCTGAGCATAATTTTTCTGACCGGGTTTGACGCGTTTTCTTCTCCAGGCACCAAAAAGGCTTGATTTTTTAAAAGTGGAAGCAACACCATTTTTAGACATGGAATTTAATCCCGAAACTCATCCTGGTGTCCGTTTTTGCATTTGGTTTCAAAAAAAAAATTGGCTTCAAAAAACATTTTGGTTCCTGGGCAACACTTTCCTGACCGCAGAGTCACGCGTTTTCTTCTCCAGTCACCAAAAAGGCTCAATATTTAAAAAGGGGAAGCAACACCATTTTTAGACGTGGAATTTCATCCTGAAACTCATCCTGGTGTCTGTTTTTGCATTTGGTTTCAAAGAAAAAATTAGGCTTCCAAAAAGGTTTTGGTTCCTGGGCATCATTTTTCCTGACCGTGGAGTCACACGTTTTCTTCTCCAGGCACCAAAAAGGCTCGATTTTTTAAAAGGGGAAGCAACACCATTTTTAGACATGGAATTTCATCCTGAAACTCATCCTGATGTCTGTTTTTGCATTTGGTTTCAAACAAAAAATTTGGCTTCAAAAAACATTTTGGTTCCCGAGCATCCTTTTTCCTGACCGCGGAGTAACGCGTTTTCTTCTCCAGGCACCAAAAGGGCTCAATTTTTAAAAAGGAAAAGCAACACCATTTTTAGAAATGGAATTTCATCCTGAAACTCATCCTGGTGTCCGTTTTTGCATTTGCTTTCAAACAAGAAATTTGGCTTCAAAATACATTTTGGTTCCTGGGCAGCATTTTCCTGACCGTGGAGTCACGCGTTTTCTTCTCCAGGCACCAAAAAGGCTCGATTTTTAAAAGGGGGAAGCAACACCATTTTTAGACATGGAATTTCATCCCGAAACTCATTCTGGTGTCTGTTTTTGCATTTGGTTTCAAACAAAAAATTTGGCTTCAAAAAACATTTTGGTTCCTGAGCATAATTTTTCTGACCGGGTTTGACGCGTTTTCTTCTCCAGGCACCAAAAAGGCTTGATTTTTTAAAAGTGGAAGCAACACCATTTTTAGACATGGAATTTCATCCCGAAACTCATCCTGGTGTCCGTTTTTGCATTTGGTTTCAAAAAAAAAAATTGGCTTCAAAAAACATTTTGGTTCCTGGGCATCATTTTTCCTGACCGCGGAGTCACACGTTTTCTTCTCCAGGCACCAAAAAGGCTCGATTTTTAAAAGGGGGAAGCAACACCATTTTTAGACATGGAATTTCGTCCCGAAACTCATTCTGGTGTCTGTTTTTGCATTTGGTTTCAAACAAAAAATTTGGCTTCAAAAAACATTTTGGTTCCCGAGCATCCTTTTTCCTGACCGCGGAGTAACGCGTTTTCTTCTCCAGGCACCAAAAAGGCTCGATTTTTAAAAAGGAAAAGCAACACCATTTTTAGAAATGGAATTTCATCCTGAAACTCATCCTGGTGTCCGTTTTTGCATTTGCTTTCAAACAAGAAATTTGGCTTCAAAATACATTTTGGTTCCTGGGCAGCATTTTCCTGACCGTGGAGTCACGCGTTTTCTTCTCCAGGCACCAAAAAGGCTCGATTTTTAAAAGGGGGAAGCAACACCATTTTTAGACATGGAATTTCGTCCCGAAACTCATTCTGGTGTCTGTTTTTGCATTTGGTTTCAAACAAAAAATTTGGCTTCAAAAAACATTTTGGTTCCTGAGCATAATTTTTCTGACCGGGTTTGACGCGTTTTCTTCTCCAGGCACCAAAAAGGCTTGATTTTTTAAAAGTGGAAGCAACACCATTTTTAGACATGGAATTTCATCCCGAAACTCATCCTGGTGTCCGTTTTTGCATTTGGTTTCAAAAAAAAAATTGGCTTCAAAAAACATTTTGGTTCCTGGGCAACACTTTCCTGACCGCAGAGTCACGCGTTTTTTTCTCCAGTCACCAAAAAGGCTCAATATTTAAAAAGGGGAAGCAACACCATTTTTAGACGTGGAATTTCATCCTGCAACTCATCCTGGTGTCTGTTTTTGCATTTGGTTTCAAACAAAAAATTAGGCTTCCAAAAAGGTTTTGGTTCCTGGGCATCATTTTTCCTGACCGCGGAGTCACACGTTTTCTTCTCCAGGCACCAAAAAGGCTCGATTTTTAAAAAGGGGAAGCAACACCATTTTTAGACATGGAATTTCATCCTGAAACTCATCCTGTTGTCTGTTTTTGCATTTGGTTTCAAAAAAAAAAATTGGCTTCAAAAAACATTTTGGTTCCTGGGCAACACTTTCCTGACCGCAGAGTCACGCGTTTTCTTCTCCAGTCACCAAAAAGGCTCAATATTTAAAAAGGGGAAGCAACACCATTTTTAGACATGGAATTTCATCCTGAAACTCATCCTGGTGTCTGTTTTTGCATTTGGTTTCAAACAAAAAATTAGGCTTCCAAAAAGGTTTTGGTTCCTGGGCATCATTTTTCCTGACCGTGGAGTCACACGTTTTCTTCTCCAGGCACCAAAAAGGCTCGATTTTTAAAAAGGGGAAGCAACACCATTTTTAGATGTGGAATTTCATCCTGAAACTCATCCTGGTGTCTGTTTTTGCATTTGGTTTCAAACAAAAAATTTGGCTTCAAAAAACATTTTGGTTCCCGAGCATCCTTTTTCCTGACCGCGGAGTAACGCGTTTTCTTCTCCAAGCACCAAAAGGGCTCGATTTTTAAAAAGGAAAAGCAACACCATTTTTAGAAATGGAATTTCATCCTGAAACTCATCCTGGTGTCCGTTTTTGCATTTTTCCTGACCGCAGAGTCACGCGTTTTCTTCTCCAGTCACCAAAAAGGCTCAATATTTAAAAAGGGGAAGCAACACCATATTATGACGTGGAATTTCATCCTGAAACTCATCCTGGTGTCTGTTTTTGCATTTGGTTTCAAACAAAAAATTAGGCTTCCAAAAAGGTTTTGGTTCCTGGGCATCATTTTTCCTGACCGTGGAGTCACACGTTTTCTTCTCCAGGCACCAAAAAGGCTCGATTTTTAAAAAGGGGAAGCAACACCATTTTTAGACATGGAATTTCATCCTGAAACTCATCCTGGTGTCTGTTTTTGCATTTGGTTTCAAACAAAAAATTAGGCTTCCAAAAAGGTTTTGGTTCCTGGGCATCATTTTTCCTGACCGTGGAGTAACCCGTTTTCTTCTCAAGGCACCAAAAGGGCTCGATTTTTAAAAAGGAAAAGCAACACCATTTTTAGAAATGGAATTTCATCCTGAAACTCATCCTGGTGTCCGTTTTTGCATTTGCTTTCAAACAAGAATTTTGGCTTCAAAATACATTTTGGTTCCTGGGCAGCATTTTCCTGACCGTGGAGTCACGCGTTTTCTTCTCCAGGCACCAAAAAGGCTCGATTTTTAAAAGGGGGAAGCAACACCATTTTTAGACATGGAATTTCATCCCGAAACTCATTCTGGTGTCTGTTTTTGCATTTGGTTTCAAACAAAAAATTTGGCTTCAAAAAACATTTTGGTTCCTGAGCGTAATTTTTCTGACCGGGTTTGACGCGTTTTCTTCTCCAGGCACCAAAAAGGCTTGATTTTTTAAAAGTGGAAGCAACACCATTTTTAGACATGGAATTTCATCCCGAAACTCATCCTGGTGTCCGTTTTTGCATTTGGTTTCAAAAAAAAAAATTGGCTTCAAAAAACATTTTGGTTCCTGGGCAACACTTTCCTGACCGCAGAGTCACGCGTTTTCTTCTCCAGTCACCAAAAAGGCTCAATATTTAAAAAGGGGAAGCAACACCATTTTTAGACGTGGAATTTCATCCTGAAACTCATCCTGGTGTCTGTTTTTGCATTTGGTTTCAAACAAAAAATTAGGCTTCCAAAAAGGTTTTGGTTCCTGGGCATCATTTTTCCTGACCGTGGAGTCACACGTTTTCTTCTCCAGGCACCAAAAAGGCTCGATTTTTAAAAAGGGGAAGCAACACCATTTTTAGACATGGAATTTCATCCTGAAACTCATCCTGTTGTCTGTTTTTGCATTTGGTTTCAAACAAAAAATTTGGCTTCAAAAAACATTTTGGTTCCTGAGCATCGTTTTTCCTGACCGCAGAGTCAAGCGTTTTCTTCTCCAGGCACCAAAAAGGCTCGATTTTAAAAAGGGGAAGCAACACCATTTTTAGACATGGAATTTCATCCCGAAACTCATCCTGGTGTCTGTTTTTGCATTTGGTTTCAAACAAAAAATTTGGCTTCAAAAAACTTTTTTGTTTCTGAGCATCATTTTTCCTGACCGCGGTGTCACGCGTTTTCTTCTCCAGGCACCAAAAAGGCTCGATTTTAAAAACTGGAAGCAACACCATTTTTAGACATGGAATTTCATCCTGAAACTCATCCTGGTGTCCGTTTTTGCATTTGGTTTCAAAAAAAAAAATTGGCTTCAAAAAACATTTTGGTTCCTGGGCAACACTTTCCTGACCGCAGAGTCACGCGTTTTCTTCTCCAGGCACCAAAAAAGCTCGATTTTTAAAAAGGGGAAGCAACACCATTTTTAGATGTGGAATTTCATCCTGAAACTCATCCTGGTGTCTGTTTTTGCATTTGGTTTCAAACAAAAAATTTGGCTTCAAAAAACATTTTGGTTCCCGAGCATCCTTTTTCCTGACCGCGGAGTAACGCGTTTTCTTCTCCAGGCACCAAAAGGGCTCGATTTTTAAAAAGGAAAAGCAACACCATTTTTAGAAATGGAATTTCATCCTGAAACTCATCCTGGTGTCCGTTTTTGCATTTTTCCTGACCGCAGAGTCACGCGTTTTCTTCTCCAGTCACCAAAAAGGCTCAATATTTAAAAAGGGGAAGCAACACCATTTTATGACGTGGAATTTCATCCTGAAACTCATCCTGGTGTCTGTTTTTGCATTTGGTTTCAAACAAAAAATTAGGCTTCCAAAAAGGTTTTGGTTCCTGGGCATCATTTTTCCTGACCGTGGAGTCACACGTTTTCTTCTCCAGGCACCAAAAAGGCTCGATTTTTAAAAAGGGGAAGCAACACCATTTTTAGACATGGAATTTCATCCTGAAACTCATCCTGGTGTCTGTTTTTGCATTTGGTTTCAAACAAAAAATTTGGCTTCAAAAAACATTTTGGTTCCCGAGCATCCTTTTTCCTGACCGCGGAGTAACGCGTTTTCTTCTCCAGGCACCAAAAGGGCTCGATTTTTAAAAAGGAAAAGCAACACCATTTTTAGAAATGGAATTTCATCCTGAAACTCATCCTGGTGTCCGTTTTTGCATTTGCTTTCAAACAAGAATTTTGGCTTCAAAATACATTTTGGTTCCTGGGCAGCATTTTCCTGACCGTGGAGTCACGCGTTTTCTTCTCCAGGCACCAAAAAGGCTTGATTTTTTAAAAGTGGAAGCAACACCATTTTTAGACATGGAATTTCATCCTGAAACTCATCCTGGTGTCTGTTTTTGCATTTGGTTTCAAACAAAAAATTTGGCTTCAAAAAACATTTTGGTTCCCGAGCATCCTTTTTCCTGACCGCGGAGTAACGCGTTTTCTTCTCCAGGCACCAAAAGGGCTCGATTTTTAAAAGGGGGAAGCAACACCATTTTTAGACATGGAATTTCATCCCGAAACTCATTCTGGTGTCTGTTTTTGCATTTGGTTTCAAACAAAAAATTTGGCTTCAAAAAACATTTTGGTTCCTGAGCGTAATTTTTCTGACCGGGTTTGACGCGTTTTCTTCTCCAGGCACCAAAAAGGCTTGATTTTTTAAAAGTGGAAGCAACACCATTTTTAGACATGGAATTTCATCCCGAAACTCATCCTGGTGTCCGTTTTTGCATTTGGTTTCAAAAAAAAAAATTGGCTTCAAAAAACATTTTGGTTCCTGGGCAACACTTTCCTGACCGCAGAGTCACGCGTTTTCTTCTCCAGTCACCAAAAAGGCTCAATATTTAAAAAGGGGAAGCAACACCATTTTTAGACGTGGAATTTCATCCTGAAACTCATCCTGGTGTCTGTTTTTGCATTTGGTTTCAAACAAAAAATTAGGCTTACAAAAAGGTTTTGGTTCCTGGGCATCATTTTTCCTGACCGCGGAGTCACACGTTTTCTTCTCCAGGCACCAAAAAGGCTCGATTTTTAAAAAGGGGAAGCAACACCATTTTTAGACATGGAATTTCATCCCGAAACTCATCCTGGTGTCTGTTTTTGCATTTGGTTTCAAACAAAAAATTTGGCTTCAAAAAACTTTTTTGTTTCTGAGCATCATTTTTCCTGACCGCGGTGTCACGCGTTTTCTTCTCCAGGCACCAAAAAGGCTCGATTTTAAAAACTGGAAGCAACACCATTTTTAGACATGGAATTTCATCCTGAAACTCATCCTGGTGTCCGTTTTTGCATTTGGTTTCAAAAAAAAAAAATTGGCTTCAAAAAACATTTTGGTTCCTGGGCAACACTTTCCTGACCGCAGAGTCACGCGTTTTCTTCTCCAGGCACCAAAAAAGCTCGATTTTTAAAAAGGGGAAGCAACACCATTTTTAGATGTGGAATTTCATCCTGAAACTCATCCTGGTGTCTGTTTTTGCATTTGGTTTCAAACAAAAAATTTGGCTTCAAAAAACATTTTGGTTCCCGAGCATCCTTTTTCCTGACCGCGGAGTAACGCGTTTTCTTCTCCAGGCACCAAAAGGGCTCGATTTTTAAAAAGGAAAAGCAACACCATTTTTAGAAATGGAATTTCATCCTGAAACTCATCCTGGTGTCCGTTTTTGCATTTTTCCTGACCGCAGAGTCACGCGTTTTCTTCTCCAGTCACCAAAAAGGCTCAATATTTAAAAAGGGGAAGCAACACCATTTTATGACGTGGAATTTCATCCTGAAACTCATCCTGGTGTCTGTTTTTGCATTTGGTTTCAAACAAAAAATTAGGCTTCCAAAAAGGTTTTGGTTCCTGGGCATCATTTTTCCTGACCGTGGAGTCACACGTTTTCTTCTCCAGGCACCAAAAAGGCTCGATTTTTAAAAAGGGGAAGCAACACCATTTTTAGACATGGAATTTCATCCTGAAACTCATCCTGGTGTCTGTTTTTGCATTTGGTTTCAAACAAAAAATTTGGCTTCAAAAAACATTTTGGTTCCCGAGCATCCTTTTTCCTGACCGCGGAGTAACGCGTTTTCTTCTCCAGGCACCAAAAGGGCTCGATTTTTAAAAAGGAAAAGCAACACCATTTTTAGAAATGGAATTTCATCCTGAAACTCATCCTGGTGTCCGTTTTTGCATTTGCTTTCAAACAAGAATTTTGGCTTCAAAATACATTTTGGTTCCTGGGCAGCATTTTCCTGACCGTGGAGTCACGCGTTTTCTTCTCCAGGCACCAAAAAGGCTCGATTTTTAAAAGGGGGAAGCAACACCATTTTTAGACATGGAATTTCATCCCGAAACTCATTCTGGTGTCTGTTTTTGCATTTGGTTTCAAACAAAAAATTTGGCTTCAAAAAACATTTTGGTTCCTGAGCGTAATTTTTCTGACCGGGTTTGACGCGTTTTCTTCTCCAGGCACCAAAAAGGCTTGATTTTTTAAAAGTGGAAGCAACACCATTTTTAGACATGGAATTTCATCCCGAAACTCATCCTGGTGTCCGTTTTTGCATTTGGTTTCAAAAAAAAAAATTGGCTTCAAAAAACATTTTGGTTCCTGGGCAACACTTTCCTGACCGCAGAGTCACGCGTTTTCTTCTCCAGTCACCAAAAAGGCTCAATATTTAAAAAGGGGAAGCAACACCATTTTTAGACGTGGAATTTCATCCTGAAACTCATCCTGGTGTCTGTTTTTGCATTTGGTTTCAAACAAAAAATTAGGCTTCCAAAAAGGTTTTGGTTCCTGGGCATCATTTTTCCTGACCGTGGAGTCACACGTTTTCTTCTCCAGGCACCAAAAAGGCTCGATTTTTAAAAAGGGGAAGCAACACCATTTTTAGACATGGAATTTCATCCTGAAACTCATCCTGTTGTCTGTTTTTGCATTTGGTTTCAAACAAAAAATTTGGCTTCAAAAAACATTTTGGTTCCTGAGCATCGTTTTTCCTGACCGCAGAGTCAAGCGTTTTCTTCTCCAGGCACCAAAAAGGCTCGATTTTAAAAAGGGGAAGCAACACCATTTTTAGACATGGAATTTCATCCCGAAACTCATCCTGGTGTCTGTTTTTGCATTTGGTTTCAAACAAAAAATTTGGCTTCAAAAAACTTTTTTGTTTCTGAGCATCATTTTTCCTGACCGCGGTGTCACGCGTTTTCTTCTCCAGGCACCAAAAAGGCTCGATTTTAAAAACTGGAAGCAACACCATTTTTAGACATGGAATTTCATCCTGAAACTCATCCTGGTGTCCGTTTTTGCATTTGGTTTCAAAAAAAAAAATTGGCTTCAAAAAACATTTTGGTTCCTGGGCAACACTTTCCTGACCGCAGAGTCACGCGTTTTCTTCTCCAGGCACCAAAAAAGCTCGATTTTTAAAAAGGGGAAGCAACACCATTTTTAGACAATGGAATTTCATCCCGAAACTCATCCTGGTGTCTGTTTTTGCATTTGGTTTCAAACAAAAAATTTGGCTTCAAAAAACATTTTGGTTCCTGAGCATAATTTTTCTGACCGGGTTTGACGCGTTTTCTTCTCCAGGCACCAAAAAGGCTCGATTTTTAAAAAGGGGAAGCAACACCATTTTTAGACATGGAATTTCATCCCGAAACTCATCCTGGTGTCTATTTTTGCATTTGGTTTCAAACAAAAAATTTGGCTTCAAAAAACATTTTGGTTCCTGAGTATCGTTTTTCCTGACCGCAGAGTCAAGCGATTTCTTCCCCAGGCACCAAAAAGGCTCGATTTTAAAAAGGGGAAGCAACACCATTTTTAGACATGGAATTTCATCCTGAAACTCATCCTGGTGTCTGGTTTTGCATTTGGTTTCAAACAAAAAATTTGGCTTCAAAAAACATTTTGGTTTCTGAGCATCATTTTTCCTGACCGCGGTGTCACGCGTTTTCTTCTCCAGGCACCAAAAAGGCTCGATTTTTAAAAAGGGGAAGCAACACCATTTTTAGACATGGAATTTCATCCTGAAACTCATCCTGTTGTCTGTTTTTGCATTTGGTTTCAAACAAAAAATTTGGCTTCAAAAAACATTTTGGTTCCCGAGCATCGTTTTTCCTGACCGCAGAGTCAAGCGTTTTCTTCCCCAGGCACCAAAAAGGCTCAATTTTTAAAAAGGGGAAGCAACACCATTTTTAGACATGGAATTTCATCCTGAAACTCATCCTGTTGTCTGTTTTTGCATTTGGTTTCAAACAAAAAATTTGGCTTCAAAAAACATTTTGGTTCCCGAGCATCGTTTTTCCTGACCGCAGAGTCAAGCGTTTTCTTCTCCAGGCACCAAAAAGGCTCGATTTTAAAAAGGGGAAGCAACACCATTTTTAGACATGGAATTTCATCCCGAAACTCATCCTGGTGTCTGTTTTTGCATTTGGTTTCAAACAAAAAATTTGGCTTCCAAAAACTTTTTTGTTTCTGAGCATCATTTTTCCTGACCGCGGTGTCACGCGTTTTCTTCTCCAGGCACCAAAAAGGCTCGATTTTAAAAACTGGAAGCAACACCATTTTTAGACATGGAATTTCATCCTGAAACTCATCCTGGTGTCCGTTTTTGCATTTGGTTTCAAAAAAAAAAATTGGCTTCAAAAAACATTTTGGTTCCTGGGCAACACTTTCCTGACCGCAGAGTCACGCGTTTTCTTCTCCAGGCACCAAAAAAGCTCGATTTTTAAAAAGGGGAAGCAACACCATTTTTAGACAATGGAATTTCATCCCGAAACTCATCCTGGTGTCTGTTTTTGCATTTGGTTTCAAACAAAAAATTTGGCTTCAAAAAACATTTTGGTTCCTGAGCATAATTTTTCTGACCGGGTTTGACGCGTTTTCTTCTCCAGGCACCAAAAAGGCTCGATTTTTAAAAAGGGAAAGCAACACCATTTTTAGACCTGGAATTTCATCCCGAAACTCATCCTGGTGTCTATTTTTGCATTTGGTTTCAAACAAAAAATTTGACTTCAAAAAACATTTTGGTTCCTGAGTATCGTTTTTCCTGACCGCAGAGTCAAGCGATTTCTTCCCCAGGCACCAAAAAGGCTCGATTTTAAAAAGGGGAAGCAACACCATTTTTAGACATGGAATTTCATCCCGAAACTCATCCTGGTGTCTGTTTTTGCATTTGGTTTCAAACAAAAAATTTGGCTTCAAAAAACATTTTGGTTTCTGAGCATCATTTTTCCTGACCGCGGTGTCACGCGTTTTCTTCTCCAGGCACCAAAAAGGCTCGATTTTTAAAAAGGGGAAGCAACACCATTTTTAGACGTTGAATTTCATTCTGAAACTCATCCTGTTGTCTGTTTTTGCATTTGGTTTCAAACAAAAAATTTGGCTTCAAAAAACATTTTGTTTCCCGAGCATCGTTTTTCCTGACCGCAGAGTCAAGCGTTTTCTTCCCCAGGCACCAAAAAGGCTCGATTTTAAAAAGGGAAGCAACACCATTTTTGGACATGGAATTTCATCCCGAAACTCATCCTGGTGTCCGTTTTTGCATTTGGTTTCAAAAAAAAAATTGGCTTCAAAAAACATTTTGGTTCCTGGGCAACACTTTCCTGACCGCAGAGTCACGCGTTTTCTTCTCCAGGCACCAAAAAAGCTCGATTTTTAAAAAGGGGAAGCAACACCATTTTTAGACAATGGAATTTCATCCCGAAACTCATTCTGGTGTCTGTTTTTGCATTTGGTTTCAAACAAAAAATTTGGCTTCAAAAAACATTTTGGTTCCTGAGCATAATTTTTCTGACCGGGTTTGACGCGTTTTCTTCTCCAGGCACCAAAAAGGCTTGATTTTTTAAAAGTGGAAGCAACACCATTTTTAGACATGGAATTTCATCCCGAAACTCATCCTGGTGTCCGTTTTTGCATTTGGTTTCAAAAAAAAAATTGGCTTCAAAAAACATTTTGGTTCCTGGGCAACACTTTCCTGACCGCAGAGTCACGCGTTTTTTTCTCCAGTCACCAAAAAGGCTCAATATTTAAAAAGGGGAAGCAACACCATTTTTAGACGTGGAATTTCATCCTGCAACTCATCCTGGTGTCTGTTTTTGCATTTGGTTTCAAACAAAAAATTAGGCTTCCAAAAAGGTTTTGGTTCCTGGGCATCATTTTTCCTGACCGCGGAGTCACACGTTTTCTTCTCCAGGCACCAAAAAGGCTCGATTTTTAAAAAGGGGAAGCAACACCATTTTTAGACATGGAATTTCATCCTGAAACTCATCCTGTTGTCTGTTTTTGCATTTGGTTTCAAAAAAAAAAATTGGCTTCAAAAAACATTTTGGTTCCTGGGCAACACTTTCCTGACCGCAGAGTCACGCGTTTTCTTCTCCAGTCACCAAAAAGGCTCAATATTTAAAAAGGGGAAGCAACACCATTTTTAGACGTGGAATTTCATCCTGAAACTCATCCTGGTGTCTGTTTTTGCATTTGGTTTCAAACAAAAAATTAGGCTTCCAAAAAGGTTTTGGTTCCTGGGCATCATTTTTCCTGACCGTGGAGTCACACGTTTTCTTCTCCAGGCACCAAAAAGGCTCGATTTTTAAAAAGGGGAAGCAACACCATTTTTAGATGTGGAATTTCATCCTGAAACTCATCCTGGTGTCTGTTTTTGCATTTGGTTTCAAACAAAAAATTTGGCTTCAAAAAACATTTTGGTTCCCGAGCATCCTTTTTCCTGACCGCGGAGTAACGCGTTTTCTTCTCCAGGCACCAAAAGGGCTCGATTTTTAAAAAGGAAAAGCAACACCATTTTTAGAAATGGAATTTCATCCTGAAACTCATCCTGGTGTCCGTTTTTGCATTTTTCCTGACCGCAGAGTCACGCGTTTTCTTCTCCAGTCACCAAAAAGGCTCAATATTTAAAAAGGGGAAGCAACACCATTTTATGACGTGGAATTTCATCCTGAAACTCATCCTGGTGTCTGTTTTTGCATTTGGTTTCAAACAAGAAATTAGGCTTCCAAAAAGGTTTTGGTTCCTGGGCATCATTTTTCCTGACCGTGGAGTCACACGTTTTCTTCTCCAGGCACCAAAAAGGCTCGATTTTTAAAAAGGGGAAGCAACACCATTTTTAGACATGGAATTTCATCCTGAAACTCATCCTGGTGTCTGTTTTTGCATTTGGTTTCAAACAAAAAATTTGGCTTCAAAAAACATTTTGGTTCCCGAGCATCCTTTTTCCTGACCGCGGAGTAACGCGTTTTCTTCTCCAGGCACCAAAAGGGCTCGATTTTTAAAAAGGAAAAGCAACACCATTTTTAGAAATGGAATTTCATCCTGAAACTCATCCTGGTGTCCGTTTTTGCATTTGCTTTCAAACAAGAATTTTGGCTTCAAAATACATTTTGGTTCCTGGGCAGCATTTTCCTGACCGTGGAGTCACGCGTTTTCTTCTCCAGGCACCAAAAAGGCTCGATTTTTAAAAGGGGGAAGCAACACCATTTTTAGACATGGAATTTCATCCCGAAACTCATTCTGGTGTCTGTTTTTGCATTTGGTTTCAAACAAAAAATTTGGCTTCAAAAAACATTTTGGTTCCTGAGCATAATTTTTCTGACCGGGTTTGACGCGTTTTCTTCTCCAGGCACCAAAAAGGCTCGATTTTTAAAAAGGGGAAGCAACACCATTTTTAGACATGGAATTTCATCCCGAAACTCATCCTGGTGTCTATTTTTGCATTTGGTTTCAAACAAAAAATTTGGCTTCAAAAAACATTTTGGTTCCTGAGTATCGTTTTTCCTGACCGCAGAGTCAAGCGATTTCTTCCCCAGGCACCAAAAAGGCTCGATTTTAAAAAGGGGAAGCAACACCATTTTTAGACATGGAATTTCATCCTGAAACTCATCCTGGTGTCTGTTTTTGCATTTGGTTTCAAACAAAAAATTTGGCTTCAAAAAACATTTTGGTTTCTGAGCATCATTTTTCCTGACCGCGGTGTCACGCGTTTTCTTCTCCAGGCACCAAAAAGGCTCGATTTTTAAAAAGGGGAAGCAACACCATTTTTAGACATGGAATTTCATCCTGAAACTCATCCTGTTGTCTGTTTTTGCATTTGGTTTCAAACAAAAAATTTGGCTTCAAAAAACATTTTGGTTCCCGAGCATCGTTTTTCCTGACCGCAGAGTCAAGCGTTTTCTTCCCCAGGCACCAAAAAGGCTCGATTTTTAAAAAGGGGAAGCAACACCATTTTTAGACATGGAATTTCATCCTGAAACTCATCCTGTTGTCTGTTTTTGCATTTGGTTTCAAACAAAAAATTTGGCTTCAAAAAACATTTTGGTTCCCGAGCATCGTTTTTCCTGACCGCAGAGTCAAGCGTTTTCTTCTCCAGGCACCAAAAAGGCTCGATTTTAAAAAGGGGAAGCAACACCATTTTTAGACATGGAATTTCATCCCGAAACTCATCCTGGTGTCTGTTTTTGCATTTGGTTTCAAACAAAAAATTTGGCTTCCAAAAACTTTTTTGTTTCTGAGCATCATTTTTCCTGACCGCGGTGTCACGCGTTTTCTTCTCCAGGCACCAAAAAGGCTCGATTTTAAAAACTGGAAGCAACACCATTTTTAGACATGGAATTTCATCCTGAAACTCATCCTGGTGTCCGTTTTTGCATTTGGTTTCAAAAAAAAAAATTGGCTTCAAAAAACATTTTGGTTCCTGGGCAACACTTTCCTGACCGCAGAGTCACGCGTTTTCTTCTCCAGGCACCAAAAAAGCTCGATTTTTAAAAAGGGGAAGCAACACCATTTTTAGACAATGGAATTTCATCCCGAAACTCATCCTGGTGTCTGTTTTTGCATTTGGTTTCAAACAAAAAATTTGGCTTCAAAAAACATTTTGGTTCCTGAGCATAATTTTTCTGACCGGGTTTGACGCGTTTTCTTCTCCATGCACCAAAAAGGCTCGATTTTTAAAAAGGGAAAGCAACACCATTTTTAGACCTGGAATTTCATCCCGAAACTCATCCTGGTGTCTATTTTTGCATTTGGTTTCAAACAAAAAATTTGACTTCAAAAAACATTTTGGTTCCTGAGTATCGTTTTTCCTGACCGCAGAGTCAAGCGATTTCTTCCCCAGGCACCAAAAAGGCTCGATTTTAAAAAGGGGAAGCAACACCATTTTTAGACATGGAATTTCATCCCGAAACTCATCCTGGTGTCTGTTTTTGCATTTGGTTTCAAACAAAAAATTTGGCTTCAAAAAACATTTTGGTTTCTGAGCATCATTTTTCCTGACCGCGGTGTCACGCGTTTTCTTCTCCAGGCACCAAAAAGGCTCGATTTTTAAAAAGGGGAAGCAACACCATTTTTAGACGTTGAATTTCATTCTGAAACTCATCCTGTTGTCTGTTTTTGCATTTGGTTTCAAACAAAAAATTTGGCTTCAAAAAACATTTTGTTTCCCGAGCATCGTTTTTCCTGACCGCAGAGTCAAGCGTTTTCTTCCCCAGGCACCAAAAAGGCTCGATTTTAAAAAGGGAAGCAACACCATTTTTGGACATGGAATTTCATCCCGAAACTCATCCTGGTGTCCGTTTTTGCATTTGGTTTCAAAAAAAAAATTGGCTTCAAAAAACATTTTGGTTCCTGGGCAACACTTTCCTGACCGCAGAGTCACGCGTTTTCTTCTCCAGGCACCAAAAAAGCTCGATTTTTAAAAAGGGGAAGCAACACCATTTTTAGACAATGGAATTTCATCCCGAAACTCATTCTGGTGTCTGTTTTTGCATTTGGTTTCAAACAAAAAATTTGGCTTCAAAAAACATTTTGGTTCCTGAGCATAATTTTTCTGACCGGGTTTGACGCGTTTTCTTCTCCAGGCACCAAAAAGGCTTGATTTTTTAAAAGTGGAAGCAACACCATTTTTAGACATGGAATTTCATCCCGAAACTCATCCTGGTGTCCGTTTTTGCATTTGGTTTCAAAAAAAAAATTGGCTTCAAAAAACATTTTGGTTCCTGGGCAACACTTTCCTGACCGCAGAGTCACGCGTTTTTTTCTCCAGTCACCAAAAAGGCTCAATATTTAAAAAGGGGAAGCAACACCATTTTTAGACGTGGAATTTCATCCTGAAACTCATCCTGGTGTCTGTTTTTGCATTTGGTTTCAAACAAAAAATTAGGCTTCCAAAAAGGTTTTGGTTCCTGGGCATCATTTTTCCTGACCGCGGAGTCACACGTTTTCTTCTCCAGGCACCAAAAAGGCTCGATTTTTAAAAAGGGGAAGCAACACCATTTTTAGACATGGAATTTCATCCTGAAACTCATCCTGTTGTCTGTTTTTGCATTTGGTTTCAAAAAAAAAAATTGGCTTCAAAAAACATTTTGGTTCCTGGGCAACACTTTCCTGACCGCAGAGTCACGCGTTTTCTTCTCCAGTCACCAAAAAGGCTCAATATTTAAAAAGGGGAAGCAACACCATTTTTAGACGTGGAATTTCATCCTGAAACTCATCCTGGTGTCTGTTTTTGCATTTGGTTTCAAACAAAAAATTAGGCTTCCAAAAAGGTTTTGGTTCCTGGGCATCATTTTTCCTGACCGTGGAGTCACACGTTTTCTTCTCCAGGCACCAAAAAGGCTCGATTTTTAAAAAGGGGAAGCAACACCATTTTTAGATGTGGAATTTCATCCTGAAACTCATCCTGGTGTCTGTTTTTGCATTTGGTTTCAAACAAAAAATTTGGCTTCAAAAAACATTTTGGTTCCCGAGCATCCTTTTTCCTGACCGCGGAGTAACGCGTTTTCTTCTCCAGGCACCAAAAGGGCTCGATTTTTAAAAAGGAAAAGCAACACCATTTTTAGAAATGGAATTTCATCCTGAAACTCATCCTGGTGTCCGTTTTTGCATTTTTCCTGACCGCAGAGTCACGCGTTTTCTTCTCCAGTCACCAAAAAGGCTCAATATTTAAAAAGGGGAAGCAACACCATATTATGACGTGGAATTTCATCCTGAAACTCATCCTGGTGTCTGTTTTTGCATTTGGTTTCAAACAAAAAATTAGGCTTCCAAAAAGGTTTTGGTTCCTGGGCATCATTTTTCCTGACCGTGGAGTCACACGTTTTCTTCTCCAGGCACCAAAAAGGCTCGATTTTTAAAAAGGGGAAGCAACACCATTTTTAGACATGGAATTTCATCCTGAAACTCATCCTGGTGTCTGTTTTTGCATTTGGTTTCAAACAAAAAATTAGGCTTCCAAAAAGGTTTTGGTTCCTGGGCATCATTTTTCCTGACCGTGGAGTAACCCGTTTTCTTCTCCAGGCACCAAAAAGGCTCGATTTTTAAAAGGGGGAAGCAACACCATTTTTAGACATGGAATTTCATCCCGAAACTCATTCTGGTGTCTGTTTTTGGATTTGGTTTCAAACAAAAAATTTGGCTTCAAAAAACATTTTGGTTCCTGAGCGTAATTTTTCTGACCGGGTTTGACGCGTTTTCTTCTCCAGGCACCAAAAAGGCTTGATTTTTTAAAAGTGGAAGCAACACCATTTTTAGACATGGAATTTCATCCCGAAACTCATCCTGGTGTCCGTTTTTGCATTTGGTTTCAAACAAAAAATTAGGCTTCCAAAAAGTTTTTGGTTCCTGGGCATCATTTTTCCTGACCGTGGAGTCACACGTTTTCTTCTCCAGGCACCAAAAAGGCTCGATTTTTAAAAAGGGGAAGCAACACCATTTTTAGACATGGAATTTCATCCTGAAACTCATCCTGTTGTCTGTTTTTGCATTTGGTTTCAAACAAAAAATTTGGCTTCAAAAAACATTTTGGTTCCTGAGCATCGTTTTTCCTGACCGCAGAGTCAAGCGTTTTCTTCTCCAGGCACCAAAAAGGCTCGATTTTAAAAAGGGGAAGCAACACCATTTTTAGACATGGAATTTCATCCCGAAACTCATCCTGGTGTCTGTTTTTGCATTTGGTTTCAAACAAAAAATTTGGCTTCAAAAAACTTTTTTGTTTCTGAGCATCATTTTTCCTGACCGCGGTGTCACGCGTTTTCTTCTCCAGGCACCAAAAAGGCTCGATTTTAAAAACTGGAAGCAACACCATTTTTAGACATGGAATTTCATCCTGAAACTCATCCTGGTGTCCGTTTTTGCATTTGGTTTCAAAAAAAAAAATTGGCTTCAAAAAACATTTTGGTTCCTGGGCAACACTTTCCTGACCGCAGAGTCACGCGTTTTCTTCTCCAGGCACCAAAAAAGCTCGATTTTTAAAAAGGGGAAGCAACACCATTTTTAGATGTGGAATTTCATCCTGAAACTCATCCTGGTGTCTGTTTTTGCATTTGGTTTCAAACAAAAAATTTGGCTTCAAAAAACATTTTGGTTCCCGAGCATCCTTTTTCCTGACCGCGGAGTAACGCGTTTTCTTCTCCAGGCACCAAAAGGGCTCGATTTTTAAAAAGGAAAAGCAACACCATTTTTAGAAATGGAATTTCATCCTGAAACTCATCCTGGTGTCCGTTTTTGCATTTTTCCTGACCACAGAGTCACGCGTTTTCTTCTCCAGTCACCAAAAAGGCTCAATATTTAAAAAGGGGAAGCAACACCTTTTTATGACGTGGAATTTCATCCTGAAACTCATCCTGGTGTCTGTTTTTGCATTTGGTTTCAAACAAAAAATTAGGCTTCCAAAAAGGTTTTGGTTCCTGGGCATCATTTTTCCTGACCGTGGAGTCACACGTTTTCTTCTCCAGGCACCAAAAAGGCTCGATTTTTAAAAAGGGGAAGCAACACCATTTTTAGACATGGAATTTCATCCTGAAACTCATCCTTGTGTCTGTTTTTGCATTTGGTTTCAACCAAAAAATTTGGCTTCAAAAAACATTTTGGTTCCCGAGCATCCTTTTTCCTGACCGCGGAGTAACGCGTTTTCTTCTCCAGGCACCAAAAGGGCTCGATTTTTAAAAAGGAAAAGCAACACCATTTTTAGAAATGGAATTTCATCCTGAAACTCATCCTGGGGTCCGTTTTTGCATTTGCTTTCAAACAAGAATTTTGGCTTCAAAATACATTTTGGTTCCTGGGCAGCATTTTCCTGACCGTGGAGTCACGCGTTTTCTTCTCCAGGCACCAAAAAGGCTCGATTTTTAAAAGGGGGAAGCAACACCATTTTTAGACATGGAATTTCATCCCGAAACTCATTCTGGTGTCTGTTTTTGCATTTGGTTTCAAACAAAAAATTTGGCTTCAAAAAACATTTTGGTTCCTGAGCGTAATTTTTCTGACCGGGTTTGACGCGTTTTCTTCTCCAGGCACCAAAAAGGCTTGATTTTTTAAAAGTGGAAGCAACACCATTTTTAGACATGGAATTTCATCCCGAAACTCATCCTGGTGTCCGTTTTTGCATTTGGTTTCAAAAAAAAAAATTGGCTTCAAAAAACATTTTGGTTCCTGGGCAACACTTTCCTGACCGCAGAGTCACGCGTTTTCTTCTCCAGTCACCAAAAAGGCTCAATATTTAAAAAGGGGAAGCAACACCATTTTTAGACGTGGAATTTCATCCTGAAACTCATCCTGGTGTCTGTTTTTGCATTTGGTTTCAAACAAAAAATTAGGCTTCCAAAAAGGTTTTGGTTCCTGGGCATCATTTTTCCTGACCGTGGAGTCACACGTTTTCTTCTCCAGGCACCAAAAAGGCTCGATTTTTAAAAAGGGGAAGCAACACCATTTTTAGACATGGAATTTCATCCTGAAACTCATCCTGTTGTCTGTTTTTGCATTTGGTTTCAAACAAAAAATTTGGCTTCAAAAAACATTTTGGTTCCTGAGCATCGTTTTTCCTGACCGCAGAGTCAAGCGTTTTCTTCTCCAGGCACCAAAAAGGCTCGATTTTAAAAAGGGGAAGCAACACCATTTTTAGACATGGAATTTCATCCCGAAACTCATCCTGGTGTCTGTTTTTGCATTTGGTTTCAAACAAAAAATTTGGCTTCAAAAAACTTTTTTGTTTCTGAGCATCATTTTTCCTGACCGCGGTGTCACGCGTTTTCTTCTCCAGGCACCAAAAAGGCTCGATTTTAAAAACTGGAAGCAACACCATTTTTAGACATGGAATTTCATCCTGAAACTCATCCTGGTGTCCGTTTTTGCATTTGGTTTCAAAAAAAAAAATTGGCTTCAAAAAACATTTTGGTTCCTGGGCAACACTTTCCTGACCGCAGAGTCACGCGTTTTCTTCTCCAGGCACCAAAAAAGCTCGATTTTTAAAAAGGGGAAGCAACACCATTTTTAGACAATGGAATTTCATCCCGAAACTCATCCTGGTGTCTGTTTTTGCATTTGGTTTCAAACAAAAAATTTGGCTTCAAAAAACATTTTGGTTCCTGAGCATAATTTTTCTGACCGGGTTTGACGCGTTTTCTTCTCCAGGCACCAAAAAGGCTCGATTTTTAAAAAGGGGAAGCAACACCATTTTTAGACATGGAATTTCATCCCGAAACTCATCCTGGTGTCTATTTTTGCATTTGGTTTCAAACAAAAAATTTGGCTTCAAAAAACATTTTGGTTCCTGAGTATCGTTTTTCCTGACCGCAGAGTCAAGCGATTTCTTCCCCAGGCACCAAAAAGGCTCGATTTTAAAAAGGGGAAGCAACACCATTTTTAGACATGGAATTTCATCCTGAAACTCATCCTGGTGTCTGTTTTTGCATTTGGTTTCAAACAAAAAATTTGGCTTCAAAAAACATTTTGGTTTCTGAGCATCATTTTTCCTGACCGCGGTGTCACGCGTTTTCTTCTCCAGGCACCAAAAAGGCTCGATTTTTAAAAAGGGGAAGCAACACCATTTTTAGACATGGAATTTCATCCTGAAACTCATCCTGTTGTCTGTTTTTGCATTTGGTTTCAAACAAAAAATTTGGCTTCAAAAAACATTTTGGTTCCCGAGCATCATTTTTCCTGACCGCAGAGTCAAGCGTTTTCTTCCCCAGGCACCAAAAAGGCTCGATTTTTAAAAAGGGGAAGCAACACCATTTTTAGACATGGAATTTCATCCTGAAACTCATCCTGTTGTCTGTTTTTGCATTTGGTTTCAAACAAAAAATTTGGCTTCAAAAAACATTTTGGTTCCCGAGCATCGTTTTTCCTGACCGCAGAGTCAAGCGTTTTCTTCTCCAGGCACCAAAAAGGCTCGATTTTAAAAAGGGGAAGCAACACCATTTTTAGACATGGAATTTCATCCCGAAACTCATCCTGGTGTCTGTTTTTGCATTTGGTTTCAAACAGAAAATTTGGCTTCAAAAAACTTTTTTGTTTCTGAGCATCATTTTTCCTGACCGCGGTGTCACGCGTTTTCTTCTCCAGGCACCAAAAAGGCTCGATTTTAAAAACTGGAAGCAACACCATTTTTAGACATGGAATTTCATCCTGAAACTCATCCTGGTGTCCGTTTTTGCATTTGGTTTCAAAAAAAAAAATTGGCTTCAAAAAACATTTTGTTTCCCGAGCATCGTTTTTCCTGACCGCAGAGTCAAGCGTTTTCTTCCCCAGGCACCAAAAAGGCTCGATTTTAAAAAGGGAAGCAACACCATTTTTGGACATGGAATTTCATCCCGAAACTCATCCTGGTGTCCGTTTTTGCATTTGGTTTCAAAAAAAAAAATTGGCTTCAAAAAACATTTTGGTTCCTGGGCAACACTTTCCTGACCGCAGAGTCACGCGTTTTCTTCTCCAGGCACCAAAAAAGCTCGATTTTTAAAAAGGGGAAGCAACACCATTTTTAGACAATGGAATTTCATCCCGAAACTCATCCTGGTGTCTGTTTTTGCATTTGGTTTCAAACAAAAAATTTGGCTTCAAAAAACATTTTGGTTCCTGAGCATAATTTTTCTGACCGGGTTTGAGGCGTTTTCTTCTCCAGGCACCAAAAAGGCTCGATTTTTAAAAAGGGGAAGCAACACCATTTTTAGACATGGAATTTCATCCCGAAACTCATCCTGGTGTCTATTTTTGCATTTGGTTTCAAACAAAAAATTTGGCTTCAAAAAACATTTTGGTTCCTGAGTATCGTTTTTCCTGACCGCAGAGTCAAGCGATTTCTTCCCCAGGCACCAAAAAGGCTCGATTTTAAAAAGGGGAAGCAACACCATTTTTAGACATGGAATTTCATCCCGAAACTCATCCTGGTGTCTGTTTTTGCATTTGGTTTCAAACAAAAAATTTGGCTTCAAAAAACATTTTGGTTTCTGAGCATCATTTTTCCTGACCACGGTGTCACGCGTTTTCTTCTCCAGGCACCAAAAAGGCTCGATTTTTAAAAAGGGGAAGCAACACCATTTTTAGACATGGAATTTCATCCTGAAACTCATCCTGTTGTCTGTTTTTGCATTTGGTTTCAAACAAAAAATTTGGCTTCAAAAAACATTTTGGTTCCCGAGCATCGTTTTTCCTGACCGCAGAGTCAAGCGTTTTCTTCCCCAGGCACCAAAAAGGCTCGATTTTTAAAAAGGGGAAGCAACACCATTTTTAGACATGGAATTTCATCCTGAAACTCATCCTGTTGTCTGTTTTTGCATTTGGTTTCAAACAAAAAATTTGGCTTCAAAAAACATTTTGGTTCCCGAGCATCGTTTTTCCTGACCGCAGAGTCAAGCGTTTTCTTCCCCAGGCACCAAAAAGGCTCGATTTTAAAAAGGGGAAGCAACACCATTTTTAGACATGGAATTTCATCCCGAAACTCATCCTGGTGTCTGTTTTTGCATTTGGTTTCAAACAAAAAATTTGGCTTCAAAAAACTTTTTTGTTTCTGAGCATCATTTTTCCTGACCGCGGTGTCACGCGTTTTCTTCTCCAGGCACCAAAAAGGCTCGATTTTAAAAACTGGAAGCAACACCATTTTTAGACATGGAATTTCATCCTGAAACTCATCCTGGTGTCCGTTTTTGCATTTGGTTTCAAAAAAAAAAATTGGCTTCAAAAAACATTTTGGTTCCTGGGCAACACTTTCCTGACCGCAGAGTCACGCGTTTTCTTCTCCAGGCACCAAAAAGGCTCGATTTTTAAAAAGGGAAAGCAACACCATTTTTAGACATGGAATTTCATCCCGAAACTCATCCTGGTGTCTATTTTTGCATTTGGTTTCAAACAAAAAATTTGGCTTCAAAAAACATTTTGGTTCCTGAGTATCGTTTTTCCTGACCGCAGAGTCAAGCGATTTCTTCCCCAGGCACCAAAAAGGCTCGATTTTAAGAAGGGGAATCAACACCATTTTTAGACATGGAATTTCATCCCGAAACTCATCCTGTTGTCTGTTTTTGCATTTGGTTTCAAACAAAAAATTTGGCTTCAAAAAACATTTTGGTTTCTGAGCATCATTTTTCCTGACCGCGGTATCACGCGTTTTCTTCTCCAGGCACCAAAAAGGCTCGATTTTTAAAAAGGGGAAGCAACACCATTTTTAGACGTTGAATTTCATTCTGAAACTCATCCTGTTGTCTGTTTTTGCATTTGGTTTCAAACAAAAAATTTGGCTTCAAAAAACATTTTGTTTCCCGAGCATCGTTTTTCCTGACCGCAGAGTCAAGCGTTTTCTTCCCCAGGCACCAAAAAGGCTCGATTTTAAAAAGGGAAGCAACACCATTTTTGGACATGGAATTTCATCCCGAAACTCATCCTGGTGTCTGTTTTTGCATTTGGTTTCAAACAAAAAATTTGGCTTCAAAAAACATTTTGGTTCCTGAGCATAATTTTTCTGACCGGGTTTGACGCGTTTTCTTCTCCAGGCACCAAAAAGACTCGATTTTTAAAAAGAGGAAGCAACACCATTTTTAGACGTGGAATTTCATCCTGAAACTCATCCTGGTGTCTGTTTTTGCATTTGGTTTCAAACAAAAAATTTGGCTTCAAAAAACATTTTGGTTCCCGAGCATCGTTTTTCCTGACCGCAGAGTCACGCGTTTTCTTCCCCAGGCACCAAAAAGGCTCGATTTTAAAAAGGGGAAGCAACACCATTTTTAGACATGGAATTTCACCCCGAAACTCATCCTGGTGTCTGTTTTTGCATTTGGTTTCAAACAAAAAATTTGGCTTCAAAAAACATTTTGGTTCCTGAGCATAATTTTTCTGACCGGGTTTGACGCGTTTTCTTCTCCAGGCACCAAAAAAGCTCGATTTTTAAAACGGGGAAGCAACACCATTTTTAGACAATGGAATTTCATCCCGGAACTCATCCTGGTGTCTGTTTTTGCATTTGGTTTCAAACAAAAAATTTGGCTTCAAAAAACATTTTGGTTCCTGAGCATAATTTTTCTGACCGGGTTTGACGCGTTTTCTTCTCCAGGCACCAAAAAGACTCGATTTTTAAAAAGAGGAAGCAACACCATTTTTAGACGTGGAATTTCATCCTGAAACTCATCCTGTTGTCTGTTTTTGCATTTGGTTTCAAACAAAAAATTTGGCTTCAAAAAACATTTTGGTTCCCGAGCATCGTTTTTCCTGACCGCAGAGTCAAGCGTTTTCTTCCCCAGGCACCAAAAAGGCTCGATTTTAAAAAGGGGAAGCAACACCATTTTTAGACATGGAATTTCATCCCGAAACTCATCCTGGTGTCTGTTTTTGCATTTGGTTTCAAACAAAAAATTTGGCTTCAAAAAACATTTTGGTTCCTGAGCATAATTTTTCTGACCGGGTTTGACGCGTTTTCTTCTCCAGGCACCAAAAAAGCTCGATTTTTAAAAAGGGAAAGCAACACCATTTTTAGACATGGAATTTCATCCCGAAAATCATCCTGGTGTCTGTTTTTGCATTTGGTTTCAAACAAAAAATTTGGCTTCAAAAAACATTTTGGTTCCTGAGCATCATTTTTCCTGACCGCGGTGTCACGCGTTTTCTTCTCCAGGCACCAAAAAGGCTCGATTTTTAAAAAGGGCAAGCAACACCATTTTTAGACGTGGAATTTCATCCTGAAACTCATCCTGTTGTCTGTTTTTGCATTTGGTTTCAAACAAAAAATTTGGCTTCAAAAAACATTTTGTTTCCCGAGCATCGTTTTTCCTGACCGCAGAGTCAAGCGTTTTCTTCCCCAGGCACCAAAAAGGCTCGATTTTAAAAAGGGAAGCAACACCATTTTTGGACATGGAATTTCATCCCGAAACTCATCCTGGTGTCCGTTTTTGCATTTGGTTTCAAAAAAAAAAATTGGCTTCAAAAAACATTTTGGTTCCTGGGCAACACTTTCCTGACCGCAGAGTCACGCGTTTTCTTCTCCAGGCACCAAAAAAGCTCGATTTTTAAAAAGGGGAAGCAACACCATTTTTAGACAATGGAATTTCATCCCGAAACTCATCCTGGTGTCTGTTTTTGCATTTGGTTTCAAACAAAAAATTTGGCTTCAAAAAACATTTTGGTTCCTGAGCATAATTTTTCTGACCGGGTTTGAGGCGTTTTCTTCTCCAGGCACCAAAAAGACTCGATTTTTAAAAAGGGGAAGCAACACCATTTTTAGACATGGAATTTCATCCCGAAACTCATCCTGGTGTCTATTTTTGCATTTGGTTTCAAACAAAAAATTTGGCTTCAAAAAACATTTTGGTTCCTGAGTATCGTTTTTCCTGACCGCAGAGTCAAGCGATTTCTTCCCCAGGCACCAAAAAGGCTCGATTTTAAAAAGGGGAAGCAACACCATTTTTAGACATGGAATTTCATCCCGAAACTCATCCTGGTGTCTGTTTTTGCATTTGGTTTCAAACAAAAAATTTGGCTTCAAAAAACATTTTGGTTTCTGAGCATCATTTTTCCTGACCACGGTGTCACGCGTTTTCTTCTCCAGGCACCAAAAAGGCTCGATTTTTAAAAAGGGGAAGCAACACCATTTTTAGACATGGAATTTCATCCTGAAACTCATCCTGGTGTCCGTTTTTGCATTTGGTTTCAAAAAAAAAAATTGGCTTCAAAAAACATTTTGGTTCCTGGGCAACACTTTCCTGACCGCAGAGTCACGCGTTTTCTTCTCCAGGCACCAAAAAAGCTCAATTTTTAAAAAGGGGAAGCAACACCATTTTTAGACAATGGAATTTCATCCCGAAACTCATCCTGGTGTCTGTTTTTGCATTTGGTTTCAAACAAAAAATTTGGCTTCAAATAACATTTTGGTTCCTGAGCATAATTTTTCTGACCGGGTTTGACGCGTTTTCTTCTCCAGGCACCAAAAAGGCTCGATTTTTAAAAAGGGAAAGCAACACCATTTTTAGACATGGAATTTCATCCCGAAACTCATCCTGGTGTCTATTTTTGCATTTGGTTTCAAACAAAAAATTTGGCTTCAAAAAACATTTTGGTTCCTGAGTATCGTTTTTCCTGACCGCAGAGTCAAGCGATTTCTTCCCCAGGCACCAAAAAGGCTCGATTTTAAGAAGGGGAATCAACACCATTTTTAGACATGGAATTTCATCCCGAAACTCATCCTGTTGTCTGTTTTTGCATTTGGTTTCAAACAAAAAATTTGGCTTCAAAAAACATTTTGGTTTCTGAGCATCATTTTTCCTGACCGCGGTGTCACGCGTTTTCTTCTCCAGGCACCAAAAAGGCTCGATTTTTAAAAAGGGGAAGCAACACCATTTTTAGACGTTGAATTTCATTCTGAAACTCATCCTGTTGTCTGTTTTTGCATTTGGTTTCAAACAAAAAATTTGGCTTCAAAAAACATTTTGTTTCCCGAGCATCGTTTTTCCTGACCGCAGAGTCAAGCGTTTTCTTCCCCAGGCACCAAAAAGGCTCGATTTTAAAAAGGGAAGCAACACCATTTTTGGACATGGAATTTCATCCCGAAACTCATCCTGGTGTCTGTTTTTGCATTTGGTTTCAAACAAAAAATTTGGCTTCAAAAAACATTTTGGTTCCTGAGCATAATTTTTCTGACCGGGTTTGACGCGTTTTCTTCTCCAGGCACCAAAAAGACTCGATTTTTAAAAAGAGGAAGCAACACCATTTTTAGACGTGGAATTTCATCCTGAAACTCATCCTGGTGTCTGTTTTTGCATTTGGTTTCAAACAAAAAATTTGGCTTCAAAAAACATTTTGGTTCCCGAGCATCGTTTTTCCTGACCGCAGAGTCACGCGTTTTCTTCCCCAGGCACCAAAAAGGCTCGATTTTAAAAAGGGGAAGCAACACCATTTTTAGACATGGAATTTCACCCCGAAACTCATCCTGGTGTCTGTTTTTGCATTTGGTTTCAAACAAAAAATTTGGCTTCAAAAAACATTTTGGTTCCTGAGCATAATTTTTCTGACCGGGTTTGACGCGTTTTCTTCTCCAGGCACCAAAAAAGCTCGATTTTTAAAACGGGGAAGCAACACCATTTTTAGACAATGGAATTTCATCCCGAAACTCATCCTGGTGTCTGTTTTTGCATTTGGTTTCAAACAAAAAATTTGGCTTCAAAAAACATTTTGGTTCCTGAGCATAATTTTTCTGACCGGGTTTGACGCGTTTTCTTCTCCAGGCACCAAAAAGACTCGATTTTTAAAAAGAGGAAGCAACACCATTTTTAGACGTGGAATTTCATCCTGAAACTCATCCTGTTGTCTGTTTTTGCATTTGGTTTCAAACAAAAAATTTGGCTTCAAAAAACATTTTGGTTCCCGAGCATCGTTTTTCCTGACCGCAGAGTCAAGCGTTTTCTTCCCCAGGCACCAAAAAGGCTCGATTTTAAAAAGGGGAAGCAACACCATTTTTAGACATGGAATTTCATCCCGAAACTCATCCTGGTGTCTGTTTTTGCATTTGGTTTCAAACAAAAAATTTGGCTTCAAAAAACATTTTGGTTCCTGAGCATAATTTTTCTGACCGGGTTTGACGCGTTTTCTTCTCCAGGCACCAAAAAAGCTCGATTTTTAAAAAGGGGAAGCAACACCATTTTTAGACATGGAATTTCATCCCGAAAATCATCCTGGTGTCTGTTTTTTCATTTGGTTTCAAACAAAAAATTTGGCTTCAAAAAACATTTTGGTTCCTGAGCATCATTTTTCCTGACCGCGGTGTCATGCGTTTTCTTCTCCAGGCACCAAAAAGGCTCGATTTTTAAAAAGGGCAAGCAACACCATTTTTAGACGTGGAATTTCATCCTGAAACTCATCCTGTTGTCTGTTTTTGCATTTGGTTTCAAACAAAAAATTTGGCTTCAAAAAACATTTTGGTTCCCGAGCATCGTTTTTCCTGACCGCAGAGTCAAGCGTTTTCTTCCCCAGGCACCAAAAAGGCTCGATTTTAAAAAGGGGAAGCAACACCATTTTTAGACATGGAATTTCATCCCGAAACTCATCCTGGTGTCTGTTTTTGCATTTGGTTTCAAACAAAAAATTTGGCTTCAAAAAACTTTTTTGTTTCTGAGCATCATTTTTCCTGACCGCGGTGTCACGCGTTTTCTTCTCCAGGCACCAAAAAGGCTCGATTTATAAAAAGGGGAAGCAAGACTATTTTTAGACGTGGAATGTCATCCTGAAACTCATCCTGGTGTCTGTTTTTGCATTTGGTTTCAAACAAAAAATTTGGCTTCAAAAAACATTTTGGTTCCTGGGCAACACTTTCCTGACCGCAGAGTCACGCTTTTTCTTCCCCAGGCAACAAAAAGGCTCGATTTTTAAAAAGGGGAAGCAACACCATTTTTAAACGTGGAATTTCATCCTGAAACTCATCCTGGTGTCTGTTTTTGCATTTGGTTTCAAACAAAAAATTAGGCTTCCAAAAAGGTTTTGGTTCCTGGGCATCATTTTTCCTGACCGCGGAGTCACACGTTTTCTTCTCCAGGCACCAAAAAGGCTCGATTTATAAAAAGGGGAAGCAACACTATTTTTAGACGTGGAATGTCATCCTGAAACTCATCCTGGTGTCTGTTCTTGCATGTGGTTTCAAACAAAAAATTTGGCTTCAAAAAACATTTTGGTTCCTGGGCAACACTTTCCTGACCGCAGAGTCACGCTTTTTCTTCCCCAGGCAACAAAAAGGCTCGATTTTTAAAAAGGGGAAGCAACACCATTTTTAGAAATGGAATTCCATCCTGAAACACATCCTGGTGTCTGTTTTTGCATTTGGTTTCAATCAAAAAATTTGGCTTCAAAATACATTTTGGTTCCTGGGCAGCATTTTCCTGACCGTGGAGTCACGTGTTTTCTTCTCCAGGCACCAAAAAGGCTCGATTTTTAAAAAGGGGAAGCAACACCATTTTTAGACATGGAATTTCATCCCGAAACTCATCCTGTTGTCTGTTTTTGCATTTGGTTTCAAACAAAAAATTTGGCTTCAAAAAACATTTTGGTTTCCGAGCATCGTTTTTCCTGACCGCAGAGTCAAGCGTTTTCTTCCCCAGGCACCAAAAAGGCTCGATTTTAAAAAGGGGAAGCAACACCATTTTTAGACATGGAATTTCATCCCGAAACTCATCCTGGTGTCTGTTTTTGCATTTGGTTTCAAACAAAAAATTTGGCTTCAAAAAACATTTTGGTTCCTGAGCATAATTTTTCTGACCGGGTTTGACGCGTTTTCTTCTCCAGGCACCAAAAAGGCTCGATTTTTTAAAAGGGGAAGCAACACCATTTTTAGACATGGAATTTCATCCCGAAACTCATCCTGGTGTCTGTTTTTGCATTTGGTTTCAAACAAAAAATTGGGCTTCAAAAAACATTTTGGTTCCTGAGCATCGTTTTTCCTGACCGCAGAGTCAAGCGATTTCTTTCCCAGGCACCAAAAAGGCTCGATTTTAAAAAGGGGAAGCAACACCATTTTTAGACATGGAATTTCATCCCGAAACTCATCCTGGTGTCTGTTTTTGCATTTGGTTTCAAACAAAAAATTTGGCTTCAAAAAACTTTTTGGTTTCTTAGCATCATTTTTCCTGACCGCGGTGTCACGCGGTTTCTTCTCCAGGCACGAAAAAGGCTCGATTTTTAAAAAGGGGAAGCAACAACATTTTTAGACGTGGAATTTCATCCTGAAACTCATCCTGTTGTCTGTTTTTGCATTTGGTTTCAAACAAAAAATTTGGCTTCAAAAAACATTTTGGTTCCCGAGCATCGTTTTTCCTGACCGCAGAGTCAAGCGTTTTCTTCCCCAGGCACCAAAAAGGCTCGATTTTAAAAAGGGGAAGCAACACCATTTTTAGACATGGAATTTCATCCCGAAACTCATCCTGGTGTCTGTTTTTGCATTTGGTTTCAAACAAAAAATTTGGCTTCAAAAAACATTTTGGTTCCTGAGCATAATTTTTCTGACCGGGTTTGACGCGTTTTCTTCTCCAGGCACCAAAAAGGCTCAATTTTTAAAAAGGGGAAGCAACACCATTTTTAGACGTGGAATTTCATCCTGAAACTCATCCTGGTGTCTGTTTTTGCATTTGGTTTCAAACAAAAAATTTGGCTACAAAAAACATTTTGGTTCCTAAGCATAGTTTTTCTGACCGGGTTTGACGCGTTTTCTTCTCCAGGCACCAAAAAGGCTCGATTTTTAAAAAGGGGAAGCAACACCATTTTTAGAAATGGAATTTCATCCCGAAACTCATCCTGGTGTCTGTTTTTGCATTTGGTTTCAAACAAAAAATTTGGCTTCAAAATACATTTTGGTTCCTGGGCAGCATTTTCCTGACCGTGGAGTCACGTGTTTTCTTCTCCAGGCACCAAAAAGGCGCGATTTTTAAAAAGGGGAAGCAACACCATTTTTAGACATGGAATTTCATCCTGAAACTCATCCTGGTGTCTGTTTTGGCATTTGGTTTCAAACAAAAAATTTGGCTTCAAAAAACATTTTGGTTCCCGAGCATCCTTTTTCCTGACCGCGGAGTAACGCGTTTTCTTCTCCAGGCACCAAAAAGGCTCGATTTTTAAAAAGGAAAAGCAACACCATTTTTAGAAATGGAATTTCATCCTGAAACTCATCCTGGTGTCCGTTTTTGCATTTGGTTTCAAACAAGAAATTTGGCTTCAAAATACATTTTGGTTCCTGGGCAGCATTTTCCTGACCGTGGAGTCACGCGTTTTCTTCTCCAGGCACCAAAAAGACTCGATTTTTAAAAAGGGGAAGCAACACCATTTTTAGAAATGGAATTTCATCCCGAAACTCATCCTGGTGTCTGTTTTTGCATTTGGTTTCAAACAAAAAATTTGGCTTCAAAATACATTTTGGTTCCTGGGCAGCATTTTCCTGACCGTGGAGTCACGTGTTTTCTTCTCCAGGCACCAAAAAGGCTCGATTTTTAAAAAGGGGAAGCAACACCATTTTTAGACATGGAATTTCATCCTGAAACTCATCCTGGTGTCTGTTTTGGCATTTGGTTTCAAACAAAAAATTTGGCTTCAAAAAACATTTTGGTTCCCGAGCATCCTTTTTCCTGACCGCGGAGTAACGCGTTTTCTTCTCCAGGCACCAAAAAGGCTCGATTTTTAAAAAGGAAAAGCAACACCATTTTTAGAAATGGAATTTCATCCCGAAACTCATCCTGGTGTCCGTTTTTGCATTTGGTTTCAAACAAGAAATTTGGCTTCGAAATACATTTTGGTTCCTGGGCAGCATTTTCCTGACCGCAGAGTCACGCGTTTTCTTCTCCAGGCACCAAAAAGGCTCGATTTTTAAAAAGTGGAAGCAACACCATTTTTAGACATGGAATTTCATCCCGAAACTCATCCTGGTGTCTGTTTTTGCATTTGGTTTCAAACAAAAAATTTGGCTTCAAAAAACTTTTTGGTTCCTGAGCATCGTTTTTCCTGACCGCAGAGTCAAGCGTTTTCTTCCCCAGGCACCAAAAAGGCTCGATTTTAAAAAGGGGAAGCAACACCATTTTTAGACATGGAATTTCATCCCGAAACTCATCCTGGTGTCTGTTTTTGCATTTGGTTTCAAACAAAAAATTTGGCTTCAAAAAACTTTTTGGTTCCTGAGCATCGTTTTTCCTGACCGCAGAGTCAAGCGTTTTCTTCCCCAGGCACCAAAAAGGCTCGATTTTAAAAAGGGGAAGGAACACCATTTTTAGACATGGAATTTCATCCCGAAACTCATCCTGGTGTCTGTTTTTGCATTTGGTTTCAAACAAAAAATTTGGCTTCAAAAAACATTTTGGTTCCTGAGCATCGTTTTTCCTGACCGCAGAGTCAAGCGTTTTCTTCCCCAGGCACCAAAAAGGCTCGATTTTAAAAAGGGGAAGCAACACCATTTTTAGACATGGAATTTCATCCCGAAACTCATCCTGGTGTCTGTTTTTGCATTTGGTTTCAAACAAAAAATTTGGCTTCAAAAAACATTTTGGTTCCTGAGCATTGTTTTTCCTGACCGCAGAGTCAAGCGTTTTCTTCTCCAGGCACCAAAAAGGCTTGATTTTTAAAAAGGGGAAGCAACACTATTTTTAGACATGGAATTTCATCCCGAAACTCATCCTGGTGTCCGTTTTTGCATTTGGTTTCAAAAAAAAAAATTGGCTTCAAAAAACATTTTGGTTCCTGGGCAACACTTTCCTGACCGCGGAGTCACGTATTTTCTTCCCCAGGCAACAAAAAGGCTCGATTTTTAAAAAGGGGAAGCAACACCATTTTTAGACATGGAATTTCATCCCGAACCTCATCCTGGTGTCCGTTTTTGTATTTGGTTTCAAAAAAAAAAATTGGCTTCAAAAAACATTTTCGTTCCTGGGCAGCATTTTCCTGACCGCAGAGTCACGCGTTTTCTTCTCCAGGCACCAAAAAGGCTCGATTTTTAAAAAGTGGAAGCAACACCATTTTTAGACATGGAATTTCATCCCGAAACTCATCCTGGTGTCTGTTTTTGCATTTGGTTTCAAACAAAAAATTTGGCTTCAAAAAACTTTTTGGTTCCTGAGCATCGTTTTTCCTGACCGCAGAGTCAAGCTTTTTCTTCCCCAGGCACCAAAAAGGCTCGATTTTAAAAAGGGGAAGCAACACCATTTTTAGACATGGAATTTCATCCCGAAACTCATCCTGGTGTCTGTTTTTGCATTTGGTTTCAAACAAAAAATTTGGCTTCAAAAAACATTTTGGTTCCTGAGCATCGTTTTTCCTGACCGCAGAGTCAAGCGTTTTCTTCCCCAGGTACCAAAAAGGCTCGATTTTAAAAAGGGGAAGCAACACCATTTTTAGACATGGAATTTCATCCCGAAACTCATCCTGGTGTCTGTTTTTGCATTTGGTTTCAAACAAAAAATTTGGCTTCAAAAAACATTTTGGTTCCTGAGCATTGTTTTCCTGACCGCAGAGTCAAGCGTTTTCTTCTCCAGGCACCAAAAAGCCTTGATTTTTAAAAAGGGGAAGCAACACTATTTTTAGACATGGAATTTCATCCCGAAACTCATCCTGGTGTCCGTTTTTGCATTTGGTTTCAAAAAAAAAAATTGGCTTCAAAAAACATTTTGGTTCCTGGGCAACACTTTCCTGCCCGCGGAGTCACGTATTTTCTTCCCCAGGCAACAAAAAGGCTCCATTTTTAAAAAGGGGAAGCAACACCATTTTTAGACATGGAATTTCATCCCGAAACTCATCCTGGTGTCCGTTTTTGTATTTGGTTTCAAAAAAAAAAATTGGCTTCAAAAAACATTTTCGTTCCTGGGCAGCATTTTCCTGACCGCAGAGTCACGCGTTTTCTTCTCCAGGCACCAAAAAGGCTCGATTTTTAAAAAGTGGAAGCAACACCATTTTTAGACATGGAATTTCATCCCGAAACTCATCCTGGTGTCTGTTTTTGCATTTGGTTTCAAACAAAAAATTTGGCTTCAAAAAACTTTTTGGTTCCTGAGCATCGTTTTTCCTGACCGCAGAGTCAAGCGTTTTCTTCCCCAGGCACCAAAAAGGCTCGATTATAAAAAGGGGAAGCAACACCATTTTTAGACATGGAATTTCATCCCAAAACTCATCCTGGTGTCTGTTTTTGCATTTGGTTTCAAACAAAAAATTTGGCTTCAAAAAACATTTTGGTTCCTGAGCATCGTTTTTCCTGACCGCAGAGTCAAGCGTTTTCTTCCCCAGGTACCAAAAAGGCTTGATTTTAAAAAGGGGAAGCAACACCATTTTTAGACATGGAATTTCATCCCGAAACTCATCCTGGTGTCTGTTTTTGCATTTGGTTTCACACAAAAAATTTGGCTTCAAAAAACATTTTGGTTCCTGAGCATCGTTTTTCCTGACCGCAGAGTCAAGCGTTTTCTTCCCCAGGCACCAAAAAGGCTCGATTTTAAAAAGGGGAAGCAACACCATTTTTAGACATGGAATTTCATTCCGAAACTCATCCTGGTGTCCGTTTTTGCATTTGGTTTCAAACAAAAAATTTGGCTTCAAAATACATTTTGGTTCCTGGGCATCGTTTTTCCTGTCCGCAGAGTCAAGCGTTTTCTTCCCCAGGCACCAAAAAGGCTTGATTTTAAAAAGGGGAAGCAACACCATTTTTAGACATGGAATTTCATCCCGAAACTCATCCTGGTGTCCGTTTTTGCATTTGGTTTCAAAAAAAAAAATTGGCTTCAAAAAACATTTTCGTTCCTGGGCAGCATTTTCCTGACCGTGGAGTCACGCGTTTTCTTCTCCAGGCACCAAAAAGGCTCGATTTTTAAAAAGTGGAAGGAACACCATTTTTAGACATGGAATTTCATCCCGAAACTCATCCTGGTGTCTGTTTTTGCATTTGGTTTCAAACAAAAAATTTGGCTTCAAAAAACATTTTGGTTCCTGAGCATCGTTTTTCCTGACCGCAGAGTCAAGCGTTTTCTTCCCCAGGCACCAAAAAGGCTCGATTTTAAAAAGGGGAAGCAACACCATTTTTAGACATGGAATTTCATCCCAAAACTCATCCTGGTGTCTGTTTTTGCATTTGGTTTCAAACAAAAAATTTGGCTTCAAAAAACATTTTGGTTCCTGAGCATCGTTTTTCCTGACCGCAGAGTCAAGCGTTTTCTTCCCCAGGCACCAAAAAGGCTCGATTTTAAAAAGGGGAAGCAACACCATTTTTAGACATGGAATTTCATCCCGAAAGTCATCCTGGTGTCCGTTTTTGTATTTGGTTTCAAAAAAAAAATTGGCTTCAAAAAACATTTTGGTTCCTGGGCAGCATTTTCCTGACCGCAGAGTCAAGCGTTTTCTTCCCCAGGCACCAAAAAGGCTCGATTTTAAAAAATGGAAGCAACACCATTTTTAGACATGGAATTTCATCCCGAAACTCATCCTGGTGTCTGTTTTTGCATTTGGTTTCAAACAAAAAATTTGGCTTCAAAAAACTTTTTGGTTCCTGAGCATCGTTTTTCCTGACCGCAGAGTCAAGCGTTTTCTTCCCCAGGCACCAAAAAGGCTCGATTATAAAAAGGGGAAGCAACACCATTTTTAGACATGGAATTTCATCCCAAAACTCATCCTGGTGTCTGTTTTTGCATTTGGTTTCAAACAAAAAATTTGGCTTCAAAAAACATTTTGGTTCCTGAGCATCGTTTTTCCTGACCGCAGAGTCAAGCGTTTTCTTCCCCAGGCACCAAAAAGGCTCGATTTTAAAAAGGGGAAGCAACACCATTTTTAGACATGGAATTTCATTCCGAAACTCATCCTGGTGTCCGTTTTTGCATTTGGTTTCAAACAAAAAATTTGGCTTCAAAATACATTTTGGTTCCTGGGCATCGTTTTTCCTGTCCGCAGAGTCAAGCGTTTTCTTCCCCAGGCACCAAAAAGGCT
This sequence comes from Pituophis catenifer annectens, assembly GCF_029215685.1. Classification (NCBI taxonomy): domain Eukaryota; kingdom Metazoa; phylum Chordata; class Lepidosauria; order Squamata; family Colubridae; genus Pituophis; species Pituophis catenifer. The sequence continues at coordinate 218,942 of NW_027256909.1, read as the reverse complement.
TGATTTTAAAAAGGGGAAGCAACACCATTTTTAGACATGGAATTTCATCCCGAAACTCATCCTGGTGTCCGTTTTTGCATTTGGTTTCAAAAAAAAAAATTGGCTTCAAAAAACATTTTCGTTCCTGGGCAGCATTTTCCTGACCGTGGAGTCACGCGTTTTCTTCTCCAGGCACCAAAAAGGCTCGATTTTTAAAAAGTGGAAGCAACACCATTTTTAGACATGGAATTTCATCCCGAAACTCATCCTGGTGTCTGTTTTTGCATTTGGTTTCAAACAAAAAATTTGGCTTCAAAAAACATTTTGGTTCCTGAGCATCGTTTTTCCTGACCGCAGAGTCAAGCGTTTTCTTCCCCAGGCACCAAAAAGGCTCGATTTTAAAAAGGGGAAGCAACACCATTTTTAGACATGGAATTTCATCCCAAAACTCATCCTGGTGTCTGTTTTTGCATTTGGTTTCAAACAAAAAATTTGGCTTCAAAAAACATTTTGGTTCCTGAGCATCGTTTTTCCTGACCGCAGAGTCAAGCGTTTTCTTCCCCAGGCACCAAAAAGGCTCGATTTTAAAAAGGGGAAGCAACACCATTTTTAGACATGGAATTTCATCCCGAAACTCATCCTGGTGTCTGTTTTTGCATTTGGTTTCAAACAAAAAATTTGGCTCCAAAAAACTTTTTTGTTTCTGAGCATCATTTTTCCTGACCGCGGTGTCACGCGTTTTCTTCCCCAGGCACCAAAAAGGCTCGATTTTAAAAAATGGAAGCAACACCATTTTTAGACATGGAATTTCATCCCGAAACTCATCCTGGTGTCTGTTTTTGCATTTGGTTTCAAACAAAAAATTTGGCTTCAAAAAACATTTTGGTTCCTGAGCATCGTTTTTCCTGACCGCAGAGTCAAGCGTTTTCTTCCCCAGGAACCAAAAAGGCTCGATTTTAAAAAGGGGAAGCAACACCATTTTTAGACATGGAATTTCATCCCGAAACTCATCCTGGTGTCCGTTTTTGCATTTGGTTTCAAACAAAAAATTTGGCTTCAAAAAACTTTTTGGTTCCTGAGCATCGTTTTTCCTGACCGCAGAGTCAAGCGTTTTCTTCCCCAGGCACCAAAAAGGCTCGATTTTAAAAAGGGGAAGCAACACCATTTTTAGACATGGAATTTCATCCCGAAATTCATCCTGGTGTCTGTTTTTGCATTTGGTTTCAAACAAAAAATTTGGCTTCAAAAAACTTTTTGGTTCCTGAGCATCGTTTTTCCTGACCGCAGAGTCAAGCGTTTTCTTCCCCAGACACCAAAAAGGCTCGATTTTAAAAAGGGGAAGCAACACCATTTTTAGACATGGAATTTCATCCCGAAACTCATCCTGGTGTCTGTTTTTGCATTTGGTTTCAAAGAAAAAATTTGGCTTCAAAAAACATTTTGGTTCCTGAGCATCGTTTTTCCTGACCGCAGAGTCAAGCGTTTTCTTCCCCAGGGACCAAAAAGGCTCGATTTTAAAAAGGGGAAGCAACACCATTTTTAGACATGGAATTTCATCCCGAAACTCATCCTGGTGTCTGTTTTTGCATTTGGTTTCAAACAAAAAATTTGGCTTCAAAAAACATTTTGGTTCCTGAGCATAATTTTTCTGACCGGGTTTGACGCGTTTTCTTCTCCAGGCACCAAAAAGGCTTGATTTTTAAAAAGTGGAAGCAACACCATTTTTAGACATGGAATTTCATCCCGAAACTCATCCTGGTGTCCGTTTTTGCATTTGGTTTCAAAAAAAAAAAATTGGCTTCAAAAAACATTTTAGTTCCTGGGCAGCATTTTACTGACCGCAGAGTCACGCGTTTTCTTCTCCAGGCACCAAAAAGGCTCGATTTTTAAAAAGTGGAAGCAACACCATTTTTAGACATGGAATTTCATCCCGAAACTCATCCTGGTGTCTGTTTTTGCATTTGGTTTCAAACAAAAAATTTGGCTTCAAAAAACATTTTGGTTCCTGAGCATTGTTTTTCTTGACCGCAGAGTCAAGCGTTTTCTTCCCCAGGCACCAAAAAGGCTCGATTTTAAAAAGGGGAAGCAACACCATTTTTAGACATGGAATTTCATCCCGAAACTCATCCTGGTGTCTGTTTTTGCATTTGGTTTCAAACAAAAAATTTGGCTTCAAAAAACTTTTTGGTTCCTGAGCATCGTTTTTCCTGACCGCAGAGTCAAGCGTTTTCTTCCCCAGGCACCAAAAAGGCTCGATTTTAAAAAGTGGAAGCAACACCATTTTTAGACATGGAATTTCATCCCAAAACTCATCCTGGTGTCTGTTTTTGCATTTGGTTTCAAACAAAAAATTTGGCTTCAAAAAACATTTTGGTTCCTGAGCATCGTTTTTCCTGACCGCAGAGTCAAGCGTTTTCTTCCCCAGGCACCAAAAAGGCTCGATTTTAAAAAGGGGAAGCAACACCATTTTTAGACATGGAATTTCATCCCGAAACTCATCCTGGTGTCTGTTTTTGCATTTGGTTTCAAACAAAAAATTTGGCTTCAAAAAACATTTTGGTTCCTGAGCATCGTTTTTCCTGACCGCAGAGTCAAGCGTTTTCTTCTCCAGGCACCAAAAAGCCTTGATTTTTAAAAAGGGGAAGCAAAACTATTTTTAGACATGGAATTTCATCCCGAAACTCATCCTGGTGTCCGTTTTTGCATTTGGTTTCAAAAAAAAAAATTGGCTTCAAAAAACATTTTGGTTCCTGGGCAACACTTTCCTAACCGCGGAGTCACGTATTTTCTTCCCCAGGCAACAAAAAGGCTCGATTTTTAAAAAGGGGAAGCAACACCATTTTTAGACATGATATTTCATCCCGAAACTCATCCTGGTGTCCGTTTTTGTATTTGGTTTCAAAAAAAAAAATTGGCTTCAAAAAACATTTTCGTTCCTGGGCAGCATTTTCCTGACCGCAGAGTCACGCGTTTTCTTCTCCAGGCACCAAAAAGGCTCGATTTTTAAAAAGTGGAAGCAACACCATTTTTAGACATGGAATTTCATCCCGAAACTCATCCTGGTGTCTGTTTTTGCATTTGGTTTCAAACAAAAAATTTGGCTTCAAAAAACTTTTTGGTTCCTGAGCATCGTTTTTCCTGACCGCAGAGTCAAGCGTTTTCTTCCCCAGGCACCAAAAAGGCTCGATTTTAAAAAGGGGAAGCAACACCATTTTTGGACATGGAATTTCATCCCGAAACTCATCCTGGTGTCTGTTTTTGCATTTGGTTTCAAACAAAAAATTTGGCTTCAAAAAACATTTTGGTTCCTGAGCATCGTTTTTCCTGACCGCAGAGTCAAGCGTTTTCTTCCCCAGGCACCAAAAAGGCTCGATTTTAAAAAGGGGAAGCAACACCATTTTTAGACATGGAATTTCATCCCGAAACTCATCCTGGTGTCTGTTTTTGCATTTGGTTTCAAACAAAAAATTTGGCTTCAAAAAACATTTTGGTTCCTGAGCATAATTTTTCTGACCGGGTTTGACGCGTTTTCTTCTCCAGGCACCAAAAAGGCTTGATTTTTAAAAAGTGGAAGCAACACCATTTTTAGACATGGAATTTCATCCCGAAACTCATCCTGGTGTCCGTTTTTGCATTTGGTTTCAAAAAAAAAAATTGGCTTCACAAAACATTTTCGTTCCTGGGCAGCATTTTCCTGACCGCAGAGTCACGCGTTTTCTTCTCCAGGCACCAAAAAGGCTCGATTTTTAAAAAGTGGAAGTAACAACATTTTTAGACATGGAATTTCATCCCGAAACTCATCCTGGTGTCTGTTTTTGCATTTGGTTTCAAACAAAAAATTTGGCTTCAAAAAACATTTTGGTTCCTGAGCATCGTTTTTCCTGACCGCAGAGTCAAGCGTTTTCTTCCCCAGGCACCAAAAAGGCTCGATTTTAAAAAGGGGAAGCAACACCATTTTTAGACATGGAATTTCATCCCGAAACTCATCCTGGTTTCTGTTTTTGCATTTGGTTTCAAACAAAAAATTTGGCTTCAAAAAACTTTTTGGTTCCTGAGCATCGTTTTTCCTGACCGCAGAGTCAAGCGTTTTCTTCCCCAGGCACCAAAAAGGCTCGATTTTAAAAAGGGGAAGCAACACCATTTTTAGACATGGAATTTCATCCCGAAACTCATCCTGGTGTCCGTTTTTGCATTTGGTTTCAAACAAAAAATTTGGCTTCAAAATACATTTTGGTTCCTGGGCATCGTTTTTCCTGACCGCAGAGTCAAGCGTTTTCTTCCCCAGGCACCAAAAAGGCTTGATTTTAAAAAGGGGAAGCAACACCATTTTTAGACATGGAATTTCATCCCGAAACTCATCCTCGTGTCCGTTTTTGCATTTGGTTTCAAAAAAAAAAATTGGCTTCAAAAAACATTTTGGTTCCTGGGCAACACTTTCCTGACCGCGGAGTCACGTATTTTCTTCCCCAGGCAACAAAAAGGCTCGATTTTTAAAAAGGGGAAGCAACACCATTTTTAGACATGGAATTTCATCCCGAAACTCATCCTGGTGTCCGTTTTTGCATTTGGTTTCAAAAAAAAAAATTGGCTTCAAAAAACATTTTCCTTCCTGGGCAGCATTTTCCTGACCGCAGAGTCACGCGTTTTCTTCTCCAGGCACCAAAAAGGCTCGATTTTTAAAAAGTGGAAGCAACACCATTTTTAGACATGGAATTTCATCCCGAAACTCATCCTGGTGTCTGTTTTTGCATTTGGTTTCAAACAAAAAATTTGGCTTCAAAAAACTTTTTGGTTCCTGAGCATCGTTTTTCCTGACCGCAGAGTCAAGCGTTTTCTTCCCCAGGCACCAAAAAGGCTCGATTTTAAAAAGGGGAAGCAACACCATTTTTAGACATGGAATTTCATCCCAAAACTCATCCTGGTGTCTGTTTTTGCATTTGGTTTCAAACAAAAAATTTGGCTTCAAAAAACATTTTGGTTCCTGAGCATCGTTTTTCCTGACCGCAGAGTCAAGCGTTTTCTTCCCCAGGTACCAAAAAGGCTCGATTTTAAAAAGGGGAAGCAACACCATTTTTAGACATGGAATTTCATCCCGAAACTCATCCTGGTGTCTGTTTTTGCATTTGGTTTCAAACAAAAAATTTGGCTTCAAAAAACATTTTGGTTCCTGAGCATCGTTTTTCCTGACCGCAGAGTCAAGCGTTTTCTTCCCCAGGCACCAAAAAGGCTCGATTTTAAAAAGGGGAAGCAACACCATTTTTAGACATGGAATTTCATCCCGAAACTCATCCTGGTGTCCGTTTTTGCATTTGGTTTCAAACAAAAAATTTGGCTTCAAAATACATTTTGGTTCCTGGGCATCGTTTTTCCTGTCCGCAGAGTCAAGCGTTTTCTTCCCCAGGCACCAAAAAGGCTTGATTTTAAAAAGGGGAAGCAACACCATTTTTAGACATGGAATTTCATCCCGAAACTCATCCTGGTGTCCGTTTTTGCATTTGGTTTCAAAAAAAAAAATTGGCTTCAAAAAACATTTTCGTTCCTGGGCAGCATTTTCCTGACCGCAGAGTCACGCGTTTTCTTCTCCAGGCACCAAAAAGGCTCGATTTTTAAAAAGTGGAAGCAACACCATTTTTAGACATGGAATTTCATCCCGAAACTCATCCTGGTGTCTGTTTTTGCATTTGGTTTCAAACAAAAAATTTGGCTTCAAAAAACATTTTGGTTCCTGAGCATCGTTTTTCCTGACCGCAGAGTCAAGCGTTTTCTTCCCCAGGCACCAAAAAGGCTCGATTTTAAAAAGGGGAAGCAACACCATTTTTAGACATGGAATTTCATCCCGAAACTCATCCTGGTGTCCGTTTTTGCATTTGGTTTCAAAAAAAAAAATTGGCTTCAAAAAACATTTTGGTTCCTGGGCAACACTTTCCTGACCGCGGAGTCACGTATTTTCTTCCCCAGGCAACAAAAAGGCTCGATTTTTAAAAAGGGGAAGCAACACCATTTTTAGACATGGAATTTCATCCCGAAACTCATCCTGGTGTCCGTTTTTGCATTTGGTTTCAGAAAAAAAAATTGGCTTCAAAAAACATTTTCGTTCCTGGGCAGCATTTTCCTGACCGCAGAGTCACGCGTTTTCTTCTCCAGGCACCAAAAAGGCTCGATTTTTAAAAAGTGGAAGCAACACCATTTTTAGACATGGAATTTCATCCCGAAACTCATCCTGGTGTCTGTTTTTGCATTTGGTTTCAAACAAAAAATTTGGCTTCAAAAAACTTTTTGGTTCCTGAGCATCGTTTTTCCTGACCGCAGAGTCAAGCGTTTTCTTCCCCAGGCACCAAAAAGGCTCGATTTTAAAAAGGGGAAGCAACACCTTTTTAGACATGGAATTTCATCCCAAAACTCATCCTGGTGTCTGTTTTTGCATTTGGTTTCAAACAAAAAATTTGGCTTCAAAAAACATTTTGGTTCCTGAGCATCGTTTTTCCTGACCGCAGAGTCAAGCGTTTTCTTCCCCAGGTACCAAAAAGGCTTGATTTTAAAAAGGGGAAGCAACACCATTTTTAGACATGGAATTTCATCCCGAAACTCATCCTGGTGTCTGTTTTTGCATTTGGTTTCAAACAAAAAATTTGGCTTCAAAAAACATTTTGGTTCCTGAGCATCGTTTTTCCTGACCGCAGAGTCAAGCGTTTTCTTCCCCAGGCACCAAAAAGGCTCGATTTTAAAAAGGGGAAGCAACACCATTTTTAGACATGGAATTTCATCCCGAAACTCATTCTGGTTTCTGTTTTTGCATTTGGTTTCAAACAAAAAATTTGGCTTCAAAAAACATTTTGGTTCCTGAGCATCGTTTTTCCTGACCGCAGAGTCAAGCGTTTTCTTCCCCAAGCACCAAAAAGGCTCGATTTTAAAAAGGGGAAGCAACACCATTTTTAGACATGGAATTTCATCCCGAAACTCATCCTGGTGTCAGTTTTTGCATTTGGTTTCAAACAAAAAATTTGGCTTCAAAATACATTTTGGTTCCTGGGCATCGTTTTTCCTGACCGCAGAGTCAAGCGTTTTCTTCCCCAGGCACCAAAAAGGCTTGATTTTAAAAAGGGGAAGCAACACCATTTTTAGACATGGAATTTCATCCCGAAACTCATCCTGGTGTCCGTTTTTGCATTTGGTTTCAAAAAAAAAAATTGGCTTCAAAAAACATTTTGGTTCCTGGGCAACACTTTCCTGACCGCGGAGTCACGTATTTTCTTCCCCAGGCAACAAAAAGGCTCGATTTTTAAAAAGGGGAAACAACACCATTTTTAGACATGGAATTTCATCCCGAAACTCATCCTGGTGTCCGTTTTTGCATTTGGTTTCAAAAAAAAAAATTGGCTTCAAAAAACATTTTCGTTCCTGGGCAGCATTTTCCTGACCGCAGAGTCACGCGTTTTCTTCTCCAGGCACCAAAAAGGCTCGATTTTTAAAAAGTGGAAGCAACACCATTTTTAGACATGGAATTTCATCCCGAAACTCATCCTGGTGTCTGTTTTTGCATTTGGTTTCAAACAAAAAATTTGGCTTCAAAAAACTTTTTGGTTCCTGAGCATCGTTTTTCCTGACCGCAGAGTCAAGCGTTTTCTTCCCCAGGCACCAAAAAGGCTCGATTTTAAAAAGGGGAAGCAACACCATTTTTAGACATGGAATTTCATCCCAAAACTCATCCTGGTGTCTGTTTTTGCATTTGGTTTCAAACAAAAAATTTGGCTTCAAAAAACATTTTGGTTCCTGAGCATCGTTTTTCCTGACCGCAGAGTCAAGCGTTTTCTTCCCCAGGTACCAAAAAGGCTTGATTTTAAAAAGGGGAAGCAACACCATTTTTAGACATGGAATTTCATCCCGAAACTCATCCTGGTGTCTGTTTTTGCATTTGGTTTCAAACAAAAAATTTGGCTTCAAAAAACATTTTGGTTCCTGAGCATCGTTTTTCCTGACCGCAGAGTCAAGCGTTTTCTTCCCCAGGCACCAAAAAGGCTCGATTTTAAAAAGGGGAAGCAACACCATTTTTAGACATGGAATTTCATCCCGAAACTCATCCTGGTGTCCGTTTTTGCATTTGGTTTCAAACAAAAAATTTGGCTTCAAAATACATTTTGGTTCCTGGGCATCGTTTTTCCTGTCCGCAGAGTCAAGCGTTTTCTTCCCCAGGCACCAAAAAGGCTTGATTTTAAAAAGGGGAAGCAACACCATTTTTAGACATGGAATTTCATCCCGAAACTCATCCTGGTGTCCGTTTTTGCATTTGGTTTCAAAAAAAAAAATTGACTTCAAAAAACATTTTCGTTCCTGGGCAGCATTTTCCTGACCGCAGAGTCACGCGTTTTCTTCTCCAGGCACCAAAAAGGCTCGATTTTTAAAAAGTGGAAGCAACACCATTTTTAGACATGGAATTTCATCCCGAAACTCATCCTGGTGTCTGTTTTTGCATTTGGTTTCAAACAAAAAATTTGGCTTCAAAAAACATTTTGGTTCCTGAGCATCGTTTTTCCTGACCGCAGAGTCAAGCGTTTTCTTCCCCAGGCACCAAAAAGGCTCGATTTTAAAAAGGGGAAGCAACACCATTTTTAGACATGGAATTTCATCCCAAAACTCATCCTGGTGTCTGTTTTTGCATTTGGTTTCAAACAAAAAATTTGGCTTCAAAAAACATTTTGGTTCCTGAGCATCGTTTTTCCTGACCGCAGAGTCAAGCGTTTTCTTCCCCAGGCACCAAAAAGGCTCGATTTTAAAAAGGGGAAGCAACACCATTTTTAGACATGGAATTTCATCCCGAAACTCATCCTGGTGTCTGTTTTTGCATTTGGTTTCAAACAAAAAATTTGGCTTCAAAAAACATTTTGGTTCCTGAGCATCGTTTTTCCTGACCGCAGAGTCAAGCGTTTTCTTCCCCAGGCACCAAAAAGGCTCGATTTTAAAAAATGGAAGCAACACCATTTTTAGACATGGAATTTCATCCCGAAACTCATCCTGGTGTCTGTTTTTGCATTTGGTTTCAAACAAAAAATTTGGCTTCAAAAAACATTTTGGTTCCTGAGCATCGTTTTTCCTGACCGCAGAGTCAAGCGTTTTCTTCCCCAGGCACCAAAAAGGCTTGATTTTAAAAAGGGGAAGCAACACCATTTTTAGACATGGAATTTCATCCCGAAACTCATCCTGGTGTCCGTTTTTGCATTTGGTTTCAAACAAAAAATTTGGCTTCAAAAAACTTTTTGGTTCCTGAGCATCGTTTTTCCTGACCGCAGAGTCAAGCGTTTTCTTCCCCAGGCACCAAAAAGGCTCGATTTTAAAAAGGGGAAGCAACACCATTTTTAGACATGGAATTTCATCCCGAAATTCATCCTGGTGTCTGTTTTTGCATTTGGTTTCAAACAAAAAATTTGGCTTCAAAAAACTTTTTGGTTCCTGAGCATCGTTTTTCCTGAACGCAGAGTCAAGCGTTTTCTTCCCCAGACACCAAAAAGGCTCGATTTTAAAAAGGGGAAGCAACACCATTTTTAGACATGGAATTTCATCCCGAAACTCATCCTGGTGTCTGTTTTTGCATTTGGTTTCAAACAAAAAATTTGGCTTCAAAAAACATTTTGGTTCCTGAGCATCGTTTTTCCTGACCGCAGAGTCAAGCGTTTTCTTCCCCAGGCACCAAAAAGGCTCGATTTTAAAAAGGGGAAGCAACACCATTTTTAGACATGGAATTTCATCCCGAAACTCATCCTGGTGTCTGTTTTTGCATTTGGTTTCAAACAAAAAATTTGGCTTCAAAAAACATTTTGGTTCCTGAGCATAATTTTTCTGACCGGGTTTGACGCATTTTCTTCTCCAGGCACCAAAAAGGCTTGATTTTTAAAAAGTGGAAGCAACACCATTTTTAGACATGGAATTTCATCCCGAAACTCATCCTGGTGTCCGTTTTTGCATTTGGTTTCAAAAAAAAAAAATTGGCTTCAAAAAACATTTTCGTTCCTGGGCAGCATTTTCCTGACCGCAGAGTCACGCGTTTTCTTCTCCAGGCACCAAAAAGGCTCGATTTTTAAAAAGTGGAAGCAACACCATTTTTAGATATGGAATTTCATCCCGAAACTCATCCTGGTGTCTGTTTTTGCATTTGGTTTCAAACAAAAAATTTGGCTTCAAAAAACTTTTTGGTTCCTGAGCATCGTTTTTCCTGACCGCAGAGTCAAGCGTTTTCTTCCCCAGGCACCAAAAAGGCTCGATTTTAAAAAGTGGAAGCAACACCATTTTTAGACATGGAATTTCATCCCAAAACTCATCCTGGTGTCTGTTTTTGCATTTGGTTTCAAACAAAAAATTTGGCTTCAAAAAACATTTTGGTTCCTGAGCATCGTTTTTCCTGACCGCAGAGTCAAGCGTTTTCTTCCCCAGGCACCAAAAAGGCTCGATTTTAAAAAGGGGAAGCAACACCATTTTTAGACATGGAATTTCATCCCAAAACTCATCCTGGTGTCTGTTTTTGCATTTGGTTTCAAACAAAAAATTTGGCTTCAAAAAACATTTTGGTTCCTGAGCATCGTTTTTCCTGACCGCAGAGTCAAGCGTTTTCTTCCCCAGGCACCAAAAAGGCTCGATTTTAAAAAGGGGAAGCAACACCATTTTTAGACATGGAATTTCATCCCGAAACTCATCCTGGTTTCTGTTTTTGCATTTGGTTTCAAACAAAAAATTTGGCTTCAAAAAACATTTTGGTTCCTGAGCATCGTTTTTCCTGACCGCAGAGTCAAGCGTTTTCTTCTCCAGGCACCAAAAAGCCTTGATTTTTAAAAAGGGGAAGCAAAACTATTTTTAGACATGGAATTTCATCCCGAAACTCATCCTGGTGTCCGTTTTTGCATTTGGTTTCAAAAAAAAAAATTGGCTTCAAAAAACATTTTGGTTCCTGGGCAACACTTTCCTAACCGCGGAGTCACGTATTTTCTTCCCCAGGCAACAAAAAGGCTCGATTTTTAAAAAGGGGAAGCAACACCATTTTTAGACATGATATTTCATCCCGAAACTCATCCTGGTGTCCGTTTTTGTATTTGGTTTCAAAAAAAAAATTGGCTTCAAAAAACATTTTCGTTCCTGGGCAGCATTTTCCTGACCGCAGAGTCACGCGTTTTCTTCTCCAGGCACCAAAAAAGCTCGATTTTTAAAAAGTGGAAGCAACACCATTTTTAGACATGGAATTTCATCCCGAAACTCATCCTGGTGTCTGTTTTTGCATTTGGTTTCAAACAAAAAATTTGGCTTCAAAAAACATTTTGGTTCCTGAGCATAATTTTTCTGACCGGGTTTGACGCGTTTTCTTCTCCAGGCACCAAAAAGGCTTGATTTTTAAAAAGTGGAAGCAACACCATTTTTAGACATGGAATTTCATCCCAAAACTCATCCTGGTGTCCGTTTTTGCATTTGGTTTCAAAAAAAAAAAATTGGCTTCAAAAAACATTTTCGTTCCTGGGCAGCATTTTCCTGACCGCAGAGTCACGCGTTTTCTTCTCCAGGCACCAAAAAGGCTCGATTTTTAAAAAGTGGAAGCAACACCATTTTTAGATATGGAATTTCATCCCGAAACTCATCCTGGTGTCTGTTTTTGCATTTGGTTTCAAACAAAAAATTTGGCTTCAAAAAACATTTTGGTTCCTGAGCATCGTTTTTCCTGACCGCAGAGTCAAGCGTTTTCTTCCCCAGGCACCAAAAAGGCTCGATTTTAAAAAGGGGAAGCAACACCATTTTTAGACATGGAATTTCATCCCGAAACTCATCCTGGTGTCTGTTTTTGCATTTGGTTTCAAACAAAAAATTTGGCTTCAAAAAACTTTTTGGTTCCTGAGCATCGTTTTTCCTGACCGCAGAGTCAAGCGTTTTCTTCCCCAGGCACCAAAAAGGCTCGATTTTAAAAAGTGGAAGCAACACCATTTTTAGACATGGAATTTCATCCCAAAACTCATCCTGGTGTCTGTTTTTGCATTTGGTTTCAAACAAAAAATTTGGCTTCAAAAAACATTTTGGTTCCTGAGCATCGTTTTTCCTGACCGCAGAGTCAAGCGTTTTCTTCCCCAGGCACCAAAAAGGCTCGATTTTAAAAAGGGGAAGCAACACCATTTTTAGACATGGAATTTCATCCCGAAACTCATCCTGGTTTCTGTTTTTGCATTTGGTTTCAAACAAAAAATTTGGCTTCAAAAAACATTTTGGTTCCTGAGCATCGTTTTTCCTGACCGCAGAGTCAAGCGTTTTCTTCTCCAGGCACCAAAAAGCCTTGATTTTTAAAAAGGGGAAGCAAAACTATTTTTAGACATGGAATTTCATCCCGAAACTCATCCTGGTGTCCGTTTTTGCATTTGGTTTCAAAAAAAAAAATTGGCTTCAAAAAACATTTTGGTTCCTGGGCAACACTTTCCTAACCGCGGAGTCACGTATTTTCTTCCCCAGGCAACAAAAAGGCTCGATTTTTAAAAAGGGGAAGCAACACCATTTTTAGACATGATATTTCATCCCGAAACTCATCCTGGTGTCCGTTTTTGTATTTGGTTTCAAAAAAAAAATTGGCTTCAAAAAACATTTTCGTTCCTGGGCAGCATTTTCCTGACCGCAGAGTCACGCGTTTTCTTCTCCAGGCACCAAAAAAGCTCGATTTTTAAAAAGTGGAAGCAACACCATTTTTAGACATGGAATTTCATCCCGAAACTTCTCCTGGTGTCTGTTTTTGCATTTGGTTTCAAACAAAAAATTTGGCTTCAAAAAACTTTTTGGTTCCTGAGCATCGTTTTTCCTGACCGCAGAGTCAAGCGTTTTCTTCCCCAGGCACCAAAAAGGCTCGATTTTAAAAAGGGGAAGCAACACCATTTTTGGACATGGAATTTCATCCCGAAACTCATCCTGGTGTCTGTTTTTGCATTTGGTTTCAAACAAAAAATTTGGCTTCAAAAAACATTTTGGTTCCTGAGCATCGTTTTTCCTGACCGCAGAGTCAAGCGTTTTCTTCCCCAGGCACCAAAAAGGCTCGATTTTAAAAAGGGGAAGCAACACCATTTTTAGACATGGAATTTCATCCCGAAACTCATCCTGGTGTCTGTTTTTGCATTTGGTTTCAAACAAAAAATTGGGCTTCAAAAAACATTTTGGTTCCTGAGCATAATTTTTCTGACCGGGTTTGACGCGTTTTCTTCTCCAGGCACCAAAAAGGCTTGATTTTTAAAAAGTGGAAGCAACACCATTTTTAGACATGGAATTTCATCCCGAAACTCATCCTGGTGTCCGTTTTTGCATTTGGTTTCAAAAAAAAAATTGGCTTCACAAAACATTTTCGTTCCTGGGCAGCATTTTCCTGACCGCAGAGTCACGCGTTTTCTTCTCCAGGCACCAAAAAGGCTCGATTTTTAAAAAGTGGAAGCAACATCATTTTTAGACATGGAATTTCATCCCGAAACTCATCCTGGTGTCTGTTTTTGCATTTGGTTTCAAACAAAAAATTTGGCTTCAAAAAACATTTTGGTTCCTGAGCATCGTTTTTCCTGACCGCAGAGTCAAGCGTTTTCTTCCCCAGGCACCAAAAAGGCTCGATTTTAAAAAGGGGAAGCAACACCATTTTTAGACATGGAATTTCATCCCGAAACTCATCCTGGTTTCTGTTTTTGCATTTGGTTTCAAACAAAAAATTTGGCTTCAAAAAACATTTTGGTTCCTGAGCATCGTTTTTCCTGACCGCAGAGTCAAGCGTTTTCTTCCCCAGGCACCAAAAAGGCTCGATTTTAAAAAGGGGAAGCAACACCATTTTTAGACATGGAATTTCATCCCGAAACTCATCCTGGTGTCCGTTTTTGCATTTGGTTTCAAACAAAAAATTTGGCTTCAAAATACATTTTGGTTCCTGGGCATCGTTTTTCCTGACCGCAGAGTCAAGCGTTTTCTTCCCCAGGCACCAAAAAGGCTTGATTTTAAAAAGGGGAAGCAACACCATTTTTAGACATGGAATTTCATCCCGAAACTCATCCTGGTGTCCGTTTTTGCATTTGGTTTCAAAAAAAAAAATTGGCTTCAAAAAACATTTTCGTTCCTGGGCAGCATTTTCCTGACCGCAGAGTCACGCGTTTTCTTCTCCAGGCACCAAAAAGGCTCGATTTTTAAAAAGTGGAAGCAACACCATTTTTAGACATGGAATTTCATCCCGAAACTCATCCTGGTGTCTGTTTTTGCATTTGGTTTCAAACAAAAAATTTGGCTTCAAAAAACATTTTGGTTCCTGAGCATCGTTTTTCCTGACCGCAGAGTCAAGCGTTTTCTTCCCCAGGCACCAAAAAGGCTCGATTTTAAAAAGGGGAAGCAACACCATTTTTAGACATGGAATTTCATCCCGAAACTCATCCTGGTGTCTGTTTTTGCATTTGGTTTCAAACAAAAAATTTGGCTTCAAAAAACTTTTTGGTTCCTGAGCATCGTTTTTCCTGACCGCAGAGTCAAGCGTTTTCTTCCCCAGGCACCAAAAAGGCTCGATTTTAAAAAGTGGAAGCAACACCATTTTTAGACATGGAATTTCATCCCAAAACTCATCCTGGTGTCTGTTTTTGCATTTGGTTTCAAACAAAAAATTTGGCTTCAAAAAACATTTTGGTTCCTGAGCATCGTTTTTCCTGACCGCAGAGTCAAGCGTTTTCTTCCCCAGGCACCAAAAAGGCTCGATTTTAAAAAGGGGAAGCAACACCATTTTTAGACATGGAATTTCATCCCGAAACTCATCCTGGTTTCTGTTTTTGCATTTGGTTTCAAACAAAAAATTTGGCTTCAAAAAACATTTTGGTTCCTGAGCATCGTTTTTCCTGACCGCAGAGTCAAGCGTTTTCTTCTCCAGGCACCAAAAAGCCTTGATTTTTAAAAAGGGGAAGCAAAACTATTTTTAGACATGGAATTTCATCCCGAAACTCATCCTGGTGTCCGTTTTTGCATTTGGTTTCAAAAAAAAAAATTGGCTTCAAAAAACATTTTGGTTCCTGGGCAACACTTTCCTAACCGCGGAGTCACGTATTTTCTTCCCCAGGCAACAAAAAGGCTCGATTTTTAAAAAGGGGAAGCAACACCATTTTTAGACATGATATTTCATCCCGAAACTCATCCTGGTGTCCGTTTTTGTATTTGGTTTCAAAAAAAAAATTGGCTTCAAAAAACATTTTCGTTCCTGGGCAGCATTTTCCTGACCGCAGAGTCACGCGTTTTCTTCTCCAGGCACCAAAAAGGCTCGATTTTTAAAAAGTGGAAGCAACACCATTTTTAGACATGGAATTTCATCCCGAAACTCATCCTGGTGTCTGTTTTTGCATTTGGTTTCAAACAAAAAATTTGGCTTCAAAAAACTTTTTGGTTCCTGAGCATCGTTTTTCCTGACCGCAGAGTCAAG
Organism: Pituophis catenifer annectens; assembly: GCF_029215685.1. Lineage (NCBI taxonomy): Eukaryota > Metazoa > Chordata > Lepidosauria > Squamata > Colubridae > Pituophis > Pituophis catenifer. The sequence continues at coordinate 203,536 of NW_027256909.1, read as the reverse complement.
CGTTTTCTTCCCCAGGCACCAAAAAGGCTCGATTTTAAAAAGGGGAAGCAACACCATTTTTGGACATGGAATTTCATCCCGAAACTCATCCTGGTGTCTGTTTTTGCATTTGGTTTCAAACAAAAAATTTGGCTTCAAAAAACATTTTGGTTCCTGAGCATCGTTTTTCCTGACCGCAGAGTCAAGCGTTTTCTTCCCCAGGCACCAAAAAGGCTCGATTTTAAAAAGGGGAAGCAACACCATTTTTAGACATGGAATTTCATCCCGAAACTCATCCTGGTGTCTGTTTTTGCATTTGGTTTCAAACAAAAAATTGGGCTTCAAAAAACATTTTGGTTCCTGAGCATAATTTTTCTGACCGGGTTTGACGCGTTTTCTTCTCCAGGCACCAAAAAGGCGTGATTTTTAAAAAGTGGAAGCAACACCATTTTTAGACATGGAATTTCATCCCGAAACTCATCCTGGTGTCCGTTTTTGCATTTGGTTTCAAAAAAAAAAATTGGCTTCACAAAACATTTTCGTTCCTGGGCAGCATTTTCCTGACCGCAGAGTCACGCGTTTTCTTCTCCAGGCACCAAAAAGGCTCGATTTTTAAAAAGTGGAAGCAACATCATTTTTAGACATGGAATTTCATCCCGAAACTCATCCTGGTGTCTGTTTTTGCATTTGGTTTCAAACAAAAAATTTGGCTTCAAAAAACATTTTGGTTCCTGAGCATCGTTTTTCCTGACCGCAGAGTCAAGCGTTTTCTTCCCCAGGCACCAAAAAGGCTCGATTTTAAAAAGGGGAAGCAACACCATTTTTAGACATGGAATTTCATCCCGAAACTCATCCTGGTTTCTGTTTTTGCATTTGGTTTCAAACAAAAAATTTGGCTTCAAAAAACATTTTGGTTCCTGAGCATCGTTTTTCCTGACCGCAGAGTCAAGCGTTTTCTTCCCCAGGCACCAAAAAGGCTCGATTTTAAAAAGGGGAAGCAACACCATTTTTAGACATGGAATTTCATCCCGAAACTCATCCTGGTGTCCGTTTTTGCATTTGGTTTCAAACAAAAAATTTGGCTTCAAAATACATTTTGGTTCCTGGGCATCGTTTTTCCTGACCGCAGAGTCAAGCGTTTTCTTCCCCAGGCACCAAAAAGGCTTGATTTTAAAAAGGGGAAGCAACACCATTTTTAGACATGGAATTTCATCCCGAAACTCATCCTGGTGTCCGTTTTTGCATTTGGTTTCAAAAAAAAAAATTGGCTTCAAAAAACATTTTCGTTCCTGGGCAGCATTTTCCTGACCGCAGAGTCACGCGTTTTCTTCTCCAGGCACCAAAAAGGCTCGATTTTTAAAAAGTGGAAGCAACACCATTTTTAGACATGGAATTTCATCCCGAAACTCATCCTGGTGTCTGTTTTTGCATTTGGTTTCAAACAAAAAATTTGGCTTCAAAAAACATTTTGGTTCCTGAGCATCGTTTTTCCTGACCGCAGAGTCAAGCGTTTTCTTCCCCAGGCACCAAAAAGGCTCGATTTTAAAAAGGGGAAGCAACACCATTTTTAGACATGGAATTTCATCCCGAAACTCATCCTGGTGTCTGTTTTTGCATTTGGTTTCAAACAAAAAATTTGGCTTCAAAAAACATTTTGGTTCCTGAGCATCGTTTTTCCTGACCGCAGAGTCAAGCGTTTTCTTCCCCAGGCACCAAAAAGGCTCGATTTTAAAAAATGGAAGCAACACCATTTTTAGACATGGAATTTCATCCCGAAACTCATCCTGGTGTCTGTTTTTGCATTTGGTTTCAAACAAAAAATTTGGCTTCAAAAAACATTTTGGTTCCTGAGCATCGTTTTTCCTGACCGCAGAGTCAAGCGTTTTCTTCCCCAGGCACCAAAAAGGCTCGATTTTAAAAAGGGGAAGCAACACCATTTTTAGACATGGAATTTCATCCCGAAACTCATCCTGGTGTCCGTTTTTGCATTTGGTTTCAAACAAAAAATTTGGCTTCAAAATACATTTTGGTTCCTGGGCATCGTTTTTCCTGACCGCAGAGTCAAGCGTTTTCTTCCCCAGGCACCAAAAAGGCTCGATTTTAAAAAGGGGAAGCAACACCATTTTTAGACATGGAATTTCATCCCGAAACTCATCCTGGTGTCCGTTTTTGCATTTGGTTTCAAAAAAAAAAATTGGCTTCAAAAAACATTTTGGTTCCTGGGCAACACTTTCCTGACCGCAGAGTCAAGCGTTTTCTTCCCCAGGCACCAAAAAGGCTCGATTTTAAAAAGGGGAAGCAACACCATTTTTAGACATGGAATTTCATCCCAAAACTCATCCTGGTGTCTGTTTTTGCATTTGGTTTCAAACAAAAAATTTGGCTTCAAAAAACATTTTGGTTCCTGAGCATCGTTTTTCCTGACCGCAGAGTCAAGCGTTTTCTTCCCCAGGTACCAAAAAGGCTTGATTTTAAAAAGGGGAAGCAACACCATTTTTAGACATGGAATTTCATCCCGAAACTCATCCTGGTGTCTGTTTTTGCATTTGGTTTCAAACAAAAAATTTGGCTTCAAAAAACATTTTGGTTCCTGAGCATCGTTTTTCCTGACCGCAGAGTCAAGCGTTTTCTTCCCCAGGCACCAAAAAGGCTCGATTTTAAAAAGGGGAAGCAACACCATTTTTAGACATGGAATTTCATCCCGAAACTCATCCTGGTGTCCGTTTTTGCATTTGGTTTCAAACAAAAAATTTGGCTTCAAAATACATTTTGGTTCCTGGGCATCGTTTTTCCTGTCCGCAGAGTCAAGCGTTTTCTTCCCCAGGCACCAAAAAGGCTTGATTTTAAAAAGGGGAAGCAACACCATTTTTAGACATGGAATTTCATCCCGAAACTCATCCTGCTGTCCGTTTTTGCATTTGGTTTCAAAAAAAAAAATTGGCTTCAAAAAACATTTTCGTTCCTGGGCAGCATTTTCCTGACCGCAGAGTCACGCGTTTTCTTCTCCAGGCACCAAAAAGGCTCGATTTTTAAAAAGTGGAAGCAACACCATTTTTAGACATGGAATTTCATCCCGAAACTCATCCTGGTGTCTGTTTTTGCATTTGGTTTCAAACAAAAAATTTGGCTTCAAAAAACATTTTGGTTCCTGAGCATCGTTTTTCCTGACCGCAGAGTCAAGCGTTTTCTTCCCCAGGCACCAAAAAGGCTCGATTTTAAAAAGGGGAAGCAACACCATTTTTAGACATGGAATTTCATCCCAAAACTCATCCTGGTGTCTGTTTTTGCATTTGGTTTCAAACAAAAAATTTGGCTTCAAAAAACATTTTGGTTCCTGAGCATCGTTTTTCCTGACCGCAGAGTCAAGCGTTTTCTTCCCCAGGCACCAAAAAGGCTCGATTTTAAAAAGGGGAAGCAACACCATTTTTAGACATGGAATTTCATCCCAAAACTCATCCTGGTGTCTGTTTTTGCATTTGGTTTCAAACAAAAAATTTGGCTTCAAAAAACATTTTGGTTCCTGAGCATCGTTTTTCCTGACCGCAGAGTCAAGCGTTTTCTTCCCCAGGCACCAAAAAGGCTCGATTTTAAAAAATGGAAGCAACACCATTTTTAGACATGGAATTTCATCCCGAAACTCATCCTGGTGTCTGTTTTTGCATTTGGTTTCAAACAAAAAATTTGGCTTCAAAAAACATTTTGGTTCCTGAGCATCGTTTTTCCTGACCGCAGAGTCAAGCGTTTTCTTCCCCAGGCACCAAAAAGGCTCGATTTTAAAAAGGGGAAGCAACACCATTTTTAGACATGGAATTTCATCCCGAAACTCATCCTGGTGTCCGTTTTTGCATTTGGTTTCAAACAAAAAATTTGGCTTCAAAAAACTTTTTGGTTCCTGAGCATCGTTTTTCCTGACCACAGAGTCAAGCGTTTTCTTCCCCAGGCACCAAAAAGGCTCGATTTTAAAAAGGGGAAGCAACACCATTTTTAGACATGGAATTTCATCCCGAAATTCATCCTGGTGTCTGTTTTTGCATTTGGTTTCAAACAAAAAATTTGGCTTCAAAAAACTTTTTGGTTCCTGAGCATCGTTTTTCCTGACCGCAGAATCAAGCGTTTTCTTCCCCAGACACCAAAAAGGCTCGATTTTAAAAAGGGGAAGCAACACCATTTTTAGACATGGAATTTCATCCCGAAACTCATCCTGGTGTCTGTTTTTGCATTTGGTTTCAAACAAAAAATTTGGCTTCAAAAAACATTTTGGTTCCTGAGCATCGTTTTTCCTGACCGCAGAGTCAAGCGTTTTCTTCCCCAGGCACCAAAAAGGCTCGATTTTAAAAAGGGGAAGCAACACCATTTTTAGACATGGAATTTCATCCCGAAACTCATCCTGGTGTCTGTTTTTGCATTTGGTTTCAAACAAAAAATTTGGCTTCAAAAAACATTTTGGTTCCTGAGCATAATTTTTCTGACCGGGTTTGACGCGTTTTCTTCTCCAGGCACCAAAAAGGCTTGATTTTTAAAAAGTGGAAGCAACACCATTTTTAGACATGGAATTTCATCCCGAAACTCATCCTGGTGTCCGTTTTTGCATTTGGTTTCAAAAAAAAAAAATTGGCTTCAAAAAACATTTTCGTTCCTGGGCAGCATTTTCCTGACCGCAGAGTCACGCGTTTTCTTCTCCAGGCACCAAAAAGGCTCGATTTTTAAAAAGTGGAAGCAACACCATTTTTAGACATGGAATTTCATCCCGAAACTCATCCTGGTGTCTGTTTTTGCATTTGGTTTCAAACAAAAAATTTGGCTTCAAAAAACATTTTGGTTCCTGAGCATCGTTTTTCCTGACCGCAGAGTCAAGCGTTTTCTTCCCCAGGCACCAAAAAGGCTCGATTTTAAAAAGGGGAAGCAACACCATTTTTAGACATGGAATTTCATCCCGAAACTCATCCTGGTGTCTGTTTTTGCATTTGGTTTCAAACAAAAAATTTGGCTTCAAAAAACTTTTTGGTTCCTGAGCATCGTTTTTCCTGACCGCAGAGTCAAGCGTTTTCTTCCCCAGGCACCAAAAAGGCTCGATTTTAAAAAGTGGAAGCAACACCATTTTTAGACATGGAATTTCATCCAAAACTCATCCTGGTGTCTGTTTTTGCATTTGGTTTCAAACAAAAAATTTGGCTTCAAAAAACATTTTGGTTCCTGAGCATCGTTTTTCCTGACCGCAGAGTCAAGCGTTTTCTTCCCCAGGCACCAAAAAGGCTCGATTTTAAAAAGGGGAAGCAACACCATTTTTAGACATGGAATTTCATCCCGAAACTCATCCTGGTTTCTGTTTTTGCATTTGGTTTCAAACAAAAAATTTGGCTTCAAAAAACATTTTGGTTCCTGAGCATCGTTTTTCCTGACCGCAGAGTCAAGCGTTTTCTTCTCCAGGCACCAAAAAGCCTTGATTTTTAAAAAGGGGAAGCAAAACTATTTTTAGACATGGAATTTCATCCCGAAACTCATCCTGGTGTCCGTTTTTGCATTTGGTTTCAAAAAAAAAAATTGGCTTCAAAAAACATTTTGGTTCCTGGGCAACACTTTCCTAACCGCGGAGTCACGTATTTTCTTCCCCAGGCAACAAAAAGGCTCGATTTTTAAAAAGGGGAAGCAACACCATTTTTAGACATGATATTTCATCCCGAAACTCATCCTGGTGTCCGTTTTTGTATTTGGTTTCAAAAAAAAAATTGGCTTCAAAAAACATTTTCGTTCCTGGGCAGCATTTTCCTGACCGCAGAGTCACGCGTTTTCTTCTCCAGGCACCAAAAAGGCTCGATTTTTAAAAAGTGGAAGCAACACCATTTTTAGACATGGAATTTCATCCCGAAACTCATCCTGGTGTCTGTTTTTGCATTTGGTTTCAAACAAAAAATTTGGCTTCAAAAAACTTTTTGGTTCCTGAGCATCGTTTTTCCTGACCGCAGAGTCAAGCGTTTTCTTCCCCAGGCACCAAAAAGGCTCGATTTTAAAAAGGGGAAGCAACACCATTTTTGGACATGGAATTTCATCCCGAAACTCATCCTAGTGTCTGTTTTTGCATTTGGTTTCAAACAAAAAATTTGGCTTCAAAAAACATTTTGGTTCCTGAGCATTGTTTTTCCTGACCGCAGAGTCAAGCGTTTTCTTCCCCAGGCACCAAAAAGGCTCGATTTTAAAAAGGGGAAGCAACACCATTTTTAGACATGGAATTTCATCCCGAAACTCATCCTGGTGTCTGTTTTTGCATTTGGTTTCAAACAAAAAATTTGGCTTCAAAAAACATTTTGGTTCCTGAGCATAATTTTTCTGACCGGGTTTGACGCGTTTTCTTCTCCAGGCACCAAAAAGGCGTGATTTTTAAAAAGTGGAAGCAACACCATTTTTAGACATGGAATTTCATCCCGAAACTCATCCTGGTGTCCGTTTTTGCATTTGGTTTCAAAAAAAAAAATTGGCTTCACAAAACATTTTCGTTCCTGGGCAGCATTTTCCTGACCGCAGAGTCACGCGTTTTCTTCTCCAGGCACCAAAAAGGCTCGATTTTTAAAAAGTGGAAGCAACACCATTTTTAGACATGGAATTTCATCCCGAAACTCATCCTGGTGTCTGTTTTTGCATTTGGTTTCAAACAAAAAATTTGGCTTCAAAAAACATTTTGGTTCCTGAGCATCGTTTTTCCTGACCGCAGAGTCAAGCGTTTTCTTCCCCAGGCACCAAAAAGGCTCGATTTTAAAAAGGGGAAGCAACACCATTTTTAGACATGGAATTTCATCCCGAAACTCATCCTGGTTTCTGTTTTTGCATTTGGTTTCAAACAAAAAATTTGGCTTCAAAAAACATTTTGGTTCCTGAGCATCGTTTTTCCTGACCGCAGAGTCAAGCGTTTTCTTCCCCAGGCACCAAAAAGGCTCGATTTTAAAAAGGGGAAGCAACACCATTTTTAGACATGGAATTTCATCCCGAAACTCATCCTGGTGTCCGTTTTTGCATTTGGTTTCAAACAAAAAATTTGGCTTCAAAATACATTTTGGTTCCTGGGCATCGTTTTTCCTGACCGCAGAGTCAAGCGTTTTCTTCCCCAGGCACCAAAAAGGCTTGATTTTAAAAAGGGGAAGCAACACCATTTTTAGACATGGAATTTCATCCCGAAACTCATCCTGGTGTCCGTTTTTGCATTTGGTTTCAAAAAAAAAAATTGGCTTCAAAAAACATTTTCGTTCCTGGGCAGCATTTTCCTGACCGCAGAGTCACGCGTTTTCTTCTCCAGGCACCAAAAAGGCTCGATTTTTAAAAAGTGGAAGCAACACCATTTTTAGACATGGAATTTCATCCCGAAACTCATCCTGGTGTCTGTTTTTGCATTTGGTTTCAAACAAAAAATTTGGCTTCAAAAAACATTTTGGTTCCTGAGCATCGTTTTTCCTGACCGCAGAGTCAAGCGTTTTCTTCCCCAGGCACCAAAAAGGCTCGATTTTAAAAAGGGGAAGCAACACCATTTTTAGACATGGAATTTCATCCCGAAACTCATCCTGGTGTCTGTTTTTGCATTTGGTTTCAAACAAAAAATTTGGCTTCAAAAAACATTTTGGTTCCTGAGCATCGTTTTTCCTGACCGCAGAGTCAAGCGTTTTCTTCCCCAGGCACCAAAAAGGCTCGATTTTAAAAAATGGAAGCAACACCATTTTTAGACATGGAATTTCATCCCGAAACTCATCCTGGTGTCTGTTTTTGCATTTGGTTTCAAACAAAAAATTTGGCTTCAAAAAACATTTTGGTTCCTGAGCATCGTTTTTCCTGACCGCAGAGTCAAGCGTTTTCTTCCCCAGGCACCAAAAAGGCTCGATTTTAAAAAGGGGAAGCAACACCATTTTTAGACATGGAATTTCATCCCGAAACTCATCCTGGTGTCCGTTTTTGCATTTGGTTTCAAACAAAAAATTTGGCTTCAAAAAACTTTTTGGTTCCTGAGCATCGTTTTTCCTGACCGCAGAGTCAAGCGTTTTCTTCCCCAGGCACCAAAAAGGCTCGATTTTAAAAAGGGGAAGCAACACCATTTTTAGACATGGAATTTCATCCCGAACTTCATCCTGGTGTCTGTTTTTGCATTTGGTTTCAAACAAAAAATTTGGCTTCAAAAAACTTTTTGGTTCCTGAGCATCGTTTTTCCTGACCGCAGAGTCAAGCGTTTTCTTCCCCAGGCACCAAAAAGGCTCGATTTTAAAAAGGGGAAGCAACACCATTTTTAGACATGGAATTTCATCCCGAAACTCATCCTGGTGTCTGTTTTTGCATTTGGTTTCAAACAAAAAATTTGGCTTCAAAAAACATTTTGGTTCCTGAGCATTGTTTTTCCTGACCGCAGAGTCAAGCGTTTTCTTCTCCAGGCACCAAAAAGCCTTGATTTTTAAAAAGGGGAAGCAACACTATTTTTAGACATGGAATTTCATCCCGAAACTCATCCTGGTGTCCGTTTTTGCATTTGGTTTCAAACAAAATATTTGGCTTCAAAAAACATTTTGGTTCCTGAGCATAATTTTTCTGACCGGGTTTGACGCGTTTTCTTCCCCAGGCACCAAAAAGGCTTGATTTTTAAAAAGTGGAAGCAACACCATTTTTAGACATGGAATTTCATCCCGAAACTCATCCTGGTGTCCGTTTTTGCATTTGGTTTCAAAAAAAAAAATTGGCTTCAAAAAACATTTTCGTTCCTGGGCAGCATTTTCCTGACCGCAGAGTCACGCGTTTTCTTCTCCAGGCACCAAAAAGGCTCGATTTTTAAAAAGTGGAAGCAACACCATTTTTAGACATGGAATTTCATCCCGAAACTCATCCTGGTGTCTGTTTTTGCATTTGGTTTCAAACAAAAAATTTGGCTTCAAAAAACATTTTGGTTCCTGAGCATCGTTTTTCCTGACCGCAGAGTCAAGCGTTTTCTTCCCCAGGCACCAAAAAGGCTCGATTTTAAAAAGGGGAAGCAACACCATTTTTAGACATGGAATTTCATCCCCAAACTCATCCTGGTGTCCGTTTTTGCATTTGGTTTCAAACAAAAAATTTGGCTTCAAAATACATTTTGGTTCCTGGGCATCGTTTTTCCTGACCGCAGAGTCAAGCGTTTTCTTCCCCAGGCACCAAAAAGGCTCGATTTTAAAAAGGGGAAGCAACACCATTTTTAGACATGGAATTTCATCCCGAAACTCATCCTGGTGTCTGTTTTTGCATTTGGTTTCAAACAAAAAATTTGGCTTCAAAAAACATTTTGGTTCCTGAGCATCGTTTTTCCTGACCGCAGAGTCAAGCGTTTTCTTCCCCAGGCACCAAAAAGGCTCGATTTTAAAAAGGGGAAGCAACACCATTTTTAGACATGGAATTTCATCCCGAAACTCATCCTGGTGTCTGTTTTTGCATTTGGTTTCAAACAAAAAATTTGGCTTCAAAAAACTTTTTGGTTCCTGAGCATCGTTTTTCCTGACCGCAGAGTCAAGCGTTTTCTTCCCCAGGCACCAAAAAGGCTCGATTTTAAAAAGGGGAAGCAACACCATTTTTAGACATGGAATTTCATCTCAAAACTCATCCTGGTGTCTGTTTTTGCATTTGGTTTCAAACAAAAAATTTGGCTTCAAAAAACATTTTGGTTCCTGAGCATCGTTTTTCCTGACCGCAGAGTCAAGCGTTTTCTTCCCCAGGCACCAAAAAGGCTCGATTTTAAAAAGGGGAAGCAACACCATTTTTAGACATAGAATTTCATCCCGAAACTCATCCTGGTGTCTGTTTTTGCATTTTGTTTCAAACAAAAAATTTGGCTTCAAAAAACTTTTTGGTTCCTGAGCATCGTTTTTCCTGACCGCAGAGTCAAGCGTTTTCTTCCCCAGGCACCAAAAAGGCTCGATTTTAAAAAGGGGAAGCAACACCATTTTTAGACATGGAATTTCATCCCGAAACTCATCCTGGTGTCTGTTTTTGCATTTGGTTTCAAACAAAAAATTTGGCTTCAAAAAACATTTTGGTTCCTGAGCATCGTTTTTCCTGACCGCAGAGTCAAGCGTTTATTTCCCCAGGCACCAAAAAGGCTCGATTTTAAAAAGGGGAAGCAACACCATTTTTAGACATGGAATTTCATCCCGAAACTCATCCTGGTGTCTGTTTTTGCATTTGGTTTCAAACAAAAAATTTGGCTTCAAAAAACTTTTTGGTTCCTGAGCATCGTTTTTCCTGACCGCAGAGTCAAGCGTTTTCTTCCCCAGGCACCAAAAAGGCTCGATTTTAAAAAGGGGAAGCAACACCATTTTTGGACATGGAATTTCATCCCGAAACTCATCCTGGTGTCTGTTTTTGCATTTGGTTTCAAACAAAAAATTTGGCTTCAAAAAACATTTTGGTTCCTGAGCATCGTTTTTCCTGACCGCAGAGTCAAGCGTTTTCTTCCCCAGGCACCAAAAAGGCTCGATTTTAAAAAGGGGAAGCAACACCATTTTTAGACATGGAATTTCATCCCGAAACTCATCCTGGTGTCTGTTTTTGCATTTGGTTTCAAACAAAATATTTGGCTTCAAAAAACATTTTGGTTCCTGAGCATAATTTTTCTGACCGGGTTTGACGCGTTTTCTTCCCCAGGCACCAAAAAGGCTTGATTTTTAAAAAGTGGAAGCAACACCATTTTTAGACATGGAATTTCATCCCGAAACTCATCCTGGTGTCCGTTTTTGCATTTGGTTTCAAAAAAAAAAATTGGCTTCAAAAAACATTTTCGTTCCTGGGCAGCATTTTCCTGACCGCAGAGTCACGCGTTTTCTTCTCCAGGCACCAAAAAGGCTCGATTTTTAAAAAGTGGAAGCAACACCATTTTTAGACATGGAATTTCATCCCGAAACTCATCCTGGTGTCTGTTTTTGCATTTGGTTTCAAACAAAAAATTTGGCTTCAAAAAACATTTTGGTTCCTGAGCATCGTTTTTCCTGACCGCAGAGTCAAGCGTTTTCTTCCCCAGGCACCAAAAAGGCTCGATTTTAAAAAGGGGAAGCAACACCATTTTTAGACATGGAATTTCATCCCGAAACTCATCCTGGTGTCTGTTTTTGCATTTGGTTTCAAACAAAAAATTTGGCTTCAAAAAACATTTTGGTTCCTGAGCATCGTTTTTCCTGACCGCAGAGTCAAGCGTTTTCTTCCCCAGGCACCAAAAAGGCTCGATTTTAAAAAGGGGAAGCAACACCATTTTTAGACATGGAATTTCATCCCGAAACTCATCCTGGTGTCTGTTTTTGCATTTGGTTTCAAACAAAATATTTGGCTTCAAAAAACATTTTGGTTCCTGAGCATAATTTTTCTGACCGGGTTTGACGCGTTTTCTTCCCCAGGCACCAAAAAGGCTTGATTTTTAAAAAGTGGAAGCAACACCATTTTTAGACATGGAATTTCATCCCGAAACTCATCCTGGTGTCCGTTTTTGCATTTGGTTTCAAAAAAAAAAATTGGCTTCAAAAAACATTTTCGTTCCTGGGCAGCATTTTCCTGACCGCAGAGTCACGCGTTTTCTTCTCCAGGCACCAAAAAGGCTCGATTTTTAAAAAGTGGAAGCAACACCATTTTTAGACATGGAATTTCATCCCGAAACTCATCCTGGTGTCTGTTTTTGCATTTGGTTTCAAACAAAAAATTTGGCTTCAAAAAACATTTTGGTTCCTGAGCATCGTTTTTCCTGACCGCAGAGTCAAGCGTTTTCTTCCCCAGGCACCAAAAAGGCTCGATTTTAAAAAGGGGAAGCAACACCATTTTTAGACATGGAATTTCATCCCGAAACTCATCCTGGTGTCTGTTTTTGCATTTGGTTTCAAACAAAAAATTTGGCTTCAAAAAACATTTTGGTTCCTGAGCATCGTTTTTCCTGACCGCAGAGTCAAGCGTTTTCTTCCCCAGGCACCAAAAAGGCTCGATTTTAAAAAGGGGAAGCAACACCATTTTTAGACATGGAATTTCATCCCGAAACTCATCCTGGTGTCCGTTTTTGCATTTGGTTTCAAACAAAAAATTTGGCTTCAAAATACATTTTGGTTCCTGGGCATCGTTTTTCCTGACCGCAGAGTCAAGCGTTTTCTTCCCCAGACACCAAAAAGGCTTGATTTTAAAAAGGGGAAGCAACACCATTTTTAGACATGGAATTTCATCCCGAAACTCATCCTGGTGTCCGTTTTTGCATTTGGTTTCAAAAAAAAAAATTGGCTTCAAAAAACATTTTCGTTCCTGGGCAGCATTTTCCTGACCGCAGAGTCACGCGTTTTCTTCTCCAGGCACCAAAAAGGCTCGATTTTTAAAAAGTGGAAGCAACACCATTTTTAGACATGGAATTTCATCCCGAAACTCATCCTGGTGTCTGTTTTTGCATTTGGTTTCAAACAAAAAATTTGGCTTCAAAAAACATTTTGGTTCCTGAGCATCGTTTTTCCTGACCGCAGAGTCAAGCGTTTTCTTCCCCAGGCACCAAAAAGGCTCGATTTTAAAAAGGGGAAGCAACACCATTTTTAGACATGGAATTTCATCCCGAAACTCATCCTGGTGTCCGTTTTTGCATTTGGTTTCAAACAAAAAATTTGGCTTCAAAATACATTTTGGTTCCTGGGCATCGTTTTTCCTGACCGCAGAGTCAAGCGTTTTCTTCCCCAGGCACCAAAAAGGCTTGATTTTAAAAAGGGGAAGCAACACCATTTTTAGACATGGAATTTCATCCCGAAACTCATCCTGGTGTCCGTTTTTGCATTTGGTTTCAAAAAAAAAAATTGACTTCAAAAAACATTTTCGTTCCTGGGCAGCATTTTCCTGACCGCAGAGTCACGCGTTTTCTTCTCCAGGCACCAAAAAGGCTCGATTTTTAAAAAGTGGAAGCAACACCATTTTTAGACATGGAATTTCATCCCGAAACTCATCCTGGTGTCTGTTTTTGCATTTGGTTTCAAACAAAAAATTTGGCTTCAAAAAACTTTTTGGTTCCTGAGCATCGTTTTTCCTGACCGCAGAGTCAAGCGTTTTCTTCCCCAGGCACCAAAAAGGCTCGATTTTAAAAAGGGGAAGCAACACCATTTTTAGACATGGAATTTCATCTCAAAACTCATCCTGGTGTCTGTTTTTGCATTTGGTTTCAAACAAAAAATTTGGCTTCAAAAAACATTTTGGTTCCTGAGCATCGTTTTTCCTGACCGCAGAGTCAAGCGTTTTCTTCCCCAGGCACCAAAAAGGCTCGATTTTAAAAAGGGGAAGCAACACCATTTTTAGACATAGAATTTCATCCCGAAACTCATCCTGGTGTCTGTTTTTGCATTTTGTTTCAAACAAAAAATTTGGCTTCAAAAAACTTTTTGGTTCCTGAGCATCGTTTTTCCTGACCGCAGAGTCAAGCGTTTTCTTCCCCAGGCACCAAAAAGGCTCGATTTTAAAAAGGGGAAGCAACACCATTTTTAGACATGGAATTTCATCCCGAAAATCATCCTGGTGTCTGTTTTTGCATTTGGTTTCAAACAAAAAATTTGGCTTCAAAAAACATTTTGGTTCCTGAGCATCGTTTTTCCTGACCGCAGAGTCAAGCGTTTATTTCCCCAGGCACCAAAAAGGCTCGATTTTAAAAAGGGGAAGCAACACCATTTTTAGACATGGAATTTCATCCCGAAACTCATCCTGGTGTCTGTTTTTGCATTTGGTTTCAAACAAAAAATTTGGCTTCAAAAAACTTTTTGGTTCCTGAGCATCGTTTTTCCTGACCGCAGAGTCAAGCGTTTTCTTCCCCAGGCACCAAAAAGGCTCGATTTTTAAAAAGTGGAAGCAACACCATTTTTAGACATGGAATTTCATCCCGAAACTCATCCTGGTGTCTGTTTTTGCATTTGGTTTCAAACAAAAAATTTGGCTTCAAAAAACTTTTTGGTTCCTGAGCATCGTTTTTCCTGACCGCAGAGTCAAGCGTTTTCTTCCCCAGGCACCAAAAAGGCTCGATTTTAAAAAGGGGAAGCAACACCATTTTTGGACATGGAATTTCATCCCGAAACTCATCCTGGTGTCTGTTTTTGCATTTGGTTTCAAACAAAAAATTTGGCTTCAAAAAACATTTTGGTTCCTGAGCATCGTTTTTCCTGACCGCAGAGTCAAGCGTTTTCTTCCCCAGGCACCAAAAAGGCTCGATTTTAAAAAGGGGAAGCAACACCATTTTTAGACATGGAATTTCATCCCGAAACTCATCCTGGTGTCTGTTTTTGCATTTGGTTTCAAACAAAATATTTGGCTTCAAAAAACATTTTGGTTCCTGAGCATAATTTTTCTGACCGGGTTTGACGCGTTTTCTTCCCCAGGCACCAAAAAGGCTTGATTTTTAAAAAGTGGAAGCAACACCATTTTTAGACATGGAATTTCATCCCGAAACTCATCCTGGTGTCCGTTTTTGCATTTGGTTTCAAAAAAAAAAATTGGCTTCAAAAAACATTTTCGTTCCTGGGCAGCATTTTCCTGACCGCAGAGTCACGCGTTTTCTTCTCCAGGCACCAAAAAGGCTCGATTTTTAAAAAGTGGAAGCAACACCATTTTTAGACATGGAATTTCATCCCGAAACTCATCCTGGTGTCTGTTTTTGCATTTGGTTTCAAACAAAAAATTTGGCTTCAAAAAACATTTTGGTTCCTGAGCATCGTTTTTCCTGACCGCAGAGTCAAGCGTTTTCTTCCCCAGGCACCAAAAAGGCTCGATTTTAAAAAGGGGAAGCAACACCATTTTTAGACATGGAATTTCATCCCGAAACTCATCCTGGTGTCTGTTTTTGCATTTGGTTTCAAACAAAAAATTTGGCTTCAAAAAACATTTTGGTTCCTGAGCATCGTTTTTCCTGACCGCAGAGTCAAGCGTTTTCTTCCCCAGGCACCAAAAAGGCTCGATTTTAAAAAGGGGAAGCAACACCATTTTTAGACATGGAATTTCATCCCGAAACTCATCCTGGTGTCCGTTTTTGCATTTGGTTTCAAACAAAAAATTTGGCTTCAAAATACATTTTGGTTCCTGGGCATCGTTTTTCCTGACCGCAGAGTCAAGCGTTTTCTTCCCCAGACACCAAAAAGGCTTGATTTTAAAAAGGGGAAGCAACACCATTTTTAGACATGGAATTTCATCCCGAAACTCATCCTGGTGTCCGTTTTTGCATTTGGTTTCAAAAAAAAAAATTGGCTTCAAAAAACATTTTCCTTCCTGGGCAGCATTTTCCTGACCGCAGAGTCACGCGTTTTCTTCTCCAGGCACCAAAAAGGCTCAATTTTTAAAAAGTGGAAGCAACACCATTTTTAGACATGGAATTTCATCCCGAAACTCATCCTGGTGTCTGTTTTTGCATTTGGTTTCAAACAAAAAATTTGGCTTCAAAAAACATTTTGGTTCCTGAGCATCGTTTTTCCTGACCGCAGAGTCAAGCGTTTTCTTCCCCAGGCACCAAAAAGGCTCGATTTTAAAAAGGGGAAGCAACACCATTTTTAGACATGGAATTTCATCCCGAAACTCATCCTGGTGTCTGTTTTTGCATTTGGTTTCAAACAAAAAATTTGGCTTCAAAAAACTTTTTGGTTCCTGAGCATCGTTTTTCCTGACCGCAGAGTCAAGCGTTTTCTTCCCCAGGCACCAAAAAGGCTCGATTTTAAAAAGTGGAAGCAACACCATTTTTAGACATGGAATTTCATCCAAAACTCATCCTGGTGTCTGTTTTTGCATTTGGTTTCAAACAAAAAATTTGGCTTCAAAAAACATTTTGGTTCCTGAGCATCGTTTTTCCTGACCGCAGAGTCAAGCGTTTTCTTCCCCAGGCACCAAAAAGGCTCGATTTTAAAAAGGGGAAGCAACACCATTTTTAGACATGGAATTTCATCCCGAAACTCATCCTGGTTTCTGTTTTTGCATTTGGTTTCAAACAAAAAATTTGGCTTCAAAAAACATTTTGGTTCCTGAGCATCGTTTTTCCTGACCGCAGAGTCAAGCGTTTTCTTCTCCAGGCACCAAAAAGCCTTGATTTTTAAAAAGGGGAAGCAAAACTATTTTTAGACATGGAATTTCATCCCGAAACTCATCCTGGTGTCCGTTTTTGCATTTGGTTTCAAAAAAAAAAATTGGCTTCAAAAAACATTTTGGTTCCTGGGCAACACTTTCCTAACCGCGGAGTCACGTATTTTCTTCCCCAGGCAACAAAAAGGCTCGATTTTTAAAAAGGGGAAGCAACACCATTTTTAGACATGATATTTCATCCCGAAACTCATCCTGGTGTCCGTTTTTGTATTTGGTTTCAAAAAAAAAATTGGCTTCAAAAAACATTTTCGTTCCTGGGCAGCATTTTCCTGACCGCAGAGTCACGCGTTTTCTTCTCCAGGCACCAAAAAGGCTCGATTTTTAAAAAGTGGAAGCAACACCATTTTTAGACATGGAATTTCATCCCGAAACTCATCCTGGTGTCTGTTTTTGCATTTGGTTTCAAACAAAAAATTTGGCTTCAAAAAACTTTTTGGTTCCTGAGCATCGTTTTTCCTGACCGCAGAGTCAAGCGTTTTCTTCCCCAGGCACCAAAAAGGCTCGATTTTAAAAAGGGGAAGCAACACCATTTTTGGACATGGAATTTCATCCCGAAACTCATCCTAGTGTCTGTTTTTGCATTTGGTTTCAAACAAAAAATTTGGCTTCAAAAAACATTTTGGTTCCTGAGCATTGTTTTTACTGACCGCAGAGTCAAGCGTTTTCTTCCCCAGGCACCAAAAAGGCTCGATTTTAAAAAGGGGAAGCAACACCATTTTTAGACATGGAATTTCATCCCGAAACTCATCCTGGTGTCTGTTTTTGCATTTGGTTTCAAACAAAAAATTTGGCTTCAAAAAACATTTTGGTTCCTGAGCATAATTTTTCTGACCGGGTTTGACGCGTTTTCTTCTCCAGGCACCAAAAAGGCGTGATTTTTAAAAAGTGGAAGCAACACCATTTTTAGACATGGAATTTCATCCCGAAACTCATCCTGGTGTCCGTTTTTGCATTTGGTTTCAAAAAAAAAAATTGGCTTCACAAAACATTTTCGTTCCTGGGCAGCATTTTCCTGACCGCAGAGTCACGCGTTTTCTTCTCCAGGCACCAAAAAGGCTCGATTTTTAAAAAGTGGAAGCAACACCATTTTTAGACATGGAATTTCATCCCGAAACTCATCCTGGTGTCTGTTTTTGCATTTGGTTTCAAACAAAAAATTTGGCTTCAAAAAACATTTTGGTTCCTGAGCATCGTTTTTCCTGACCGCAGAGTCAAGCGTTTTCTTCCCCAGGCACCAAAAAGGCTCGATTTTAAAAAGGGGAAGCAACACCATTTTTAGACATGGAATTTCATCCCGAAACTCATCCTGGTTTCTGTTTTTGCATTTGGTTTCAAACAAAAAATTTGGCTTCAAAAAACATTTTGGTTCCTGAGCATCGTTTTTCCTGACCGCAGAGTCAAGCGTTTTCTTCCCCAGGCACCAAAAAGGCTCGATTTTAAAAAGGGGAAGCAACACCATTTTTAGACATGGAATTTCATCCCGAAACTCATCCTGGTGTCCGTTTTTGCATTTGGTTTCAAACAAAAAATTTGGCTTCAAAATACATTTTGGTTCCTGGGCATCGTTTTTCCTGACCGCAGAGTCAAGCGTTTTCTTCCCCAGGCACCAAAAAGGCTTGATTTTAAAAAGGGGAAGCAACACCATTTTTAGACATGGAATTTCATCCCGAAACTCATCCTGGTGTCCGTTTTTGCATTTGGTTTCAAAAAAAAAAATTGGCTTCAAAAAACATTTTCGTTCCTGGGCAGCATTTTCCTGACCGCAGAGTCACGCGTTTTCTTCTCCAGGCACCAAAAAGGCTCGATTTTTAAAAAGTGGAAGCAACACCATTTTTAGACATGGAATTTCATCCCGAAACTCATCCTGGTGTCTGTTTTTGCATTTGGTTTCAAACAAAAAATTTGGCTTCAAAAAACATTTTGGTTCCTGAGCATCGTTTTTCCTGACCGCAGAGTCAAGCGTTTTCTTCCCCAGGCACCAAAAAGGCTCGATTTTAAAAAGGGGAAGCAACACCATTTTTAGACATGGAATTTCATCCCGAAACTCATCCTGGTGTCTGTTTTTGCATTTGGTTTCAAACAAAAAATTTGGCTTCAAAAAACATTTTGGTTCCTGAGCATCGTTTTTCCTGACCGCAGAGTCAAGCGTTTTCTTCCCCAGGCACCAAAAAGGCTCGATTTTAAAAAATGGAAGCAACACCATTTTTAGACATGGAATTTCATCCCGAAACTCATCCTGGTGTCTGTTTTTGCATTTGGTTTCAAACAAAAAATTTGGCTTCAAAAAACATTTTGGTTCCTGAGCATCGTTTTTCCTGACCGCAGAGTCAAGCGTTTTCTTCCCCAGGCACCAAAAAGGCTCGATTTTAAAAAGGGGAAGCAACACCATTTTTAGACATGGAATTTCATCCCGAAACTCATCCTGGTGTCCGTTTTTGCATTTGGTTTCAAACAAAAAATTTGGCTTCAAAAAACTTTTTGGTTCCTGAGCATCGTTTTTCCTGACCGCAGAGTCAAGCGTTTTCTTCCCCAGGCACCAAAAAGGCTCGATTTTAAAAAGGGGAAGCAACACCATTTTTAGACATGGAATTTCATCCCGAACTTCATCCTGGTGTCTGTTTTTGCATTTGGTTTCAAACAAAAAATTTGGCTTCAAAAAACTTTTTGGTTCCTGAGCATCGTTTTTCCTGACCGCAGAGTCAAGCGTTTTCTTCCCCAGGCACCAAAAAGGCTCGATTTTAAAAAGGGGAAGCAACACCATTTTTAGACATGGAATTTCATCCCGAAACTCATCCTGGTGTCTGTTTTTGCATTTGGTTTCAAACAAAAAATTTGGCTTCAAAAAACATTTTGGTTCCTGAGCATTGTTTTTCCTGACCGCAGAGTCAAGCGTTTTCTTCTCCAGGCACCAAAAAGCCTTGATTTTTAAAAAGGGGAAGCAACACTATTTTTAGACATGGAATTTCATCCCGAAACTCATCCTGGTGTCCGTTTTTGCATTTGGTTTCAAACAAAATATTTGGCTTCAAAAAACATTTTGGTTCCTGAGCATAATTTTTCTGACCGGGTTTGACGCGTTTTCTTCCCCAGGCACCAAAAAGGCTTGATTTTTAAAAAGTGGAAGCAACACCATTTTTAGACATGGAATTTCATCCCGAAACTCATCCTGGTGTCCGTTTTTGCATTTGGTTTCAAAAAAAAAAATTGGCTTCAAAAAACATTTTCGTTCCTGGGCAGCATTTTCCTGACCGCAGAGTCAAGCGTTTTCTTCCCCAGGCACCAAAAAGGCTCGATTTTAAAAAGGGGAAGCAACACCATTTTTAGACATGGAATTTCATCCCGAAACTCATCCTGGTGTCCGTTTTTGCATTTGGTTTCAAACAAAAAATTTGGCTTCAAAAAACTTTTTGGTTCCTGAGCATCGTTTTTCCTGACCGCAGAGTCAAGCGTTTTCTTCCCCAGGCACCAAAAAGGCTCGATTTTAAAAAGGGGAAGCAACACCATTTTTAGACATGGAATTTCATCCCGAACTTCATCCTGGTGTCTGTTTTTGCATTTGGTTTCAAACAAAAAATTTGGCTTCAAAAAACTTTTTGGTTCCTGAGCATCGTTTTTCCTGACCGCAGAGTCAAGCGTTTTCTTCCCCAGGCACCAAAAAGGCTCGATTTTAAAAAGGGGAAGCAACACCATTTTTAGACATGGAATTTCATCCCGAAACTCATCCTGGTGTCTGTTTTTGCATTTGGTTTCAAACAAAAAATTTGGCTTCAAAAAACATTTTGGTTCCTGAGCATTGTTTTTCCTGACCGCAGAGTCAAGCGTTTTCTTCTCCAGGCACCAAAAAGCCTTGATTTTTAAAAAGGGGAAGCAACACTATTTTTAGACATGGAATTTCATCCCGAAACTCATCCTGGTGTCCGTTTTTGCATTTGGTTTCAAACAAAATATTTGGCTTCAAAAAACATTTTGGTTCCTGAGCATAATTTTTCTGACCGGGTTTGACGCGTTTTCTTCCCCAGGCACCAAAAAGGCTTGATTTTTAAAAAGTGGAAGCAACACCATTTTTAGACATGGAATTTCATCCCGAAACTCATCCTGGTGTCCGTTTTTGCATTTGGTTTCAAAAAAAAAAATTGGCTTCAAAAAACATTTTCGTTCCTGGGCAGCATTTTCCTGACCGCAGAGTCACGCGTTTTCTTCTCCAGGCACCAAAAAGGCTCGATTTTTAAAAAGTGGAAGCAACACCATTTTTAGACATGGAATTTCATCCCGAAACTCATCCTGGTGTCTGTTTTTGCATTTGGTTTCAAACAAAAAATTTGGCTTCAAAAAACATTTTGGTTCCTGAGCATCGTTTTTCCTGACCGCAGAGTCAAGCGTTTTCTTCCCCAGGCACCAAAAAGGCTCGATTTTAAAAAGGGGAAGCAACACCATTTTTAGACATGGAATTTCATCCCCAAACTCATCCTGGTGTCCGTTTTTGCATTTGGTTTCAAACAAAAAATTTGGCTTCAAAATACATTTTGGTTCCTGGGCATCGTTTTTCCTGACCGCAGAGTCAAGCGTTTTCTTCCCCAGGCACCAAAAAGGCTCGATTTTAAAAAGGGGAAGCAACACCATTTTTAGACATGGAATTTCATCCCGAAACTCATCCTGGTGTCTGTTTTTGCATTTGGTTTCAAACAAAAAATTTGGCTTCAAAAAACATTTTGGTTCCTGAGCATCGTTTTTCCTGACCGCAGAGTCAAGCGTTTTCTTCCCCAGGCACCAAAAAGGCTCGATTTTAAAAAGGGGAAGCAACACCATTTTTAGACATGGAATTTCATCCCGAAACTCATCCTGGTGTCTGTTTTTGCATTTGGTTTCAAACAAAAAATTTGGCTTCAAAAAACTTTTTGGTTCCTGAGCATCGTTTTTCCTGACCGCAGAGTCAAGCGTTTTCTTCCCCAGGCACCAAAAAGGCTCGATTTTAAAAAGGGGAAGCAACACCATTTTTAGACATGGAATTTCATCTCAAAACTCATCCTGGTGTCTGTTTTTGCATTTGGTTTCAAACAAAAAATTTGGCTTCAAAAAACATTTTGGTTCCTGAGCATCGTTTTTCCTGACCGCAGAGTCAAGCGTTTTCTTCCCCAGGCACCAAAAAGGCTCGATTTTAAAAAGGGGAAGCAACACCATTTTTAGACATAGAATTTCATCCCGAAACTCATCCTGGTGTCTGTTTTTGCATTTTGTTTCAAACAAAAAATTTGGCTTCAAAAAACTTTTTGGTTCCTGAGCATCGTTTTTCCTGACCGCAGAGTCAAGCGTTTTCTTCCCCAGGCACCAAAAAGGCTCGATTTTAAAAAGGGGAAGCAACACCATTTTTAGACATGGAATTTCATCCCGAAACTCATCCTGGTGTCTGTTTTTGCATTTGGTTTCAAACAAAAAATTTGGCTTCAAAAAACATTTTGGTTCCTGAGCATCGTTTTTCCTGACCGCAGAGTCAAGCGTTTATTTCCCCAGGCACCAAAAAGGCTCGATTTTAAAAAGGGGAAGCAACACCATTTTTAGACATGGAATTTCATCCCGAAACTCATCCTGGTGTCTGTTTTTGCATTTGGTTTCAAACAAAAAATTTGGCTTCAAAAAACTTTTTGGTTCCTGAGCATCGTTTTTCCTGACCGCAGAGTCAAGCGTTTTCTTCCCCAGGCACCAAAAAGGCTCGATTTTTAAAAAGTGGAAGCAACACCATTTTTAGACATGGAATTTCATCCCGAAACTCATCCTGGTGTCTGTTTTTGCATTTGGTTTCAAACAAAAAATTTGGCTTCAAAAAACTTTTTGGTTCCTGAGCATCGTTTTTCCTGACCGCAGAGTCAAGCGTTTTCTTCCCCAGGCACCAAAAAGGCTCGATTTTAAAAAGGGGAAGCAACACCATTTTTGGACATGGAATTTCATCCCGAAACTCATCCTGGTGTCTGTTTTTGCATTTGGTTTCAAACAAAAAATTTGGCTTCAAAAAACATTTTGGTTCCTGAGCATCGTTTTTCCTGACCGCAGAGTCAAGCGTTTTCTTCCCCAGGCACCAAAAAGGCTCGATTTTAAAAAGGGGAAGCAACACCATTTTTAGACATGGAATTTCATCCCGAAACTCATCCTGGTGTCTGTTTTTGCATTTGGTTTCAAACAAAATATTTGGCTTCAAAAAACATTTTGGTTCCTGAGCATAATTTTTCTGACCGGGTTTGACGCGTTTTCTTCCCCAGGCACCAAAAAGGCTTGATTTTTAAAAAGTGGAAGCAACACCATTTTTAGACATGGAATTTCATCCCGAAACTCATCCTGGTGTCCGTTTTTGCATTTGGTTTCAAAAAAAAAAATTGGCTTCAAAAAACATTTTCGTTCCTGGGCAGCATTTTCCTGACCGCAGAGTCACGCGTTTTCTTCTCCAGGCACCAAAAAGGCTCGATTTTTAAAAAGTGGAAGCAACACCATTTTTAGACATGGAATTTCATCCCGAAACTCATCCTGGTGTCTGTTTTTGCATTTGGTTTCAAACAAAAAATTTGGCTTCAAAAAACATTTTGGTTCCTGAGCATCGTTTTTCCTGACCGCAGAGTCAAGCGTTTTCTTCCCCAGGCACCAAAAAGGCTCGATTTTAAAAAGGGGAAGCAACACCATTTTTAGACATGGAATTTCATCCCGAAACTCATCCTGGTGTCTGTTTTTGCATTTGGTTTCAAACAAAAAATTTGGCTTCAAAAAACATTTTGGTTCCTGAGCATCGTTTTTCCTGACCGCAGAGTCAAGCGTTTTCTTCCCCAGGCACCAAAAAGGCTCGATTTTAAAAAGGGGAAGCAACACCATTTTTAGACATGGAATTTCATCCCGAAACTCATCCTGGTGTCTGTTTTTGCATTTTGTTTCAAACAAAAAATTTGGCTTCAAAAAACTTTTTGGTTCCTGAGCATCGTTTTTCCTGACCGCAGAGTCAAGCGTTTTCTTCCCCAGGCACCAAAAAGGCTCGATTTTAAAAAGGGGAAGCAACACCATTTTTAGACATGGAATTTCATCCCGAAAATCATCCTGGTGTCTGTTTTTGCATTTGGTTTCAAACAAAAAATTTGGCTTCAAAAAACATTTTGGTTCCTGAGCATCGTTTTTCCTGACCGCAGAGTCAAGCGTTTATTTCCCCAGGCACCAAAAAGGCTCGATTTTAAAAAGGGGAAGCAACACCATTTTTAGACATGGAATTTCATCCCGAAACTCATCCTGGTGTCTGTTTTTGCATTTGGTTTCAAACAAAAAATTTGGCTTCAAAAAACATTTTGGTTCCTGAGCATCGTTTTTCCTGACCGCAGAGTCAAGCGTTTTCTTCCCCAGGCACCAAAAAGGCTCGATTTTAAAAAGGGGAAGCAACACCATTTTTAGACATGGAATTTCATCCCGAAACTCATCCTGGTGTCTGTTTTTGCATTTGGTTTCAAACAAAAAATTTGGCTTCAAAAAACATTTTGGTTCCTGAGCATCGTTTTTCCTGACCGCAGAGTCAAGCGTTTTCTTCCCCAGGCACCAAAAAGGCTCGATTTTAAAAAGGGGAAGCAACACCATTTTTAGACATGGAATTTCATCCCGAAACTCATCCTGGTGTCCGTTTTTGCATTTGGTTTCAAACAAAAAATTTGGCTTCAAAATACATTTTGGTTCCTGGGCATCGTTTTTCCTGACCGCAGAGTCAAGCGTTTTCTTCCCCAGACACCAAAAAGGCTTGATTTTAAAAAGGGGAAGCAACACCATTTTTAGACATGGAATTTCATCCCGAAACTCATCCTGGTGTCCGTTTTTGCATTTGGTTTCAAAAAAAAAAATTGGCTTCAAAAAACATTTTCGTTCCTGGGCAGCATTTTCCTGACCGCAGAGTCACGCGTTTTCTTCTCCAGGCACCAAAAAGGCTCGATTTTTAAAAAGTGGAAGCAACACCATTTTTAGACATGGAATTTCATCCCGAAACTCATCCTGGTGTCTGTTTTTGCATTTGGTTTCAAACAAAAAATTTGGCTTCAAAAAACATTTTGGTTCCTGAGCATCGTTTTTCCTGACCGCAGAGTCAAGCGTTTTCTTCCCCAGGCACCAAAAAGGCTCGATTTTAAAAAGGGGAAGCAACACCATTTTTAGACATGGAATTTCATCCCGAAACTCATCCTGGTGTCCGTTTTTGCATTTGGTTTCAAACAAAAAATTTGGCTTCAAAATACATTTTGGTTCCTGGGCATCGTTTTTCCTGACCGCAGAGTCAAGCGTTTTCTTCCCCAGGCACCAAAAAGGCTTGATTTTAAAAAGGGGAAGCAACACCATTTTTAGACATGGAATTTCATCCCGAAACTCATCCTGGTGTCCGTTTTTGCATTTGGTTTCAAAAAAAAAAATTGACTTCAAAAAACATTTTCGTTCCTGGGCAGCATTTTCCTGACCGCAGAGTCACGCGTTTTCTTCTCCAGGCACCAAAAAGGCTCGATTTTTAAAAAGTGGAAGCAACACCATTTTTAGACATGGAATTTCATCCCGAAACTCATCCTGGTGTCTGTTTTTGCATTTGGTTTCAAACAAAAAATTTGGCTTCAAAAAACTTTTTGGTTCCTGAGCATCGTTTTTCCTGACCGCAGAGTCAAGCGTTTTCTTCCCCAGGCACCAAAAAGGCTCGATTTTAAAAAGGGGAAGCAACACCATTTTTAGACATGGAATTTCATCTCAAAACTCATCCTGGTGTCTGTTTTTGCATTTGGTTTCAAACAAAAAATTTGGCTTCAAAAAACATTTTGGTTCCTGAGCATCGTTTTTCCTGACCGCAGAGTCAAGCGTTTTCTTCCCCAGGCACCAAAAAGGCTCGATTTTAAAAAGGGGAAGCAACACCATTTTTAGACATAGAATTTCATCCCGAAACTCATCCTGGTGTCTGTTTTTGCATTTTGTTTCAAACAAAAAATTTGGCTTCAAAAAACTTTTTGGTTCCTGAGCATCGTTTTTCCTGACCGCAGAGTCAAGCGTTTTCTTCCCCAGGCACCAAAAAGGCTCGATTTTAAAAAGGGGAAGCAACACCATTTTTAGACATGGAATTTCATCCCGAAAATCATCCTGGTGTCTGTTTTTGCATTTGGTTTCAAACAAAAAATTTGGCTTCAAAAAACATTTTGGTTCCTGAGCATCGTTTTTCCTGACCGCAGAGTCAAGCGTTTATTTCCCCAGGCACCAAAAAGGCTCGATTTTAAAAAGGGGAAGCAACACCATTTTTAGACATGGAATTTCATCCCGAAACTCATCCTGGTGTCTGTTTTTGCATTTGGTTTCAAACAAAAAATTTGGCTTCAAAAAACTTTTTGGTTCCTGAGCATCGTTTTTCCTGACCGCAGAGTCAAGCGTTTTCTTCCCCAGGCACCAAAAAGGCTCGATTTTTAAAAAGTGGAAGCAACACCATTTTTAGACATGGAATTTCATCCCGAAACTCATCCTGGTGTCTGTTTTTGCATTTGGTTTCAAACAAAAAATTTGGCTTCAAAAAACTTTTTGGTTCCTGAGCATCGTTTTTCCTGACCGCAGAGTCAAGCGTTTTCTTCCCCAGGCACCAAAAAGGCTCGATTTTAAAAAGGGGAAGCAACACCATTTTTGGACATGGAATTTCATCCCGAAACTCATCCTGGTGTCTGTTTTTGCATTTGGTTTCAAACAAAAAATTTGGCTTCAAAAAACATTTTGGTTCCTGAGCATCGTTTTTCCTGACCGCAGAGTCAAGCGTTTTCTTCCCCAGGCACCAAAAAGGCTCGATTTTAAAAAGGGGAAGCAACACCATTTTTAGACATGGAATTTCATCCCGAAACTCATCCTGGTGTCTGTTTTTGCATTTGGTTTCAAACAAAATATTTGGCTTCAAAAAACATTTTGGTTCCTGAGCATAATTTTTCTGACCGGGTTTGACGCGTTTTCTTCCCCAGGCACCAAAAAGGCTTGATTTTTAAAAAGTGGAAGCAACACCATTTTTAGACATGGAATTTCATCCCGAAACTCATCCTGGTGTCCGTTTTTGCATTTGGTTTCAAAAAAAAAAATTGGCTTCAAAAAACATTTTCGTTCCTGGGCAGCATTTTCCTGACCGCAGAGTCACGCGTTTTCTTCTCCAGGCACCAAAAAGGCTCGATTTTTAAAAAGTGGAAGCAACACCATTTTTAGACATGGAATTTCATCCCGAAACTCATCCTGGTGTCTGTTTTTGCATTTGGTTTCAAACAAAAAATTTGGCTTCAAAAAACATTTTGGTTCCTGAGCATCGTTTTTCCTGACCGCAGAGTCAAGCGTTTTCTTCCCCAGGCACCAAAAAGGCTCGATTTTAAAAAGGGGAAGCAACACCATTTTTAGACATGGAATTTCATCCCGAAACTCATCCTGGTGTCTGTTTTTGCATTTGGTTTCAAACAAAAAATTTGGCTTCAAAAAACATTTTGGTTCCTGAGCATCGTTTTTCCTGACCGCAGAGTCAAGCGTTTTCTTCCCCAGGCACCAAAAAGGCTCGATTTTAAAAAGGGGAAGCAACACCATTTTTAGACATGGAATTTCATCCCGAAACTCATCCTGGTGTCCGTTTTTGCATTTGGTTTCAAACAAAAAATTTGGCTTCAAAATACATTTTGGTTCCTGGGCATCGTTTTTCCTGACCGCAGAGTCAAGCGTTTTCTTCCCCAGACACCAAAAAGGCTTGATTTTAAAAAGGGGAAGCAACACCATTTTTAGACATGGAATTTCATCCCGAAACTCATCCTGGTGTCCGTTTTTGCATTTGGTTTCAAAAAAAAAAATTGGCTTCAAAAAACATTTTCCTTCCTGGGCAGCATTTTCCTGACCGCAGAGTCACGCGTTTTCTTCTCCAGGCACCAAAAAGGCTCAATTTTTAAAAAGTGGAAGCAACACCATTTTTAGACATGGAATTTCATCCCGAAACTCATCCTGGTGTCTGTTTTTGCATTTGGTTTCAAACAAAAAATTTGGCTTCAAAAAACATTTTGGTTCCTGAGCATCGTTTTTCCTGACCGCAGAGTCAAGCGTTTTCTTCCCCAGGCACCAAAAAGGCTCGATTTTAAAAAGGGGAAGCAACACCATTTTTAGACATGGAATTTCATCCCGAAACTCATCCTGGTGTCCGTTTTTGCATTTGGTTTCAAACAAAAAATTTGGCTTCAAAATACATTTTGGTTCCTGGGCATCGTTTTTCCTGACCGCAGAGTCAAGCGTTTTCTTCCCCAGGCACCAAAAAGGCTTGATTTTAAAAAGGGGAAGCAACACCATTTTTAGACATGGAATTTCATCCCGAAACTCATCCTGGTGTCCGTTTTTGCATTTGGTTTCAAAAAAAAAAATTGACTTCAAAAAACATTTTCGTTCCTGGGCAGCATTTTCCTGACCGCAGAGTCACGCGTTTTCTTCTCCAGGCACCAAAAAGGCTCGATTTTTAAAAAGTGGAAGCAACACCATTTTTAGACATGGAATTTCATCCCGAAACTCATCCTGGTGTCTGTTTTTGCATTTGGTTTCAAACAAAAAATTTGGCTTCAAAAAACATTTTGGTTCCTGAGCATCGTTTTTCCTGACCGCAGAGTCAAGCGTTTTCTTCCCCAGGCACCAAAAAGGCTCGATTTTAAAAAGGGGAAGCAACACCATTTTTAGACATGGAATTTCATCCCGAAACTCATCCTGGTGTCTGTTTTTGCATTTGGTTTCAAACAAAAAATTTGGCTTCAAAAAACATTTTGGTTCCTGAGCATCGTTTTTCCTGACCGCAGAGTCAAGCGTTTTCTTCCCCAGGCACCAAAAAGGCTCGATTTTAAAAAATGGAAGCAACACCATTTTTAGACATGGAATTTCATCCCGAAACTCATCCTGGTGTCCGTTTTTGCATTTGGTTTCAAAAAAAAAAATTGGCTTCAAAAAACATTTTCGTTCCTGGGCAGCATTTTCCTGACCGCAGAGTCACGCGTTTTCTTCTCCAGGCACCAAAAAGGCTCGATTTTTAAAAAGTGGAAGCAACACCATTTTTAGACATGGAATTTCATCCCGAAACTCATCCTGGTGTCTGTTTTTGCATTTGGTTTCAAACAAAAAATTTGGCTTCAAAAAACATTTTGGTTCCTGAGCATCGTTTTTCCTGACCGCAGAGTCAAGCGTTTTCTTCCCCAGGCACCAAAAAGGCTCGATTTTAAAAAGGGGAAGCAACACCATTTTTAGACATGGAATTTCATCCCGAAACTCATCCTGGTGTCCGTTTTTGCATTTGGTTTCAAACAAAAAATTTGGCTTCAAAATACATTTTGGTTCCTGGGCATCGTTTTTCCTGACCGCAGAGTCAAGCGTTTTCTTCCCCAGGCACCAAAAAGGCTTGATTTTAAAAAGGGGAAGCAACACCATTTTTAGACATGGAATTTCATCCCGAAACTCATCCTGGTGTCCGTTTTTGCATTTGGTTTCAAAAAAAAAATTGACTTCAAAAAACATTTTCGTTCCTGGGCAGCATTTTCCTGACCGCAGAGTCACGCGTTTTCTTCTCCAGGCACCAAAAAGGCTCGATTTTTAAAAAGTGGAAGCAACACCATTTTTAGACATGGAATTTCATCCCGAAACTCATCCTGGTGTCTGTTTTTGCATTTGGTTTCAAACAAAAAATTTGGCTTCAAAAAACATTTTGGTTCCTGAGCATCGTTTTTCCTGACCGCAGAGTCAAGCGTTTTCTTCCCCAGGCACCAAAAAGGCTCGATTTTAAAAAGGGGAAGCAACACCATTTTTAGACATGGAATTTCATCCCGAAACTCATCCTGGTGTCTGTTTTTGCATTTGGTTTCAAACAAAAAATTTGGCTTCAAAAAACATTTTGGTTCCTGAGCATCGTTTTTCCTGACCGCAGAGTCAAGCGTTTTCTTCCCCAGGCACCAAAAAGGCTCGATTTTAAAAAATGGAAGCAACACCATTTTTAGACATGGAATTTCATCCCGAAACTCATCCTGGTGTCTGTTTTTGCATTTGGTTTCAAACAAAAAATTTGGCTTCAAAAAACATTTTGGTTCCTGAGCATCGTTTTTCCTGACCGCAGAGTCAAGCGTTTTCTTCCCCAGGCACCAAAAAGGCTCGATTTTAAAAAGGGGAAGCAACACCATTTTTAGACATGGAATTTCATCCCGAAACTCATCCTGGTGTCCGTTTTTGCATTTGGTTTCAAACAAAAAATTTGGCTTCAAAAAACTTTTTGGTTCCTGAGCATCGTTTTTCCTGACCGCAGAGTCAAGCGTTTTCTTCCCCAGGCACCAAAAAGGCTCGATTTTAAAAAGGGGAAGCAACACCATTTTTAGACATGGAATTTCATCCCGAAATTCATCCTGGTGTCTGTTTTTGCATTTGGTTTCAAACAAAAAATTTGGCTTCAAAAAACTTTTTGGTTCCTGAGCATCGTTTTTCCTGACCGCAGAGTCAAGCGTTTTCTTCCCCAGGCACCAAAAAGGCTCGATTTTAAAAAGGGGAAGCAACACCATTTTTAGACATGGAATTTCATCCCGAAACTCATCCTGGTGTCTGTTTTTGCATTTGGTTTCAAACAAAAAATTTGGCTTCAAAAAACATTTTGGTTCCTGAGCATTGTTTTTCCTGACCGCAGAGTCAAGCGTTTTCTTCTCCAGGCACCAAAAAGCCTTGATTTTTAAAAAGGGGAAGCAACACTATTTTTAGACATGGAATTTCATCCCGAAACTCATCCTGGTGTCCGTTTTTGCATTTGGTTTCAAACAAAAAATTTGGCTTCAAAAAACTTTTTGGTTCCTGGGCAACACTTTCCTGACCGCGGAGTCACGTATTTTCTTCCCCAGGCAACAAAAAGGCTCGATTTTTAAAAAGGGGAAGCAACACCATTTTTAGACATGGAATTTCATCCCGAAACTCATCCTGGTGTCCATTTTTGTATTTGGTTTCAAAAAAAAAAATTGGCTTCAAAAAACATTTTCGTTCCTGGGCAGCATTTTCCTGACCGCAGAGTCACGCGTTTTCTTCTCCAGGCACCAAAAAGGCTCGATTTTTAAAAAGTGGAAGCAACACCATTTTTAGACATGGAATTTCATCCCGAAACTCATCCTGGTGTCTGTTTTTGCATTTGGTTTCAAACAAAAAATTTGGCTTCAAAAAACTTTTTGGTTCCTGGGCAACACTTTCCTGACCGCGGAGTCACGTATTTTCTTCCCCAGGCAACAAAAAGGCTCGATTTTTAAAAAGGGGAAGCAACACCATTTTTAGACATGGAATTTCATCCCGAAACTCATCCTGGTGTCCATTTTTGTATTTGGTTTCAAAAAAAAAAATTGGCTTCAAAAAACATTTTCGTTCCTGGGCAGCATTTTCCTGACCGCAGAGTCACGCGTTTTCTGCTCCAGGCACCAAAAAGGCTCGATTTTTAAAAAGTGGAAGCAACACCATTTTTAGACATGGAATTTCATCCCGAAACTCATCCTGGTGTCTGTTTTTGCATTTGGTTTCAAACAAAAAATTTGGCTTCAAAAAACTTTTTGGTTCCTGAGCATCGTTTTTCCTGACCGCAGAGTCAAGCGTTTTCTTCCCCAGGCACCAAAAAGGCTCGATTTTAAAAAGGGGAAGCAACACCATTTTTAGACATGGAATTTCATCCCGAAACTCATCCTGGTGTCTGTTTTTGCATTTGGTTTCAAACAAAAAATTTGGCTTCAAAAAACTTTTTGGTTCCTGAGCATCGTTTTTCCTGACCGCAGAGTCAAGCGTTTTCTTCCCCAGGCACCAAAAAGGCTCGATTTTAAAAAGGGGAAGCAACACCATTTTTAGACATGGAATTTCATCCCAAAACTCTTCCTGGTGTCTGTTTTTGCATTTGGTTTCAAACAAAAAATTTGGCTTCAAAAAACATTTTGGTTCCTGAGCATCGTTTTTCCTGACCGCAGAGTCAAGCGTTTTCTTCCCCAGGCACCAAAAAGGCTCGATTTTAAAAAGGGGAAGCAACACCATTTTTAGACATGGAATTTCATCCCGAAACTCATCCTGGTGTCTGTTTTTGCATTTGGTTTCAAACAAAAAATTTGGCTTCAAAAAACTTTTTGGTTCCTGAGCATCGTTTTTCCTGACCGCAGAGTCAAGCGTTTTCTTCCCCAGGCACCAAAAAGGCTCGATTTTAAAAAGGGGAAGCAACACCATTTTTAGACATGGAATTTCATCCCGAAACTCATCCTGGTGTCTGTTTTTGCATTTGGTTTCAAACAAAAAATTTGGCTTCAAAAAACATTTTGGTTCCTGAGCATCGTTTTTCCTGACCGCAGAGTCAAGCGTTTTCTTCCCCAGGCACCAAAAAGGCTCGATTTTAAAAAGGGGAAGCAACACCATTTTTAGACATGGAATTTCATCCCAAAACTCATCCTGGTGTCTGTTTTTGCATTTGGTTTCAAACAAAAAATTTGGCTTCAAAAAACTTTTTGGTTCCTGAGCATCGATTTTCCTGACCGCAGAGTCAAGCGTTTTCTTCCCCAGGCACCAAAAAGGCTCGATTTTTAAAAAGTGGAAGCAACACCATTTTTAGACATGGAATTTCATCCCGAAACTCATCCTGGTGTCTGTTTTTGCATTTGGTTTCAAACAAAAAATTTGGCTTCAAAAAACATTTTGGTTCCTGAGCATCGTTTTTCCTGACCGCAGAGTCAAGCGTTTTCTTCCCCAGGCACCAAAAAGGCTCGATTTTAAAAAGTGGAAGCAACACCATTTTTAGACATGGAATTTCATCCCGAAACTCATCCTGGTGTCTGTTTTTGCATTTGGTTTCAAACAAAAAATTTGGCTTCAAAAAACATTTTGGTTCCTGAGCATCGTTTTTCCTGACCGCAGAGTCAAGCGTTTTCTTCCCCAGGCACCAAAAAGGCTCGATTTTAAAAAGGGGAAGCAACACCATTTTTAGACATGGAATTTCATCCCGAAACTCATCCTGGTGTTCGTTTTTGCATTTGGTTTCAAACAAAAAATTTGGCTTCAAAAAACTTTTTGGTTCCTGAGCATCGTTTTTCCTGACCGCAGAGTCAAGCGTTTTCTTCCCCAGGCACCAAAAAGGCTCGATTTTAAAAAGGAGAAGCAACACCATTTTTAGACATGGAATTTCATCCCGAAATTCATCCTGGTGTCTGTTTTTGCATTTGGTTTCAAACAAAAAATTTGGCTTCAAAAAACTTTTTGGTTCCTGAGCATCGTTTTTCCTGACCGCAGAGTCAAGCGTTTTCTTCCCCAGGCACCAAAAAGGCTCGATTTTAAAAAGGGGAAGCAACACCATTTTTAGACATGGAATTTCATCCCGAAACTCATCCTGGTGTCTGTTTTTGCATTTGGTTTCAAACAAAAAATTTGGCTTCAAAAAACTTTTTGGTTCCTGAGCATCGTTTTTCCTGACCGCAGAGTCAAGCGTTTTCTTCCCCAGGCACCAAAAAGGCTCGATTTTAAAAAGGGGAAGCAACACCATTTTTAGACATGGAATTTCATCCCAAAACTCATCCTGGTGTCTGTTTTTGCATTTGGTTTCAAACAAAAAATTTGGCTTCAAAAAACATTTTGGTTCCTGAGCATCGTTTTTCCTGACCGCAGAGTCAAGCGTTTTCTTCCCCAGGCACCAAAAAGGCTCGATTTTAAAAAGGGGAAGCAACACCATTTTTAGACATGGAATTTCATCCCGAAACTCATCCTGGTGTCTGTTTTTGCATTTGGTTTCAAACAAAAAATTTGGCTTCAAAAAACTTTTTGGTTCCTGAGCATCGTTTTTCCTGACCGCAGAGTCAAGCGTTTTCTTCCCCAGGCACCAAAAAGGCTCGATTTTAAAAAGGGGAAGCAACACCATTTTTAGACATGGAATTTCATCCCGAAACTCATCCTGGTGTCTGTTTTTGCATTTGGTTTCAAACAAAAAATTTGGCTTCAAAAAACATTTTGGTTCCTGAGCATCGTTTTTCCTGACTGCAGAGTCAAGCGTTTTCTTCCCCAGGCACCAAAAAGGCTCGATTTTAAAAAGGGGAAGCAACACCATTTTTAGACATGGAATTTCATCCCGAAACTCATCCTGGTGTCTGTTTTTGCATTTGGTTTCAAACAAAAAATTTGGCTTCAAAAAACTTTTTGGTTCCTGAGCATCGTTTTTCCTGACCGCAGAGTCAAGCGTTTTCTTCCCCAGGCACCAAAAAGGCTCGATTTTTAAAAAGTGGAAGCAACACCATTTTTAGACATGGAATTTCATCCCGAAACTCATCCTGGTGTCTGTTTTTGCATTTGGTTTCAAACAAAAAATTTGGCTTCAAAAAACATTTTGGTTCCTGAGCATCGTTTTTCCTGACCGCAGAGTCAAGCGTTTTCTTCCCCAGGCACCAAAAAGGCTCGATTTTAAAAAGGGGAAGCAACACCATTTTTAGACATGGAATTTCATCCCGAAACTCATCCTGGTGTTCGTTTTTGCATTTGGTTTCAAACAAAAAATTTGGCTTCAAAAAACTTTTTGGTTCCTGAGCATCGTTTTTCCTGACCGCAGAGTCAAGCGTTTTCTTCCCCAGGCACCAAAAAGGCTCGATTTTAAAAAGGAGAAGCAACACCATTTTTAGACATGGAATTTCATCCCGAAATTCATCCTGGTGTCTGTTTTTGCATTTGGTTTCAAACAAAAAATTTGGCTTCAAAAAACTTTTTGGTTCCTGAGCATCGTTTTTCCTGACCGCAGAGTCAAGCGTTTTCTTCCCCAGGCACCAAAAAGGCTCGATTTTAAAAAGGGGAAGCAACACCATTTTTAGACATGGAATTTCATCCCGAAACTCATCCTGGTGTCTGTTTTTGCATTTGGTTTCAAACAAAAAATTTGGCTTCAAAAAACTTTTTGGTTCCTGAGCATCGTTTTTCCTGACCGCAGAGTCAAGCGTTTTCTTCCCCAGGCACCAAAAAGGCTCGATTTTAAAAAGGGGAAGCAACACCATTTTTAGACATGGAATTTCATCCCAAAACTCATCCTGGTGTCTGTTTTTGCATTTGGTTTCAAACAAAAAATTTGGCTTCAAAAAACATTTTGGTTCCTGAGCATCGTTTTTCCTGACCGCAGAGTCAAGCGTTTTCTTCCCCAGACACCAAAAAGGCTCGATTTTAAAAAGGGGAAGCAACACCATTTTTAGACATGGAATTTCATCCCGAAACTCATCCTGGTGTCTGTTTTTGCATTTGGTTTCAAACAAAAAATTTGGCTTCAAAAAACTTTTTGGTTCCTGAGCATCGTTTTTCCTGACCGCAGAGTCAAGCGTTTTCTTCCCCAGGCACCAAAAAGGCTCGATTTTAAAAAGGGGAAGCAACACCATTTTTAGACATGGAATTTCATCCCGAAACTCATCCTGGTGTCTGTTTTTGCATTTGGTTTCAAACAAAAAATTTGGCTTCAAAAAACATTTTGGTTCCTGAGCATCGTTTTTCCTGACCGCAGAGTCAAGCGTTTTCTTCCCCAGGCACCAAAAAGGCTCGATTTTAAAAAGGGGAAGCAACACCATTTTTAGACATGGAATTTCATCCCGAAACTCATCCTGGTGTCTGTTTTTGCATTTGGTTTCAAACAAAAAATTAGGCTTCCAAAAAGGTTTTGGTTCCTGGGCATCGTTTTTCCTGACCGCGGAGTCACACGTTTTCTTCTCCAGGCACCAAAAAGGCTCGATTTTTAAAAAGGGGAAGCAACACCATTTTTAGACATGGAATTGCATCCTGAAACTCATCCTGGTGTCCGTTTTTGCATTTGGTTTCAAACAAAAAATTTGGCTTCAAAAAACATTTTGGTTTCTGAGCATCATTTTTCCTGACCGCGGTGTCACGCGTTTTCTTCTCCAGGCACCAAAAAGGCTCGATTTTTAAAAAGGGGAAGCAACACCATTTTTAGATGTGGAATTTCATCCTGAAACTCATCCTGTTGTCTGTTTTTGCATTTGGTTTCAAACAAAAAATTTGGCTTCAAAAAAAAATTTTGGTTCCCGAGCATCGTTTTTCCTGACCGCAGAGTCAAGCGTTTTCTTCCCCAGGCACCAAAAAGGCTCGATTTTAAAAAGGGGAAGCAACACCATTTTTAGACATGGAATTTCATCCCGAAACTCATCCTGGTGTCTGTTTTTGCATTTGGTTTCAAACAAAAAATTTGGCTTCAAAAAACATTTTGGTTCCTGAGCATAATTTTTCTGACCGGGTTTGACGCGTTTTCTTCTCCAGGCACCAAAAAGGCTCGATTTTTAAAAAGTGGAAGCAACACCATTTTTAGACATGGAATTTAATCCCGAAACTCATCCTGGTGTCTGTTTTTGCATTTGGTTTCAAACAAAAAATTTGGCTTCAAAAAACTTTTTGGTTCCTGAGCATCGTTTTTCCTGACCGCAGAGTCAAGCGTTTTCTTCCCCAGGCACCAAAAAGGCTCGATTTTAAAAAGGGGAAGCAACACCATTTTTAGACATGGAATTTCATCCCGAAACTCATCCTGGTGTCTGTTTTTGCATTTGGTTTCAAACAAAAAATTTGGCTTCAAAAAACATTTTGGTTCCTGAGCATCGTTTTTCCTGACCGCAGAGTCAAGCGTTTTCTTCCCCAGGCACCAAAAAGGCTCGATTTTAAAAAGGGGAAGCAACACCATTTTTAGACATGGAATTTCATCCCGAAACTCATCCTGGTGTCCGTTTTTGCATTTGGTTTCAAACAAAAAATTTGGCTTCAAAAAACTTTTTGGTTCCTGAGCATCGTTTTTCCTGACCGCAGAGTCAAGCGTTTTCTTCCCCAGGCACAAAAAAGGCTCGATTTTAAAAAGGGGAAGCAACACCATTTTTAGACATGGAATTTCATCCCGAAACTCATCCTGGTGTCCGTTTTTGCATTTGGTTTCAAACAAAAAATTTGGCTTCAAAAAACATTTTGGTTCCTGAGCATCGTTTTTCATGACCGCAGAGTCAAGCGTTTTCTTCCCCAGGCACCAAAAAGGCTCGATTTTAAAAAGGGGAAGCAACATCATTTTTAGACATGGAATTTCATCCCGAAACTCATCCTGGTGTCCGTTTTTGCATTTGCTTTCAAACAAAAAATTTGGCTTCAAAAAACTTTTTGGTTCCTGAGCATCGTTTTTTCTGACCGCAGAGTCAAGCGTTTTCTTCCCCAGGCACCAAAAAGGCTCGATTTTAAAAAGGGGAAGCAACACCATTTTTAGACATGGAATTTCATCCCAAAACTCATCCTGGTGTCTGTTTTTGCATTTGGTTTCAAACAAAAAATTTGGCTTCAAAAACCATTTTGGTTCCTGAGCATCGTTTTTCCTGACCGCAGAGTCAAGCGTTTTCTTCCCCAGGCACCAAAAAGGCTCGATTTTAAAAAGGGGAAGCAACACCATTTTTAGACATGGAATTTCATCCCGAAACTCATCCTGGTGTCTGTTTTTGCATTTGGTTTCAAACAAAAAATTTGGCTTCAAAAAACATTTTGGTTCCTGAGCATCGTTTTTCCTGACCGCAGAGTCAAGCGTTTTCTTCCCCAGGCACCAAAAAGGCTCGATTTTAAAAAGGGGAAGCAACACCATTTTTAGACATGGAATTTCATCCCGAAACTCATCCTGGTGTCTGTTTTTGCATTTGGTTTCAAACAAAAAATTTGGCTTCAAAAAACTTTTTGGTTCCTGAGCATCGTTTTTCCTGACCGCAGAGTCAAGCGTTTTCTTCCCCAGGCACCAAAAAGGCTCGATTTTAAAAAGGGGAAGCAACACCATTTTTAGACATGGAATTTCATCCCGAAACTCATCCTGGTGTCTGTTTTTGCATTTGGTTTCAAACAAAAAATTTGGCTTCAAAAAACATTTTGGTTCCTGAGCATCGTTTTTCCTGACCGCAGAGTCAAGCGTTTTCTTCCCCAGGCACCAAAAAGGCTCGATTTTAAAAAGGGGAAGCAACACCATTTTTAGACATGGAATTTCATCCCGAAACTCATCCTGGTGTCTGTTTTTGCATTTGGTTTCAAACAAAAAATTAGGCTTCCAAAAAGGTTTTGGTTCCTGGGCATCGTTTTTCCTGACCGCGGAGTCACACGTTTTCTTCTCCAGGCACCAAAAAGGCTCGATTTTTAAAAAGGGGAAGCAACACCATTTTTAGACATGGAATTGCATCCTGAAACTCATCCTGGTGTCCGTTTTTGCATTTGGTTTCAAACAAAAAATTTGGCTTCAAAAAACATTTTGGTTTCTGAGCATCATTTTTCCTGACCGCGGTGTCACGCGTTTTCTTCTCCAGGCACCAAAAAGGCTCGATTTTTAAAAAGGGGAAGCAACACCATTTTTAGATGTGGAATTTCATCCTGAAACTCATCCTGTTGTCTGTTTTTGCATTTGGTTTCAAACAAAAAATTTGGCTTCAAAAAAAAATTTTGGTTCCCGAGCATCGTTTTTCCTGACCGCAGAGTCAAGCGTTTTCTTCCCCAGGCACCAAAAAGGCTCGATTTTAAAAAGGGGAAGCAACACCATTTTTAGACATGGAATTTCATCCCGAAACTCATCCTGGTGTCTGTTTTTGCATTTGGTTTCAAACAAAAAATTTGGCTTCAAAAAACATTTTGGTTCCTGAGCATAATTTTTCTGACCGGGTTTGACGCGTTTTCTTCTCCAGGCACCAAAAAGGCTCGATTTTTAAAAAGTGGAAGCAACACCATTTTTAGACATGGAATTTAATCCCGAAACTCATCCTGGTGTCTGTTTTTGCATTTGGTTTCAAACAAAAAATTTGGCTTCAAAAAACTTTTTGGTTCCTGAGCATCGTTTTTCCTGACCGCAGAGTCAAGCGTTTTCTTCCCCAGGCACCAAAAAGGCTCGATTTTAAAAAGGGGAAGCAACACCATTTTTAGACATGGAATTTCATCCCGAAACTCATCCTGGTGTCTGTTTTTGCATTTGGTTTCAAACAAAAAATTTGGCTTCAAAAAACATTTTGGTTCCTGAGCATCGTTTTTCCTGACCGCAGAGTCAAGCGTTTTCTTCCCCAGGCACCAAAAAGGCTCGATTTTAAAAAGGGGAAGCAACACCATTTTTAGACATGGAATTTCATCCCGAAACTCATCCTGGTGTCCGTTTTTGCATTTGGTTTCAAACAAAAAATTTGGCTTCAAAAAACTTTTTGGTTCCTGAGCATCGTTTTTCCTGACCGCAGAGTCAAGCGTTTTCTTCCCCAGGCACAAAAAAGGCTCGATTTTAAAAAGGGGAAGCAACACCATTTTTAGACATGGAATTTCATCCCGAAACTCATCCTGGTGTCCGTTTTTGCATTTGGTTTCAAACAAAAAATTTGGCTTCAAAAAACATTTTGGTTCCTGAGCATCGTTTTTCCTGACCGCAGAGTCAAGCGTTTTCTTCCCCAGGCACCAAAAAGGCTCGATTTTAAAAAGGGGAAGCAACACCATTTTTAGACATGGAATTTCATCCCGAAACTCATCCTGGTGTCCGTTTTTGCATTTGCTTTCAAACAAAAAATTTGGCTTCAAAAAACTTTTTGGTTCCTGAGCATCGTTTTTCCTGACCGCAGAGTCAAGCGTTTTCTTCCCCAGGCACCAAAAAGGCTCGATTTTAAAAAGGGGAAGCAACACCATTTTTAGACATGGAATTTCATCCCAAAACTCATCCTGGTGTCTGTTTTTGCATTTGGTTTCAAACAAAAAATTTGGCTTCAAAAAACATTTTGGTTCCTGAGCATCGTTTTTCCTGACCGCAGAGTCAAGCGTTTTCTTCCCCAGGCACCAAAAAGGCTCGATTTTAAAAAGGGGAAGCAACACCATTTTTAGACATGGAATTTCATCCCGAAACTCATCCTGGTGTCTGTTTTTGCATTTGGTTTCAAACAAAAAATTTGGCTTCAAAAAACATTTTGGTTCCTGAGCATCGTTTTTCCTGACCGCAGAGTCAAGCGTTTTCTTCCCCAGGCACCAAAAAGGCTCGATTTTAAAAAGGGGAAGCAACACCATTTTTAGACATGGAATTTCATCCCGAAACTCATCCTGGTGTCTGTTTTTGCATTTGGTTTCAAACAAAAAATTTGGCTTCAAAAAACATTTTGGTTCCTGAGCATCATTTTTCCTGACCGCGGTGTCACGCGTTTTCTTCTCCAGGCACCAAAAAGGCTCGATTTTTAAAAGGGGGAAGCAACACCATTTTTAGAAATGGAATTTCATCCTGAAACTCATCCTGGTGTCTGTTTTTGCATTTGGTTTCAAACAAAAAATTTGGCTTCAAAAAACATTTTGGTTCCTGAGCATCATTTTTCCTGACCGCGGTGTCACACGTTTTCTTCTCCAGGCACCAAAAAGGCTCGATTTTTAAAAAGGGGAAGCAACACCATTTTTAGATGTGGAATTTCATCCTGAAACTCATCCTGGTGTCTGTTTTTGCATTTGGTTTCAAACAAAAAATTTGGCTTCAAAAAACATTTTGGTTCCTGAGCATAATTTTTCTGACCGGGTTTGACGCGTTTTCTTCTCCAGGCACCAAAAAGGCTCGATTTTTAAAACGGGGAAGCAACACCATTTTTAGAAATGGAATTTCATCCTGAAACTCATCCTGGTGTCCGTTCTTGCATTTGGTTTCAAACAAAAAATTTGGCTTCAAAATACATTTTGGTTCCTGGGCAGCATTTTCCTGACCGTGGAGTCACGCGTTTTCTTCTCCAGGCACCAAAAAGGCTCGATTTTTAAAACGGGGAAGCAACACCATTTTTAGACGTGGAATTTCATCCTGAAACTCATCCTGATGTCTGTTTTTGCATTTGGTTTCAAACAAAAAATTAGGCTTCCAAAAAGGTTTTGGTTCCTGGGCATCATTTTTCCTGACCGCGGAGTCACACGTTTTCTTCTCCAGGCACCAAAAAGGCTCGATTTTTAAAAAGGGGAAGCAACACCATTTTTAGACATGGAATTTCATCCTGAAACTCATCCTGGTGTCCGTTTTTGCATTTGGTTTCAAACAAAAAATTTGGCTTCAAAAAACATTTTGGTTTCTGAGCATCATTTTTCCTGACCGCGGTGTCACGCGTTTTCTTCTCCAGGCACCAAAAAGGCTCGATTTTTAAAAAGGGGAAGCAACACCATTTTTTGATGTGGAATTTCATCCTGAAACTCATCCTGGTGTCTGTTTTTGCATTTGGTTTCAAACAAAAAATTTGGCTTCAAAAAACATTTTGGTTCCTGAGCATAATTTTTCTGACCGGGTTTGACGCGTTTTCTTCTCCAGGCACCAAAAAGGCTCGATTTTTAAAAAGTGGAAGCAACACCATTTTTAGACATGGAATTTCATCCCGAAACTCATCCTGGTGTCTGTTTTTGCATTTGGTTTCAAACAAAAAATTTGGCTTCAAAAAACATTTTGGTTCCTGAGCATCGTTTTTCCTGACCGCAGAGTCAAGCGTTTTCTTCTCCAGGCACCAAAAAGGCTCGATTTTAAAAAGGGGAAGCAACACCATTTTTAGACATGGAATTTCATCCCGAAACTCATCCTGGTGTCTGTTTTTGCATTTGGTTTCAAACAAAAAATTTGGCTTCAAAAAACCTTTTGGTTCCTGAGCATCGTTTTTCCTGAGGGCAGAGTCAAGCGTTTTCTTCCCCAGGCACCAAAAAGGCTCGATTTTTAAAAAGGGGAAGCAACACCATTTTTAGACATGGAATTTCATCCCGAAACTCATCCTGGTGTCTGTTTTTGCATTTGGTTTCAAACAAAAAATTTGGCTTCAAAAAACATTTTGGTTCCTGAGCATCGTTTTTCCTGACCGCAGAGTCAAGCGTTTTCTTCCCCAGGCACCAAAAAGGCTCGATTTTAAAAAGTGGAAGCAACACCATTTTTAGACATGGAATTTCATCCCGAAACTCATCCTGGTGTCTGTTTTTGCATTTGGTTTCAAACAAAAAATTTGGCTTCAAAAAACATTTTGGTTCCTGAGCATCGTTTTTCCTGACCGCAGAGTCAAGCGTTTTCTTCCCCAGGCACCAAAAAGGCTCGATTTTAAAAAGGGGAAGCAACACCATTTTTAGACATGGAATTTCATCCCGAAACTCATCCTGGTGTCCGTTTTTGCATTTGGTTTCAAACAAAAAATTTGGCTTCAAAAAACTTTTTGGTTCCTGAGCATCGTTTTTCCTGACCGCAGAGTCAAGCGTTTTCTTCCCCAGGCACCAAAAAGGCTCGATTTTAAAAAGGGGAAGCAACACCATTTTTAGACATGGAATTTCATCCCAAAACTCATCCTGGTGTCTGTTTTTGCATTTGGTTTCAAACAAAAAATTTGGCTTCAAAAAACATTTTGGTTCCTGAGCATCGTTTTTCCTGACCGCAGAGTCAAGCGTTTTCTTCCCCAGGCACCAAAAAGGCTCGATTTTAAAAAGGGGAAGCAACACCATTTTTAGACAATGGAATTTCATCCCGAAACTCATCCTGGTGTCTGTTTTTGCATTTGGTTTCAAACAAAAAATTTGGCTTCAAAAACATTTTGGTTCCTGAGCATCGTTTTTCCTGACCGCAGAGTCAAGC
Organism: Pituophis catenifer annectens; assembly: GCF_029215685.1. Taxonomy (NCBI): domain Eukaryota; kingdom Metazoa; phylum Chordata; class Lepidosauria; order Squamata; family Colubridae; genus Pituophis; species Pituophis catenifer. The sequence goes on along the minus strand of NW_027256909.1, from coordinate 161,871 downwards.
GTTTTCTTCCCCAGGCACCAAAAAGGCTCGATTTTAAAAAGGGGAAGCAACACCATTTTTAGACATGGAATTTCATCCCGAAACTCATCCTGGTGTCTGTTTTTGCATTTGGTTTCAAACAAAAAATTTGGCTTCAAAAAACATTTTGGTTCCTGAGCATCATTTTTCCTGACCGCGGTGTCACGCGTTTTCTTCTCCAGGCACCAAAAAGGCTCGATTTTTAAAAGGGGGAAGCAACACCATTTTTAGAAATGGAATTTCATCCTGAAACTCATCCTGGTGTCTGTTTTTGCATTTGGTTTCAAACAAAAAATTTGGCTTCAAAAAACATTTTGGTTCCTGAGCATCATTTTTCCTGACCGCGGTGTCACACGTTTTCTTCTCCAGGCACCAAAAAGGCTCGATTTTTAAAAAGGGGAAGCAACACCATTTTTAGATGTGGAATTTCATCCTGAAACTCATCCTGGTGTCTGTTTTTGCATTTGGTTTCAAACAAAAAATTTGGCTTCAAAAAACATTTTGGTTCCTGAGCATAATTTTTCTGACCGGGTTTGACGCGTTTTCTTCTCCAGGCACCAAAAAGGCTCAATATTTAAAAAGGGGAAGCAACACCATTTTTAGACGTGGAATTTCATCCTGAAACTCATCCTGGTGTCTGTTTTTGCATTTGGTTTCAAACAAAAAATTAGGCTTCCAAAAAGGTTTTGGTTCCTGGGCATCATTTTTCCTGACCGCGGAGTCACACGTTTTCTTCTCCAGGCACCAAAAAGGCTCGATTTTTAAAACGGGGAAGCAACACCATTTTTAGACATGGAATTTCATCCCGAAACTCATCCTGGTGTCTGTTTTTGCATTTGGTTTCAAACAAAAAATTTGGCTTCAAAAAACTTTTTGGTTCCTGAGCATCGTTTTTCCTGACCGCAGAGTCAAGCGTTTTCTTCCCCAGGCACCAAAAAGGCTCGATTTTAAAAAGGGGTAGCAACACCATTTTTAGACATGGAATTTCATCCCAAAACTCATCCTGGTGTCTGTTTTTGCATTTGGTTTCAAACAAAAAATTTGGCTTCAAAAAACATTTTGGTTCCTGAGCATCGATTTTCCTGACCGCAGAGTCAAGCGTTTTCTTCCCCAGGCACCAAAAAGGCTCGATTTTAAAAAGGGGAAGCAACACCATTTTTAGACATGGAATTTCATCCCAAAACTCATCCTGGTGTCTGTTTTTGCATTTGGTTTCAAACAAAAAATTTGGCTTCAAAAAACTTTTTGGTTCCTGAGCATCGTTTTTCCTGACCGCAGAGTCAAGCGTTTTCTTCCCCAGGCACCAAAAAGGCTCGATTTTTAAAAAGGGGAAGCAACACCATTTTTAGACATGGAATTTCATCCCGAAATTCATCCTGGTGTCTGTTTTTGCATTTGGTTTCAAACAAAATATTTGGCTTCAAAAAACTTTTTGGTTCCTGAGCATCGTTTTTCCTGACCGCAGAGTCAAGCGTTTTCTTCCCCAGGCACCAAAAAGGCTCGATTTTAAAAAGGGGAAGCAACACCATTTTTAGACATGGAATTTCATCCCGAAATTCATCCTGGTGTCTGTTTTTGCATTTGGTTTCAAACAAAATATTTGGCTTCAAAAAACTTTTTGGTTCCTGAGCATCGTTTTTCCTGACCGCAGAGTCAAGCGTTCTCCTGTCAGGGTGGTCACGGCAGTCAGGATGGGAGGCGACACGGGTGTGAGCTGTTTAGGACCGAGTCTGCAGAGGAAACGAAGCCCCGCCTCCCTGCTCCTGGAGTCAGTTTTTTCGACTCGGTGGAGTAGGACAGGCGTGTCTTTCGGCTTCTCTTCTTCAGACCCGGCTCTATCAGCGAAAAATTCCAGCGTGAACGACATCGGAGTCCGCTGAAGACCGCTAGACGGTGGGGCTGCCGGCTGGCTGAGCCCCTGGCGCGCACGAGCCTGCTCTTCCGCGCTACAACCCTTCTCGCCGATTTCAGGCAGAGGCTGCAATTCGGGCCCTGCCCTGCAGCCGGGAGACGCGTCGGCCATTCCGCGCTGCTTTCAGCGCGCCGAAGGAAATTTGGCCACAGCGTCCACGGAGTTCCCTCTTGATCGGGAACCGCGGAGCACCTTGATCATCCAGATTAGCCAGCGAAGGGCGGCATCGGGCGGCGCAGTAAGTTCGGCTATTTTCCTGGAGATTTAAATTTACCGCCCTTCAGAAGTGCCCAAAATGGCGGACGCCAGTTTAAATTTGGTTTCCCGCTCTAAGAAGAGCAGGGAGAAGAGAGCCCGAGAGCCCGATCCTGAGGAGGGTTGTTCGGGTACCAGGATTTCCAAGAGGGCCAAGAGCCAGGAGGACCCTAGACCATCAGGGATTCGCTCCTCGTCCACTTCTAAGCACACTAGGGACGAGGAGCGTCGTCATAAGGCCATGGAGAGGGCCTTTAATAAGGCCTCTTCTTCGTCCTCGACTAAGGGGAAGTCCCGGGCCGCTAATATTGCTTCAGAAGAGAACCGCCCAGCGGGCCAATCTTCTAATCCTCCTGAAGCACCTGCTCTTTCTCCTGACCGTTCTGCTCAAGAGGATAGTGTCTCACTTTCTGACGCGGCAGCGGTATTTCAAGGAGATCAAGAGACTGAGGTGGGGGTTTCCGAGCCAAGGCAGGATCCCCAGATTACGGCCCCCCTGACCCAAGTTCGGAATGCTCCTTTGGCCTCAGCCATGGTTAATCAAGGGCAAGCTATTCCTCCGGAGTTAGCCAATTTAATAGCGCAATCCATAAGGCAAGGCATTGCCCAAGGACTGCAGGAGAAAGCCTCTTCCAGGGTTTCTGAATATCTGGATGACCAGGCCCTCTCGCTTCGTTCAGCTCCCGTTGATACTTCTCATCAACATTGCGTTCAAGCTATATCTCCATCCAGGGCTAGTCAGGGTTCCATCTCGGCTGAGGAAGAAGAAGGTGAAATTTTAATTGACCAGGATTTGTCGGAAGATGAAGGGTTGCAGCCTGACCAACCCTCCTTCGTGGGTCTCTTTCGACCACATATGTTCCGGTCTCTTTTGTTTAAGGCCCAAACTACCACCCGCTTGGGTATTCCTGGGTCTAAACCTTCAGAACAGGCTTCTACATCTGATCCAGCTGCAGCCTTGTTCGAGGAGCCTACGGTGATGACCGAGACCATCCCGGCTCCCAAGTTATTCTCAGATGTCTTACAGAGGCAGTGGAAGTTCCCAAGCTCAGGACCTGTGCCCAACTCCTTAGATCGACGGTTTTACCATTTGGCATCCGAATATGCCGACCTCTTACAAGTTCCACAGGTGGACGCCCCTATAGTGGCTCTTTCTTCTTCAACCCCCTTGTCGGGTCCCCCTGAGGAATCGTTGCGCCCTGAGGATCGGAAAGCCGAGAGATCTCTGATCAAAGCTCACCAATCATCAGCATGGTCTACCCAGGCTTCCTCGGCAGCCTCGTTCTTTAATAGGGCCTCGATCCTATGGCTAAAACAATTACAAAAACGCATTCCGGGATCTGATGTTCGTTCACACCAGGATTTAACAAAGATTTTAGCGGCGGTGGAATTTTCGGCCGACGCCACCTTGAACGCGGCACGCTTTTCGGCCAAGGCCATTGGTTCTACGATTACTTCGCGGAGATTGCTCTGGTTGAAGAACTGGCAAGCTGACATCCGCCACAAGTGGCGCCTTGCCTCCTCCCCTTACGCAGGAGTCAACCTTTTCGGGGCCCCCCTGGACCCACTGCTTATTGAGACCCGCGACCACCGCAAGATCTTGCCATCTATGTCTCGTCGGTCGGAATACCGCCAGTCTGGTTCCTTTCGCTCCTCGGCCTTTCGTTCCTCTGAATCACCAGCCTTTCAACAGCGCTACCACCGTTCTTTCCAGACCAGAGGAGCTTCTTCCCAGGACCCTCAGGTCAGACAGGGGCCCCGATTTCCCTCTAGGAGAAACCAACGGGGGGGACGTGGCAGACCTTTTCGCAGATCTCGTTAATGTTCCCCAGTCTTCTGCGATTGGCGGGCGTTTGGCCCTTTTTGCCTCCAAATGGGAGGCTACTGTTTTGGATAATTGGGTTAAGAATGTTGTTAGATTTGGCCTTCCTCTTGAGTTCAGATCCACACCCCCTGAGTTATTTTTACGTTGCCCTGTTTCCCTGGTTAGGTCTAAGAGGGCCAGGGTGGAGGCCTCCATTAGACATTTGTTGGCCTCCAGGGCTATTCAACCAGTTCCTACCTCGGAGTTTGGGAAGGGTTTCTATTCCCGTTTATTTCTCGTCCAAAAGTCCTCTGGAGATTGGCGCCCCATCCTCGACCTTAAGTCCTTGAACCGGCACATAACTTATCGCCGGTTCAAGATGCAATCCCTTCAAACTATTTTGCTTTCCCTTCAGGTGGGGGATTTCATGTCATCTATTGACCTAACTGAGGCCTACCTCCACGTTCCTATACTTCCGGAACACCGTAAATACCTTCGCTTTTGTTATAATGGGAAACACTATCAGTACCGGGCCCTCCCCTTTGGCCTTTCATCAGCGCCCAGGGTTTTCACCAAAATTATGGCGGCCCTTATGGCTTATATCAGTAATCTCCCCATAAGGGTTTTATTTTACCTGGACGATATTTTAATTTTGTCTCGTTCATTTACTCAGGCCCAACGGGACTTAGGTTTGACCCTTAGCATCTTGCAGGAACACGGTTTTTCCATTAATTGGCGGAAAAGCCATTTAGCCCCTTCCACTAGGCTACAGCACCTAGGGGCCATTATAGATACTGTTTCCTCGGAGGTTTTCCTGTCTCCGGACCGTATCTTGAGTCTAAAGTCTCTGGCTTCCCGAGTACAAGGACAACGTTCAACTTCCATCCTCACTTTGTCTTGTTTGCTCGGCAAAATGGTGTCTGCGTTTGGAATCGTCCCTTGGTCCAGGTTGCACAGCAGGGACCTCCAGTGGTTCCTCCTGCCGTTTCAGCGGTCCCGACGGGGTTCATCAGCCATTCGAGTGATCCTTCCCCCGCACGTGAGGCAGTCTCTGGCATGGTGGACTTCCGACAAGATATCCAAGGGCAGTCTTTACCGCGAGCCCCAACGACTAATCTTGACAACAGATGCCAGCCTGTCGGGTTGGGGCGCACATCTAGAGACCCATCTTGCACAGGGACTTTGGTCCTCCCTGGAGTCGCAGCTCAGCATCAATGTCTTAGAACTTCGGGCCATTTTCCTCGCACTCCAACGGTTCCAACCCCTGTTGCAGGGCCGAGACGTCCTCGTCCTAACGGACAATGTGTCGGCCAAGGCCCATGTCAACAGGTTGGGGGGGACGAGGTCTCGTCTTCTGATGCGAGAGGCACACAAGATAGGCGCCTGGGCGGAAAACAACCTGAATTCCATCAAGGCGGCGCACATTTCAGGGATAGAGAATCGGACAGCGGACGCCCTCAGCCGGTCCACTATAGACCCAGCAGAGTGGAGCCTGCATCCAGACCTCTTCCAGGACCTGGTGCAACGATTCGGTCTCCCGGCCATAGATCTATTCGCCTCGGAGTCCAACCATCAGACACCTCGGTTCTTCTCAAGATTTCCGACTCCGGGTGCGGAGGCAATAGACGCTCTACGCAACAGCTGGCCGTCGAACCTTCTCCTGTACGCATTTCCTCCGATTCCTCTGATTCCTCTAATCATCAGGAAGCTCCTACAAGATCGGGCGGAGCTCGTTCTCATTGCTCCCTTCTGGAGCCGTCGTCCTTGGTTCGCGGATCTGAGGGCTCTCTCCGTTCAACCACCCTGGCGAATTCCGGAGGATCGAATCGTACTACGGCAGGGGCCCCTGATCCACCCAGATCCTCAATGGCTCTGCTTAACCGCGTGGAGACTGAGCGGCTCCTGTTGACAAACATTCCCCTTTCTCAAGGGGTCATCACCCTTATCCAGGCCTCCAGAAGGGACTCCACAACAAGGATTTACGAGGCTACCTGGCGGTCCTTCTCTGCATGGTGTCGGAAACTCCGCCGGATTCCAACCTCCGTTTCCTTGGAACAAGTTTTAGAGTTTCTGCACGAAGGGTTTGTTTCGGGCCTCGCGCCTAACACCCTGCGACGCCAAGTAGCGGCTCTCTCTTCCGTGCTCTCCTGTGGTTCGAGAGATCCCATTTCTCGTCATCCCCTGGTTCGACAGTTCCTCCGGGGTGCCACTAACGTCCGCCCTCCTCCGGTTAGGCGTTTCCCGACGTGGGACCTTCCTAAGGTCCTTTCGGCCCTTACCAAGTCGCCGTTCGAGCCCTTGCGGGAGGCGTCACTCCGGTTCCTCTCTCTGAAAGTTGCCTTGTTAGTGGCTGTCACCTCCGCACGAAGAATCTCAGAGATGAATTCTCTATCGGTCCGCAAAGAGCTCTGCACCTTCTTCCCGGACAGAGTTGTCCTCAGGCTGGATCCCTCCTTCGTCCCGAAGGTGAACTCGTTATTCCACAGGTCCCAGGAGGTGATTCTACCGAACTTTTGCCCTCGACCACGACATCGTCTGGAGCACGACTGGCACACATTAGATGTGCGGCGGGCGGTCAAGATTTATATCGCTCGTACCTCTACCATTAGACGAACGGATGCCTTCTTTGTATCCTTTTTGCCCGCGTCCCTGGGGCTCAAGATCTCTTCCGCAACCTTGGGCAGATGGCTTCGAGCCTGCATCTCAGCGGCCTACGTCTCTCTGTCTCTACCGGTCCCTCGGGGCATCACTGCTCATTCTACGAGAAGCGCCTCGACTTCAGCAGCCTGGGCGACTAGGGCTCCGGTGGAGGAAATCTGTTGGGCGGCCACATGGGCCTCTGCTAACTCCTTCATCAGGCACTATCGTCTGGACTCTTATGCCTCTGCGGATGCAGCCTTTGGCAGGAGAGTCCTTCAGCAGGTCCATCTGGCTTCCTAGGTCCGGGGCCGGCCAGGTCCCTCCCGACAGGACACAGAGCTTGGGTATGTCCCATCCTGACTGCCGTGACCACCCTGACAGGAGAACGAGCGTTGGTACCTACCTGATACGCTCCTTCTCTGGCTGGTGGGCACGGCAGTCAGCCCCTCCCTTTCGGGCCGTCCCCGGCCTGGTAAGATTCTCGGGGGGGGGTTTACACTTACCTCTACCTCTTCTTTTGTTTCCTCTAGACACGCCAGTCTGCATGCAATTCCTCGTCTCAAAACTGACTCCAGGAGCAGGGAGGCGGGGCTTCGTTTCCTCTGCAGACTCGGTCCTAAACAGCTCACACCCGTGTCGCCTCCCATCCTGACTGCCGTGCCCACCAGCCAGAGAAGGAGCGTATCAGGTAGGTACCAACGCTCGTTTTCTTCCCCAGGCACCAAAAAGGCTCGATTTTAAAAAGGGGAAGCAACACCATTTTTAGACATGGAATTTCATCCCGAAACTCATCCTGGTGTCTGTTTTTGCATTTGGTTTCAAACAAAAAATTTGGCTTCAAAAAACTTTTTGGTTCCTGAGCATCGTTTTTCCTGACCGCAGAGTCAAGCGTTTTCTTCCCCAGGCACCAAAAAGGCTCGATTTTAAAAAGGGGAAGCAACACCATTTTTAGACATGGAATTTCATCCCAAAACTCATCCTGGTGTCTGTTTTTGCATTTGGTTTCAAACAAAAAATTTGGCTTCAAAAAACATTTTGGTTCCTGAGCATCGTTTTTCCTGACCGCAGAGTCAAGCGTTTTCTTCCCCACGCACCAAAAAGGCTCGATTTTAAAAAGTGGAAGCAACACCATTTTTAGACATGGAATTTCATCCCGAAACTCATCCTGGTGTCTGTTTTTGCATTTGGTTTCAAACAAAAAATTTGGCTTCAAAAAACTTTTTGGTTCCTGAGCATCGTTTTTCCTGACCGCAGAGTCAAGCGTTTTCTTCCCCAGGCACCAAAAAGGCTCGATTTTAAAAAGGGGAAGCAACACCATTTTTAGACATGGAATTTCATCCCGAAACTCATCCTGGTGTCTGTTTTTGCATTTGGTTTCAAACAAAAAATTTGGCTTCAAAAAACTTTTTGGTTCCTGAGCATCGTTTTTCCTGACCGCAGAGTCAAGCGTTTTCTTCCCCAGGCACCAAAAAGGCTCGATTTTAAAAAGGGGAAGCAACACCATTTTTAGACATGGAATTTCATCCCGAAACTCATCCTGGTGTCTGTTTTTGCATTTGGTTTCAAACAAAAAATTTGGCTTCAAAAAACTTTTTGGTTCCTGAGCATCGTTTTTCCTGACCGCAGAGTCAAGCGTTTTCTTCCCCAGGCACCAAAAAGGCTCGATTTTAAAAAGGGGAAGCAACACCATTTTTAGACATGGAATTTCATCCCAAAACTCATCCTGGTGTCTGTTTTTGCATTTGGTTTCAAACAAAAAATTTGGCTTCAAAAAACTTTTTGGTTCCTGAGCATCGTTTTTCCTGACCGCAGAGTCAAGCGTTTTCTTCCCCAGGCACCAAAAAGGCTCGATTTTAAAAAGGGGAAGCAACACCATTTTTAGACATGGAATTTCATCCCGAAACTCATCCTGGTGTCTGTTTTTGCATTTGGTTTCAAACAAAAAATTTGGCTTCAAAAAACATTTTGGTTCCTGAGCATCGTTTTTCCTGACCGCAGAGTCAAGCGTTTTCTTCCCCAGGCACCAAAAAGGCTCGATTTTAAAAAGGGGAAGCAACACCATTTTTAGACATGGAATTTCATCCCGAAACTCATCCTGGTGTCTGTTTTTGCATTTGGTTTCAAACAAAAAATTTGGCTTCAAAAAACTTTTTGGTTCCTGAGCATCGTTTTTCCTGACCGCAGAGTCAAGCGTTTTCTTCCCCAGGCACCAAAAAGGCTCGATTTTAAAAAGGGGATGCAACACCATTTTTAGACATGGAATTTCATCCCGAAACTCATCCTGGTGTCTGTTTTTGCATTTGGTTTCAAACAAAAAATTTGGCTTCAAAAAACTTTTTGGTTCCTGAGCATCGTTTTTCCTGACCACAGAGTCAAGCGTTTTCTTCCCCAGGCACCAAAAAGGCTCGATTTTAAAAAGGGGAAGCAACACCATTTTTAGACATGGAATTTCATCCCAAAACTCATCCTGGTGTCTTTTTTTGCATTTGGTTTCAAACAAAAAATTTGGCTTCAAAAAACATTTTGGTTCCTGAGCATCGTTTTTCCTGACCGCAGAGTCAAGCGTTTTCTTCCCCAGGCACCAAAAAGGCTCGATTTTAAAAAGGGGAAACAACACCATTTTTAGACATGGAATTTCATCCCGAAACTCATCCTGGTGTCTGTTTTTGCATTTGGTTTCAAACAAAAAATTTGGCTTCAAAAAACTTTTTGGTTCCTGAGCATCGTTTTTCCTGACCGCAGAGTCAAGCGTTTTCTTCCCCAGGCACCAAAAAGGCTCGATTTTAAAAAGGGGAAGCAACACCATTTTTAGACATGGAATTTCATCCCAAAACTCATCCTGGTGTCTGTTTTTGCATTTGGTTTCAAACAAAAAATTTGGCTTCAAAAAACATTTTGGTTCCTGAGCATCGTTTTTCCTGACCGCAGAGTCAAGCGTTTTCTTCCCCAGGCACCAAAAAGGCTCGATTTTAAAAAGTGGAAGCAACACCATTTTTAGACATGGAATTTCATCCCGAAACTCATCCTGGTGTCTGTTTTTGCATTTGGTTTCAAACAAAAAATTTGGCTTCAAAAAACTTTTTGGTTCCTGAGCATCGTTTTTCCTGACCGCAGAGTCAAGCGTTTTCTTCCCCAGGCACCAAAAAGGCTCGATTTTAAAAAGGGGAAGCAACACCATTTTTAGACATGGAATTTCATCCCGAAACTCATCCTGGTGTCTGTTTTTGCATTTGGTTTCAAACAAAAAATTTGGCTTCAAAAAACTTTTTGGTTCCTGAGCATCGTTTTTCCTGACCGCAGAGTCAAGCGTTTTCTTCCCCAGGCACCAAAAAGGCTCGATTTTAAAAAGGGGAAGCAACACCATTTTTAGACATGGAATTTCATCCCGAAACTCATCCTGGTGTCTGTTTTTGCATTTGGTTTCAAACAAAAAATTTGGCTTCAAAAAACTTTTTGGTTCCTGAGCATCGTTTTTCCTGACCGCAGAGTCAAGCGTTTTCTTCCCCAGGCACCAAAAAGGCTCGATTTTAAAAAGGGGAAGCAACACCATTTTTAGACATGGAATTTCATCCCGAAACTCATCCTGGTGTCTGTTTTTGCATTTGGTTTCAAACAAAAAATTTGGCTTCAAAAAACATTTTGGTTCCTGAGCATCGTTTTTCCTGACCGCAGAGTCAAGCGTTTTCTTCCCCAGGCACCAAAAAGGCTCGATTTTAAAAAGGGGAAGCAACACCATTTTTAGACATGGAATTTCATCCCGAAACTCATCCTGGTGTCTGTTTTTGCATTTGGTTTCAAACAAAAAATTTGGCTTCAAAAAACTTTTTGGTTCCTGAGCATCGTTTTTCCTGACCGCAGAGTCAAGCGTTTTCTTCCCCAGGCACCAAAAAGGCTCGATTTTAAAAAGGGGATGCAACACCATTTTTAGACATGGAATTTCATCCCGAAACTCATCCTGGTGTCTGTTTTTGCATTTGGTTTCAAACAAAAAATTTGGCTTCAAAAAACTTTTTGGTTCCTGAGCATCGTTTTTCCTGACCGCAGAGTCAAGCGTTTTCTTCCCCAGGCACCAAAAAGGCTCGATTTTAAAAAGGGGAAGCAACACCATTTTTAGACATGGAATTTCATCCCAAAACTCATCCTGGTGTCTTTTTTTGCATTTGGTTTCAAACAAAAAATTTGGCTTCAAAAAACATTTTGGTTCCTGAGCATCGTTTTTCCTGACCGCAGAGTCAAGCGTTTTCTTCCCCAGGCACCAAAAAGGCTCGATTTTAAAAAGGGGAAGCAACACCATTTTTAGACATGGAATTTCATCCCGAAACTCATCCTGGTGTCTGTTTTTGCATTTGGTTTCAAACAAAAAATTTGGCTTCAAAAAACTTTTTGGTTCCTGAGCATCGTTTTTCCTGACCGCAGAGTCAAGCGTTTTCTTCCCCAGGCACCAAAAAGGCTCGATTTTAAAAAGGGGAAGCAACACCATTTTTAGACATGGAATTTCATCCCGAAACTCATCCTGGTGTCTGTTTTTGCATTTGGTTTCAAACAAAAAATTTGGCTTCAAAAAACATTTTGGTTCCTGAGCATCGGTTTTCCTGACCGCAGAGTCAAGCGTTTTCTTCCCCAGGCACCAAAAAGGCTCGATTTTAAAAAGGGGAAGCAACACCATTTTTAGACATGGAATTTCATCCCGAAACTCATCCTGGTGTCTGTTTTTGCATTTGGTTTCAAACAAAAAATTTGGCTTCAAAAAACTTTTTGGTTCCTGAGCATCGTTTTTCCTGACCGCAGAGTCAAGCGTTTTCTTCCCCAGGCACCAAAAAGGCTCGATTTTAAAAAGGGGAAGCAACACCATTTTTAGACATGGAATTTCATCCCAAAACTCATCCTGTTGTCTGTTTTTGCATTTGGTTTCAAACAAAAAATTTGGCTTCAAAAAACATTTTGGTTCCTGAGCATCGTTTTTCCTGACCGCAGAGTCAAGCGTTTTCTTCCCCAGGCACCAAAAAGGCTCGATTTTAAAAAGGGGAAGCAACACCATTTTTAGACATGGAATTTGATCCCGAAACTCATCCTGGTGTCTGTTTTTGCATTTGGTTTCAAACAAAAAAATTGGCTTCAAAAAACATTTTGGTTCCTGAGCATCGTTTTTCCTGACCGCAGAGTCAAGCGTTTTCTTCCCCAGGCACCAAAAAGGCTCGATTTTAAAAAGGGGAAGCAACACCATTTTTAGACATGGAATTTCATCCCGAAACTCATCCTGGTGTCTGTTTTTGCATTTGGTTTCAAACAAAAAATTTGGCTTCAAAAAACATTTTGGTTCCTGAGCATCGTTTTTCCTGACCGCAGAGTCAAGCGTTTTCTTCCCCAGGCACCAAAAAGGCTCGATTTTTAAAAAGTGGAAGCAACACCATTTTTAGACATGGAATTTCATCCCGAAACTCATCCTGGTGTCTGTTTTTGCATTTGGTTTCAAACAAAAAATTTGGCTTCAAAAAACTTTTTGGTTCCTGAGCATCGTTTTTCCTGACCGCAGAGTCAAGCGTTTTCTTCCCCAGGTTCCAAAAAGGCTCGATTTTAAAAAGGGGAAGCAACACCATTTTTAGACATGGAATTTCATCCCGAAACTCATCCTGGTGTCTGTTTTTGCATTTGGTTTCAAACAAAAAATTTGGCTTCAAAAAACTTTTTGGTTCCTGAGCATCGTTTTTCCTGACCGCAAAGTCAAGTGTTTTCTTCCCCAGGCACCAAAAAGGCTCGATTTTAAAAAGGGGAAGCAACACCATTTTTAGACATGGAATTTCATCCCGAAACTCATCCTGGTGTCCGTTTTTGCATTTGGTTTCAAACAAAAAATTTGGCTTCAAAAAACTTTTTGGTTCCTGAGTATCGTTTTTCCTGACCGCAGAGTCAAGCGTTTTCTTCCCCAGGCACCAAAAAGGCTCGATTTTAAAAAGGGGAAGCAACACCATTTTTAGACATGGAATTTCATCCCAAAACTCATCCTGGTGTCTGTTTTTGCATTTGGTTTCAAACAAAAAATTTGGCTTCAAAAAACATTTTGGTTCCTGAGCATCGTTTTTCCTGACCGCAGAGTCAAGCGTTTTCTTCCCCAGGCACCAAAAAGGCTCGATTTTAAAAAGGGGAAGCAACACCATTTTTAGACATGGAATTTCATCCCGAAACTCATCCTGGTGTCTGTTTTTGCATTTGGTTTCAAACAAAAAATTTGGCTTCAAAAAACATTTTGGTTCCTGAGTATCATTTTTCCTGACCGCGGTGTCACGCGTTTTCTTCTCCAGGCACCAAAAAGGCTCGATTTTTAAAAGGGGGAAGCAACACCATTTTTAGAAATGGAATTTCATCCTGAAACTCATCCTGCTGTCTGTTTTTGCATTTGGTTTCAAACAAAAAATTTGGCTTCAAAAAACATTTTGGTTCCTGAGCATCATTTTTCCTGACCGCGGTGTCACACGTTTTCTTCTCCAGGCACCAAAAAGGCTCGATTTTTAAAAAGGGGAAGCAACACCATTTTTAGATGTGGAATTTCATCCTGAAACTCATCCTGTTGTCTGTTTTTGCATTTGGTTTCAAACAAAAAATTTGGCTTCAAAAAAAAATTTTGGTTCCCGAGCATCGTTTTTCCTGACCGCAGAGTCAAGCGTTTTCTTCCCCAGGCACCAAAAAGGCTCGATTTTAAAAAGGGGAAGCAACACCATTTTTAGACATGGAATTTCATCCCGAAACTCATCCTGGTGTCTGTTTTTGCATTTGGTTTCAAACAAAAAATTTGGCTTCAAAAAACATTTTGGTTCCTGAGCATAATTTTTCTGACCGGGTTTGACGCGTTTTCTTCTCCAGGCACCAAAAAGGCTCGATTTTTAAAAAGGGGAAGCAACACCATTTTTAGAAATGGAATTTCATCCTGAAACTCATCCTGGTGTCTGTTTTTGCATTTGGTTTCAAACAAAAAATTTGGCTTCAAAATACATTTTGGTTCCTGGGCAGCATTTTCCTGACCGTGGAGTCACGCGTTTTCTTCTCCAGGCACCAAAAAGGCTCGATTTTTAAAAAGGGGAAGCAACACCATTTTTAGAAATGGAATTTCATCCTGAAACTCATCCTGGTGTCCGTTTTTGCATTTGGTTTCAAACAAAAAATTTGGCTTCAAAATACATTTTGGTTCCTGGGCAGCATTTTCCTGACCGTGGAGTCACGCGTTTTCTTCTCCAGTCACCAAAAAGGCTCAATATTTAAAAAGGGGAAGCAACACCATTTTTAGACGTGGAATTTCATCCTGAAACTCATCCTGGTGTCTGTTTTTGCATTTGGTTTCAAACAAAAAATTAGGCTTCCAAAAAGGTTTTGGTTCCTGGGCATCATTTTTCCTGACCGCGGAGTCACACGTTTTCTTCTCCAGGCACCAAAAAGGCTCGATTTTTAAAAAGGGGAAGCAACACCATTTTTAGACATGGAATTTCATCCTGAAACTCATCCTGGTGTCCGTTTTTGCATTTGGTTTCAAACAAAAAATTTGGCTTCAAAAAACATTTTGGTTTCTGAGCATCATTTTTCCTGACCGCGGTGTCACGCGTTTTCTTCTCCAGGCACCAAAAAGGCTCGATTTTTAAAAAGGGGAAGCAACACCATTTTTAGATGTGGAATTTCATCCTGAAACTCATCCTGGTGTCTGTTTTTGCATTTGGTTTCAAACAAAAAATTTGGCTTCAAAAAACATTTTGGTTCCTGAGCATAATTTTTCTGACCGGGTTTGACGCGTTTTCTTCTCCAGGCACCAAAAAGGCTCGATTTTTAAAACGGGAAGGAACACCATTTTTAGAAATGGAATTTCATCCTGAAACTCATCCTGGTGTCTGTTTTTGCATTTGGTTTCAAACAAAAAATTTGGCTTCAAAATACATTTTGGTTCCTGGGCAGCATTTTCCTGACCGTGGAGTCACGCGTTTTCTTCTCCAGGCACCAAAAAGGCTCGATTTTTAAAACGGGGAAGCAACACCATTTTTAGACATGGAATTTCATCCTGAAACTCATCCTGGTGTCTGTTTTTGCATTTGGTTTCAAACAAAAAATTTGGCTTCAAAAAACATTTTTGTTTCTGAGCATCATTTTTCCTGACCGCGGTGTCACGCGTTTTCTTCTCCAGTCACCAAAAAGGCTCAATATTTAAAAAGGGGAAGCAACACCATTTTTAGACGTGGAATTTCATCCTGAAACTCATCCTGGTGTCTGTTTTTGCATTTGGTTTCAAACAAAAAATTAGGCTTCCAAAAAGGTTTTGGTTCCTGGGCATCATTTTTCCTGACCGCGGAGTCAAGCGTTTTCTTCCCCAGGCACCAAAAAGGCTCGATTTTAAAAAGGGGAAGCAACACCATTTTTAGACATGGAATTTCATCCCGAAACTCATCCTGGTGTCTGTTTTTGCATTTGGTTTCAAACAAAAAATTTGGCTTCAAAAACTTTTTGGTTCCTGAGCATCGTTTTTCCTGACCGCAGAGTCAAGCGTTTTCTTCCCCAGGCACCAAAAAGGCTCGATTTTTAAAAAGTGGAAGCAACACCATTTTTAGACATGGAATTTCATCCCGAAACTCATCCTGGTGTCTGTTTTTGCATTTGGTTTCAAACAAAAAATTTGGCTTCAAAAAACATTTTGGTTCCTGAGCATCGTTTTTCCTGACCGCAGAGTCAAGCGTTTTCTTCCCCAGGCACCAAAAAGGCTCGATTTTAAAAAGTGGAAGCAACACCATTTTTAGACATGGAATTTCATCCCAAAACTCATCCTGGTGTCTGTTTTTGCATTTGGTTTCAAACAAAAAATTTGGCTTCAAAAAACATTTTGGTTCCTGAGCATCGTTTTTCCTGACCGCAGAGTCAAGTGTTTTCTTCCCCAGGCACCAAAAAGGCTCGATTTTAAAAAGGGGAAGCAACACCATTTTTAGACATGGAATTTCATCCCGAAACTCATCCTGGTGTCCGTTTTTGCATTTGGTTTCAAACAAAAAATTTGGCTTCAAAAAACTTTTTGGTTCCTGAGCATCGTTTTTCCTGACCGCAGAGTCAAGCGTTTTCTTCCCCAGGCACCAAAAAGGCTCAATATTTAAAAAGGGGAAGCAACACCATTTTTAGACGTGGAATTTCATCCTGAAACTCATCCTGGTGTCTGTTTTTGCATTTGGTTTCAAACAAAAAATTAGGCTTCCAAAAAGGTTTTGGTTCCTGGGCATCATTTTTCCTGACCGCGGAGTCAAGCGTTTTCTTCCCCAGGCACCAAAAAGGCTCGATTTTAAAAAGGGGAAGCAACACCATTTTTAGACATGGAATTTCATCCCGAAACTCATCCTGGTGTCTGTTTTTGCATTTGGTTTCAAACAAAAAATTTGGCTTCAAAAAACATTTTGGTTCCTGAGCATAATTTTTCTGACCGGGTTTGACGCGTTTTCTTCTCCAGGCACCAAAAAGGCTCGATTTTTAAAAAGGGGAAGCAACACCATTTTTAGAAATGGAATTTCATCCTGAAACTCATCCTGGTGTCCGTTTTTGCATTTGGTTTCAAACAAAAAATTTGGCTTCAAAATACATTTTGGTTCCTGGGCAGCATTTTCCTGACCGTGGAGTCACGCGTTTTCTTCTCCAGTCACCAAAAAGGCTCAATATTTAAAAAGGGGAAGCAACACCATTTTTAGACGTGGAATTTCATCCTGAAACTCATCCTGGTGTCTGTTTTTGCATTTGGTTTCAAACAAAAAATTAGGCTTCCAAAAAGGTTTTGGTTCCTGGGCATCATTTTTCCTGACCGCGGAGTCACACGTTTTCTTCTCCAGGCACCAAAAAGGCTCGATTTTTAAAAAGGGGAAGCAACACCATTTTTAGACATGGAATTTCATCCTGAAACTCATCCTGGTGTCCGTTTTTGCATTTGGTTTCAAACAAAAAATTAGGCTTCCAAAAAGGTTTTGGTTCCTGGGCATCATTTTTCCTGACCGCGGAGTCAAGCGTTTTCTTCCCCAGGCACCAAAAAGGCTCGATTTTAAAAAGGGGAAGCAACACCATTTTTAGACATGGAATTTCATCCCGAAACTCATCCTGGTGTCTGTTTTTGCATTTGGTTTCAAACAAAAAATTTGGCTTCAAAAACTTTTTGGTTCCTGAGCATCGTTTTTCCTGACCGCAGAGTCAAGCGTTTTCTTCCCCAGGCACCAAAAAGGCTCGATTTTTAAAAAGTGGAAGCAACACCATTTTTAGACATGGAATTTCATCCCGAAACTCATCCTGGTGTCTCTTTTTGCATTTGGTTTCAAACAAAAAATTTGGCTTCAAAAAACATTTTGGTTCCTGAGCATCGTTTTTCCTGACCGCAGAGTCAAGCGTTTTCTTCCCCAGGCACCAAAAAGGCTCGATTTTAAAAAGTGGAAGCAACACCATTTTTAGACATGGAATTTCATCCCGAAACTCATCCTGGTGTCTGTTTTTGCATTTGGTTTCAAACAAAAAATTTGGCTTCAAAAAACATTTTGGTTCCTGAGCATCGTTTTTCCTGACCGCAGAGTCAAGCGTTTTCTTCCCCAGGCACCAAAAAGGCTCGATTTTAAAAAGGGGAAGCAACACCATTTTTAGACATGGAATTTCATCCCAAAACTCATCCTGGTGTCCGTTTTTGCATTTGGTTTCAAACAAAAAATTTGGCTTCAAAAAACTTTTTGGTTCCTGAGCATCGTTTTTCCTGACCGCAGAGTCAAGCGTTTTCTTCCCCAGGCACCAAAAAGGCTCAATATTTAAAAAGGGGAAGCAACACCATTTTTAGACGTGGAATTTCATCCTGAAACTCATCCTGGTGTCTGTTTTTGCATTTGGTTTCAAACAAAAAATTAGGCTTCCAAAAAGGTTTTGGTTCCTGGGCATCATTTTTCCTGACCGCGGAGTCAAGCGTTTTCTTCCCCAGGCACCAAAAAGGCTCGATTTTAAAAAGGGGAAGCAACACCATTTTTAGACATGGAATTTCATCCCGAAACTCATCCTGGTGTCTGTTTTTGCATTTGGTTTCAAACAAAAAATTTGGCTTCAAAAAACATTTTGGTTCCTGAGCATAATTTTTCTGACCGGGTTTGACGCGTTTTCTTCTCCAGGCACCAAAAAGGCTCGATTTTTAAAAAGGGGAAGCAACACCATTTTTAGAAATGGAATTTCATCCTGAAACTCATCCTGGTGTCTGTTTTTGCATTTGGTTTCAAACAAAAAATTTGGCTTCAAAATACATTTTGGTTCCTGGGCAGCATTTTCCTGACCGTGGAGTCACGCGTTTTCTTCTCCAGGCACCAAAAAGGCTCGATTTTTAAAAAGGGGAAGCAACACCATTTTTAGAAATGGAATTTCATCCTGAAACTCATCCTGGTGTCCGTTTTTGCATTTGGTTTCAAACAAAAAATTTGGCTTCAAAATACATTTTGGTTCCTGGGCAGCATTTTCCTGACCGTGGAGTCACGCGTTTTCTTCTCCAGTCACCAAAAAGGCTCAATATTTAAAAAGGGGAAGCAACACCATTTTTAGACGTGGAATTTCATCCTGAAACTCATCCTGGTGTCTGTTTTTGCATTTGGTTTCAAACAAAAAATTAGGCTTCCAAAAAGGTTTTGGTTCCTGGGCATCATTTTTCCTGACCGCGGAGTCACACGTTTTCTTCTCCAGGCACCAAAAAGGCTCGATTTTTAAAAAGGGGAAGCAACACCATTTTTAGACATGGAATTTCATCCTGAAACTCATCCTGGTGTCCGTTTTTGCATTTGGTTTCAAACAAAAAATTTGGCTTCAAAAAACATTTTGGTTTCTGAGCATCATTTTTCCTGACCGCGGTGTCACGCGTTTTCTTCTCCAGGCACCAAAAAGGCTCGATTTTTAAAAAGGGGAAGCAACACCATTTTTAGATGTGGAATTTCATCCTGAAACTCATCCTGGTGTCTGTTTTTGCATTTGGTTTCAAACAAAAAATTTGGCCTCAAAAAACATTTTGGTTCCTGAGCATAATTTTTCTGACCGGGTTTGACGCGTTTTCTTCTCCAGGCACCAAAAAGGCTCGATTTTTAAAAAGTGGAAGCAACACCATTTTTAGACATGGAATTTCATCCCGAAACTCATCCTGGTGTCTGTTTTTGCATTTGGTTTCAAACAAAAAATTTGGCTTCAAAAAACATTTTGGTTCCTGAGCATCGTTTTTCCTGACCGCAGAGTCAAGCGTTTTCTTCTCCAGGCACCAAAAAGGCTCGATTTTAAAAAGGGGAAGCAACACCATTTTTAGACATGGAATTTCATCCCGAAACTCATCCTGGTGTCTGTTTTTGCATTTGGTTTCAAACAAAAAATTTGGCTTCAAAAAACATTTTGGTTCCTGAGCATCGTTTTTCCTGACCGCAGAGTCAAGCGTTTTCTTCCCCAGGCACCAAAAAGGCTCGATTTTAAAAAGGGGAAGCAACACCATTTTTAGACATGGAATTTCATCCCGAAACTCATCCTGGTGTCCGTTTTTGCATTTGGTTTCAAACAAAAAATTTGGCTTCAAAAAACTTTTTGGTTCCTGAGCATCGTTTTTCCTGACCGCAGAGTCAAGCGTTTTCTTCCCCAGGCACCAAAAAGGCTCGATTTTAAAAAGGGGAAGCAACACCATTTTTAGACATGGAATTTCATCCCGAAACTCATCCTGGTGTCTGTTTTTGCATTTGGTTTCAAACAAAAAATTTGGCTTCAAAAAACATTTTGGTTCCTGAGCATCGTTTTTCCTGACCGCAGAGTCAAGCGTTTTCTTCCCCAGGCACCAAAAAGGCTCGATTTTAAAAAGGGGAAGCAACACCATTTTTAGACATGGAATTTCATCCCAAAACTCATCCTGGTGTCCGTTTTTGCATTTGGTTTCAAACAAAAAATTTGGCTTCAAAAAACTTTTTGGTTCCTGAGCATCGTTTTTCCTGACCGCAGAGTCAAGCGTTTTCTTCCCCAGGCACCAAAAAGGCTCAATATTTAAAAAGGGGAAGCAACACCATTTTTAGACGTGGAATTTCATCCTGAAACTCATCCTGGTGTCTGTTTTTGCATTTGGTTTCAAACAAAAAATTAGGCTTCCAAAAAGGTTTTGGTTCCTGGGCATCATTTTTCCTGACCGCGGAGTCAAGCGTTTTCTTCCCCAGGCACCAAAAAGGCTCGATTTTAAAAAGGGGAAGCAACACCATTTTTAGACATGGAATTTCATCCCGAAACTCATCCTGGTGTCTGTTTTTGCATTTGGTTTCAAACAAAAAATTTGGCTTCAAAAAACATTTTGGTTCCTGAGCATAATTTTTCTGACCGGGTTTGACGCGTTTTCTTCTCCAGGCACCAAAAAGGCTCGATTTTTAAAAAGGGGAAGCAACACCATTTTTAGAAATGGAATTTCATCCTGAAACTCATCCTGGTGTCTGTTTTTGCATTTGGTTTCAAACAAAAAATTTGGCTTCAAAATACATTTTGGTTCCTGGGCAGCATTTTCCTGACCGTGGAGTCACGCGTTTTCTTCTCCAGGCACCAAAAAGGCTCGATTTTTAAAAAGGGGAAGCAACACCATTTTTAGAAATGGAATTTCATCCTGAAACTCATCCTGGTGTCCGTTTTTGCATTTGGTTTCAAACAAAAAATTTGGCTTCAAAATACATTTTGGTTCCTGGGCAACATTTTCCTGACCGTGGAGTCACGCGTTTTCTTCTCCAGTCACCAAAGAGGCTCAATATTTAAAAAGGGGAAGCAACACCATTTTTAGACGTGGAATTTCATCCTGAAACTCATCCTGGTGTCTGTTTTTGCATTTGGTTTCAAACAAAAAATTAGGCTTCCAAAAAGGTTTTGGTTCCTGGGCATCATTTTTCCTGACCGCGGAGTCACACGTTTTCTTCTCCAGGCACCAAAAAGGCTCGATTTTTAAAAAGGGGAAGCAACACCATTTTTAGACATGGAATTTCATCCTGAAACTCATCCTGGTGTCCGTTTTTGCATTTGGTTTCAAACAAAAAATTTGGCTTCAAAAAACATTTTGGTTTCTGAGCATCATTTTTCCTGACCGCGGTGTCACGCGTTTTCTTCTCCAGGCACCAAAAAGGCTCGATTTTTAAAAAGGGGAAGCAACACCATTTTTAGATGTGGAATTTCATCCTGAAACTCATCCTGGTGTCTGTTTTTGCATTTGGTTTCAAACAAAAAATTTGGCTTCAAAAAACATTTTGGTTCCTGAGCATAATTTTTCTGACCGGGTTTGACGCGTTTTCTTCTCCAGGCACCAAAAAGGCTCGATTTTTAAAAAGTGGAAGCAACACCATTTTTAGACATGGAATTTCATCCCGAAACTCATCCTGGTGTCTGTTTTTGCATTTGGTTTCAAACAAAAAATTTGGCTTCAAAAAACATTTTGGTTCCTGAGCATCGTTTTTCCTGACCGCAGAGTCAAGCGTTTTCTTCTCCAGGCACCAAAAAGGCTCGATTTTAAAAAGGGGAAGCAACACCATTTTTAGACATGGAATTTCATCCCGAAACTCATCCTGGTGTCTGTTTTTGCATTTGGTTTCAAACAAAAAATTTGGCTTCAAAAAACTTTTTGGTTCCTGAGCATCGTTTTTCCTGAGGGCAGAGTCAAGCGTTTTCTTCCCCAGGCACCAAAAAGGCTCGATTTTTAAAAAGTGGAAGCAACACCATTTTTAGACATGGAATTTCATCCCGAAACTCATCCTGGTGTCTGTTTTTGCATTTGGTTTCAAACAAAAAATTTGGCTTCAAAAAACATTTTGGTTCCTGAGCATCGTTTTTCCTGACCGCAGAGTCAAGCGTTTTCTTCCCCAGGCACCAAAAAGTCTCGATTTTAAAAAGTGGAAGCAACACCATTTTTAGACATGGAATTTCATCCCGAAACTCATCCTGGTGTCTGTTTTTGCATTTGGTTTCAAACAAAAAATTTGGCTTCAAAAAACATTTTGGTTCCTGAGCATCGTTTTTCCTGACCGCAGAGTCAAGCGTTTTCTTCCCCAGGCACCAAAAAGGCTCGATTTTAAAAAGGGGAAGCAACACCATTTTTAGACATGGAATTTCATCCCGAAACTCATCCTGGTGTCCGTTTTTGCATTTGGTTTCAAACAAAAAATTTGGCTTCAAAAAACTTTTTGGTTCCTGAGCATCGTTTTTCCTGACCGCAGAGTCAAGCGTTTTCTTCCCCAGGCACCAAAAAGGCTCGATTTTAAAAAGGAGAAGCAACACCATTTTTAGACATGGAATTTCATCCCAAAACTCATCCTGGTGTCTGTTTTTGCATTTGGTTTCAAACAAAAAATTTGGCTTCAAAAAACATTTTGGTTCCTGAGCATCGTTTTTCCTGACCGCAGAGTCAAGCGTTTTCTTCCCCAGGCACCAAAAAGGCTCGATTTTAAAAAGGGGAAGCAACACCATTTTTAGACATGGAATTTCATCCCGAAACTCATCCTGGTGTCTGTTTTTGCATTTGGTTTCAAACAAAAAATTTGGCTTCAAAAAACATTTTGGTTCCTGAGCATCGTTTTTCCTGACCGCAGAGTCAAGCGTTTTCTTCCCCAGGCACCAAAAAGGCTCGATTTTAAAAAGGGGAAGCAACACCATTTTTAGACATGGAATTTCATCCCGAAACTCATCCTGGTGTCTGTTTTTGCATTTGGTTTCAAACAAAAAATTTGGCTTCAAAAAACTTTTTGGTTCCTGAGCATCGTTTTTCCTGACCGCAGAGTCAAGCGTTTTCTTCCCCAGGCACCAAAAAGGCTCAATTTTAAAAAGGGGAAGCAACACCATTTTTAGACATGGAATTTCATCCCGAAACTCATCCTGGTGTCTGTTTTTGCATTTGGTTATAAACAAAAAATTTGGCTTCAAAAAACTTTTTGGTTCCTGAGCATCGTTTTTCCTGACCGCAGAGTCAAGCGTTTTCTTCCCCAGGCACCAAAAAGGCTCGATTTTAAAAAGGGGAAGCAACACCATTTTTAGACATGGAATTTCATCCCAAAACTCATCCTGGTGTCTTTTTTTGCATTTGGTTTCAAACAAAAAATTTGGCTTCAAAAAACATTTTGGTTCCTGAGCATCGTTTTTCCTGACCGCAGAGTCAAGCGTTTTCTTCCCCAGGCACCAAAAAGGCTCAATATTTAAAAAGGGGAAGCAACACCATTTTTAGACGTGGAATTTCATCCTGAAACTCATCCTGGTGTCTGTTTTTGCATTTGGTTTCAAACAAAAAATTAGGCTTCCAAAAAGGTTTTGGTTCCTGGGCATCATTTTTCCTGACCGCGGAGTCAAGCGTTTTCTTCCCCAGGCACCAAAAAGGCTCGATTTTAAAAAGGGGAAGCAACACCATTTTTAGACATGGAATTTCATCCCGAAACTCATCCTGGTGTCTGTTTTTGCATTTGGTTTCAAACAAAAAATTTGGCTTCAAAAAACATTTTGGTTCCTGAGCATAATTTTTCTGACCGGGTTTGACGCGTTTTCTTCTCCAGGCACCAAAAAGGCTCGATTTTTAAAAAGGGGAAGCAACACCATTTTTAGAAATGGAATTTCATCCTGAAACTCATCCTGGTGTCTGTTTTTGCATTTGGTTTCAAACAAAAAATTTGGCTTCAAAATACATTTTGGTTCCTGGGCAGCATTTTCCTGACCGTGGAGTCACGCGTTTTCTTCTCCAGGCACCAAAAAGGCTCGATTTTTAAAAAGGGGAAGCAACACCATTTTTAGAAATGGAATTTCATCCTGAAACTCATCCTGGTGTCCGTTTTTGCATTTGGTTTCAAACAAAAAATTTGGCTTCAAAATACATTTTGGTTCCTGGGCAGCATTTTCCTGACCGTGGAGTCACGCGTTTTCTTCTCCAGTCACCAAAAAGGCTCAATATTTAAAAAGGGGAAGCAACACCATTTTTAGACGTGGAATTTCATCCTGAAACTCATCCTGGTGTCTGTTTTTGCATTTGGTTTCAAACAAAAAATTAGGCTTCCAAAAAGGTTTTGGTTCCTGGGCATCATTTTTCCTGACCGCGGAGTCACACGTTTTCTTCTCCAGGCACCAAAAAGGCTCGATTTTTAAAAAGGGGAAGCAACACCATTTTTAGACATGGAATTTCATCCTGAAACTCATCCTGGTGTCCGTTTTTGCATTTGGTTTCAAACAAAAAATTTGGCTTCAAAAAACATTTTGGTTTCTGAGCATCATTTTTCCTGACCGCGGTGTCACGCGTTTTCTTCTCCAGGCACCAAAAAGGCTCGATTTTTAAAAAGGGGAAGCAACACCATTTTTAGATGTGGAATTTCATCCTGAAACTCATCCTGGTGTCTGTTTTTGCATTTGGTTTCAAACAAAAAATTTGGCTTCAAAAAACATTTTGGTTCCTGAGCATAATTTTTCTGACCGGGTTTGACGCGTTTTCTTCTCCAGGCACCAAAAAGGCTCGATTTTTAAAAAGTGGAAGCAACACCATTTTTAGACATGGAATTTCATCCCGAAACTCATCCTGGTGTCTGTTTTTGCATTTGGTTTCAAACAAAAAATTTGGCTTCAAAAAACATTTTGGTTCCTGAGCATCGTTTTTCCTGACCGCAGAGTCAAGCGTTTTCTTCTCCAGGCACCAAAAAGGCTCGATTTTAAAAAGGGGAAGCAACACCATTTTTAGACATGGAATTTCATCCCGAAACTCATCCTGGTGTCTGTTTTTGCATTTGGTTTCAAACAAAAAATTTGGCTTCAAAAAACATTTTGGTTCCTGAGCATCGTTTTTCCTGACCGCAGAGTCAAGCGTTTTCTTCCCCAGGCACCAAAAAGGCTCGATTTTAAAAAGGGGAAGCAACACCATTTTTAGACATGGAATTTCATCCCGAAACTCATCCTGGTGTCCGTTTTTGCATTTGGTTTCAAACAAAAAATTTGGCTTCAAAAAACTTTTTGGTTCCTGAGCATCGTTTTTCCTGACCGCAGAGTCAAGCGTTTTCTTCCCCAGGCACCAAAAAGGCTCGATTTTAAAAAGGGGAAGCAACACCATTTTTAGACATGGAATTTCATCCCGAAACTCATCCTGGTGTCTGTTTTTGCATTTGGTTTCAAACAAAAAATTTGGCTTCAAAAAACATTTTGGTTCCTGAGCATAATTTTTCTGACCGGGTTTGACGCGTTTTCTTCTCCAGGCACCAAAAAGGCTCGATTTTTAAAAAGGGGAAGCAACACCATTTTTAGAAATGGAATTTCATCCTGAAACTCATCCTGGTGTCTGTTTTTGCATTTGGTTTCAAACAAAAAATTTGGCTTCAAAATACATTTTGGTTCCTGGGCAGCATTTTCCTGACCGTGGAGTCACGCGTTTTCTTCTCCAGGCACCAAAAAGGCTCGATTTTTAAAAAGGGGAAGCAACACCATTTTTAGAAATGGAATTTCATCCTGAAACTCATCCTGGTGTCCGTTTTTGCATTTGGTTTCAAACAAAAAATTTGGCTTCAAAATACATTTTGGTTCCTGGGCAACATTTTCCTGACCGTGGAGTCACGCGTTTTCTTCTCCAGTCACCAAAGAGGCTCAATATTTAAAAAGGGGAAGCAACACCATTTTTAGACGTGGAATTTCATCCTGAAACTCATCCTGGTGTCTGTTTTTGCATTTGGTTTCAAACAAAAAATTAGGCTTCCAAAAAGGTTTTGGTTCCTGGGCATCATTTTTCCTGACCGCGGAGTCACACGTTTTCTTCTCCAGGCACCAAAAAGGCTCGATTTTTAAAAAGGGGAAGCAACACCATTTTTAGACATGGAATTTCATCCTGAAACTCATCCTGGTGTCCGTTTTTGCATTTGGTTTCAAACAAAAAATTTGGCTTCAAGAAACATTTTGGTTTCTGAGCATCATTTTTCCTGACCGCGGTGTCACGCGTTTTCTTCTCCAGGCACCAAAAAGGCTCGATTTTTAAAAAGGGGAAGCAACACCATTTTTAGATGTGGAATTTCATCCTGAAACTCATCCTGGTGTCTGTTTTTGCATTTGGTTTCAAACAAAAAATTTGGCTTCAAAAAACATTTTGGTTCCTGAGCATAATTTTTCTGACCGGGTTTGACGCGTTTTCTTCTCCAGGCACCAAAAAGGCTCGATTTTTAAAAAGTGGAAGCAACACCATTTTTAGACATGGAATTTCATCCCGAAACTCATCCTGGTGTCTGTTTTTGCATTTGGTTTCAAACAAAAAATTTGGCTTCAAAAAACATTTTGGTTCCTGAGCATCGTTTTTCCTGACCGCAGAGTCAAGCGTTTTCTTCTCCAGGCACCAAAAAGGCTCGATTTTAAAAAGGGGAAGCAACACCATTTTTAGACATGGAATTTCATCCCGAAACTCATCCTGGTGTCTGTTTTTGCATTTGGTTTCAAACAAAAAATTTGGCTTCAAAAAACTTTTTGGTTCCTGAGCATCGTTTTTCCTGAGGGCAGAGTCAAGCGTTTTCTTCCCCAGGCACCAAAAAGGCTCGATTTTTAAAAAGTGGAAGCAACACCATTTTTAGACATGGAATTTCATCCCGAAACTCATCCTGGTGTCTGTTTTTGCATTTGGTTTCAAACAAAAAATTTGGCTTCAAAAAACATTTTGGTTCCTGAGCATCGTTTTTCCTGACCGCAGAGTCAAGCGTTTTCTTCCCCAGGCACCAAAAAGGCTCGATTTTAAAAAGTGGAAGCAACACCATTTTTAGACATGGAATTTCATCCCGAAACTCATCCTGGTGTCTGTTTTTGCATTTGGTTTCAAACAAAAAATTTGGCTTCAAAAAACATTTTGGTTCCTGAGCATCGTTTTTCCTGACCGCAGAGTCAAGCGTTTTCTTCCCCAGGCACCAAAAAGGCTCGATTTTAAAAAGGGGAAGCAACACCATTTTTAGACATGGAATTTCATCCCGAAACTCATCCTGGTGTCCGTTTTTGCATTTGGTTTCAAACAAAAAATTTGGCTTCAAAAAACTTTTTGGTTCCTGAGCATCGTTTTTCCTGACCGCAGAGTCAAGCGTTTTCTTCCCCAGGCACCAAAAAGGCTCGATTTTAAAAAGGAGAAGCAACACCATTTTTAGACATGGAATTTCATCCCAAAACTCATCCTGGTGTCTGTTTTTGCATTTGGTTTCAAACAAAAAATTTGGCTTCAAAAAACATTTTGGTTCCTGAGCATCGTTTTTCCTGACCGCAGAGTCAAGCGTTTTCTTCCCCAGGCACCAAAAAGGCTCGATTTTAAAAAGGGGAAGCAACACCATTTTTAGACATGGAATTTCATCCCGAAACTCATCCTGGTGTCTGTTTTTGCATTTGGTTTCAAACAAAAAATTTGGCTTCAAAAAACATTTTGGTTCCTGAGCATCGTTTTTCCTGACCGCAGAGTCAAGCGTTTTCTTCCCCAGGCACCAAAAAGGCTCGATTTTAAAAAGGGGAAGCAACACCATTTTTAGACATGGAATTTCATCCCGAAACTCATCCTGGTGTCTGTTTTTGCATTTGGTTTCAAACAAAAAATTTGGCTTCAAAAAACTTTTTGGTTCCTGAGCATCGTTTTTCCTGACCGCAGAGTCAAGCGTTTTCTTCCCCAGGCACCAAAAAGGCTCAATTTTAAAAAGGGGAAGCAACACCATTTTTAGACATGGAATTTCATCCCGAAACTCATCCTGGTGTCTGTTTTTGCATTTGGTTATAAACAAAAAATTTGGCTTCAAAAAACTTTTTGGTTCCTGAGCATCGTTTTTCCTGACCGCAGAGTCAAGCGTTTTCTTCCCCAGGCACCAAAAAGGCTCGATTTTAAAAAGGGGAAGCAACACCATTTTTAGACATGGAATTTCATCCCAAAACTCATCCTGGTGTCTTTTTTTGCATTTGGTTTCAAACAAAAAATTTGGCTTCAAAAAACATTTTGGTTCCTGAGCATCGTTTTTCCTGACCGCAGAGTCAAGCGTTTTCTTCCCCAGGCACCAAAAAGGCTCGATTTTAAAAAGGGGAAGCAACACCATTTTTAGACATGGAATTTCATCCCGAAACTCATCCTGGTGTCTGTTTTTGCATTTGGTTTCAAACAAAAAATTTGGCTTCCAAAAAGGTTTTGGTTCCTGAGCATCGTTTTTCCTGACCGCAGAGTCAAGCGTTTTCTTCCCCAGGCACCAAAAAGGCTCGATTTTAAAAAGGGGAAGCAACACCATTTTTAGACATGGAATTTCATCCCGAAACTCATCCTGGTGTCTGTTTTTGCATTTGGTTTCAAACAAAAAATTTGGCTTCAAAAAACATTTTGGTTCCTGAGCATCGTTTTTCCTGACCGCAGAGTCAAGCGTTTTCTTCCCCAGGCACCAAAAAGGCTCGATTTTAAAAAGGGGAAGCAACACCATTTTTAGACATGGAATTTCATCCCGAAACTCATCCTGGTGTCTGTTTTTGCATTTGGTTTCAAACAAAAAATTTGGCTTCAAAAAACTTTTTGGTTCCTGAGCATCGTTTTTCCTGACCGCAGAGTCAAGCGTTTTCTTCCCCAGGCACCAAAAAGGCTCGATTTTAAAAAGGGGAAGCAACACCATTTTTAGACATGGAATTTCATCCCGAAACTCATCCTGGTGTCTGTTTTTGCATTTGGTTTCAAACAAAAAATTTGGCTTCAAAAAACTTTTTGGTTCCTGAGCATCGTTTTTCCTGACCGCAGAGTCAAGCGTTTTCTTCCCCAGGCACCAAAAAGGCTCGATTTTAAAAAGGGGAAGCAACACCATTTTTAGACATGGAATTTCATCCCAAAACTCATCCTGGTGTCTTTTTTTGCATTTGGTTTCAAACAAAAAATTTGGCTTCAAAAAACATTTTGGTTCCTGAGCATCGTTTTTCCTGACCGCAGAGTCAAGCGTTTTCTTCCCCAGGCACCAAAAAGGCTCGATTTTAAAAAGGGGAAGCAACACCATTTTTAGACATGGAATTTCATCCCGAAACTCATCCTGGTGTCTGTTTTTGCATTTGGTTTCAAACAAAAAATTTGGCTTCAAAAAACTTTTTGGTTCCTGAGCATCGTTTTTCCTGACCGCAGAGTCAAGCGTTTTCTTCCCCAGGCACCAAAAAGGCTCGATTTTAAAAAGGGGAAGCAACACCATTTTTAGACATGGAATTTCATCCCGAAACTCATCCTGGTGTCTGTTTTTGCATTTGGTTTCAAACAAAAAATTTGGCTTCAAAAAACATTTTGGTTCCTGAGCATCGTTTTTCCTGACCGCAGAGTCAAGCGTTTTCTTCCCCAGGCACCAAAAAGGCTCGATTTTAAAAAGGGGAAGCAACACCATTTTTAGACATGGAATTTCATCCCGAAACTCATCCTGGTGTCTGTTTTTGCATTTGGTTTCAAACAAAAAATTTGGCTTCAAAAAACTTTTTGGTTCCTGAGCATCGTTTTTCCTGACCGCAGAGTCAAGCGTTTTCTTCCCCAGGCACCAAAAAGGCTCGATTTTAAAAAGGGGAAGCAACACCATTTTTAGACATGGAATTTCATCCCGAAACTCATCCTGGTGTCTGTTTTTGCATTTGGTTTCAAACAAAAAATTTGGCTTCAAAAAACATTTTGGTTCCTGAGCATCGTTTTTCCTGACCGCAGAGTCAAGCGTTTTCTTCCCCAGGCACCAAAAAGGCTCGATTTTAAAAAGGGGAAGCAACACCATTTTTAGACATGGAATTTCATCCCGAAACTCATCCTGGTGTCTGTTTTTGCATTTGGTTTCAAACAAAAAATTTGGCTTCAAAAAACTTTTTGGTTCCTGAGCATCGTTTTTCCTGACCGCAGAGTCAAGCGTTTTCTTCCCCAGGCACCAAAAAGGCTCGATTTTAAAAAGGGGAAGCAACACCATTTTTAGACATGGAATTTCATCCCAAAACTCATCCTGGTGTCTGTTTTTGCATTTGGTTTCAAACAAAAAATTTGGCTTCAAAAAACATTTTGGTTCCTGAGCATCGTTTTTCCTGACCGCAGAGTCAAGCGTTTTCTTCCCCAGGCACCAAAAAGGCTCGATTTTAAAAAGGGGAAGCAACACCATTTTTAGACATGGAATTTGATCCCGAAACTCATCCTGGTGTCTGTTTTTGCATTTGGTTTCAAACAAAAAAATTGGCTTCAAAAAACATTTTGGTTCCTGAGCATCGTTTTTCCTGACCGCAGAGTCAAGCGTTTTCTTCCCCAGGCACCAAAAAGGCTCGATTTTAAAAAGGGGAAGCAACACCATTTTTAGACATGGAATTTCATCCCGAAACTCATCCTGGTGTCTGTTTTTGCATTTGGTTTCAAACAAAAAATTTGGCTTCAAAAAACTTTTTGGTTCCTGAGCATCGTTTTTCCTGACCGCAGAGTCAAGCGTTTTCTTCCCCAGGCACCAAAAAGGCTCGATTTTTAAAAAGTGGAAGCAACACCATTTTTAGACATGGAATTTCATCCCGAAACTCATCCTGGTGTCTGTTTTTGAATTTGGTTTCAAACAAAAAATTTGGCTTCAAAAAACATTTTGGTTCCTGAGCATCGTTTTTCCTGACCGCAGAGTCAAGCGTTTTCTTCCCCAGGCACCAAAAAGGCTCGATTTTAAAAAGGGGAAGCAACACCATTTTTAGACATGGAATTTCATCCCGAAACTCATCCTGGTGTCTGTTTTTGCATTTGGTTTCAAACAAAAAATTTGGCTTCAAAAAACATTTTGGTTCCTGAGCATCGTTTTTCCTGACCGCAGAGTCAAGTGTTTTCTTCCCCAGGCACCAAAAAGGCTCGATTTTAAAAAGGGGAAGCAACACCATTTTTAGACATGGAATTTCATCCCGAAACTCATCCTGGTGTCCGTTTTTGCATTTGGTTTCAAACAAAAAATTTGGCTTCAAAAAACTTTTTGGTTCCTGAGCATCGTTTTTCCTGACCGAAGAGTCAAGCGTTTTCTTCCCCAGGCACCAAAAAGGCTCGATTTTAAAAAGGGGAAGCAACACCATTTTTAGACATGGAATTTCATCCCAAAACTCATCCTGGTGTCTGTTTTTGCATTTGGTTTCAAACAAAAAATTTGGCTTCAAAAAACATTTTGGTTCCTGAGCATCGTTTTTCCTGACCGCAGAGTCAAGCGTTTTCTTCCCCAGGCACCAAAAAGGCTCGATTTTAAAAAGGGGAAGCAACACCATTTTTAGACATGGAATTTCATCCCGAAACTCATCCTGGTGTCTATTTTTGCATTTGGTTTCAAACAAAAAATTTGGCTTCAAAAAACATTTTGGTTCCTGAGCATCGTTTTTCCTGACCGCGGTGTCACGCGTTTTCTTCTCCAGGCACCAAAAAGGCTCGATTTTTAAAAGGGGGAAGCAACACCATTTTTAGAAATGGAATTTCATCCTGAAACTCATCCTGCTGTCTGTTTTTGCATTTGGTTTCAAACAAAAAATTTGGCTTCAAAAAACATTTTGGTTCCTGAGCATCATTTTTCCTGACCGCGGTGTCACACGTTTTCTTCTCCAGGCACCAAAAAGGCTCGATTTTTAAAAAGGGGAAGCAACACCATTTTTAGATGTGGAATTTCATCCTGAAACTCATCCTGGTGTCTGTTTTTGCATTTGGTTTCAAACAAAAAATTTGGCTTCAAAAAACATTTTGGTTCCTGAGCATAATTTTTCTGACCGGGTTTGACGCGTTTTCTTTTCCAGGCACCAAAAAGGCTCGATTTTTAAAACGGGGAAGCAACACCATTTTTAGACATGGAATTTCATCCTGAAACTCATCCTGGTGTCTGTTTTTGCATTTGGTTTCAAAGAAAAAATTTGGCTTCAAAAAACATTTTTGTTTCTGAGCATCATTTTTCCTGACCGCGGTGTCACGCGTTTTCTTCTCCAGTCACCAAAAAGGCTCAATATTTAAAAAGGGGAAGCAACACCATTTTTAGACGTGGAATTTCATCCTGAAACTCATCCTGGTGTCTGTTTTTGCATTTGGTTTCAAACAAAAAATTAGGCTTCCAAAAAGGTTTTGGTTCCTGGGCATCATTTTTCCTGACCGCGGAGTCACACGTTTTCTTCTCCAGGCACCAAAAAGGCTCGATTTTTAAAAAGGGGAAGCAACACCATTTTTAGACATGGAATTTCATCCTGAAACTCATCCTGGTGTCCGTTTTTGCATTTGGTTTCAAACAAAAAATTTGGCTTCAAAAAACATTTTGGTTTCTGAGCATCATTTTTCCTGACCGCGGTGTCACGCGTTTTCTTCTCCAGGCACCAAAAAGGCTCGATTTTTAAAAAGGGGAAGCAACACCATTTTTAGATGTGGAATTTCATCCTGAAACTCATCCTGTTGTCTGTTTTTGCATTTGGTTTCAAACAAAAAATTTGGCTTCAAAAAAAAATTTTGGTTCCCGAGCATCGTTTTTCCTGACCGCAGAGTCAAGCGTTTTCTTCCCCAGGCACCAAAAAGGCTCGATTTTAAAAAGGGGAAGCAACACCATTTTTAGACATGGAATTTCATCCCGAAACTCATCCTGGTGTCTGTTTTTGCATTTGGTTTCAAACAAAAAATTTGGCTTCAAAAAACATTTTGGTTCCTGAGCATAATTTTTCTGACCGGGTTTGACGCGTTTTCTTCTCCAGGCACCAAAAAGGCTCGATTTTTAAAAAGGGGAAGCAACACCATTTTTAGAAATGGAATTTCATCCTGAAACTCATCCTGGTGTCTGTTTTTGCATTTGGTTTCAAACAAAAAATTTGGCTTCAAAATACATTTTGGTTCCTGGGCAGCATTTTCCTGACCGTGGAGTCACGCGTTTTCTTCTCCAGGCACCAAAAAGGCTCGATTTTTAAAAAGGGGAAGCAACACCATTTTTAGAAATGGAATTTCATCCTGAAACTCATCCTGGTGTCCGTTTTTGCATTTGGTTTCAAACAAAAAATTTGGCTTCAAAATACATTTTGGTTCCTGGGCAGCATTTTCCTGACCGTGGAGTCACGCGTTTTCTTCTCCAGTCACCAAAAAGGCTCAATATTTAAAAAGGGGAAGCAACACCATTTTTAGACGTGGAATTTCATCCTGAAACTCATCCTGGTGTCTGTTTTTGCATTTGGTTTCAAACAAAAAATTAGGCTTCCAAAAAGGTTTTGGTTCCTGGGCATCATTTTTCCTGACCGCGGAGTCACACGTTTTCTTCTCCAGGCACCAAAAAGGCTCGATTTTTAAAAAGGGGAAGCAACACCATTTTTAGACATGGAATTTCATCCTGAAACTCATCCTGGTGTCCGTTTTTGCATTTGGTTTCAAACAAAAAATTTGGCTTCAAAAAACATTTTGGTTTCTGAGCATCATTTTTCCTGACCGCGGTGTCACGCGTTTTCTTCTCCAGGCACCAAAAAGGCTCGATTTTTAAAAAGGGGAAGCAACACCATTTTTAGATGTGGAATTTCATCCTGAAACTCATCCTGGTGTCTGTTTTTGCATTTGGTTTCAAACAAAAAATTTGGCTTCAAAAAACATTTTGGTTCCTGAGCATAATTTTTCTGACCGCGGAGTCACACGTTTTCTTCTCCAGGCACCAAAAAGGCTCGATTTTTAAAAAGGGGAAGCAACACCATTTTTAGACATGGAATTTCATCCCGAAACTCATCCTGGTGTCTGTTTTTGCATTTGGTTTCAAACAAAAAATTTGGCTTCAAAAAACATTTTGGTTCCTGAGCATCGTTTTTCCTGACCGCAGAGTCAAGCGTTTTCTTCCCCAGGCACCAAAAAGGCTCGATTTTAAAAAGGGGAAGCAACACCATTTTTAGACATGGAATTTCATCCCGAAACTCATCCTGGTGTCTGTTTTTGCATTTGGTTTCAAACAAAAAATTTGGCTTCAAAAAACTTTTTGGTTCCTGAGCATCGTTTTTCCTGACCGCAGAGTCAAGCGTTTTCTTCCCCAGGCACCAAAAAGGCTCGATTTTAAAAAGGGGAAGCAACACCATTTTTAGACATGGAATTTCATCCCGAAACTCATCCTGGTGTCTGTTTTTGCATTTGGTTTCAAACAAAAAATTTGGCTTCAAAAAACTTTTTGGTTCCTGAGCATCGTTTTTCCTGACCGCAGAGTCAAGCGTTTTCTTCCCCAGGCACCAAAAAGGCTCAATTTTAAAAAGGGGAAGCAACACCATTTTTAGACATGGAATTTCATCCCGAAACTCATCCTGGTGTCTGTTTTTGCATTTGGTTTCAAACAAAAAATTTGGCTTCAAAAAACTTTTTGGTTCCTGAGCATCGTTTTTCCTGACCGCAGAGTCAAGCGTTTTCTTCCCCAACACCAAAAAGGCTCGATTTTAAAAAGGGGAAGCAACACCATTTTTAGACATGGAATTTCATCCCAAAACTCATCCTGGTGTCTTTTTTTGCATTTGGTTTCAAACAAAAAATTTGGCTTCAAAAAACATTTTGGTTCCTGAGCATCGTTTTTCCTGACCGCAGAGTCAAGCGTTTTCTTCCCCAGGCACCAAAAAGGCTCGATTTTAAAAAGGGGAAGCAACACCATTTTTAGACATGGAATTTCATCCCGAAACTCATCCTGGTGTCTGTTTTTGCATTTGGTTTCAAACAAAAAATTTGGCTTCAAAAAACTTTTTGGTTCCTGAGCATCGTTTTTCCTGACCGCAGAGTCAAGCGTTTTCTTCCCCAGGCACCAAAAAGGCTCGATTTTAAAAAGGGGAAGCAACACCATTTTTAGACATGGAATTTCATCCCGAAACTCATCCTGGTGTCTGTTTTTGCATTTGGTTTCAAACAAAAAATTTGGCTTCAAAAAACATTTTGGTTCCTGAGCATCGTTTTTCCTGACCGCAGAGTCAAGCGTTTTCTTCCCCAGGCACCAAAAAGGCTCGATTTTAAAAAGGGGAAGCAACACCATTTTTAGACATGGAATTTCATCCCGAAACTCATCCTGGTGTCTGTTTTTGCATTTGGTTTCAAACAAAAAATTTGGCTTCAAAAAACTTTTTGGTTCCTGAGCATCGTTTTTCCTGACCGCAGAGTCAAGCGTTTTCTTCCCCAGGCACCAAAAAGGCTCGATTTTAAAAAGGGGAAGCAACACCATTTTTAGACATGGAATTTCATCCCGAAACTCATCCTGGTGTCTGTTTTTGCATTTGGTTTCAAACAAAAAATTTGGCTTCAAAAAACTTTTTGGTTCCTGAGCATCGTTTTTCCTGACCGCAGAGTCAAGCGTTTTCTTCCCCAGGCACCAAAAAGGCTCGATTTTAAAAAGGGGAAGCAACACCATTTTTAGACATGGAATTTCATCCCAAAACTCATCCTGGTGTCTTTTTTTGCATTTGGTTTCAAACAAAAAATTTGGCTTCAAAAAACATTTTGGTTCCTGAGCATCGTTTTTCCTGACCGCAGAGTCAAGCGTTTTCTTCCCCAGGCACCAAAAAGGCTCGATTTTAAAAAGGGGAAGCAACACCATTTTTAGACATGGAATTTCATCCCGAAACTCATCCTGGTGTCTGTTTTTGCATTTGGTTTCAAACAAAAAATTTGGCTTCAAAAAACTTTTTGGTTCCTGAGCATCGTTTTTCCTGACCGCAGAGTCAAGCGTTTTCTTCCCCAGGCACCAAAAAGGCTCGATTTTAAAAAGGGGAAGCAACACCATTTTTAGACATGGAATTTCATCCCGAAACTCATCCTGGTGTCTGTTTTTGCATTTGGTTTCAAACAAAAAATTTGGCTTCAAAAAACTTTTTGGTTCCTGAGCATCGTTTTTCCTGACCGCAGAGTCAAGCGTTTTCTTCCCCAGGCACCAAAAAGGCTCGATTTTAAAAAGGGGAAGCAACACCATTTTTAGACATGGAATTTCATCCCAAAACTCATCCTGGTGTCTTTTTTTGCATTTGGTTTCAAACAAAAAATTTGGCTTCAAAAAACATTTTAGTTCCTGAGCATCGTTTTTCCTGACCGCAGAGTCAAGCGTTTTCTTCCCCAGGCACCAAAAAGGCTCGATTTTAAAAAGGGGAAGCAACACCATTTTTAGACATGGAATTTCATCCCGAAACTCATTCTGGTGTCTGTTTTTGCATTTGGTTTCAAACAAAAAATTTGGCTTCAAAAAACTTTTTGGTTCCTGAGCATCGTTTTTCCTGACCGCAGAGTCAAGCGTTTTCTTCCCCAGGCACCAAAAAGGCTCGATTTTAAAAAGGGGAAGCAACACCATTTTTAGACATGGAATTTCATCCCGAAACTCATCCTGGTGTCTGTTTTTGCATTTGGTTTCAAACAAAAAATTTGGCTTCAAAAAACATTTTGGTTCCTGAGCATCGTTTTTCCTGACCGCAGAGTCAAGCGTTTTCTTCCCCAGGCACCAAAAAGGCTCGATTTTAAAAAGGGGAAGCAACACCATTTTTAGACATGGAATTTCATCCCGAAACTCATCCTGGTGTCTGTTTTTGCATTTGGTTTCAAACAAAAAATTTGGCTTCAAAAAACTTTTTGGTTCCTGAGCATCGTTTTTCCTGACCGCAGAGTCAAGCGTTTTCTTCCCCAGGCACCAAAAAGGCTCGATTTTAAAAAGGGGAAGCAACACCATTTTTAGACATGGAATTTCATCCCAAAACTCATCCTGGTGTCTGTTTTTGCATTTGGTTTCAAACAAAAAATTTGGCTTCAAAAAACATTTTGGTTCCTGAGCATCGTTTTTCCTGACCGCAGAGTCAAGCGTTTTCTTCCCCAGGCACCAAAAAGGCTCGATTTTAAAAAGGGGAAGCAACACCATTTTTAGACATGGAATTTGATCCCGAAACTCATCCTGGTGTCTGTTTTTGCATTTGGTTTCAAACAAAAAAATTGGCTTCAAAAAACATTTTGGTTCCTGAGCATCGTTTTTCCTGACCGCAGAGTCAAGCGTTTTCTTCCCCAGGCACCAAAAAGGCTCGATTTTAAAAAGGGGAAGCAACACCATTTTTAGACATGGAATTTCATCCCGAAACTCATCCTGGTGTCTGTTTTTGCATTTGGTTTCAAACAAAAAATTTGGCTTCAAAAAACTTTTTGGTTCCTGAGCATCGTTTTTCCTGACCGCAGAGTCAAGCGTTTTCTTCCCCAGGCACCAAAAAGGCTCGATTTTTAAAAAGTGGAAGCAACACCATTTTTAGACATGGAATTTCATCCCGAAACTCATCCTGGTGTCTGTTTTTGAATTTGGTTTCAAACAAAAAATTTGGCTTCAAAAAACATTTTGGTTCCTGAGCATCGTTTTTCCTGACCGCAGAGTCAAGCGGTTTCTTCCCCAGGCACCAAAAAGGCTCGATTTTAAAAAGGGGAAGCAACACCATTTTTAGACATGGAATTTCATCCCGAAACTCATCCTGGTGTCTGTTTTTGCATTTGGTTTCAAACAAAAAATTTGGCTTCAAAAAACATTTTGGTTCCTGAGCATCGTTTTTCCTGACCGCAGAGTCAAGTGTTTTCTTCCCCAGGCACCAAAAAGGCTCGATTTTAAAAAGGGGAAGCAACACCATTTTTAGAAATGGAATTTCATCCTGAAACTCATCCTGCTGTCTGTTTTTGCATTTGGTTTCAAACAAAAAATTTGGCTTCAAAAAACATTTTGGTTCCTGAGCATCATTTTTCCTGACCGCGGTGTCACACGTTTTCTTCTCCAGGCACCAAAAAGGCTCGATTTTTAAAAAGGGGAAGCAACACCATTTTTAGATGTGGAATTTCATCCTGAAACTCATCCTGGTGTCTGTTTTTGCATTTGGTTTCAAACAAAAAATTTGGCTTCAAAAAACATTTTGGTTCCTGAGCATAATTTTTCTGACCGGGTTTGACGCGTTTTCTTTTCCAGGCACCAAAAAGGCTCGATTTTTAAAACGGGGAAGCAACACCATTTTTAGACATGGAATTTCATCCTGAAACTCATCCTGGTGTCTGTTTTTGCATTTGGTTTCAAACAAAAAATTTGGCTTCAAAAAACATTTTTGTTTCTGAGCATCATTTTTCCTGACCGCGGTGTCACGCGTTTTCTTCTCCAGTCACCAAAAAGGCTCAATATTTAAAAAGGGGAAGCAACACCATTTTTAGACGTGGAATTTCATCCTGAAACTCATCCTGGTGTCTGTTTTTGCATTTGGTTTCAAACAAAAAATTAGGCTTCCAAAAAGGTTTTGGTTCCTGGGCATCATTTTTCCTGACCGCGGAGTCACACGTTTTCTTCTCCAGGCACCAAAAAGGCTCGATTTTTAAAAAGGGGAAGCAACACCATTTTTAGACATGGAATTTCATCCTGAAACTCATCCTGGTGTCCGTTTTTGCATTTGGTTTCAAACAAAAAATTTGGCTTCAAAAAACATTTTGGTTTCTGAGCATCATTTTTCCTGACCGCGGTGTCACGCGTTTTCTTCTCCAGGCACCAAAAAGGCTCGATTTTTAAAAAGGGGAAGCAACACCATTTTTAGATGTGGAATTTCATCCTGAAACTCATCCTGTTGTCTGTTTTTGCATTTGGTTTCAAACAAAAAATTTGGCTTCAAAAAAAAATTTTGGTTCCCGAGCATCGTTTTTCCTGACCGCAGAGTCAAGCGTTTTCTTCCCCAGGCACCAAAAAGGCTCGATTTTAAAAAGGGGAAGCAACACCATTTTTAGACATGGAATTTCATCCCGAAACTCATCCTGGTGTCTGTTTTTGCATTTGGTTTCAAACAAAAAATTTGGCTTCAAAAAACATTTTGGTTCCTGAGCATAATTTTTCTGACCGGGTTTGACGCGTTTTCTTCTCCAGGCACCAAAAAGGCTCGATTTTTAAAAAGGGGAAGCAACACCATTTTTAGACATGGAATTTGATCCCGAAACTCATCCTGGTGTCTGTTTTTGCATTTGGTTTCAAACAAAAAAATTGGCTTCAAAAAACATTTTGGTTCCTGAGCATCGTTTTTCCTGACCGCAGAGTCAAGCGTTTTCTTCCCCAGGCACCAAAAAGGCTCGATTTTAAAAAGGGGAAGCAACACCATTTTTAGACATGGAATTTCATCCCGAAACTCATCCTGGTGTCTGTTTTTGCATTTGGTTTCAAACAAAAAATTTGGCTTCAAAAAACTTTTTGGTTCCTGAGCATCGTTTTTCCTGACCGCAGAGTCAAGCGTTTTCTTCCCCAGGCACCAAAAAGGCTCGATTTTTAAAAAGTGGAAGCAACACCATTTTTAGACATGGAATTTCATCCCGAAACTCATCCTGGTGTCTGTTTTTGAATTTGGTTTCAAACAAAAAATTTGGCTTCAAAAAACATTTTGGTTCCTGAGCATCGTTTTTCCTGACCGCAGAGTCAAGCGGTTTCTTCCCCAGGCACCAAAAAGGCTCGATTTTAAAAAGGGGAAGCAACACCATTTTTAGACATGGAATTTCATCCCGAAACTCATCCTGGTGTCTGTTTTTGCATTTGGTTTCAAACAAAAAATTTGGCTTCAAAAAACATTTTGGTTCCTGAGCATCGTTTTTCCTGACCGCAGAGTCAAGTGTTTTCTTCCCCAGGCACCAAAAAGGCTCGATTTTAAAAAGGGGAAGCAACACCATTTTTAGAAATGGAATTTCATCCTGAAACTCATCCTGCTGTCTGTTTTTGCATTTGGTTTCAAACAAAAAATTTGGCTTCAAAAAACATTTTGGTTCCTGAGCATCATTTTTCCTGACCGCGGTGTCACACGTTTTCTTCTCCAGGCACCAAAAAGGCTCGATTTTTAAAAAGGGGAAGCAACACCATTTTTAGATGTGGAATTTCATCCTGAAACTCATCCTGGTGTCTGTTTTTGCATTTGGTTTCAAACAAAAAATTTGGCTTCAAAAAACATTTTGGTTCCTGAGCATAATTTTTCTGACCGGGTTTGACGCGTTTTCTTTTCCAGGCACCAAAAAGGCTCGATTTTTAAAACGGGGAAGCAACACCATTTTTAGACATGGAATTTCATCCTGAAACTCATCCTGGTGTCTGTTTTTGCATTTGGTTTCAAACAAAAAATTTGGCTTCAAAAAACATTTTTGTTTCTGAGCATCATTTTTCCTGACCGCGGTGTCACGCGTTTTCTTCTCCAGTCACCAAAAAGGCTCAATATTTAAAAAGGGGAAGCAACACCATTTTTAGACGTGGAATTTCATCCTGAAACTCATCCTGGTGTCTGTTTTTGCATTTGGTTTCAAACAAAAAATTAGGCTTCCAAAAAGGTTTTGGTTCCTGGGCATCATTTTTCCTGACCGCGGAGTCACACGTTTTCTTCTCCAGGCACCAAAAAGGCTCGATTTTTAAAAAGGGGAAGCAACACCATTTTTAGACATGGAATTTCATCCTGAAACTCATCCTGGTGTCCGTTTTTGCATTTGGTTTCAAACAAAAAATTTGGCTTCAAAAAACATTTTGGTTTCTGAGCATCATTTTTCCTGACCGCGGTGTCACGCGTTTTCTTCTCCAGGCACCAAAAAGGCTCGATTTTTAAAAAGGGGAAGCAACACCATTTTTAGATGTGGAATTTCATCCTGAAACTCATCCTGTTGTCTGTTTTTGCATTTGGTTTCAAACAAAAAATTTGGCTTCAAAAAAAAATTTTGGTTCCCGAGCATCGTTTTTCCTGACCGCAGAGTCAAGCGTTTTCTTCCCCAGGCACCAAAAAGGCTCGATTTTAAAAAGGGGAAGCAACACCATTTTTAGACATGGAATTTCATCCCGAAACTCATCCTGGTGTCTGTTTTTGCATTTGGTTTCAAACAAAAAATTTGGCTTCAAAAAACATTTTGGTTCCTGAGCATAATTTTTCTGACCGGGTTTGACGCGTTTTCTTCTCCAGGCACCAAAAAGGCTCGATTTTTAAAAAGGGGAAGCAACACCATTTTTAGATGTGGAATTTCATCCTGAAACTCATCCTGGTGTCTGTTTTTGCATTTGGTTTCAAACAAAAAATTTGGCTTCAAAAAACATTTTGGTTCCTGAGCATAATTTTTCTGACCGCGGAGTCACACGTTTTCTTCTCCAGGCACCAAAAAGGCTCGATTTTTAAAAAGGGGAAGCAACACCATTTTTAGACATGGAATTTCATCCTGAAACTCATCCTGGTGTCCGTTTTTGCATTTGGTTTCAAACAAAAAAATTGGCTTCAAAAAACATTTTGGTTTCTGAGCATCATTTTTCCTGACCGCGGTGTCACGCGTTTTCTTCTCCAGGCACCAAAAAGGCTCGATTTTTAAAAAGGGGAAGCAACACCATTTTTAGATGTGGAATTTCATCCTGAAACTCATCCTGTTGTCTGTTTTTGCATTTGGTTTCAAACAAAAAATTTGGCTTCAAAAAAAAATTTTGGTTCCCGAGCATCGTTTTTCCTGACCGCAGAGTCAAGCGTTTTCTTCTCCAGGCACCAAAAAGGCTCGATTTTAAAAAGGGGAAGCAACACCATTTTTAGACATGGAATTTCATCCCGAAACTCATCCTGGTGTCTGTTTTTGCATTTGGTTTCAAACAAAAAATTTGGCTTCAAAAAACATTTTGGTTCCTGAGCATAATTTTTCTGACCGGGTTTGACGCGTTTTCTTCTCCAGGCACCAAAAAGGCTCGATTTTTAAAAAGGGGAAGCAACACCATTTTTAGAAATGGAATTTCATCCTGAAACTCATCCTGGTGTCTGTTTTTGCATTTGGTTTCAAACAAAAAATTTGGCTTCAAAATACATTTTGGTTCCTGGGCAGCATTTTCCTGACCGTGGAGTCACGCGTTTTCTTCTCCAGGCACCAAAAAGGCTCGATTTTTAAAAAGGGGAAGCAACACCATTTTTAGAAATGGAATTTCATCCTGAAACTCATCCTGGTGTCCGTTTTTGCATTTGGTTTCAAACAAAAACTTAGGCTTCCAAAAAGGTTTTGGTTCCTGGGCATCATTTTTCCTGACCGCGGAGTCACACGTTTTCTTCTCCAGGCACCAAAAAGGCTCGATTTTTAAAAAGGGGAAGCAACACCATTTTTAGACGTGGAATTTCATCCTGAAACTCATCCTGGTGTCTGTTTTTGCATTTGGTTTCAAACAAAAACTTAGGCTTCCAAAAAGGTTTTGGTTCCTGGGCATCATTTTTCCTGACCGCGGTGTCACGCGTTTTCTTCTCCAGGCACCAAAAAGGCTCGATTTTTAAAAAGGGGAAGCAACACCATTTTTAGATGTGGAATTTCATCCTGAAACTCATCCTGGTGTCTGTTTTTGCATTTGGTTTCAAACAAAAAATTTGGCTTCAAAAAACATTTTGGTTCCTGAGCATAATTTTTCTGACCGGGTTTGACGCGTTTTCTTCTCCAGGCACCAAAAAGGCTCGATTTTTAAAACGGGGAAGCAACACCATTTTTAGAAATGGAATTTCATCCTGAAACTCATCCTGGTGTCTGTTTTTGCATTTGGTTTCAAACAAAAAATTTGGCTTCAAAATACATTTTGGTTCCTGGGCAGCATTTTCCTGACCGTGGAGTCACGCGTTTTCTTCTCCAGGCACCAAAAAGGCTCGATTTTTAAAACGGGGAAGCAACACCATTTTTAGACATGGAATTTCATCCTGAAACTCATCCTGGTGTCTGTTTTTGCATTTGGTTTCAAACAAAAAATTTGGCTTCAAAAAACATTTTTGTTTCTGAGCATCATTTTTCCTGACCGCGGTGTCACGCGTTTTCTTCTCCAGTCACCAAAAAGGCTCAATATTTAAAAAGGGGAAGCAACACCATTTTTAGACGTGGAATTTCATCCTGAAACTCATCCTGGTGTCTGTTTTTGCATTTGGTTTCAAACAAAAAATTAGGCTTCCAAAAAGGTTTTGGTTCCTGGGCATCATTTTTCCTGACCGCGGAGTCAAGCGTTTTCTTCCCCAGGCACCAAAAAGGCTCGATTTTAAAAAGGGGAAGCAACACCATTTTTAGACATGGAATTTCATCCCGAAACTCATCCTGGTGTCTGTTTTTGCATTTGGTTTCAAACAAAAAATTTGGCTTCAAAAACTTTTTGGTTCCTGAGCATCGTTTTTCCTGACCGCAGAGTCAAGCGTTTTCTTCCCCAGGCACCAAAAAGGCTCGATTTTTAAAAAGTGGAAGCAACACCATTTTTAGACATGGAATTTCATCCCGAAACTCATCCTGGTGTCTGTTTTTGCATTTGGTTTCAAACAAAAAATTTGGCTTCAAAAAACATTTTGGTTCCTGAGCATCGTTTTTCCTGACCGCAGAGTCAAGCGTTTTCTTCCCCAGGCACCAAAAAGGCTCGATTTTAAAAAGTGGAAGCAACACCATTTTTAGACATGGAATTTCATCCCGAAACTCATCCTGGTGTCTGTTTTTGCATTTGGTTTCAAACAAAAAATTTGGCTTCAAAAAACATTTTGGTTCCTGAGCATCGTTTTTCCTGACCGCAGAGTCAAGTGTTTTCTTCCCCAGGCACCAAAAAGGCTCGATTTTAAAAAGGGGAAGCAACACCATTTTTAGACATGGAATTTCATCCCGAAACTCATCCTGGTGTCCGTTTTTGCATTTGGTTTCAAACAAAAAATTTGTCTTCAAAAAACTTTTTGGTTCCTGAGCATCGTTTTTCCTGACCGCAGAGTCAAGCGTTTTCTTCCCCAGGCACCAAAAAGGCTCGATTTTAAAAAGGGGAAGCAACACCATTTTTAGACGTGGAATTTCATCCTGAAACTCATCCTGGTGTCTGTTTTTGCATTTGGTTTCAAACAAAAAATTAGGCTTCCAAAAAGGTTTTGGTTCCTGGGCATCATTTTTCCTGACCGCGGAGTCAAGCGTTTTCTTCCCCAGGCACCAAAAAGGCTCGATTTTAAAAAGGGGAAGCAACACCATTTTTAGACATGGAATTTCATCCCGAAACTCATCCTGGTGTCTGTTTTTGCATTTGGTTTCAAACAAAAAATTTGGCTTCAAAAAACATTTTGGTTCCTGAGCATAATTTTTCTGACCGGGTTTGACGCGTTTTCTTCTCCAGGCACCAAAAAGGCTCGATTTTTAAAAAGGGGAAGCAACACCATTTTTAGAAATGGAATTTCATCCTGAAACTCATCCTGGTGTCCGTTTTTGCATTTGGTTTCAAACAAAAAATTTGGCTTCAAAATACATTTTGGTTCCTGGGCAGCATTTTCCTGACCGTGGAGTCACGCGTTTTCTTCTCCAGTCACCAAAAAGGCTCAATATTTAAAAAGGGGAAGCAACACCATTTTTAGACGTGGAATTTCATCCTGAAACTCATCCTGGTGTCTGTTTTTGCATTTGGTTTCAAACAAAAAATTAGGCTTCCAAAAAGGTTTTGGTTCCTGGGCATCATTTTTCCTGACTGCGGAGTCACACGTTTTCTTCTCCAGGCACCAAAAAGGCTCGATTTTTAAAAAGGGGAAGCAACACCATTTTTAGACATGGAATTTCATCCTGAAACTCATCCTGGTGTCCGTTTTTGCATTTGGTTTCAAACAAAAAATTTGGCTTCAAAAAACATTTTGGTTTCTGAGCATCATTTTTCCTGACCGCGGTGTCACGCGTTTTCTTCTCCAGTCACCAAAAAGGATCAATATTTAAAAAGGGGAAGCAACACCATTTTTAGACGTGGAATTTCATCCTGAAACTCATCCTGGTGTCTGTTTTTGCATTTGGTTTCAAACAAAAAATTAGGCTTCCAAAAAGGTTTTGGTTCCTGGGCATCATTTTTCCTGACCGCGGAGTCAAGCGTTTTCTTCCCCAGGCACCAAAAAGGCTCGATTTTAAAAAGGGGAAGCAACACCATTTTTAGACATGGAATTTCATCCCGAAACTCATCCTGGTGTCTGTTTTTGCATTTGGTTTCAAACAAAAAATTTGGCTTCA
Source organism: Pituophis catenifer annectens (assembly GCF_029215685.1). NCBI lineage: Eukaryota > Metazoa > Chordata > Lepidosauria > Squamata > Colubridae > Pituophis > Pituophis catenifer. The sequence goes on along the minus strand of NW_027256909.1, from coordinate 117,360 downwards.
AAAACTTTTTGGTTCCTGAGCATCGTTTTTCCTGACCGCAGAGTCAAGCGTTTTCTTCCCCAGGCACCAAAAAGGCTCGATTTTTAAAAAGTGGAAGCAACACCATTTTTAGACATGGAATTTCATCCCGAAACTCATCCTGGTGTCTCTTTTTGCATTTGGTTTCAAACAAAAAATTTGGCTTCAAAAAACATTTTGGTTCCTGAGCATAATTTTTCTGACCGGGTTTGACGCGTTTTCTTCTCCAGGCACCAAAAAGGCTCGATTTTTAAAAAGGGGAAGCAACACCATTTTTAGAAATGGAATTTCATCCTGAAACTCATCCTGGTGTCTGTTTTTGCATTTGGTTTCAAACAAAAAATTTGGCTTCAAAATACATTTTGGTTCCTGGGCAGCATTTTCCTGACCGTGGAGTCACGCGTTTTCTTCTCCAGGCACCAAAAAGGCTCGATTTTTAAAAAGGGGAAGCAACACCATTTTTAGAAATGGAATTTCATCCTGAAACTCATCCTGGTGTCCGTTTTTGCATTTGGTTTCAAACAAAAAATTAGGCTTCCAAAAAGATTTTGGTTCCTGGGCATCATTTTTCCTGACCGCGGAGTCACACGTTTTCTTCTCCAGGCACCAAAAAGGCTCGATTTTTAAAAAGGGGAAGCAACACCATTTTTAGACATGGAATTTCATCCTGAAACTCATCCTGGTGTCCGTTTTTGCATTTGGTTTCAAACAAAAAATTTGGCTTCAAAAAACATTTTGGTTTCTGAGCATCATTTTTCCTGACCGCGGTGTCACGCGTTTTCTTCTCCAGGCACCAAAAAGGCTCGATTTTTAAAAAGGGGAAGCAACACCATTTTTAGACGTGGAATTTCATCCTGAAACTCATCCTGGTGTCTGTTTTTGCATTTGGTTTCAAACAAAAAATTTGGCTTCAAAATACATTTTGGTTCCTGGGCAGCATTTTCCTGACCGTGGAGTCACGCGTTTTCTTCTCCAGGCACCAAAAAGGCTCGATTTTTAAAACGGGGAAGCAACACCATTTTTAGACATGGAATTTCATCCTGAAACTCATCCTGGTGTCTGTTTTTGCATTTGGTTTCAAACAAAAAATTTGGCTTCAAAAAACATTTTTGTTTCTGAGCATCATTTTTCCTGACCGCGGTGTCACGCGTTTTCTTCTCCAGGCACCAAAAAGGCTCAATATTTAAAAAGGGGAAGCAACACCATTTTTAGACGTGGAATTTCATCCTGAAACTCATCCTGGTGTCTGTTTTTGCATTTGGTTTCAAACAAAAAATTAGGCTTCCAAAAAGGTTTTGGTTCCTGGGCATCATTTTTCCTGACCGCGGAGTCAAGCGTTTTCTTCCCCAGGCACCAAAAAGGCTCGATTTTAAAAAGGGGAAGCAACACCATTTTTAGACATGGAATTTCATCCCGAAACTCATCCTGGTGTCTGTTTTTGCATTTGGTTTCAAACAAAAAATTTGGCTTCAAAAACTTTTTGGTTCCTGAGCATCGTTTTTCCTGACCGCAGAGTCAAGCGTTTTCTTCCCCAGGCACGAAAAAGGCTCGATTTTTAAAAAGTGGAAGCAACACCATTTTTAGACATGGAATTTCATCCCGAAACTCATCCTGGTGTCTGTTTTTGCATTTGGTTTCAAACAAAAAATTTGGCTTCAAAAAACATTTTGGTTCCTGAGCATCGTTTTTCCTGACCGCAGAGTCAAGCGTTTTCTTCCCCAGGCACCAAAAAGGCTCGATTTTAAAAAGTGGAAGCAACACCATTTTTAGACATGGAATTTCATCCCGAAAATCATCCTGGTGTCTGTTTTTGCATTTGGTTTCAAACAAAAAATTTGGCTTCAAAAAACATTTTGGTTCCTGAGCATCGTTTTTCCTGACCGCAGAGTCAAGCGTTTTCTTCCCCAGGCACCAAAAAGGCTCGATTTTAAAAAGGGGAAGCAACACCATTTTTAGACATGGAATTTCATCCCGAAACTCATCCCGGTGTCCGTTTTTGCATTTGGTTTCAAACAAAAAATTTGGCTTCAAAAAACTTTTTGGTTCCTGAGCATCGTTTTTCCTGACCGCAGAGTCAAGCGTTTTCTTCCCCAGGCACCAAAAAGGCTCGATTTTAAAAAGGGGAAGCAACACCATTTTTAGACATGGAATTTCATCCCAAAACTCATCCTGGTGTCTGTTTTTGCATTTGGTTTCAAACAAAAAATTTGGCTTCAAAAAACATTTTGGTTCCTGAGCATCGTTTTTCCTGACCGCAGAGTCAAGCGTTTTCTTCCCCAGGCACCAAAAAGGCTCGATTTTAAAAAGGGGAAGCAACACCATTTTTAGACATGGAATTTCATCCCGAAACTCATCCTGGTGTCTGTTTTTGCATTTGGTTTCAAACAAAAAATTTGGCTTCAAAAAACATTTTGGTTCCTGAGCATCGTTTTTCCTGACCGCAGAGTCAAGCGTTTTCTTCCCCAGGCACCAAAAAGGCTCGATTTTTAAAAAGTGGAAGCAACACCATTTTTAGACATGGAATTTCATCCCGAAACTCATCCTGGTGTCTGTTTTTGCATTTGGTTTCAAACAAAAAATTTGGCTTCAAAAAACATTTTGGTTCCTGAGCATCGTTTTTCCTGACCGCAGAGTCAAGCGTTTTCTTCCCCAGGCACCAAAAAGGCTCGATTTTAAAAAGTGGAAGCAACACCATTTTTAGACATGGAATTTCATCCCGAAACTCATCCTGGTGTCTGTTTTTGCATTTGGTTTCAAACAAAAAATTTGGCTTCAAAAAACATTTTGGTTCCTGAGCATCGTTTTTCCTGACCGCGGTGTCACACGTTTTCTTCTCCAGGCACCAAAAAGGCTCGATTTTTAAAAAGGGGAAGCAACACCATTTTTAGATGTGGAATTTCATCCTGAAACTCATCCTGGTGTCTGTTTTTGCATTTGGTTTCAAACAAAAAATTTGGCTTCAAAAAACATTTTGGTTCCTGAGCATAATTTTTCTGACCGGGTTTGACGCGTTTTCTTCTCCAGGCACCAAAAAGGCTCGATTTTTAAAACGGGGAAGCAACACCATTTTTAGAAATGGAATTTCATCCTGAAACTCATCCTGGTGTCTGTTTTTGCATTTGGTTTCAAACAAAAAATTTGGCTTCAAAATACATTTTGGTTCCTGGGCAGCATTTTCCTGACCGTGGAGTCACGCGTTTTCTTCTCCAGGCACCAAAAAGGCTCGATTTTTAAAACGGGGAAGCAACACCATTTTTAGACATGGAATTTCATCCTGAAACTCATCCTGGTGTCTGTTTTTGCATTTGGTTTCAAACAAAAAATTTGGCTTCAAAAAACATTTTTGTTTCTGAGCATCATTTTTCCTGACCGCGGTTTCACGCGTTTTCTTCTCCAGTCACCAAAAAGGCTCAATATTTAAAAAGGGGAAGCAACACCATTTTTAGAAGTGGAATTTCATCCTGAAACTCATCCTGGTGTCTGTTTTTGCATTTGGTTTCAAACAAAAAATTAGGCTTCCAAAAAGGTTTTGGTTCCTGAGCATCATTTTTCCTGACCGCGGAGTCAAGCGTTTTCTTCCCCAGGCACCAAAAAGGCTCGATTTTAAAAAGGGGAAGCAACACCATTTTTAGACATGGAATTTCATCCCGAAACTCATCCTGGTGTCTGTTTTTGCATTTGGTTTCAAACAAAAAATTTGGCTTCAAAAAACTTTTTGGTTCCTGAGCATCGTTTTTCCTGACCGCAGAGTCAAGCGTTTTCTTCCCCAGGCACCAAAAAGGCTCGATTTTAAAAAGGGGAAGCAACACCATTTTTAGACATGGAATTTCATCCCGAAACTCATCCTGGTGTCTGTTTTTGCATTTGGTTTCAAACAAAAAATTTGGCTTCAAAAAACATTTTGGTTCCTGAGCATCGTTTTTCCTGACCGCAGAGTCAAGCGTTTTCTTCCCCAGGCACCAAAAAGGCTCGATTTTAAAAAGGGGAAGCAACACCATTTTTAGACATGGAATTTCATCCCGAAACTCATCCTGGTGTCTGTTTTTGCATTTGGTTTCAAACAAAAAATTTGGCTTCAAAAAACTTTTTGGTTCCTGAGCATCGTTTTTCCTGACCGCAGAGTCAAGCGTTTTCTTCCCCAGGCACCAAAAAGGCTCGATTTTTAAAAAGTGGAAGCAACACCATTTTTAGACATGGAATTTCATCCCGAAACTCTTCCTGGTGTCTGTTTTTGCATTTGGTTTCAAACAAAAAATTTGGCTTCAAAAAACATTTTGGTTCCTGAGCATCGTTTTTCCTGACCGCAGAGTCAAGCGTTTTCTTCCCCAGGCACCAAAAAGGCTCGATTTTAAAAAGTGGAAGCAACACCATTTTTAGACATGGAATTTCATCCCGAAACTCATCCTGGTGTCTGTTTTTGCATTTGGTTTCAAACAAAAAATTTGGCTTCAAAAAACATTTTGGTTCCTGAGCATCGTTTTTCCTGACCGCAGAGTCAAGCGTTTTCTTCCCCAGGCACCAAAAAGGCTCGATTTTAAAAAGGGGAAGCAACACCATTTTTAGACATGGAATTTCATCCCGAAACTCATCCTGGTGTCCGTTTTTGCATTTGGTTTCAAACAAAAAATTTGGCTTCAAAAAACTTTTTGGTTCCTGAGCATCGTTTTTCCTGACCGCAGAGTCAAGCGTTTTCTTCCCCAGGCACCAAAAAGGCTCGATTTTAAAAAGGGGAAGCAAAACCATTTTTAGACATGGAATTTCATCCCAAAACTCATCCTGGTGTCTGTTTTTGCATTTGGTTTCAAACAAAAAATTTGGCTTCAAAAAACATTTTGGTTCCTGAGCATCGTTTTTCCTGACCGCAGAGTCAAGCGTTTTCTTCCCCAGGCACCAAAAAGGCTCGATTTTAAAAAGGGGAAGCAACACCATTTTTAGACATGGAATTTCATCCCGAAACTCATCCTGGTGTCTGTTTTTGCATTTGGTTTCAAACAAAAAATTTGGCTTCAAAAAACATTTTGGTTCCTGAACATCGTTTTTCCTGACCGCAGAGTCAAGCGTTTTCTTCCCCAGGCACCAAAAAGGCTCGATTTTAAAAAGGGGAAGCAACACCATTTTTAGACATGGAATTTCATCCCGAAACTCATCCTGGTGTCTGTTTTTGCATTTGGTTTCAAACAAAAAATTTGGCTTCAAAAAACATTTTGGTTCCTGAGCATCATTTTTCCTGACCGCGGTGTCACGCGTTTTCTTCTCCAGGCACCAAAAAGGCTCGATTTTTAAAAGGGGGAAGCAACACCATTTTTAGAAATGGAATTTCATCCTGAAACTCATCCTGGTGTCTGTTTTTGCATTTGGTTTCAAACAAAAAATTTGGCTTCAAAAAACATTTTGGTTCCTGAGCATCATTTTTCCTGACCGCGGTGTCACGCGTTTTCTTCTCCAGGCACCAAAAAGGCTCGATTTTTAAAAAGGGGAAGCAACACCATTTTTAGATGTGGAATTTCTTCCTGAAACTCATCCTGGTGTCTGTTTTTGCATTTGGTTTCAAACAAAAAATTTGGCTTCAAAAAACATTTTGGTTCCTGAGCATAATTTTTCTGACCGGGTTTGACGCGTTTTCTTCTCCAGGCACCAAAAAGGCTCGATTTTTAAAACGGGGAAGCAACACCATTTTTAGAAATGGAATTTCATCCTGAAACTCATCCTGGTGTCTGTTCTTGCATTTGGTTTCAAACAAAAAATTTGGCTTCAAAATACATTTTGGGTCCTGGGCAGCATTTTCCTGACCGCGGAGTCACGTGTTTTCTTCCCATTGCACCAAAAAGGCTCGATTTTAAAAAGGGGAAGCAACACCATTTTTAGACATGGAATTTCATCCTGAAACTCATCCTGGTGTCTGTTTTTGCATTTGGTTTCAAACAAAAAATTTGGCTTCAAAAAACATTTTTGTTTCTGAGCATCATTTTTCCTGACCGCGGTGTCACGCGTTTTCTTCTCCAGTCACCAAAAAGGCTCAATATTTAAAAAGGGGAAGCAACACCATTTTTAGACGTGGAATTTCATCCTGAAACTCATCCTGGTGTCTGTTTTTGCATTTGGTTTCAAACAAAAAATTAGGCTTCCAAAAAGGTTTTGGTTCCTGGGCATCATTTTTCCTGACCGCGGAGTCACACGTTTTCTTCTCCAGGCACCAAAAAGGCTCGATTTTTAAAAAGGGGAAGCAACACCATTTTTAGACATGGAATTTCATCCTGAAACTCATCCTGGTGTCCGTTTTTGCATTTGGTTTCAAACAAAAAATTTGGCTTCAAAAAACTTTTTGGTTTCTGAGCATCATTTTTCCTGACCGCGGTGTCACACGTTTTCTTCTCCAGGCACCAAAAAGGCTCGATTTTTAAAAGGGGGAAGCAACACCATTTTTAGAAATGGAATTTCATCCTGAAACTCATCCTGGTGTCTGTTTTTGCATTTGGTTTCAAACAAAAAATTTGGCTTCAAAAAACATTTTGGTTCCTGAGCATCATTTTTCCTGACCGCGGTGTCACACGTTTTCTTCTCCAGGCACCAAAAAGGCTCGATTTTTAAAAAGGGGAAGCAACACCATTTTTAGATGTGGAATTTCATCCTGAAACTCATCCTGGTGTCTGTTTTTGCATTTGGTTTCAAACAAAAAATTTGGCTTCAAAAAACATTTTGGTTCCTGAGCATAATTTTTCTGACCGGGTTTGACGCGTTTTCTTCTCCAGGCACCAAAAAGGCTCGATTTTTAAAACGGGGAAGCAACACCATTTTTAGAAATGGAATTTCATCCTGAAACTCATCCTGGTGTCCGTTCTTGCATTTGGTTTCAAACAAAAAATTTGGCTTCAAAATACATTTTGGTTCCTGAGCATCGTTTTTCCTGACCGCGGTGTCACGCGTTTTCTTCTCCAGGCACCAAAAAGGCTCGATTTTTAAAAAGGGGAAGCAACACCATTTTTAGATGTGGAATTTCATCCTGAAACTCATCCTGGTGTCTGTTTTTGCATTTGGTTTCAAACAAAAAATTTGGCTTCAAAAAACATTTTGGTTCCTGAGCATAATTTTTCTGACCGGGTTTGACGCGTTTTCTTCTCCAGGCACCAAAAAGGCTCGATTTTTAAAACGGGGAAGCAACACCATTTTTAGAAATGGAATTTCATCCTGAAACTCATCCGGGTGTCTGTTTTTGCATTTGGTTTCAAACAAAAAATTTGGCTTCAAAATACATTTTGGTTCCTGGGCAGCATTTTCCTGACCGTGGAGTCACGCGTTTTCTTCTCCAGGCACCAAAAAGGCTCGATTTTTAAAACGGGGAAGCAACACCATTTTTAGACATGGAATTTCATCCTGAAACTCATCCTGGTGTCTGTTTTTGCATTTGGTTTCAAACAAAAAATTTGGCTTCAAAAAACATTTTTGTTTCTGAGCATCATTTTTCCTGACCGCGGTGTCACGCGTTTTCTTCTCCAGTCACCAAAAAGGCTCAATATTTAAAAAGGGGAAGCAACACCATTTTTAGACGTGGAATTTCATCCTGAAACTCATCCTGGTGTCTGTTTTTGCATTTGGTTTCAAACAAAAAATTTGGCTTCAAAAAACATTTTGGTTCCTGAGCATCGTTTTTCCTGACCGCAGAGTCAAGCGTTTTCTTCCCCAGGCACCAAAAAGGCTCGATTTTAAAAAGGGGAAGCAACACCATTTTTAGACATGGAATTTCATCCCGAAACTCATCCTGGTGTCTGTTTTTGCATTTGGTTTCAAACAAAAAATTTGGCTTCAAAAAACTTTTTGGTTCCTGAGCATCGTTTTTCCTGACCACAGAGTCAAGCGTTTTCTTCCCCAGGCACCAAAAAGGCTCGATTTTTAAAAAGTGGAAGCAACACCATTTTTAGACATGGAATTTCATCCCGAAACTCATCCTGGTGTCTGTTTTTGCATTTGGTTTCAAACAAAAAATTTGGCTTCAAAAAACATTTTGGTTCCTGAGCATCGTTTTTCCTGACCGCAGAGTCAAGCGTTTTCTTCCCCAGGCACCAAAAAGGCTCGATTTTAAAAAGTGGAAGCAACACCATTTTTAGACATGGAATTTCATCCCGAAACTCATCCTGGTGTCTGTTTTTGCATTTGGTTTCAAACAAAAAATTTGGCTTCAAAAAACATTTTGGTTCCTGAGCATCGTTTTTCCTGACCGCAGAGTCAAGCGTTTTCTTCCCCAGGCACCAAAAAGGCTCGATTTTAAAAAGGGGAAGCAACACCATTTTTAGACATGGAATTTCATCCCGAAACTCATCCTGGTGTCCGTTTTTGCATTTGGTTTCAAACAAAAAATTTGGCTTCAAAAAACATTTTGGTTCCTGAGCATCGTGTTTCCTCACCGCAGAGTCAAGCGTTTTCTTCCCCAGGCACCAAAAAGGCTCGATTTTAAAAAGGGGAAGCAACACCATTTTTAGACATGGAATTTCATCCCAAAACTCATCCTGGTGTCTGTTTTTGCATTTGGTTTCAAACAAAAAATTTGGCTTCAAAAAACATTTTGGTTCCTGAGCATCGTTTTTCCTGACCGCAGAGTCAAGCGTTTTCTTCTCCAGGCACCAAAAAGGCTCGATTTTAAAAAGGGGAAGCAACACCATTTTTAGACATGGAATTTCATCCCGAAACTCATCCTGGTGTCTGTTTTTGCATTTGGTTTCAAACAAAAAATTTGGCATCAAAAAACATTTTGGTTCCTGAGCATCGTTTTTCCTGACCGCAGAGTCAAGCGTTTTCTTCCCCAGGCACCAAAAAGGCTCGATTTTAAAAAGGGGAAGCAACACCATTTTTAGACATGGAATTTCATCCCGAAACTCATCCTGGTGTCTGTTGTTGCATTTGGTTTCAAACAAAAAATTTGGCTTCAAAAAACATTTTGGTTCCTGAGCATCATTTTTCCTGACCGCGGTGTCACGCGTTTTCTTCTCCAGGCACCAAAAAGGCTCGATTTTTAAAAGGGGGAAGCAACACCATTTTTAGAAATGGAATTTCATCCTGAAACTAATCCTGGTGTCTGTTTTTGCATTTGGTTTCAAACAAAAAATTTGGCTTCAAAAAACATTTTGGTTCCTGAGCATCATTTTTCCTGACCGCGGTGTCACACGTTTTCTTCTCCAGGCACCAAAAAGGCTCGATTTTTAAAAAGGGGAAGCAACACCATTTTTAGATGTGGAATTTCATCCTGAAACTCATCCTGGTGTCTGTTTTTGCATTTGGTTTCAAACAAAAAATTTGGCTTCAAAAAACATTTTGGTTCCTGAGCATAATTTTTCTGACCGGGTTTGACGCGTTTTCTTCTCCAGGCACCAAAAAGGCTCGATTTTTAAAACGGGGAAGCAACACCATTTTTAGAATTGGAATTTCATCCTGAAACTCATCCTGGTGTCCGTTCTTGCATTTGGTTTCAAACAAAAAATTTGGCTTCAAAATACATTTTGGTTCCTGGGCAGCATTTTCCTGACCGTGGAGTCACGCGTTTTCTTCTCCAGGCACCAAAAAGGCTCGATTTTTAAAACGGGGAAGCAACACCATTTTTAGACATGGAATTTCATCCTGAAACTCATCCTGGTGTCTGTTTTTGCATTTGGTTTCAAACAAAAAATTTGGCTTCAAAAAACATTTTTGTTTCTGAGCATCATTTTTCCTGACCGCGGTGTCACGCGTTTTCTTCTCCAGTCACCAAAAAGGCTCAATATTTAAAAAGGGGAAGCAACACCATTTTTAGACGTGGAATTTCATCCTGAAACTCAACCTGGTGTCTGTTTTTGCATTTGGTTTCAAACAAAAAATTAGGCTTCCAAAAAGGTTTTGGTTCCTGGGCATCATTTTTCCTGACCGCGGAGTCACACGTTTTCTTCTCCAGGCACCAAAAAGGCTCGATTTTTAAAAAGGGGAAGCAACACCATTTTTAGACATGGAATTTCATCCTGAAACTCATCCTGGTGTCCGTTTTTGCATTTGGTTTCAAACAAAAAATTTGGCTTCAAAAAACATTTTGGTTTCTGAGCATCATTTTTCCTGACCGCGGTGTCACGCGTTTTCTTCTCTAGGCACCAAAAAGGCTCGATTTTTAAAAAGGGGAAGCAACACCATTTTTAGATGTGGAATTTCATCCTGAAACTCATCCTGTTGTCTGTTTTTGCATTTGGTTTCAAACAAAAAATTTGGCTTCAAAAAACATTTTGGTTCCTGAGCATCGTTTTTCCTGACCGCAGAGTCAAGCGTTTTCTTCCCCAGGCACCAAAAAGGCTCGATTTTAAAAAGGGGAAGCAACACCATTTTTAGACATGGAATTTCATCCCGAAACTCATCCTGGTGTCCGTTTTTGCATTTGGTTTCAAACAAAAAATTTGGCTTCAAAAAACATTTTGGTTCCTGAGCATCGTGTTTCCTGACCGCAGAGTCAAGCGTTTTCTTCCCCAGGCACCAAAAAGGCTCGATTTTAAAAAGGGGAAGCAACACCATTTTTAGACATGGAATTTCATCCCAAAACTCATCCTGGTGTCTGTTTTTGCATTTGGTTTCAAACAAAAAATTTGGCTTCAAAAAACATTTTGGTTCCTGAGCATCGTTTTTCCTGACCGCAGAGTCAAGCGTTTTCTTCTCCAGGCACCAAAAAGGCTCGATTTTAAAAAGGGGAAGCAACACCATTTTTAGACATGGAATTTCATCCCGAAACTCATCCTGGTGTCTGTTTTTGCATTTGGTTTCAAACAAAAAATTTGGCATCAAAAAACATTTTGGTTCCTGAGCATCGTTTTTCCTGACCGCAGAGTCAAGCGTTTTCTTCCCCAGGCACCAAAAAGGCTCGATTTTAAAAAGGGGAAGCAACACCATTTTTAGACATGGAATTTCATCCCGAAACTCATCCTGGTGTCTGTTGTTGCATTTGGTTTCAAACAAAAAATTTGGCTTCAAAAAACATTTTGGTTCCTGAGCATCATTTTTCCTGACCGCGGTGTCACGCGTTTTCTTCTCCAGGCACCAAAAAGGCTCGATTTTTAAAAGGGGGAAGCAACACCATTTTTAGAAATGGAATTTCATCCTGAAACTAATCCTGGTGTCTGTTTTTGCATTTGGTTTCAAACAAAAAATTTGGCTTCAAAAAACATTTTGGTTCCTGAGCATCATTTTTCCTGACCGCGGTGTCACACGTTTTCTTCTCCAGGCACCAAAAAGGCTCGATTTTTAAAAAGGGGAAGCAACACCATTTTTAGATGTGGAATTTCATCCTGAAACTCATCCTGGTGTCTGTTTTTGCATTTGGTTTCAAACAAAAAATTTGGCTTCAAAAAACATTTTGGTTCCTGAGCATAATTTTTCTGACCGGGTTTGACGCGTTTTCTTCTCCAGGCACCAAAAAGGCTCGATTTTTAAAACGGGGAAGCAACACCATTTTTAGAATTGGAATTTCATCCTGAAACTCATCCTGGTGTCCGTTCTTGCATTTGGTTTCAAACAAAAAATTTGGCTTCAAAATACATTTTGGTTCCTGGGCAGCATTTTCCTGACCGTGGAGTCACGCGTTTTCTTCTCCAGGCACCAAAAAGGCTCGATTTTTAAAACGGGGAAGCAACACCATTTTTAGACATGGAATTTCATCCTGAAACTCATCCTGGTGTCTGTTTTTGCATTTGGTTTCAAACAAAAAATTTGGCTTCAAAAAACATTTTTGTTTCTGAGCATCATTTTTCCTGACCGCGGTGTCACGCGTTTTCTTCTCCAGTCACCAAAAAGGCTCAATATTTAAAAAGGGGAAGCAACACCATTTTTAGACGTGGAATTTCATCCTGAAACTCAACCTGGTGTCTGTTTTTGCATTTGGTTTCAAACAAAAAATTAGGCTTCCAAAAAGGTTTTGGTTCCTGGGCATCATTTTTCCTGACCGCGGAGTCACACGTTTTCTTCTCCAGGCACCAAAAAGGCTCGATTTTTAAAAAGGGGAAGCAACACCATTTTTAGACATGGAATTTCATCCTGAAACTCATCCTGGTGTCCGTTTTTGCATTTGGTTTCAAACAAAAAATTTGGCTTCAAAAAACATTTTGGTTTCTGAGCATCATTTTTCCTGACCGCGGTGTCACGCGTTTTCTTCTCTAGGCACCAAAAAGGCTCGATTTTTAAAAAGGGGAAGCAACACCATTTTTAGATGTGGAATTTCATCCTGAAACTCATCCTGTTGTCTGTTTTTGCATTTGGTTTCAAACAAAAAATTTGGCTTCAAAAAAAAATTTTGGTTCCCGAGCATCGTTTTTCCTGACCGTAGAGTCAAGCGTTTTCTTCCCCAGGCACCAAAAAGGCTCGATTTTAAAAAGGGGAAGCAACACCATTTTTAGACATGGAATTTCATCCCGAAACTCATCCTGGTGTCTGTTTTTGCATTTGGTTTCAAACAAAAAATTTGGCTTCAAAAAACATTTTGGTTCCTGAGCATAATTTTTCTGACCGGGTTTGACGCGTTTTCTTCTCCAGGCACCAAAAAGGCTCGATTTTTAAAACGGGGAAGCAACACCATTTTTAGACATGGAATTTCATCCTGAAACTCATCCTGGTGTCTGTTTTTGCATTTGGTTTCAAACAAAAAATTTGGCTTCAAAAAACATTTTTGTTTCTGAGCATCATTTTTCCTGACCGCGGTGTCACGCGTTTTCTTCTCCAGTCACCAAAAAGGCTCAATATTTAAAAAGGGGAAGCAACACCATTTTTAGACGTGGAATTTCATCCTGAAACTCATCCTGGTGTCTGTTTTTGCATTTGGTTTCAAACAAAAAATTTGGCTTCAAAAAACATTTTGGTTCCTGAGCATCGTTTTTCCTGACCGCAGAGTCAAGCGTTTTCTTCCCCAGGCACCAAAAAGGCTCGATTTTAAAAAGGGGAAGCAACACCATTTTTAGACATGGAATTTCATCCCGAAACTCATCCTGGTGTCTGTTTTTGCATTTGGTTTCAAACAAAAAATTTGGCTTCAAAAAACTTTTTGGTTCCTGAGCATCGTTTTTCCTGACCACAGAGTCAAGCGTTTTCTTCCCCAGGCACCAAAAAGGCTCGATTTTTAAAAAGTGGAAGCAACACCATTTTTAGACATGGAATTTCATCCCGAAACTCATCCTGGTGTCTGTTTTTGCATTTGGTTTCAAACAAAAAATTTGGCTTCAAAAAACATTTTGGTTCCTGAGCATCGTTTTTCCTGACCGCAGAGTCAAGCGTTTTCTTCCCCAGGCACCAAAAAGGCTCGATTTTAAAAAGTGGAAGCAACACCATTTTTAGACATGGAATTTCATCCCGAAACTCATCCTGGTGTCTGTTTTTGCATTTGGTTTCAAACAAAAAATTTGGCTTCAAAAAACATTTTGGTTCCTGAGCATCGTTTTTCCTGACCGCAGAGTCAAGCGTTTTCTTCCCCAGGCACCAAAAAGGCTCGATTTTAAAAAGGGGAAGCAACACCATTTTTAGACATGGAATTTCATCCCGAAACTCATCCTGGTGTCCGTTTTTGCATTTGGTTTCAAACAAAAAATTTGGCTTCAAAAAACATTTTGGTTCCTGAGCATCGTTTTTCCTGACCGCAGAGTCAAGCGTTTTCTTCCCCAGGCACCAAAAAGGCTCGATTTTAAAAAGGGGAAGCAACACCATTTTTAGACATGGAATTTCATCCCAAAACTCATCCTGGTGTCTGTTTTTGCATTTGGTTTCAAACAAAAAATTTGGCTTCAAAAAACATTTTGGTTCCTGAGCATCGTTTTTCCTGACCGCAGAGTCAAGCGTTTTCTTCTCCAGGCACCAAAAAGGCTCGATTTTAAAAAGGGGAAGCAACACCATTTTTAGACATGGAATTTCATCCCGAAACTCATCCTGGTGTCTGTTTTTGCATTTGGTTTCAAACAAAAAATTTGGCATCAAAAAACATTTTGGTTCCTGAGCATCGTTTTTCCTGACCGCAGAGTCAAGCGTTTTCTTCCCCAGGCACCAAAAAGGCTCGATTTTAAAAAGGGGAAGCAACACCATTTTTAGACATGGAATTTCATCCCGAAACTCATCCTGGTGTCTGTTTTTGCATTTGGTTTCAAACAAAAAATTTGGCTTCAAAAAACATTTTGGTTCCTGAGCATCATTTTTCCTGACCGCGGTGTCACGCGTTTTCTTCTCCAGGCACCAAAAAGGCTCGATTTTTAAAAGGGGGAAGCAACACCATTTTTAGAAATGGAATTTCATCCTGAAACTAATCCTGGTGTCTGTTTTTGCATTTGGTTTCAAACAAAAAATTTGGCTTCAAAAAACATTTTGGTTCCTGAGCATCATTTTTCCTGACCGCGGTGTCACACGTTTTCTTCTCCAGGCACCAAAAAGGCTCGATTTTTAAAAAGGGGAAGCAACACCATTTTTAGATGTGGAATTTCATCCTGAAACTCATCCTGGTGTCTGTTTTTGCATTTGGTTTCAAACAAAAAATTTGGCTTCAAAAAACATTTTGGTTCCTGAGCATAATTTTTCTGACCGGGTTTGACGCGTTTTCTTCTCCAGGCACCAAAAAGGCTCGATTTTTAAAACGGGGAAGCAACACCATTTTTAGAATTGGAATTTCATCCTGAAACTCATCCTGGTGTCCGTTCTTGCATTTGGTTTCAAACAAAAAATTTGGCTTCAAAATACATTTTGGTTCCTGGGCAGCATTTTCCTGACCGTGGAGTCACGCGTTTTCTTCTCCAGGCACCAAAAAGGCTCGATTTTTAAAAAGGGGAAGCAACACCATTTTTAGAAATGGAATTTCATCCTGAAACTCATCCTGGTGTCCGTTTTTGCATTTGGTTTCAAACAAAAAATTTGGCTTCAAAATACATTTTGGTTCCTGGGCAGCATTTTCCTGACCGTGGAGTCACGCGTTTTCTTCTCCAGTCACCAAAAAGGCTCAATATTTAAAAAGGGGAAGCAACACCATTTTTAGACGTGGAATTTCATCCTGAAACTCATCCTGGTGTCTGTTTTTGCATTTGGTTTCAAACAAAAAATTAGGCTTCCAAAAAGGTTTTGGTTCCTGGGCATCATTTTTCCTGACCGCGGAGTCACACGTTTTCTTCTCCAGGCACCAAAAAGGCTCGATTTTTAAAAAGGGGAAGCAACACCATTTTTAGACATGGAATTTCATCCTGAAACTCATCCTGGTGTCCGTTTTTGCATTTGGTTTCAAACAAAAAATTTGGCTTCAAAAAACATTTTGGTTTCTGAGCATCATTTTTCCTGACCGCGGTGTCACGCGTTTTCTTCTCCAGGCACCAAAAAGGCTCGATTTTTAAAAAGGGGAAGCAACACCATTTTTAGATGTGGAATTTCATCCTGAAACTCATCCTGTTGTCTGTTTTTGCATTTGGTTTCAAACAAAAAATTTGGCTTCAAAAAAAATTTTTGGTTCCCGAGCATCGTTTTTCCTGACCGCAGAGTCAAGCGTTTTCTTCCCCAGGCACCAAAAAGGCTCGATTTTAAAAAGGGGAAGCAACACCATTTTTAGACATGGAATTTCATCCCGAAACTCATCCTGGTGTCTGTTTTTGCATTTGGTTTCAAACAAAAAATTTGGCTTCAAAAAACATTTTGGTTCCTGAGCATAATTTTTCTGACCGGGTTTGACGCGTTTTCTTCTCCAGGCACCAAAAAGGCTCGATTTTTAAAAAGGGGAAGCAACACCATTTTTAGAAATGGAATTTCATCCTGAAACTCATCCTGGTGTCTGTTTTTGCATTTGGTTTCAAACAAAAAATTTGGCTTCAAAAAATATTTTGGTTCCTGGGCAGCATTTTCCTGACCGTGGAGTCACGCGTTTTCTTCTCTAGGCACCAAAAAGGCTCGATTTTTAAAAAGGGGAAGCAACACCATTTTTAGAAATGGAATTTCATCCTGAAACTCATCCTGGTGTCCGTTTTTGCATTTGGTTTCAAACAAAAAATTTGGCTTCAAAATACATTTTGGTTCCTGGGCAGCATTTTCCTGACCGTGGAGTCAAGCGTTTTCTTCCCCAGGCACCAAAAAGGCTCGATTTTTAAAAGGGGGAAGCAACACCATTTTTAGACATGGAATTTCATCCCGAAACTCATTCTGGTGTCTGTTTTTGCATTTGGTTTCAAACAAAAAATTTGGCTTCAAAAAACATTTTGGTTCCTGAGCATAATTTTTCTGACCGGGTTTGACGCGTTTTCTTCTCCAGGCACCAAAAAGGCTTGATTTTTAAAAAGTGGAAGCAACACCATTTTTAGACATGGAATTTCATCCCGAAACTCATCCTGGTGTCCGTTTTTGCATTTGGTTTCAAAAAAAAAAATTGGCTTCAAAAAACATTTTGGTTCCTGGGCAACTCTTTCCTGACCGCAGAGTCACGTGTTTTCTTCTCCAGTCACCAAAAAGGCTCAATATTTAAAAAGGGGAAGCAACACCATTTTTAGACGTGGAATTTCATCCTGAAACTCATCCTGGTGTCTGTTTTTGCATTTGGTTTCAAACAAAAAATTAGGCTTCCAAAAAGGTTTTGGTTCCTGGGCATCATTTTTCCTGACCGCGGAGTCACACGTTTTCTTCTCCAGGCACCAAAAAGCCTCGATTTTTAAAAAGGGGAAGCAACACCATTTTTAGACATGGAATTTCATCCTGAAACTCATCCTGGTGTCCGTTTTTGCATTTGGTTTCAAACAAAAAATTTGGCTTCAAAAAACATTTTGGTTTCTGAGCATCATTTTTCCTGACCGCGGTGTCACGCGTTTTCTTCTCCAGGCACCAAAAAGGCTCGATTTTTAAAAAGGGGAAGCAACACCATTTTTAGATGTGGAATTTCATCCTGAAACTCATCCTGTTGTCTGTTTTTGCATTTGGTTTCAAACAAAAAATTTGGCTTCAAAAAAAAATTTTGGTTCCCAAGCATCGTTTTTCCTGACCGCAGAGTCAAGCGTTTTCTTCCCTAGGCACCAAAAAGGCTCGATTTTAAAAAGGGGAAGCAACACCATTTTTAGACATGGAATTTCATCCCGAAACTCATCCTGGTGTCTGTTTTTGCATTTGGTTTCAAACAAAAAATTTGGCTTCAAAAAACTTTTTGGTTCCTGGGCAGCATTTTCCTGACCGTGGAGTCACGCGTTTTCTTCTCCAGGCACCAAAAAGGCTCGATTTTTAAAAAGGGGAAGCAACACCATTTTTAGAAATGGAATTTCATCCTGAAACTCATCCTGGTGTCCGTTTTTGCATTTGGTTTCAAACAAAAAATTTGGCTTCAAAATACATTTTGGTTCCTGGGCAGCATTTTCCTGACCGTGGAGTCACGCGTTTTCTTCCCCAGGCACCAAAAAGGCTCGATTTTTAAAAGGGGGAAGCAACACCATTTTTAGACATGGAATTTCATCCCGAAACTTATTCTGGTGTCTGTTTTTGCATTTGGTTTCAAACAAAAAATTTGGCTTCAAAAAACATTTTGGTTCCTGAGCATAATTTTTCTGACCGGGTTTGACGCATTTTCTTCTCCAGGCACCAAAAAGGCTTGATTTTTAAAAAGTGGAAGCAACACCATTTTTAGACATGGAATTTCATCCCGAAACTCATCCTGGTGTCCGTTTTTGCATTTGGTTTCAAAAAAAAAAATTGGCTTCAAAAAACATTTTGGTTCCTGGGCAACTCTTTCCTGACCGCAGAGTCACGTGTTTTCTTCTCCAGTCACCAAAAAGGCTCAATATTTAAAAAGGGGAAGCAACACCATTTTTAGACGTGGAATTTCATCCTGAAACTCATCCTGGTGTCTGTTTTTGCATTTGGTTTCAAACAAAAAATTTGGCTTCCAAAAAGGTTTTGGTTCCTGGGCATCATTTTTCCTGACCGCGGAGTCACACGTTTTCTTCTCCAGGCACCAAAAAGCCTCGATTTTTAAAAAGGGGAAGCAACACCATTTTTAGACATGGAATTTCATCCTGAAACTCATCCTGGTGTCCGTTTTTGCATTTGGTTTCAAACAAAAAATTTGGCTTCAAAAAACGTTTTGGTTTCTGATCATCATTTTTCCTGACCCCGGTGTCACGCGTTTTCTTCTCCAGGCACCAAAAAGGCTCGATTTTTAAAAAGGGGAAGCAACACCATTTTTAGATGAGGAATTTCATCCTGAAACTCATCCTGTTGTCTGTTTTTGCATTTGGTTTCAAACAAAAAATTTGGCTTCAAAAAAAAATTTTGGTTCCCAAGCATCGTTTTTCCTGACCGCAGAGTCAAGCGTTTTCTTCCCTAGGCACCAAAAAGGCTCGATTTTAAAAAGGGGAAGCAACACCATTTTTAGACATGGAATTTCATCCCGAAACTCATCCTGGTGTCTGTTTTTGCATTTGGTTTCAAACAAAAAATTTGGCTTCAAAAAACTTTTTGGTTCCTGGGCAGCATTTTCCTGACCGTGGAGTCACGCGTTTTCTTCTCCAGGCACCAAAAAGGCTCGATTTTTAAAAAGGGGAAGCAACACCATTTTTAGAAATGGAATTTCATCCTGAAACTCATCCTGGTGTCCGTTTTTGCATTTGGTTTCAAACAAAAAATTTGGCTTCAAAATACATTTTGGTTCCTGGGCAGCATTTTCCTGACCGTGGAGTCACGCGTTTCTTCCCCAGGCACCAAAAAGGCTCGATTTTTAAAAGGGGGAAGCAACACCATTTTTAGACATGGAATTTCATCCCGAAACTCATTCTGGTGTCTGTTTTTGCATTTGGTTTCAAACAAAAAATTTGGCTTCAAAAAACATTTTGGTTCCTGAGCATAATTTTTCTGACCGGGTTTGACGCATTTTCTTCTCCAGGCACCAAAAAGGCTTGATTTTTAAAAAGTGGAAGCAACACCATTTTTAGACATGGAATTTCATCCCGAAACTCATCCTGGTGTCCGTTTTTGCATTTGGTTTCAAAAAAAAAAAATTGGCTTCAAAAAACATTTTGGTTCCTGGGCAACACTTTCCTGACCGCAGAGTCACGTGTTTTCTTCTCCAGTCACCAAAAAGGCTCAATATTTAAAAAGGGGAAGCAACACCATTTTTAGAGGTGGAATTTCATCCTGAAACTCATCCTGGTGTCTGTTTTTGCATTTGGTTTCAAACAAAAAATTAGGCTTCCAAAAAGGTTTTGGTTCCTGGGCATCATTTTTCCTGACCGCGGAGTCACACGTTTTCTTCTCCAGGCACCAAAAAGGCTCGATTTTTAAAAAGGGGAAGCAACACCATTTTTAGACATGGAATTTCATCCTGAAACTCATCCTGGTGTCCGTTTTTGCATTTGGTTTCAAACAAAAAATTTGGCTTCAAAAAACATTTTGGTTTCTGAGCATCATTTTTCCTGACCGCGGTGTCACTCGTTTTCTTCTCCAGGCACCAAAAAGGCTCGATTTTTAAAAAGGGGAAGCAACACCATTTTTAGATGTGGAATTTCATCCTGAAACTCATCCTGTTGTCTGTTTTTGCATTTGGTTTCAAACAAAAAATTTGGCTTGAAAAAAAAATTTTGGTTCCCGAGCATCGTTTTTCCTGACCGCAGAGTCAAGCGTTTTCTTCCCCAGGCACCAAAAAGGCTTGATTTTTAAAAAGTGGAAGCAACACCATTTTTAGACATGGAATTTGATCCCGAAACTCATCCTGGTGTCCGTTTTTGCATTTGGTTTCCAAAAAAAAAATTGGCTTCAAAAAACATTTTGGTTCCTGGGCAACACTTTCCTGACCACAGAGTCACGCGTTTTCTTCTCCAGTCACCAAAAAGGCTCGATTTTTAAAAAGGGGAAGCAACACCATTTTTAGATGTGGAATTTCATCCTGAAACTCATCCTGTTGTCTGTTTTTGCATTTGGTTTCAAACAAAAAATTTGGCTTCAAAAAAAAATTTTGGTTCCCGAGCATCGTTTTTCCTGACCGCAGAGTCAAGCGTTTTCTTCCCCAGGCACCAAAAAGGCTTGATTTTTACAAAGTGGAAGCAACACCATTTTTAGACATGGAATTTGATCCCGAAACTCATCCTGGTGTCCGTTTTTGCATTTGGTTTCAAACAAAAAATTTGGCTTCAAAAAACATTTTGGTTCCTGAGCATAATTTTTCTGACCGAGTTTGACGCGTTTTCTTCTCCAGGCACCAAAAAGGCTCGATTTTTAAAACGGGGAAGCAACACCATTTTTAGAAATGGAATTTTATCCTGAAACTCATCCTGGTGTCCGTTCTTGCATTTGGTTTAAAAAAAAAAATTGACTTCAAAAAACATTTTGGTTCCTGAGCATCATTTTTCCTGACCGCGGTGTCACGCATTTTCTTCTCCAGGCACCAAAAAGGCTCAATTTTTAAAAAGGGGAAGCAACACCATTTTTAGATGTGGAATATCATCATGAAACTCATCCTGGTGTCTGTTTTTGCATTTGGTTTCAAACAAAACATTTGGCTTCAAAAAACATTTTGGTTCCCGAGCATCGTTTTTCCTGACCAGAGAGTCAAGCGTTTTCTTCCCCAGGCACCAAAAAGGCTCGATTTTAAAAAGGGGAAGCAACACCATTTTTAGACATGGAATTTCATCCCGAAACTCATCCTGGTGTCCGTTTTTGCATTTGGTTTCAAACAAAAAATTTGGCTTCAAAAAACATTTTCGTTCGTGGGCAACACTTTCCTGACCGCGGTGTCACGCTTTTTCTTCCCCATGCAACAAAAAGTCTCGATTTTTAAAAAGGGGAAGCAACACCATTTTTAGAAATGGAATTTCATCCTAAAACTCATCCTGGTGTCCGATTTTGCATTTGGTTTCAAACAAAAAATTTGGCTTCAAAATACATTTTGGTTCCTGGGCAGCATTTTCCTGACCGTGGAGTCACGCGTTTTCTTCTCCAGGCACCAAAAAGGCTCGATTTTAAAAACGGGGAAGCAACACCATTTTTAGACATGGAATTTCATCCTGAAACTCATCCTGGTGTCCGTTTTTGCATTTGGTTTCAAAAAAAAAATTGACTTCAAAAAACATTTTGGTTCCTGGGCAGCATTTTCCTGACCGTGCAGTCACGCGTTTTGTTCTCCAGGCACCAAAAAGGCTTGATTTTTAAAAAGTGGAAGCAACACCATTTTTAGACATGGAATTTCATCCCGAAACTCATCCTGGTGTCCGTTTTTGCATTTGGTTTCAAAAAAAAAATTGACTTCAAAAAACATTTTGGTTCCTGAGCATCGTTTTTCCTGACCGCAGAGTCAAGCGTTTTCTTCCCCAGGCACCAAAAAGGCTCGATTTTAAAAAGGGGAAGCAACACCATTTTTAGACATGGAATTTCATCCCGAAACTCATCCTGGTGTCTGTTTTTGCATTTGGTTTCAAACAAAAAATTTGGCTTCAAAAAACATTTTGGTTCCTGAGCATCATTTTTCCTGACCGCGGTGTCACGCGTTTTCTTCTCCAGGCACCAAAAAGGCTCAATTTTTAAAAAGGGGAAGCAACACCATTCTTAGACGTAGAATTTCATCCTAAAACTCATCCTGGTGTCCGTTTTTGCATTTGGTTTCAAACAAAAAATTTGGCTTCAAAATACATTTTGGTTCCTGGGCAGCATTTTCCTGACCGTGGAGTCACGCGTTTTCTTCTCCAGGCACCAAAAAGGCTCGATTTTTAAAAAGTGGAAGCAACACCATTTTTAGACATGGAATTTCATCCCGAAACTCATCCTGGTGTCCGTTTTTGCATTTGGTTTAAAAAAAAAATTGACTTCAAAAAACATTTTGGTTCCTGGGCAGCATTTTCCTGACCGTGTAGTCACGTGTTTTCTTCCCCAGGCACCAAAAAGGCTCGATTTTAAAAAGGGGAAGCAACACCATTTTTTGACATGGAATTTCATCCCAAAACTCATCCTGGTGTCTGTTTTTGCATTTGATTTCAAAGAAAAAATTTGGCTTCAAAAAACATTTTGGTTCCTGGGCAACACTTTCCTGACCGTGGAGTCACGCGTTTTCTTCTCCAGGCACCAAAAAGGCTCGATTTTAAAAAAGGGGAAGCAACACCATTTTTAGAAATGGAATTTCATCCTGAAACTCATCCTGGTGTCCGTTTTTGCATTTGGTTTCAAACAAAAAATTTGGCTTCAAAATACATTTTGGTTCCTGGGCAGCATTTTCCTTGACGGTGGAGTCACGCGTTTTCTTCTCCAGGCACCAAAAAGGCTCGATTTTTAAAAAGGGGAAGCAACACCATTTTTAGACATGGAATTTCATCCCGAAACTCATCCTGGTGTCTGTTTTTGCATTTGGTTTCAAACAAAAAATTGGCTTCCAAAAAGGTTTTGGTTCCTGGGCATCATTTTTCCTGACCAAGGAGTCACACGTTTTCTTCTCCAGGCACCAAAAAGGCTTGATTTTTAAAAAGTGGAAGCAACACCATTTTTAGACATGGAATTTCATCCCGAAACTCATCCTGGTGTCTGTTTTTGCATTTGGTTTCAAACAAAAAATTTGGCTTCAAAATACATTTTGGTTCCTGGGCAGCATTTTCCTGACCGCGGTGTCACGCGTTTTCTTCTCCAGGCACCAAAAAGGCTCGATTTTAAAAAGTGGAAGCAACACCATTTTTAGACATGGAATTTCATCCTGAAACTCATCCTGGTGTCCGTTTTTGCATTTGGTTTCAAAAAAAAAATTGACTTCAAAAAACATTTTGGTTCCTGGGCAGCATTTTCCTGACCATGCAGTCACGCGTTTTGTTCTCCAGGCACCAAAAAGGCTTGATTTTTAAAAAGTGGAAGCAACACCATTTTTAGACATGGAATTTCATCCCGAAACTCATCCTGGTGTCCGTTTTTGCATTTGGTTTCAAAAAAAAAATTGACTTCAAAAAACATTTTGGTTCCTGAGCATCGTTTTTCCTGACCGCGGAGTCACACGTTTTCTTCTCCAGGCACCAAAAAGGCTCGATTTTTAAAAAGGGGAAGCAACACCATTTTTAGATGTGGAATTTCATCCTGAAACTCATCCTGTTGTCTGTTTTTGCATTTGGTTTCAAACAAAAAATTTGGCTTCAAAAAAAAATTTTGGTTCCCGAGCATCGTTTTTCCTGACCGCAGAGTCAAGCGTTTTCTTCCCCAGGCACCAAAAAGGCTCGATTTTAAAAAGGGGAAGCAACACCATTTTTAGACATGGAATTTCATCCCGAAACTCATCCTGGTGTCTGTTTTTGCATTTGGTTTCAAACAAAAAATTTGGCTTCAAAAAACATTTTGGTTCCTGAGCATCATTTTTCCTGACCGCGGTGTCACGCGTTTTCTTCTCCAGGCACCAAAAAGGCTCAATTTTTAAAAAGGGGAAGCAACACCATTCTTAGACGTAGAATTTCATCCTAAAACTCATCCTGGTGTCCGTTTTTGCATTTGGTTTCAAACAAAAAATTTGGCTTCAAAATAAATTTTGGTTCCTGGGCAGCATTTTCCTGACCGTGGAGTCACGCGTTTTCTTCTCCAGGCACCAAAAAGGCTCGATTTTTAAAAAGTGGAAGCAACACCATTTTTAGACATGGAATTTCATCCCGAAAGTCATCCTGGTGTCCGTTTTTGCATATGGTTTAAAAAAAAAATTGACTTCAAAAAACATTTTGGTTCCTGGGCAGCATTTTCCTGACCCTGTAGTCACGTGTTTTCTTCCCCAGGCACCAAAAAGGCTCGATTTTAAAAAGGGGAAGCAACACCATTTTTTGACATGGAATTTCATCCCAAAACTCATCCTGCTGTCTGTTTTTGCATTTGATTTCAAAGAAAAAATTTGGCTTCAAAAAACATTTTGGTTCCTGGGCAACACTTTCCTGACCGCGGTGTCACGCTTTTTCTTCCCCACGCAACAAAAAGTCTCGATTTTTAAAAAGAGGAAGCAACACCATTTTTAGAAATGGAATTTCATCCTAAAACTCATCCTGGTGTCCGTTTTTGCATTTGGTTTCAAACAAAAAATTTGGCTTCAAAATACATTTTGGTTCCTGGGCAGCATTTTCCTGACCGTGGAGTCACGCGTTTTCTTCTCCAGGCACCAAAAAGGCTCGATTTTTAAAAAGGGGAAGCAACACCATTTTTAGATGTGGAATATCATCATGAAACTCATCCTGGTGTCTGTTTTTGCAGTTGGTTTCAAACAAAACATTTGGCTTCAAAAAACATTTTGTTTCCCGAGCATCGTTTTTCCTGACCGCAGAGTCAAGCGTTTTCTTCCCCAGGCACCAAAAAGGCTCGATTTTAAAAAGGGGAAGCAACACCATTTTTAGACATGGAATTTCATCCCGAAACTCATCCTGGTGTCTGTTTTTGCATTTGGTTTCAAACAAAAAATTTGGCTTCAAAAAACATGTTCGTTCGTGGGCAACACTTTCCTGACCGCGGTGTCACGCTTTTTCTTCCCCACGCAACAAAAAGTCTCGATTTTTAAAAAGAGGAAGCAACACCATTTTTAGAAATGGAATTTCATCCTAAAACTCATCCTGGTGTCCGTTTTTGCATTTGGTTTCAAACAAAAAATTTGGCTTCAAAATACATTTTGGTTCCTGGGCAGCATTTTCCTGACCGTCGAGTCACGCGTTTTCTTCTCCAGGCACCAAAAAGGCTCGATTTTTAAAAAGTGGAAGCAACACCATTTTTAGACATGGAATTTCATCCCGAAACTCATCCTGGTGTCCGTTTTTGCATTTGGTTTAAAAAAAATTGACTTCAAAAAAATTTTGGTTCCTGGGCAGCATTTTCCTGACCGTGTAGTCACGTGTTTTCTTCCCCAGGCCCCAAAAAGGCTCGATTTTAAAAAGGGGAAGCAACACCATTTTTAGACATGGAATTTCATCCCGAAACTCATCCTGGTGTCTGTTTTTGCATTTGGTTTCAAAGAAAAAATTTGGCTTCAAAAAACATTTTGGTTCCTGGGCAACACTTTCCTGACCGCGGTGTCACGCTTTTTCTTCCCCACGCAACAAAAAGGCTCGATTTTAAAAAAGGGGAAGCAACACCATTTTTAGACATGGAATTTCATCCTGAAACTCATCCTGGTGTCCGTTTTTGCATTTGGTTTCAAAAAAAAAATTGACTTCAAAAAACATTTTGGTTCCTGGGCAGCATTTTCCTGACCGTGCAGTCACGCGTTTTGTTCTCCAGGCACCAAAAAGGCTTGATTTTTTAAAAGTGGAAGCAACACCATTTTTAGACATGGAATTTCATCCTGAAACTCATCCTGGTGTCCGTTTTTGCATTTGTTTTCAAAAAAAAAAATTGACTTCAAAAAACATTTTGGTTCCTGAGCATCGTTTTTCCTGACCGCGGAGTCACGCGTTTTCTTCTCCAGGCACCAAAAAGGCTCGATTTTAAAAAGGGGAAGCAACACCATTTTTGACATGGAATTTCATCCCGAAACTCATCCTGGAGTCTGTTTTTGCATTTGGTTTCAAACAAAAAATTTGGCTTCAAAAAACATTTTGGTTCCTGAGCATCGTTTTTCCTGACCGCAGAGTCAAGCGTTTTCTTCCCGAGGCACCAAAAAGGCTCGATTTTAAAAAGGGGAAGCAACACCATTTTTAGACATGGAATTTCATCCCGAAACTCATCCTGGTGTCCGTTTTTGCATTTGGTTTAAAAAAAAAATTGACTTCAAAAAACATTTTGGTTCCTGGGCAGCATTTTCCTGACCGTGTAGTCACGTGTTTTCTTCCCCAGGCACCAAAAAGGCTCGATTTTAAAAAGGGGAAGCAACACCATTTTTGACATGGAATTTCATCCTGAAACTCATCCTGGTGTCCGTTTTTGCATTTGGTTTCAAACAAAAAATTTGGCTTCAAAATACATTTTGTTTCCTGGGCAGCATTTTCCTTGACCGTGGAGTCACGCGTTTTCTTCTCCAGGCACCAAAAAGGCTCGATTTTTAAAAAGGGGAAGCAACACCATTTTTAGACATGGAATTTCATCCCGAAACTCATCCTGGTGTCTGTTTT
The DNA here is from genome assembly GCF_029215685.1 of Pituophis catenifer annectens. Taxonomy (NCBI): domain Eukaryota; kingdom Metazoa; phylum Chordata; class Lepidosauria; order Squamata; family Colubridae; genus Pituophis; species Pituophis catenifer. The sequence goes on along the minus strand of NW_027256909.1, from coordinate 91,339 downwards.
TGCATTTGGTTTCAAACAAAAAATTTGGCTTCAAAAAACATTTTGGTTCCTGAGCATCGTTTTTCCTGACTGCAGAGTCAAGCGTTTTCTTCCCGAGGCACCAAAAAGGCTCGATTTTAAAAAGGGGAAGCAACACCATTTTTAGACATGGAATTTAATCCCGAAACTCATCCTGGTGTCTGTTTTTGCATTTGGTTTCAAACAAAAAATTTGGCTTCAAAAAACATTTTGGTTCCTGAGCATCATTTTTCCTGTCCGCGGTGTCACGCGTTTTCTTCTCCAGGCACCAAAAAGGCTCGATTTTTAAAAAGGGGAAGCAACACCATTTTTAGATGTGGAATTTCATCCTGAAACTCATCCTGGTGTCTGTTTTTGCATTTGGTTTCAAACAAAAAATTTGGCTTCAAAAAACATTTTGGTTCCTGAGCATCATTTTTCCTGACCGCGGAGTAACGCGTTTTCTTCTCTAGGCACCAAAAAGGCTCGATTTTTAAAAAGGGGAAGCAACACTATTTTTAGATGTGGAATATCATCATGAAACTCATCCTGGTGTCTGTTTTTGCAGTTGGTTTCAAACAAAACATTTGGCTTCAAAAAACATTTTGGTTCCCGAGCATTGTTTTTCCTGACCACAGAGTCAAGCGTTTTCTTCCCCAGGCACCAAAAAGGCTCGATTTTTAAAAAGTGGAAGCAACACCATTTTTAGACATGGAATTTCATCCCGAAACTCATCCTGGTGTCTGTTTTTGCATTTGGTTTCAAAGAAAAAATTTGGCTTCAAAAAACATTTTGGTTCCTGGGCAACACTTTCCTGACCGCGGTGTCACGCTTTTTCTTCCCCACGCAACAAAAAGGCTCGATTTTAAAAAAGGGGAAGCAACACCATTTTTAGACATGGAATTTCATCCTGAAACTCATCCTGGTGTCCGTTTTTGCATTTGGTTTCAAAAAAAAAATTGACTTCAAAAAACATTTTGGTTCCTGGGCAGCATTTTCCTGACCGTGCAGTCACGCGTTTTGTTCTCCAGGCACCAAAAAGGCTTGATTTTTTAAAAGTGGAAGCAACACCATTTTTAGACATGGAATTTCATCCTGAAACTCATCCTGGTGTCCGTTTTTGCATTTGTTTTCAAAAAAAAAAAATTGACTTCAAAAAACATTTTGGTTCCTGAGCATCGTTTTTCCTGACCGCGGAGTCACGCGTTTTCTTCTCCAGGCACCAAAAAGGCTCGATTTTAAAAAGGGGAAGCAACACCATTTTTGACATGGAATTTCATCCCGAAACTCATCCTGGAGTCTGTTTTTGCATTTGGTTTCAAACAAAAAATTTGGCTTCAAAAAACATTTTGGTTCCTGGGCAGCATTTTCCTGACCGTGTAGTCACGTGTTTTCTTCCCCAGGCACCAAAAAGGCTCGATTTTAAAAAGGGGAAGCAACACCATTTTTTGACATGGAATTTCATCCCAAAACTCATCCTGCTGTCTGTTTTTGCATTTGATTTCAAAGAAAAAATTTGGCTTCAAAAAACATTTTGGTTCCTGGGCAACCCTTTCCTGACCGCGGTGTCACGCTTTTTCTTCCCCACGCAACAAAAAGTCTCGATTTTTAAAAAGAGGAAGCAACACCATTTTTAGAAATGGAATTTCATCCTAAAACTCATCCTGGTGTCCGTTTTTGCATTTGGTTTCAAACAAAAAATTTGGCTTCAAAATACATTTTGGTTCCTGGGCAGCATTTTCCTGACCGTGGAGTCACGCGTTTTCTTCTCCAGGCACCAAAAAGGCTCGATTTTTAAAAAGGGGAAGCAACACCATTTTTAGATGTGGAATATCATCATGAAACTCATCCTGGTGTCTGTTTTTGCAGTTGGTTTCAAACAAAACATTTGGCTTCAAAAAACATTTTGTTTCCCGAGCATCGTTTTTCCTGACCGCAGAGTCAAGCGTTTTCTTCCCCAGGCACCAAAAAGGCTCGATTTTAAAAAGGGGAAGCAACACCATTTTTAGACATGGAATTTCATCCCGAAACTCATCCTGGTGTCTGTTTTTGCATTTGGTTTCAAAGAAAAAATTTGGCTTCAAAAAACATTTTGGTTCCTGGGCAACACTTTCCTGACCGCGGTGTCACGCTTTTTCTTCCCCACGCAACAAAAAGGCTCGATTTTAAAAAAGGGGAAGCAACACCATTTTTAGACATGGAATTTCATCCTGAAACTCATCCTGGTGTCCGTTTTTGCATTTGGTTTCAAAAAAAAAATTGACTTCAAAAAACATTTTGGTTCCTGGGCAGCATTTTCCTGACCGTGCAGTCACGCGTTTTGTTCTCCAGGCACCAAAAAGGCTTGATTTTTTAAAAGTGGAAGCAACACCATTTTTAGACATGGAATTTCATCCTGAAACTCATCCTGGTGTCCGTTTTTGCATTTGTTTTCAAAAAAAAAAATTGACTTCAAAAAACATTTTGGTTCCTGAGCATCGTTTTTCCTGACCGCGGAGTCACGCGTTTTCTTCTCCAGGCACCAAAAAGGCTCGATTTTAAAAAGGGGAAGCAACACCATTTTTGACATGGAATTTCATCCCGAAACTCATCCTGGAGTCTGTTTTTGCATTTGGTTTCAAACAAAAAATTTGGCTTCAAAAAACATTTTGGTTCCTGAGCATCGTTTTTCCTGACCGCAGAGTCAAGCGTTTTCTTCCCGAGGCACCAAAAAGGCTCGATTTTAAAAAGGGGAAGCAACACCATTTTTAGACATGGAATTTCATCCCGAAACTCATCCTGGTGTCCGTTTTTGCATTTGGTTTAAAAAAAAAAATTGACTTCAAAAAACATTTTGGTTCCTGGGCAGCATTTTCCTGACCGTGTAGTCACGTGTTTTCTTCCCCAGGCACCAAAAAGGCTCGATTTTAAAAAGGGGAAGCAACACCATTTTTGACATGGAATTTCATCCTGAAACTCATCCTGGTGTCCGTTTTTGCATTTGGTTTCAAACAAAAAATTTGGCTTCAAAATACATTTTGTTTCCTGGGCAGCATTTTCCTTGACCGTGGAGTCACGCGTTTTCTTCTCTAGGCACCAAAAAGGCTCGATTTTTAAAAAGGGGAAGCAACACCATTTTTAGACATGGAATTTCATCCCGAAACTCATCCTGGTGTCTGTTTTTGCATTTGGTTTCAAACAAAAAATTTGGCTTCAAAAAACATTTTGGTTCCTGAGCATCGTTTTTCCTGACTGCAGAGTCAAGCGTTTTCTTCCCGAGGCACCAAAAAGGCTCGATTTTAAAAAGGGGAAGCAACACCATTTTTAGACATGGAATTTAATCCCGAAACTCATCCTGGTGTCTGTTTTTGCATTTGGTTTCAAACAAAAAATTTGGCTTCAAAAAACATTTTGGTTCCTGAGCATCATTTTTCCAGTCCGCGGTGTCACGCGTTTTCTTCTCCAGGCACCAAAAAGGCTCGATTTTTAAAAAGGGGAAGCAACACCATTTTTAGATGTGGAATTTCATCCTGAAACTCATCCTGGTGTCTGTTTTTGCATTTGGTTTCAAACAAAAAATTTGGCTTCAAAAAACATTTTGGTTCCTGAGCATCATTTTTCCTGACCGCGGAGTAACGCGTTTTCTTCTCTAGGCACCAAAAAGGCTCGATTTTTAAAAAGGGGAAGCAACACTATTTTTAGATGTGGAATATCATCATGAAACTCATCCTGGTGTCTGTTTTTGCAGTTGGTTTCAAACAAAACATTTGGCTTCAAAAAACATTTTGGTTCCCGAGCATCGTTTTTCCTGACCACAGAGTCAAGCGTTTTCTTCCCCAGGCACCAAAAAGGCTCGATTTTTAAAAAGTGGAAGCAACACCATTTTTAGACATGGAATTTCATCCCGAAACTCATCCTGGTGTCCGTTTTTGCATTTGGTTTAAAAAAAAATTGACTTCAAAAAAATTTTGGTTCCTGGGCAGCATTTTCCTGACCGTGTAGTCACGTGTTTTCTTCCCCAGGCACCAAAAAGGCTCGATTTTAAAAAGGGGAAGCAACACCATTTTTAGACATGGAATTTCATCCCGAAACTCATCCTGGTGTCTGTTTTTGCATTTGGTTTCAAAGAAAAAATTTGGCTTCAAAAAACATTTTGATTCCTGGGCAATACTTTCCTGACCGCGGTGTCACGCTTTTTCTTCCCCACGCAACAAAAAGGCTCGATTTTAAAAAAGGGGAAGCAACACCATTTTTAGACATGGAATTTCATCCTGAAACTCATCCTGGTGTCCGTTTTTGCATTTGGTTTCAAAAAAAAAATTGACTTCAAAAAACATTTTGGTTCCTGGGCAGCATTTTCCTGACCGTGCAGTCACGCGTTTTGTTCTCCAGGCACCAAAAAGGCTTGATTTTTTAAAAGTGGAAGCAACACCATTTTTAGACATGGAATTTCATCCTGAAACTCATCCTGGTGTCCGTTTTTGCATTTGTTTTCAAAAAAAAAAATTGACTTCAAAAAACATTTTGGTTCCTGAGCATCGTTTTTCCTGACCGCGGAGTCACGCGTTTTCTTCTCCAGGCACCAAAAAGGCTCGATTTTAAAAAGGGGAAGCAACACCATTTTTGACATGGAATTTCATCCCGAAACTCATCCTGGTGTCCGTTTTTGCATTTGGTTTAAAAAAAAAAATTGACTTCAAAAAACATTTTGGTTCCTGGGCAGCATTTTCCTGACCGTGTAGTCACGTGTTTTCTTCCCCAGGCACCAAAAAGGCTCGATTTTAAAAAGGGGAAGCAACACCATTTTTGACATGGAATTTCATCCCGATACTCATCCTGGTGTCTGTTTTTGCATTTGGTTTCAAACAAAAAATTTGGCTTCCAAAAAGATTTTGGTTCCTGGGCATCAATTTTCCTGATCGCGGAGTAACGCGTTTTCTTCTCCAGGCACCAAAAAGGCTCTATTTTTGAAAAGGGGAAGCAACACCATTTTTAGAAATGGAATTTCATCCTGAAACTCATCCTGGTGTCCGTTTTTGCATTTGGTTTCAAACAAAAAATTTGGCTTCAAAATACATTTTGTTTCCTGGGCAGCATTTTCCTTGACCGTGGAGTCACGCGTTTTCTTCTCCAGGCACCAAAAAGGCTCGATTTTTAAAAAGGGGAAGCAACACCATTTTTAGACATGGAATTTCATCCCGAAACTCATCCTGGTGTCTGTTTTTGCATTTGGTTTCAAACAAAAAATTTGGCTTCAAAAAACATTTTGGTTCCTGAGCATCGTTTTTCCTGACTGCAGAGTCAAGCGTTTTCTTCCCGAGGCACCAAAAAGGCTCGATTTTAAAAAGGGGAAGCAACACCATTTTTAGACATGGAATTTAATCCCGAAACTCATCCTGGTGTCTGTTTTTGCATTTGGTTTCAAACAAAAAATTTGGCTTCAAAAAACATTTTGGTTCCTGAGCATCATTTTTCCTGACCGCGGTGTCACGCGTTTTCTTCTCCAGGCACCAAAAAGGCTCGATTTTTAAAAAGGGGAAGCAACACCATTTTTAGATGTGGAATTTCATCCTGAAACTCATCCTGGTGTCTGTTTTTGCAGTTGGTTTCAAACAAAACATTTGGCTTCAAAAAACATTTTGGTTCCCGAGCATCGTTTTTCCTGACCGCAGAGTCAAGCGTTTTCTTCCCCAGGCACCAAAAAGTCTCGATTTTAAAAAGGGAAGCAACACCATTTTTAGACATGGAATTTCATCCCGAAACTCATCCTGGTGTCTGTTTTTGCATTTGGTTTCAAACAAAAAATTTGGCTTCAAAAAACATTTTCGTTCGTGGGCAACACTTTCCTGACCGCGGTGTCACGCTTTTTCTTCCCCACGCAACAAAAAGTCTCGATTTTTAAAAAGAGGAAGCAACACCATTTTTAGAAATGGAATTTCATCCTAAAATTCATCCTGGTGTCCGTTTTTGCATTTGGTTTCAAACAAAAAATTTGGCTTCAAAATACATTTTGGTTCCTGGGCAGCATTTTCCTGACCGTCGAGTCACGCGTTTTCTTCTCCAGGCACCAAAAAGGCTCGATTTTAAAAAGGGGAAGCAACACCATTTTTAGACATGGAATTTCATCCCGAAACTCATCCTGGTGTCCGTTTTTGCATTTGATTTAAAAAAAAAATTGACTTCAAAAAACATTTTGGTTCCTGGGCAGCATTTTCCTGACCGTGTAGTCACGTGTTTTCTTCCCCAGGCACCAAAAAGGCTCGATTTTAAAAAGGGGAAGCAACACCATTTTTAGACATGGAATTTCATCCTGAAACTCATCCTGGTGTCCGTTTTTGCATTTGGTTTCAAAGAAAAAATTTGGCTTCAAAAAACATTTTGTTTCCTGGGCAACACTTTCCTGACCGCGGTGTCACGCTTTTTCTTCCCCACGCAACAAAAAGTCTCGATTTTTAAAAAGGGGAAGCAACACCATTTTTAGAAATGGAATTTCATCCTAAAACTCATCCTGGTGTCCGTTTTTGCATTTGGTTTCAAAAAAAAAATTGACTTCAAAAAACATTTTGGTTCCTGGGCAGCATTTTCCTGACCGTGCAGTAAGGCGTTTTCTTCTCCAGGCACCAAAAAGGCTCGATTTTAAAAAGGGGAAGCAACACCATTTTTGACATGGAATTTCATCCCGAAACTCATCCTGGAGTCTGTTTTTGCATTTGGTTTCAAACAAAAAATTTGGCTTCAAAAAACATTTTGGTTCCTGAGCATCGTTTTTCCTGACCGCAGAGTCAAGCGTTTTCTTCCCCAGGCACCAAAAAGGCTCGATTTTAAAAAGGGGAAGCAACACCATTTTTAGACATGGAATTTCATCCCGAAACTCATCCTGGTGTCTGTTTTTGCATTTGGTTTCAAACAAAAAATTTGGCTTCAAAAAACATTTTCGTTCGTGGGCAACACTTTCCTGACCGCGGTGTCACGCTTTTTCTTCCCCACGCAACAAAAAGTCTCGATTTTTAAAAAGAGGAAGCAACACCATTTTTAGAAATGGAATTTCATCCTAAAACTCATCCTGGTGTCCGTTTTTGCATTTGGTTTCAAACAAAAAATTTGGCTTCAAAATACATTTTGGTTCCTGGGCAGCATTTTCCTGACCGTCGAGTCACGCGTTTTCTTCTCCAGGCACCAAAAAGGCTCGATTTTTAAAAAGGGGAAGCAACACCATTTTTAGACATGGAATTTCATCCCGAAACTCATCCTGGTGTCCGTTTTTGCATTTGGTTTAAAAAAAAAATTGACTTCAAAAAACATTTTGGTTCCTGGGCAGCATTTTCCTGACCGTGTAGTCACGTGTTTTCTTCCCCAGGCACCAAAAAGGCTCGATTTTAAAAAGGGGAAGCAACACCATTTTAGACATGGAATTTCATCCTGAAACTCATCCTGGTGTCCGTTTTTGCATTTGGTTTCAAATAAAAAATTGGGCTTCAAAAAACATTTTGTTTCCTGGGCAACACTTTCCTGACCGCGGTGTCACGCTTTTTCTTCCCCACGCAACAAAAAGTCTCGATTTTTAAAAAGGGGAAGCAACACCATTTTTAGAAATGGAATTTCATCCTAAAACTCATCCTGGTGTCCGTTTTTGCATTTGGTTTCAAACAAAAAATTTGGCTTCAAAATACATTTTGGTTCCTGGGCAGCATTTTCCTGACCGTGGAGTCACGCGTTTTCTTCTCCAGGCACCAAAAAGGCTCGATTTTAAAAAAGGGGAAGCAACACCATTTTTAGACATGGAATTTCATCCTGAAACTCATCCTGGTGTCCGTTTTTGCATTTGGTTTCAAAAAAAAAATTGACTTCAAAAAACATTTTGGTTCCTGGGCAGCATTTTCCTGACCGTGCAGTAACGCGTTTTGTTCTCCAGGCACCAAAAAGGCTTGATTTTTAAAAAGTGGAAGCAACACCATTTTTAGACATGGAATTTCATCCCGAAACTCATCCTGGTGTCCGTTTTTGCATTTGTTTTCAAAAAAAAAAATTGACTTCAAAAAACATTTTGGTTCCTGAGCATCGTTTTTCCTGACCGCGGAGTCACGCGTTTTCTTCTCCAGGCACCAAAAAGGCTCGATTTTAAAAAGGGGAAGGAACACCATTTTTAGACATGGAATTCCATCCCGAAACTCATCCTGGTGTCCGTTTTTGCATTTGGTTTAAAAAAAAAAATTTACTTCAAAAAACATTTTGGTTCCTGGGCAGCATTTTCCTGACCGTGTAGTCACGTGTTTTCTTCCCCAGGCACCAAAAAGGCTCGATTTTAAAAAGGGGAAGCAACACCATTTTTAGACATGGAATTTTATCCCGAAACTCATCCTGGTGTCTGTTTTTGCATTTGGTTTCAAACAAAAAATTTGGCTTCAAAAAACATTTTGGTTCCTGGGCAACACTTTCCTCACCGCGGTGTCAAGCTTTTTCTTCCCCACGGAACAAAAAGTCTCGATTTTTAAAAAGGGGAAGCAACACCATTTTTAGAAATGGAATTTCATCCTAAAACTCATCCTGGTGTCCGTTTTTGCATTTGGTTTCAAAAAAAAAAATTGACTTCAAAAAACATTTTGGTTCCTGAGCATCGTTTTTTCTGACCGCGGAGTCACGTGTTTTCTTCCCATTGCACCAAAAAGGCTCGATTTTAAAAAGGGGAAGCAACACCATTATTGACATGGAATTTCATCCCGAAACTCATCCTGGTGTCTGTTTTTGCATTTGGTTTCAAACAAAAAATTTGGCTTCAAAAAACATTTTGGTTCCTGAGCATCGTTTTTCCTGACTGCAGAGTCAAGCGTTTTCTTCCCGAGGCACCAAAAAGGCTCGATTTTAAAAAGGGGAAGCAACACCATTTTTAGACATGGAATTTAATCCCGAAACTCATCCTGGTGCCTGTTTTTGCATTTGGTTTCAAACAAAAAATTTGGCTTCAAAAAACATTTTGGTTCCTGAGCATCATTTTTCCTGACCGCGGTGTCACGCGTTATCTTCTCCAGGCACCAAAAAGGCTCGATTTTTAAAAAGGGGAAGCAACACCATTTTTAGATGTGGAATTTCATCCTGAAACTCATCCTGGTGTCTGTTTTTGCATTTGGTTTCAAACAAAAAATTTGGCTTCAAAAAACATTTTGGTTCCTGAGCATCATTTTTCCTGACCGCGGTGTCACGCGTTTTCTTCTCCAGGCACCAAACAGGCTCGATTTTTAAAAAGGGGAAGCAACACCATTTTTAGACATGGAATTTCATCCCGAAACTCATCCTGGTGTCTGTTTTTGCATTTGGTTACAAACAAAAAATTTGGCTTCAAAAAACATTTTGGTTCCTGAGCATCGTTTTTCCTGACCGCAGAGTCACGCGTTTTCTTCTCCAGGCACCAAAAAGGCTCGATTTTTAAAAAGGGGAAGCAACACCATTTTTGACATGGAATTTCATCCCGAAACTCATCCTGGAGTCTGTTTTTGCATTTGGTTTCAAACAAAAAATTTGGCTTCAAAAAACATTTTGGTTCCTGAGCATCGTTTTTCCTGACCGCAGAGTCAAGCGTTTTCTTCTCCAGGCACCAAAAAGGCTCGATTTTAAAAAAGGGGAAGCAACACCATTTTTAGACATGGAATTTCATCCTGAAACTCATCCTGGTGTCCGTTTTTGCATTTGGTTTCAAAAAAAAAATTGACTTCAAAAAACATTTTGGTTCCTGGGCAGCATTTTCCTGACCGTGCAGTCACGCGTTTTGTTCTCCAGGCACCAAAAAGGCTTGATTTTTAAAAAGTGGAAGCAACACCATTTTTAGACATGGAATTTCATCCCGAAACTCATCCTGGTGTCCGTTTTTGCTTTTGTTTTCAAAAAAAAAAATTGACTTCAAAAAACATTTTGGTTCCTGAGCATCGTTTTTCCTGACCGCGGAGTCACGCGTTTTCTTCTCCAGGGACCAAAAAGGCTCGATTTTAAAAAGGGGAAGCAACACCATTTTTGACATGGAATTTCATCCCGAAACTCATCCTGGAGTCTGTTTTTGCATTTGGTTTCAAACAAAAAATTTGGCTTCAAAAAACATTTTGGTTCCTGAGCATCGTTTTTCCTGACCGCAGAGTGAAGCGTTTTCTTCCCGAGGCACCAAAAAGGCTCGATTTTAAAAAGGGGAAGCAACACCATTTTTAGACATGGAATTTCATCCCGAAACTCATCCTGGTGTCTGTTTTTGCATTTGGTTTTAAAAAAAATTGACTTCAAAAAACATTTTGGTTCCTGGGCAGCATTTTCCTGACCGTGTAGTCACGTGTTTTCTTCCCCAGGCACCAAAAAGGCTCGATTTTAAAAAGGGGAAGCAACACCATTTTTAGACATGGAATTTTATCCCGAAACTCATCCTGGTGTCTGTTTTTGCATTTGGTTTCAAACAAAAAATTTGGCTTCAAAAAACATTTTGGTTCCTGAGCATCATTTTTCCTGACCGCGGTGTCACGCGTTTTCTTCTCCAGGCACCAAAAAGGCTCGATTTTTAAAAAGGGGAAGCAACACCATTTTTAGATGTGGAATTTCATCCTGAAACTCATCCTGGTGTCTGTTTTTGCATTTGGTTTCAAACAAAAAATTTGGCTTCAAAAAACATTTTGGTTCCTGAGCATCATTTTTCCTGACCGCGGAGTAACGCGTTTTCTTCTCCAGGCACCAAAAAGGCTCGATTTTTAAAAAGGGGAAGCAACACCATTTTTAGATGTGGAATATCATCATGAAACTCATCCTGGTGTCTGTTTTTGCAGTTGCTTTCAAACAAAACATTTGGCTTCAAAAAACATTTTGGTTCCCGAGCATCGTTTTTCCTGACCGCAGAGTCAAGCGTTTTCTTCCCCAGGCACCAAAAAGTCTCGATTTTAAAAAGGGGAAGCAACACCATTTTTAGACATGGAATTTCATCCCGAAACTCATCCTGGTGTCTGTTTTTGCATTTGGTTTCAAACAAAAAATTTGGCTTCAAAAAACATTTTCGTTCGTGGGCAACACTTTCCTGACCGCGGTGTCACGCTTTTTCTTCCCCACGCAACAAAAAGTCTCGATTTTTAAAAAGAGGAAGCAACACCATTTTTAGAAATGGAATTTCATCCTAAAACTCATCCTGGTGTCCGTTTTTGCATTTGGTTTCAAACAAAAAATTTGGCTTCAAAATACATTTTGGTTCCTGGGCAGCATTTTCCTGACCGTCGAGTCACGCGTTTTCTTCTCCAGGCACCAAAAAGGCTCGATTTTAAAAAGGGGAAGCAACACCATTTTTAGACATGGAATTTCATCCCGAAACTCATCCTGGTGTCCGTTTTTGCATTTGATTTAAAAAAAAAATTGACTTCAAAAAACATTTTGGTTCCTGGGCAGCATTTTCCTGACCGTGTAGTCACGTGTTTTCTTCCCCAGGCACCAAAAAGGCTCGATTTTAAAAAGGGGAAGCAACACCATTTTTAGACATGGAATTTCATCCTGAAACTCATCCTGGTGTCCGTTTTTGCATTTGGTTTCAAAGAAAAAATTTGGCTTCAAAAAACATTTTGTTTCCTGGGCAACACTTTCCTGACCGCGGTGTCACGCTTTTTCTTCCCCACGCAACAAAAAGTCTCGATTTTTAAAAAGGGGAAGCAACACCATTTTTAGAAATGGAATTTCATCCTAAAACTCATCCTGGTGTCCGTTTTTGCATTTGGTTTCAAAAAAAAAATTGACTTCAAAAAACATTTTGGTTCCTGGGCAGCATTTTCCTGACCGTGCAGTAACGCGTTTTCTTCTCCAGGCACCAAAAAGGCTCGATTTTAAAAAGGGGAAGCAACACCATTTTTGACAGGGAATTTCATCCCGAAACTCATCCTGGTGTCCGTTTTTGCTTTTGTTTTCAAAAAAAAAAATTGACTTCAAAAAACATTTTGGTTCCTGAGCATCGTTTTTCCTGACCGCGGAGTCACGCGTTTTCTTCTCCAGGGACCAAAAAGGCTCGATTTTAAAAAGGGGAAGCAACACCATTTTTGACATGGAATTTCATCCCGAAACTCATCCTGGAGTCTGTTTTTGCATTTGGTTTCAAACAAAAAATTTGGCTTCAAAAAACATTTTTGTTCCTGAGCATCGTTTTTCCTGACCGCAGAGTGAAGCGTTTTCTTCCCGAGGCACCAAAAAGGCTCGATTTTAAAAAGGGGAAGCAACACCATTTTTAGACATGGAATTTCATCCCGAAACTCATCCTGGTGTTTGTTTTTGCATTTGGTTTAAAAAAAAATTGACTTCAAAAAACATTTTGGTTCCTGGGCAGCATTTTCCTGACCGTGTAGTCACGTGTTTTCTTCCCCAGGCACCAAAAAGGCTCGATTTTAAAAAGGGGAAGCAACACCATTTTTAGACATGGAATTTTATCCCGAAACTCATCCTGGTGTCTGTTTTTGCATTTGGTTTCAAACAAAAAATTTGGCTTCAAAAAACATTTTGGTTCCTGAGCATCATTTTTCCTGACCGCGGTGTCACGCGTTTTCTTCTCCAGGCACCAAAAAGGCTCGATTTTTAAAAAGGGGAAGCAACACCATTTTTAGATGTGGAATATCATCATGAAACTCATCCTGGTGTCTGTTTTTGCAGTTGCTTTCAAACAAAACATTTGGCTTCAAAAAACATTTTGGTTCCCGAGCATCGTTTTTCCTGACCGCAGAGTCAAGCGTTTTCTTCCCCAGGCACCAAAAAGTCTCGATTTTAAAAAGGGGAAGCAACACCATTTTTAGACATGGAATTTCATCCCGAAACTCATCCTGGTGTCTGTTTTTGCATTTGGTTTCAAACAAAAAATTTGGCTTCAAAAAACATTTTCGTTCGTGGGCAACACTTTCCTGACCGCGGTGTCACGCTTTTTCTTCCCCACGCAACAAAAAGTCTCGATTTTTAAAAAGAGGAAGCAACACCATTTTTAGAAATGGAATTTCATCCTAAAACTCATCCTGGTGTCCGTTTTTGCATTTGGTTTCAAACAAAAAATTTGGCTTCAAAATACATTTTGGTTCCTGGGCAGCATTTTCCTGACCGTCGAGTCACGCGTTTTCTTCTCCAGGCACCAAAAAGGCTCGATTTGAAAAAGGGGAAGCAACACCATTTTTAGACATGGAATTTCATCCCGAAACTCATCCTGGTGTCCGTTTTTGCATTTGATTTAAAAAAAAAATTGACTTCAAAAAACATTTTGGTTCCTGGGCAGCATTTTCCTGACCGTGTAGTCACGTGTTTTCTTCCCCAGGCACCAAAAAGGCTCGATTTTAAAAAGGGGAAGCAACACCATTTTTAGACATGGAATTTCATCCTGAAACTCATCCTGGTGTCCGTTTTTGCATTTGGTTTCAAAGAAAAAATTTGGCTTCAAAAAACATTTTGTTTCCTGGGCAACACTTTCCTGACCGCGGTGTCACGCTTTTTCTTCCCCACGCAACAAAAAGTCTCGATTTTTAAAAAGGGGAAGCAACACCATTTTTAGAAATGGAATTTCATCCTAAAACTCATCCTGGTGTCCGTTTTTGCATTTGGTTTCAAAAAAAAAATTGACTTCAAAAAACATTTTGGTTCCTGGGCAGCATTTTCCTGACCGTGCAGTAACGCGTTTTCTTCTCCAGGCACCAAAAAGGCTCGATTTTAAAAAGGGGAAGCAACACCATTTTTGACAGGGAATTTCATCCCGAAACTCATCCTGGAGTCTGTTTTTGCATTTGGTTTCAAACAAAAAATTTGGCTTCAAAAAACATTTTGGTTCCTGAGCATCGTTTTTCCTGACCGCAGAGTCAAGCGTTTTCTTCCCCAGGCACCAAAAAGGCTCGATTTTAAAAAGGGGAAGCAACACCATTTTTAGACATGGAATTTCATCCCGAAACTCATCCTGGTGTCTGTTTTTGCATTTGGTTTCAAACAAAAAATTTGGCTTCAAAAAACATTTTCGTTCGTGGGCAACACTTTCCTGACCGCGGTGTCACGCTTTTTCTTCCCCACGCAACAAAAAGTCTCGATTTTTAAAAAGAGGAAGCAACACCATTTTTAGAAATGGAATTTCATCCTAAAACTCATCCTGGTGTCCGTTTTTGCATTTGGTTTCAAACAAAAAATTTGGCTTCAAAATACATTTTGGTTCCTGGGCAGCATTTTCCTGACCGTCGAGTCACGCGTTTTCTTCTCCAGGCACCAAAAAGGCTCGATTTTTAAAAAGGGGAAGCAACACCATTTTTAGACATGGAATTTCATCCCGAAACTCATCCTGGTGTCCGTTTTTGCATTTGGTTTAAAAAAAAAATTGACTTCAAAAAACATTTTGGTTCCTGGGCAGCATTTTCCTGACCGTGTAGTCACGTGTTTTCTTCCCCAGGCACCAAAAAGGCTCGATTTTAAAAAGGGGAAGCAACACCATTTTAGACATGGAATTTCATCCTGAAACTCATCCTGGTGTCCGTTTTTGCATTTGGTTTCAAAGAAAAAATTTGGCTTCAAAAAACATTTTGTTTCCTGGGCAACACTTTCCTGACCGCGGTGTCACGCTTTTTCTTCCCCACGCAACAAAAAGTCTCGATTTTTAAAAAGGGGAAGCAACACCATTTTTAGAAATGGAATTTCATCCTAAAACTCATCCTGGTGTCCGTTTTTGCATTTGGTTTCAAACAAAAAATTTGGCTTCAAAATACATTTTGGTTCCTGGGCAGCATTTTCCTGACCGTGGAGTCACGCGTTTTCTTCTCCAGGCACCAAAAAGGCTCGATTTTAAAAAAGGGGAAGCAACACCATTTTTAGACATGGAATTTCATCCTGAAACTCATCCTGGTGTCCGTTTTTGCATTTGGTTTCAGAAAAAAAATTGACTTCAAAAAACATTTTGGTTCCTGGGCAGCATTTTCCTGACCGTGCAGTAACGCGTTTTGTTCTCCAGGCACCAAAAAGGCTTGATTTTTAAAAAGTGGAAGCAACACCATTTTTAGACATGGAATTTCATCCCGAAACTCATCCTGGTGTCCGTTTTTGCATTTGTTTTCAAAAAAAAAAATTGACTTCGAAAACATTTTGGTTCCTGAGCATCGTTTTTCCTGACCGCGGAGTCACGCGTTTTCTTCTCCAGGCACCAAAAAGGCTCGATTTTAAAAAGGGGAAGGAACACCATTTTTAGACATGGAATTCCATCCCGAAACTCATCCTGGTGTCCGTTTTTGCATTTGGTTTAAAAAAAAAAATTGACTTCAAAAACATTTTGGTTCCTGAGCATCGTTTTTCCTGACCGCGGAGTCACGCGTTTTCTTCTCCAGGCACCAAAAAGGCTCGATTTTAAAAAGGGGAAGCAACACCATTTTTAGACATGGAATTTCATCCCGAAACTCATCCTGGTGTCTGTTTTTGCATTTGGTTTCAAACAAAAAATTTGGCTTCAAAAAACATTTTGGTTCCTGAGCATCGTTTTTCCTGACTGCAGAGTCAAGCGTTTTCTTCCCGAGGCACCAAAAAGGCTCGATTTTAAAAAGGGGAAGCAACACCATTTTTAGACATGGAATTTAATCCCGAAACTCATCCTGGTGTCTGTTTTTGCATTTGGTTTCAAACAAAAAATTTGGCTTCAAAAAACATTTTGGTTCCTGAGCATCGTTTTTCCTGACCGCGGTGTCACGCGTTATCTTCTCCAGGCACCAAAAAGGCTCGATTTTTAAAAAGGGGAAGCAACACCATTTTTAGATGTGGAATTTCATCCTAAAACTCATCCTGGTGTCTGTTTTTGCATTTGGTTTCAAACAAAAAATTTGGCTTCAAAAAACATTTTGGTTCCTGAGCATCATTTTTCCTGACCGCGGTGTCACGCGTTTTCTTCTCCAGGCACCAAACAGGCTCGATTTTTAAAAAGGGGAAGCAACACCATTTTTAGACATGGAATTTCATCCCGAAACTCATCCTGGTGTCTGTTTTTGCATTTGGTTACAAACAAAAAATTTGGCTTCAAAAAACATTTTGGTTCCTGAGCATCGTTTTTCCTGACCGCAGAGTCACGCGTTTTCTTCTCCAGGCACCAAAAAGGCTCGATTTTAAAAAGGGGAAGCAACACCATTTTTAGACATGGAATTTCATCCCGAAACTCATCCTGGTGTCTGTTTTTGCATTTGGTTTCAAACAAAAAATTTGGCTTCAAAAAACATTTTGGTTCCTGAGCATCATTTTTCCTGACCGCGGAGTAACTCGTTTTCTTCTCCAGGCACCAAAAAGGCTCGATTTTTAAAAAGGGGAAGCAACACCATTTTTAGACGTGGAATTTCATCCTGAAACTCATCCTGGTGTCTGTTTTTGCATTTGGTTTCAAACAAAAAATTTGGCTTCAAAAAACATTTTGGTTCCTGAGCATCGTTTTTCCTGACCACAGAGTCAAGCGTTTTCTTCCCCAGGCACCAAAAAGGCTCGATTTGAAAAAGGGGAAGCAACACCATTTTTAGACATGGAATTTAATCCTGAAACTCATCCTGGTGTCTGTTTTTGCATTTGGTTTCAAACAAAAAATTTGGCTTCAAAAAACATTTTGGTTCCTGAGCATCATTTTTCCTGACCGCAGAGTCAAGCGTTTTCTTCCCCAGGCACCAAAAAGGCTCGATTTTTAAAAAGGGGAAGCAACACCATTTTTAAACGTGGAATTTCATCCTGAAACTCATCCTGGTGTCTGTTTTTGCATTTGGTTTCAAACAAAAAATTTGGCTTCAAAAAACATTTTGGTTCCTGGGCAATACTTTCCTGACCGCAGAGTCACGCTTTTTCTTCCCCAGGCAACAAAAAGGCTCGATTTTTAAAAAGGGGAAGCAACACCATTTTTAGACGTGGAATTTCATCCTGAAACTCATCCTGGTGTCTGTTTTCATTAGGTTTCAAACAAAAAATATGGCTTCAAAAAACATTTTGGTTCCTGAGCATCATTTTTCCTGACCGCAGAGTCAAGCGTTTTCTTCTCCAGGCACCAAAAAGGCTCGATTTTTAAAAAGAGGAAGCAACACCATTTTTAGACGTGGAATTTCATCCTGAAACTAATCCTGGTGTCTGTTTTTGCATTTGGTTTCAAACAAAAAATTTGGCTTAGAAAAATATTTTGGTTCCTGGGCAATACTTTCCTGACCGCAGAGTCACGCTTTTTCTTCCCCATGCACCAAAAAGGCTCGATTTTTAAAAAGTGGAAGCAACACCATTTTTTGACATGGAATTTCATCCCGAAACTCATCCTGGTGTCCGTTTTTGCATTTGGTTTCAAAAAAAAAAAATTGGCTTCAAAAAACAGTTTCGTTCCTGGGCAACACTTTCCTGACCGTGGAGTCACGTGTTTTCTTCCCCAGACAACAAAAAGGCTTGATTTTTAAAAAGGGGAAGCAACACCATTTTTAGACATGGAATTTCATCCCGAAACTCATCCTGGTGTCTGTTTTTGCATTTGGTTTCAAACAAAAAATTTGGCTTCAAAAAACATTTTGGTTCCTGAGCATCGTTTTTCCTGACCGCAGAGTCAAGCGATTTCTTCCTCAGGCACCAAAAAGGCTCGATTTTAAAAAGGGGAAGCAACACCATTTTTAGACATGGAATTTCATCCCGAAACTCATCCTGGTGTCTGTTTTTGCATTTGGTTTCAAACAAAAAATTTGGCTTCAAAAAACATTTTGGTTCCTGAGCGTCGTTTTTCCTGACAGCAGAGTCACGCGTTTTCTTCTCCAGGCACCAAAAAGACTCGATTTTTAAAAAGGGGAAGCAACACCATTTTTAGACGTGGAATTTCATCCTGAAACTCATCCTGGTGTCTGTTTTTGCATTTGGTTTCAAACAAAAAATTTGGCTTCAAAAAACATTTTGGTTCCTGAGCATCGTTTTTCCTGACCACAGAGTCAAGCGTTTTCTTCCCCAGGCACCAAAAAGGCTCGATTTGAAAAAGGGGAAGCAACACCATTTTTAGACATGGAATTTAATCCCGAAACTCATCCTGGTGTCTGTTTTTGCATTTGGTTTCAAACAAAAAATTTGGCTTCAAAAAACATTTTGGTTCCTGAGCATCATTTTTCCTGACCGCAGAGTCAAGCGTTTTCTTCTCCAGGCACCAAAAAGGCTCAATTTTTAAAAAGGGGAAGCAACACCATTTTTAGAAATGGAATTTCATCCCGAAACTCATCCTGGTGTCCTATTTTGCATTTGGTTTCAAACAAAAAATTTGGCTTCAAAAAACATTTTGGTTCCTGAGCATCGTTTTTCCTGACCGCAGAGTCAAGCGTTTTCTTCCCGAGGCACCAAAACGGCACGATTTTAAAAAGGGGAAGCAACACCATTTTTAGACATGGAATTTCATCCCGAAACTCATCCTGGTGTCTGTTTTTGCATTTGGTTTCAAACAAAAAATTTGGCTTCAAAAAACATTTTGGTTCCTTGGCAACACTTTCCTGACCGAAGAGTCACGCTTTTTCTTCCCCAGGCGACAAAAAGGCTCGATTTTTAAAAAGGGGAAGCAACACCATTTTTAGAAATGGAATTTCATCCTGAAACTCATCCTGGTGTCCGGTTTTGCATTTGGTTACAAACAAAAAAATTGGCTTCAAAAAACATTTTGGTTCCTGAGAAGTATTTTCCTGACCGCAGAGTCACGCGTTTTCTTCTCCAGGCACCAAAAACGCTCGATTTTTAAAAAGGGGAAGCAACACCATTTTTAGACGTGGAATTTCATCCCGAAACTCATCCTGGTGTCTGTTTTTCCATTTGGTTTCAAACAAAAAATTTGGCTTCAAAAAACATTTTGGTTCCTGAGCATCGTTTTTCCTGACCGCAGAGTCAAGCGTTTTCTTCCCCAGGCACCAAAAAGGCTCGATTTTAAAAAGGGGAAGCAACACCATTTTTAGACGTGGAATTTCATCCTGAAACTCATCCTGGTGTCTGTTTTTGCATTTGGTTTCAAACAAAAAATTTGGCTTCAAAATCATTTTGGTACCTGAGCATCATTTTTCCTGACCGCGGAGTCACGCGTTTTCTTCTCCAGGCACCAAAAAGGCACGATTTTAAAAAGGGGAAGCAATACCATTTCTAGACATGGAATTTCATCCCGAAACTCATCCTGGTGTCTGTTTTTCCATTTGGTTTCAAACAAAAAATTTGGCTTCAAAAAACATTTTGGTTCCTGAGCATCGTTTTTCCTGACCGCAGAGTCAAGCGTTTTCTTCCCCAGACAACGAAAAGGCTCGATTTTAAAAAGGGGAAGCAACACCATTTTTAGACATGGAATTTTATCCCGAAACTCATCCTGGTGTCTGTTTTTGCATTTGGTTTCAAAAAAAAAATTTGGCTTCAAAAAACATTTTAGTTCCTGAGCATCGTTTTTCCTGACCGCGGTGTCACACGTTTTCTTCTCCAGGCACCAAAAAGGCTCGATTTTTAAAAAGGGGAACCAACACCATTTTTAGACATGGAATTTCATCCCGAAACTCATCCTCGTGTCTGTTTTTCCATTTGGTTTCAAACAAAAAATTTGGCTTCAAAAAACATTTTGGTTCCTGAGCATCATTTTTCCTGACCGCGGAGTAACGCGTTTTCTTCTCCAGGCACCAAAAAGGCTCGATTTTTGAAAAGGGGAAGCAACACCATTTTTAGAAATGGAATTTCATCCTGAAACTCATCCTGGTGTCCGTTTTTGCATTTGGTTTCAAACAAAAAATTTGGCTTCAAAATACATTTTGTTTCCTGGGCAGCATTTTCCTTGACCGTGGAGTCACGCGTTTTCTTCTCCAGGCACCAAAAAGGCTCGATTTTTAAAAAGGGGAAGCAACACCATTTTTAGACATGGAATTTCATCCCGAAACTCATCCTGGTGTCTGTTTTTGCATTTGGTTTCAAACAAAAAATTTGGCTTCAAAAAACATTTTGGTTTCTGAGCATCGTTTTTCCTGACTGCAGAGTCAAGCGTTTTCTTCCCGAGGCACCAGAAAGGCTCGATTTTAAAAAGGGGAAGCAACACCATTTTTAGACATGGAATTTAATCCCGAAACTCATCCTGGTGTCTGTTTTTGCATTTGGTTTCAAACAAAAAATTTGGCTTCAAAAAACATTTTGGTTCCTGAGCATCGTTTTTCCTGACCGCGGTGTCACGCGTTATCTTCTCCAGGCACCAAAAAGGCTCGATTTTTAAAAAGGGGAAGCAACACCATTTTTAGATGTGGAATTTCATCCTAAAACTCATCCTGGTGTCTGTTTTTGCATTTGGTTTCAAACAAAAAATTTGGCTTCAAAAAACATTTTGGTTCCTGAGCATCATTTTTTCTGACCGCGGTGTCACGCGTTTTCTTCTCCAGGCACCAAACAGGCTCGATTTTTAAAAAGGGGAAGCAACACCATTTTTAGACATGGAATTTCATCCCGAAACTCATCCTGGTGTCTGTTTTTGCATTTGGTTACAAACAAAAAATTTGGCTTCAAAAAACATTTTGGTTCCTGAGCATCGTTTTTCCTGACCGCAGAGTCACGCGTTTTCTTCTCCAGGCACCAAAAAGGCTCGATTTTAAAAAGGGGAAGCAACACCATTTTTAGACATGGAATTTCATCCCGAAACTCATCCTGGTGTCTGTTTTTGCATTTGGTTTCAAACAAAAAATTTGGCTTCAAAAAACATTTTGGTTCCTGAGCATCATTTTTCCTGACCGCGGAGTAACTCGTTTTCTTCTCCAGGCACCAAAAAGGCTCGATTTTTAAAAAGGGGAAGCAACACCATTTTTAGACGTGGAATTTTATCCTGAAACTCATCCTGGTGTCTGTTTTTGCATTTGGTTTCAAACAAAAAATTTGGCTTCAAAAAACATTTTGGTTCCTGAGCATCGTTTTTCCTGACCACAGAGTCAAGCGTTTTCTTCCCCAGGCACCAAAAAGGCTCGATTTGAAAAAGGGGAAGCAACACCATTTTTAGACATGGAATTTAATCCCGAAACTCATCCTGGTGTCTGTTTTTGCATTTGGTTTCAAACAAAAAATTTGGCTTCAAAAAACATTTTGGTTCCTGAGCATCATTTTTCCTGACCGCAGAGTCAAGCGTTTTCTTCCCCAGGCACCAAAAAGGCTCGATTTTTAAAAAGGGGAAGCAACACCATTTTTAAACGTGGAATTTCATCCTGAAACTCATCCTGGTGTCTGTTTTTGCATTTGGTTTCAAACAAAAAATTTGGCTTCAAAAAACATTTTGGTTCCTGGGCAATACTTTCCTGACCGCAGAGTCACGCTTTTTCTTCCCCAGGCAACAAAAAGGCTCGATTTTTAAAAAGGGGAAGCAACACCATTTTTAGACGTGGAATTTCATCCTGAAACTCATCCTGGTGTCTGTTTTCATTAGGTTTCAAACAAAAAATATGGCTTCAAAAAACATTTTGGTTCCTGAGCATCATTTTTCCTGACCGCAGAGTCAAGCGTTTTCTTCTCCAGGCACCAAAAAGGCTCGATTTTTAAAAAGAGGAAGCAACACCATTTTTAGACGTGGAATTTCATCCTGAAACTAATCCTGGTGTCTGTTTTTGCATTTGGTTTCAAACAAAAAATTTGGCTTAGAAAAACATTTTGGTTCCTGAGCATCGTTTTTCCTGACCGCAGAGTCAAGCGTTTTCTTCCCCAGACAACAAAAAGGCTTGATTTTTAAAAAGGGGAAGCAACACCATTTTTAGACATGGAATTTCATCCCGAAACTCATCCTGGTGTCTGTTTTTGCATTTGGTTTCAAACAAAAAATTTGGCTTCAAAAAACATTTTGGTTCCTGAGCATCGTTTTTCCTGACCGCAGAGTCAAGCGATTTCTTCCTCAGGCACCAAAAATGCTCGATTTTAAAAAGGGGAAGCAACACCATTTTTAGACATGGAATTTCATCCCGAAACTCATCCTGGTGTCTGTTTTTGCATTTGGTTTCAAACAAAAAATTTGGCTTCAAAAAACATTTTGGTTCCTGAGCGTCGTTTTTCCTGACAGCAGAGTCACGCGTTTTCTTCTCCAGGCACCAAAAAGGCTCGATTTTAAAAAGGGGAAGCAACACCATTTTTAGACATGGAATTTCATCCCGAAACTCATCCTGGTGTCTGTTTTTGCATTTGGTTTCAAACAAAAAATTTGGCTTCAAAAAACATTTTGGTTCCTGAGCATCATTTTTCCTGACCGCGGAGTAACGCGTTTTCTTCTCCAGGCACCAAAAAGACTCGATTTTTAAAAAGGGGAAGCAACACCATTTTTAGACGTGGAATTTCATCCTGAAACTCATCCTGGTGTCTGTTTTTGCATTTGGTTTCAAACAAAAAATTTGGCTTCAAAAAACATTTTGGTTCCTGAGCATCGTTTTTCCTGACCACAGAGTCAAGCGTTTTCTTCCCCAGGCACCAAAAAGGCTCGATTTGAAAAAGGGGAAGCAACACCATTTTTAGACATGGAATTTAATCCCGAAACTCATCCTGGTGTCTGTTTTTGCATTTGGTTTCAAACAAAAAATTTGGCTTCAAAAAACATTTTGGTTCCTGAGCATCATTTTTCCTGACCGCAGAGTCAAGCGTTTTCTTCTCCAGGCACCAAAAAGGCTCGATTTTTAAAAAGGGGAAGCAACACCATTTTTAGAAATGGAATTTCATCCCGAAACTCATCCTGGTGTCCTATTTTGCATTTGGTTTCAAACAAAAAATTTGGCTTCAAAAAACATTTTGGTTCCTGAGCATCGTTTTTCCTGACCGCAGAGTCAAGCGTTTTCTTCCCGAGGCACCAAAACGGCACGATTTTAAAAAGGGGAAGCAACACCATTTTTAGACATGGAATTTCATCCCGAAACTCATCCTGGTGTCTGTTTTTGCATTTGGTTTCAAACAAAAAATTTGGCTTCAAAAAACATTTTGGTTCCTTGGCAACACTTTCCTGACCGAAGAGTCACGCTTTTTCTTCCCCAGGCGACAAAAAGGCTCGATTTTTAAAAAGGGGAAGCAACACCATTTTTAGAAATGGAATTTCATCCTGAAACTCATCCTGGTGTCCGGTTTTGCATTTGGTTACAAACAAAAAAATTGGCTTCAAAAAACATTTTGGTTCCTGAGAAGTATTTTCCTGACCGCAGAGTCACGCGTTTTCTTCTCCAGGCACCAAAAACGCTCGATTTTTAAAAAGGGGAAGCAACACCATTTTTAGACGTGGAATTTCATCCCGAAACTCATCCTGGTGTCTGTTTTTCCATTTGGTTTCAAACAAAAAATTTGGCTTCAAAAAACATTTTGGTTCCTGAGCATCGTTTTTCCTGACCGCAGAGTCAAGCGTTTTCTTCCCCAGGCACCAAAAAGGCTCGATTTTAAAAAGGGGAAGCAACACCATTTTTAGACGTGGAATTTCATCCTGAAACTCATCCTGGTGTCTGTTTTTGCATTTGGTTTCAAACAAAAAATTTGGCTTCAAAATCATTTTGGTACCTGAGCATCATTTTTCCTGACCGCGGAGTCACGCGTTTTCTTCTCCAGGCACCAAAAAGGCACGATTTTAAAAAGGGGAAGCAATACCATTTCTAGACATGGAATTTCATCCCGAAACTCATCCTGGTGTCTGTTTTTCCATTTGGTTTCAAACAAAAAATTTGGCTTCAAAAAACATTTTGGTTCCTGAGCATCGTTTTTCCTGACCGCAGAGTCAAGCGTTTTCTTCCCCAGACAACGAAAAGGCTCGATTTTAAAAAGGGGAAGCAACACCATTTTTAGACATGGAATTTTATCCCGAAACTCATCCTGGTGTCTGTTTTTGCATTTGGTTTCAAAAAAAAAATTTGGCTTCAAAAAACATTTTAGTTCCTGAGCATCGTTTTTCCTGACCGCGGTGTCACACGTTTTCTTCTCCAGGCACCAAAAAGGCTCGATTTTCAAAAAGGGGAACCAACACCATTTTTAGACATGGAATTTCATCCCGAAACTCATCCTCGTGTCTGTTTTTCCATTTGGTTTCAAACAAAAAATTTGGCTTCAAAAAACATTTTGGTTCCTGAGCATCGTTTTTCCTGACCGCGGTGTCACACGTTTTCTTCTCCAGGCACCAAAAAGGCTCGATTTTAAAAAGGGGAAGCAACACCATTTTTAGACATGGAATTTCATCCCGAAACTCATCCTGGTGTCTGTTTTTGCATTTGGTTTCAAACAAAAAATTTGGCTTCAAAAAACATTTTGGTTCCTGAGCATCATTTTTCTGACCGCAGAGTCACGCTTTTTCTTCCCCAGGCAACAAAAAGGCTCGATTTTTAAAAAGGGGAAGCAACACCATTTTTAGAAATGGAATTTCATCCTGAAACTCATCCTGGTGTCCGTTTTTGCATATGGTTTCAAACAAAAAATTTGGCTTCAAAATACATTTTGGTTCCTGGGCAGCATTTTCCTGACCGCGGAGTCACGTGTTTTCTTCCCATTGCACCAAAAAGGCTCAATTTTTAAAAAGGGGAAGAAACACTATTTTTAGACATGGAATTTCATCCTGAAACTCATTCTGTTGTCTGTTTTTGCATTTGGTTTCAAAAAAAAAATTGGCTTCAAAAAACATTTTGGTTCCTGGGCCACACTTTCCTGACCACGGTTTCACACGTTTTCTTCTCCAGGCACCAAAAAGGCTTGGTTTTTAAAAAGTGGAAGCAACACCATTTTTAGACATGGAATTTCACCCCGAAACTCATCCTGGTGTCCGTTTTTGCATTTGGTTTCAAAAAAAAAAATTGGCTTCAAAAAACATTTTGGTTCCTGAGCATCGTTTTTCCTGACCGCAGAGTCAAGCGTTTTCTTCCCGAGGCACCAAAAAGGCACGATTTTAAAAAGGGGAAGCAACACCATTTTTAGACATGGAATTTCATCCCGAAACTCATCCTGGTGTCTGTTTTTGCATTTGGTTTCAAACAAAAAATTTGGCTTCAAAAAACATTTTGGTTCCTGGGCAACACTTTCCTGACCGCAGAGTCACGCTTTTTCTTCCCCAGGCAACAAAAAGGCTCGATTTTTAAAAAGGGGAAGCAACACCATTTTTAGAAATGTTATTTCATCCTGAAACTCATCCTGGTGTCCGTTTTTGCCTATGGTTTCAAACAAAAAATTTGGCTTCAAAATACATTTTGGTTCCTGGGCAGCATTTTCCTGATGGTGGAGTCACACGTTTTCTTCTCCAGGCACCAAAAAGGCTCGATTTTTAAAAAGTGGAAGGAACACCATTTTTAGACATGGAATTTCATCCTGAAACTCATTCTGGTGTCCGTTTTTGCATTTGGTTTCAAACAAAAAATTTGGCTTCAAAATACATTTTGGTTCCTGGGCAGCATTTTACTGACCGTGGAGTCACGCGTTTTCTTCTCCAAGCACCCAAAAGGCTCGATTTTTAAAAAGGGGAAGCAATACCATTTCTAGACATGGAATTTCATCCCGAAACTCATCCTGGTGTCTGTTTTTCCATTTGGTTTCAAACAAAAAATTTGGCTTCAAAAAACATTTTGGTTCCTGAGCATCGTTTTTCCTGACCACAGAGTCAAGCGTTTTCTTCCCCAGGCACCAAAAAGGCTCGATTTTAAAAAGGGGAAGCAACACCATTTTTAGACATGGAATTTTATCCCGAAACTCATCCTGGTGTCCGTTTTTGCATTTGGTTTCAAAAAAAAAAATTGGCTTCAAAAAACATTTTGGTTCCTGAGCATCGTTTTTCCTGACCGCAGAGTCAAGCGTTTTCTTCCCGAGGCACCAAAAAGGCACGATTTTAAAAAGGGGAAGCAACACCATTTTTAGACATGGAATTTCATCCCGAAACTCATCCTGGTGTCTGTTTTTGCATTTGGTTTCAAACAAAAAATTTGGCTTCAAAAAACATTTTGGTTCCTGGGCAACACTTTCCTGACCGCAGAGTCACGCTTTTTCTTCCCCAGGCAACAAAAAGGCTCGATTTTTAAAAAGGGGAAGCAACACCATTTTTAGAAATGGAATTTCATCCTGAAACTCATCCTGGTGTCCGTTTTTGCATATGGTTTCAAACAAAAAATTTGGCTTCAAAATACATTTTGGTTCCTGGGCAGCATTTTCCTGATGGTGGAGTCACACGTTTTCTTCTCCAGGCACCAAAAAGGCTCGATTTTTAAAAAGTGGAAGGAACACCATTTTTAGACATGGAATTTCATCCTGAAACTCATTCTGGTGTCCGTTTTTGCATTTGGTTTCAAACAAAAAATTTGGCTTCAAAATACATTTTGGTTCCTGGGCAGCATTTTCCTGACCGTGGAGTCACGCGTTTTCTTCTCCAAGCACCAAAAAGGCTCGATTTTTAAAAAGGGGAAGCAATACCATTTCTAGACATGGAATTTCATCCCGAAACTCATCCTGGTGTCTGTTTTTCCATTTGGTTTCAAACAAAAAATTTGGCTTCAAAAAACATTTTGGTTCCTGAGCATCGTTTTTCCTGACCACAGAGTCAAGCGTTTTCTTCCCCAGGCACCAAAAAGGCTCGATTTTAAAAAGGGGAAGCAACACCATTTTTAGACATGGAATTTTATCCCGAAACTCATCCTGGTGTCCGTTTTTGCATTTGGTTTCAAAAAAAAAATTGGCTTCAAAAAACATTTTGGTTCCTGAGCATCGTTTTTCCTGACCGCAGAGTCAAGCGTTTTCTTCCCGAGGCACCAAAAAGGCACGATTTTAAAAAGGGGAAGCAACACCATTTTTAGACATGGAATTTCATCCCGAAACTCATCCTGGTGTCTGTTTTTGCATTTGGTTTCAAACAAAAAATTTGGCTTCAAAATACATTTTGGTTCCTGGGCAGCATTTTCCTGACCGCAGAGTCACGTGTTTTCTTCCCCAGGCAACAAAAAGGCTCGATTTTTAAAAAGGGGAAGCAACACCATTTTTAGACATGGAATTTCATCCCGAAACTCATCCTGGTGTCCGTTTTTGCATATAGTTTCAAACAAAAAATTTGGCTTCAAAATACATTTTGGTTCCTGGGCAGCATTTTCCTGATGGTGGAGTCACACGTTTTCTTCTCCAGGCACCAAAAAGGCTCGATTTTTAAAAAGTGGAAGGAACACCATTTTTAGACATGGAATTTCATCCTGAAACTCATTCTGGTGTCCGTTTTTGCATTTGGTTTCAAACAAAAAATTTGGCTTCAAAATACATTTTGGTTCCTGGGCAGCATTTTCCTGACCGTGGAGTCACGCGTTTTCTTCTCCAAGCACCAAAAAGGCTCGATTTTTAAAAAGGGGAAGCAATACCATTTCTAGACATGGAATTTCATCCCGAAACTCATCCTGGTGTCTGTTTTTCCATTTGGTTTCAAACAAAAAATTTGGCTTCAAAAAACATTTTGGTTCCTGAGCATCGTTTTTCCTGACCACAGAGTCAAGCGTTTTCTTCCCCAGGCACCAAAAAGGCTCGATTTTAAAAAGGGGAAGCAACACCATTTTTAGACATGGAATTTTATCCCGAAACTCATCCTGGTGTCCGTTTTTGCATTTGGTTTCAAAAAAAAAATTGGCTTCAAAAAACATTTTGGTTCCTGAGCATCGTTTTTCCTGACCGCAGAGTCAAGCGTTTTCTTCCCGAGGCACCAAAAAGGCACGATTTTAAAAAGGGGAAGCAACACCATTTTTAGACATGGAATTTCATCCCGAAACTCATCCTGGTGTCTGTTTTTGCATTTGGTTTCAAACAAAAAATTTGGCTTCAAAATACATTTTGGTTCCTGGGCAGCATTTTCCTGACCGCAGAGTCACGTGTTTTCTTCCCCAGGCAACAAAAAGGCTCGATTTTTAAAAAGGGGAAGCAACACCATTTTTAGACATGGAATTTCATCCCGAAACTCATCCTGGTGTCCGTTTTTGCATATAGTTTCAAACAAAAAATTTGGCTTCAAAATACATTTTGGTTCCTGGGCAGCATTTTCCTGATGGTGGAGTCACACGTTTTCTTCTCCAGGCACCAAAAAGGCTCGATTTTTAAAAAGTGGAAGGAACACCATTTTTAGACATGGAATTTCATCCTGAAACTCATTCTGGTGTCCGTTTTTGCATTTGGTTTCAAACAAAAAATTTGGCTTCAAAATACATTTTGGTTCCTGGGCAGCATTTTCCTGACCGTGGAGTCACGCGTTTTCTTCTCCAAGCACCAAAAAGGCTCGATTTTTAAAAAGGGGAAGCAATACCATTTCTAGACATGGAATTTCATCCCGAAACTCATCCTGGTGTCTGTTTTTCCATTTGGTTTCAAACAAAAAATTTGGCTTCAAAAAACATTTTGGTTCCTGAGCATCGTTTTTCCTGACCACAGAGTCAAGCGTTTTCTTCCCCAGGCACCAAAAAGGCTCGATTTTAAAAAGGGGAAGCAACACCATTTTTAGACATGGAATTTTATCCCGAAACTCATCCTGGTGTCCGTTTTTGCATTTGGTTTCAAAAAAAAAATTGGCTTCAAAAAACATTTTGGTTCCTGAGCATCGTTTTTCCTGACCGCAGAGTCAAGCGTTTTCTTCCCGAGGCACCAAAAAGGCACGATTTTAAAAAGGGGAAGCAACACCATTTTTAGACATGGAATTTCATCCCGAAACTCATCCTGGTGTCTGTTTTTGCATTTGGTTTCAAACAAAAAATTTGGCTTCAAAATACATTTTGGTTCCTGGGCAGCATTTTCCTGACCGCAGAGTCACGTGTTTTCTTCCCCAGGCAACAAAAAGGCTCGATTTTTAAAAAGGGGAAGCAACACCATTTTTAGACATGGAATTTCATCCCGAAACTCATCCTGGTGTCCGTTTTTGCATATAGTTTCAAACAAAAAATTTGGCTTCAAAATACATTTTGGTTCCTGGGCAGCATTTTCCTGATGGTGGAGTCACACGTTTTCTTCTCCAGGCACCAAAAAGGCTCGATTTTTAAAAAGTGGAAGGAACACCATTTTTAGACATGGAATTTCATCCTGAAACTCATTCTGGTGTCCGTTTTTGCATTTGGTTTCAAACAAAAAATTTGGCTTCATAATACATTTTGGTTCCTGGGCAGCATTTTCCTGACCGTGGAGTCACGCGTTTTCTTCTCCAAGCACCAAAAAGGCTCGATTTTTAAAAAGGGGAAGCAATACCATTTCTAGACATGGAATTTCATCCCGAAACTCATCCTGGTGTCTGTTTTTCCATTTGGTTTCAAACAAAAAATTTGGCTTGAAAAAACATTTTGGTTCCTGAGCATCGTTTTTCCTGACCGCAGAGTCAAGCGTTTTCTTCCCCAGGCACCAAAAAGGCTCGATTTTAAAAAGGGGAAGCAACACCATTTTTAGACATGGAATTTTATCCCGAAACTCATCCTGGTGTCTGTTTTTGCATTTGGTTTCAAAAAAAAAATTTGGCTTCAAAAAACATTTTGGTTCCTGAGCATCGTTTTTCCTGACCGCGGTGTCACACGTTTTCTTCTCCAGGCACCAAAAAGGCTCGATTTTTAAAAAGGGGAACCAACACCATTTTTAGATATGGAATTTCATCCCGAAACTCATCCTCGTGTCTGTTTTTCCATTTGGTTTCAAACAAAAAATTTGGCTTCAAAAAACATTTTGGTTCCTGAGCATCGTTTTTCCTGACCGCAAAGTCAAGCGTTTTCTTCCCCAGGCACCAAAAAGGCTCGATTTTAAAAAGGGGAAGCAACACCATTTTTAGACATGGAATTTCATCCTGAAACTCATTCTGGTGTCCGTTTTTGCATTTGGTTTCAAACAAAAAATTTGGCTTCAAAATACATTTTGGTTCCTGGGCAGCATTTTCCTGACCGTGGAGTCACGCGTTTTCTTCTCCAAGCACCAAAAAGGCTCGATTTTTAAAAAGGGGAAGCAATACCATTTCTAGACATGGAATTTCATCCCGAAACTCATCCTGGTGTCTGTTTTTCCATTTGGTTTCAAACAAAAAATTTGGCTTCAAAAAACATTTTGGTTCCTGAGCATCGTTTTTCCTGACCACAGAGTCAAGCGTTTTCTTCCCCAGGCACCAAAAAGGCTCGATTTTAAAAAGGGGAAGCAACACCATTTTTAGACATGGAATTTTATCCCGAAACTCATCCTGGTGTCCGTTTTTGCATTTGGTTTCAAAAAAAAAATTGGCTTCAAAAAACATTTTGGTTCCTGAGCATCGTTTTTCCTGACCGCAGAGTCAAGCGTTTTCTTCCCGAGGCACCAAAAAGGCACGATTTTAAAAAGGGGAAGCAACACCATTTTTAGACATGGAATTTCATCCCGAAACTCATCCTGGTGTCTGTTTTTGCATTTGGTTTCAAACAAAAAATTTGGCTTCAAAATACATTTTGGTTCCTGGGCAGCATTTTCCTGACCGCAGAGTCACGTGTTTTCTTCCCCAGGCAACAAAAAGGCTCGATTTTTAAAAAGGGGAAGCAACACCATTTTTAGACATGGAATTTCATCCCGAAACTCATCCTGGTGTCCGTTTTTGCATATAGTTTCAAACAAAAAATTTGGCTTCAAAATACATTTTGGTTCCTGGGCAGCATTTTCCTGATGGTGGAGTCACACGTTTTCTTCTCCAGGCACCAAAAAGGCTCGATTTTTAAAAAGTGGAAGGAACACCATTTTTAGACATGGAATTTCATCCTGAAACTCATTCTGGTGTCCGTTTTTGCATTTGGTTTCAAACAAAAAATTTGGCTTCAAAATACATTTTGGTTCCTGGGCAGCATTTTCCTGACCGTGGAGTCACGCGTTTTCTTCTCCAAGCACCAAAAAGGCTCGATTTTTAAAAAGGGGAAGCAATACCATTTCTAGACATGGAATTTCATCCCGAAACTCATCCTGGTGTCTGTTTTTCCATTTGGTTTCAAACAAAAAATTTGGCTTCAAAAAACATTTTGGTTCCTGAGCATCGTTTTTCCTGACCACAGAGTCAAGCGTTTTCTTCCCCAGGCACCAAAAAGGCTCGATTTTAAAAAGGGGAAGCAACACCATTTTTAGACATGGAATTTTATCCCGAAACTCATCCTGGTGTCCGTTTTTGCATTTGGTTTCAAAAAAAAAATTGGCTTCAAAAAACATTTTGGTTCCTGAGCATCGTTTTTCCTGACCGCAGAGTCAAGCGTTTTCTTCCCGAGGCACCAAAAAGGCACGATTTTAAAAAGGGGAAGCAACACCATTTTTAGACATGGAATTTCATCCCGAAACTCATCCTGGTGTCTGTTTTTGCATTTGGTTTCAAACAAAAAATTTGGCTTCAAAATACATTTTGGTTCCTGGGCAGCATTTTCCTGACCGCAGAGTCACGTGTTTTCTTCCCCAGGCAACAAAAAGGCTCGATTTTTAAAAAGGGGAAGCAACACCATTTTTAGACATGGAATTTCATCCCGAAACTCATCCTGGTGTCCGTTTTTGCATATAGTTTCAAACAAAAAATTTGGCTTCAAAATACATTTTGGTTCCTGGGCAGCATTTTCCTGATGGTGGAGTCACACGTTTTCTTCTCCAGGCACCAAAAAGGCTCGATTTTTAAAAAGTGGAAGGAACACCATTTTTAGACATGGAATTTCATCCTGAAACTCATTCTGGTGTCCGTTTTTGCATTTGGTTTCAAACAAAAAATTTGGCTTCAAAATACATTTTGGTTCCTGGGCAGCATTTTCCTGACCGTGGAGTCACGCGTTTTCTTCTCCAAGCACCAAAAAGGCTCGATTTTTAAAAAGGGGAAGCAATACCATTTCTAGACATGGAATTTCATCCCGAAACTCATCCTGGTGTCTGTTTTTCCATTTGGTTTCAAACAAAAAATTTGGCTTCAAAAAACATTTTGGTTCCTGAGCATCGTTTTTCCTGACCACAGAGTCAAGCGTTTTCTTCCCCAGGCACCAAAAAGGCTCGATTTTAAAAAGGGGAAGCAACACCATTTTTAGACATGGAATTTTATCCCGAAACTCATCCTGGTGTCCGTTTTTGCATTTGGTTTCAAAAAAAAAATTGGCTTCAAAAAACATTTTGGTTCCTGAGCATCGTTTTTCCTGACCGCAGAGTCAAGCGTTTTCTTCCCGAGGCACCAAAAAGGCACGATTTTAAAAAGGGGAAGCAACACCATTTTTAGACATGGAATTTCATCCCGAAACTCATCCTGGTGTCTGTTTTTGCATTTGGTTTCAAACAAAAAATTTGGCTTCAAAATACATTTTGGTTCCTGGGCAGCATTTTCCTGACCGCAGAGTCACGTGTTTTCTTCCCCAGGCAACAAAAAGGCTCGATTTTTAAAAAGGGGAAGCAACACCATTTTTAGACATGGAATTTCATCCCGAAACTCATCCTGGTGTCCGTTTTTGCATATAGTTTCAAACAAAAAATTTGGCTTCAAAATACATTTTGGTTCCTGGGCAGCATTTTCCTGATGGTGGAGTCACACGTTTTCTTCTCCAGGCACCAAAAAGGCTCGATTTTTAAAAAGTGGAAGGAACACCATTTTTAGACATGGAATTTCATCCTGAAACTCATTCTGGTGTCCGTTTTTGCATTTGGTTTCAAACAAAAAATTTGGCTTCATAATACATTTTGGTTCCTGGGCAGCATTTTCCTGACCGTGGAGTCACGCGTTTTCTTCTCCAAGCACCAAAAAGGCTCGATTTTTAAAAAGGGGAAGCAATACCATTTCTAGACATGGAATTTCATCCCGAAACTCATCCTGGTGTCTGTTTTTCCATTTGGTTTCAAACAAAAAATTTGGCTTGAAAAAACATTTTGGTTCCTGAGCATCGTTTTTCCTGACCGCAGAGTCAAGCGTTTTCTTCCCCAGGCACCAAAAAGGCTCGATTTTAAAAAGGGGAAGCAACACCATTTTTAGACATGGAATTTTATCCCGAAACTCATCCTGGTGTCTGTTTTTGCATTTGGTTTCAAAAAAAAAATTTGGCTTCAAAAAACATTTTGGTTCCTGAGCATCGTTTTTCCTGACCGCGGTGTCACACGTTTTCTTCTCCAGGCACCAAAAAGGCTCGATTTTTAAAAAGGGGAACCAACACCATTTTTAGATATGGAATTTCATCCCGAAACTCATCCTCGTGTCTGTTTTTCCATTTGGTTTCAAACAAAAAATTTGGCTTCAAAAAACATTTTGGTTCCTGAGCATCGTTTTTCCTGACCGCAAAGTCAAGCGTTTTCTTCCCCAGGCACCAAAAAGGCTCGATTTTAAAAAGGGGAAGCAACACCATTTTTAGACATGGAATTTCATCCCGAAACTCATCCTGGTGTCTGTTTTTGCATTTGGTTTCAAACAAAAAATTTGGCTTCAAAAAACATTTTGGTTCCTGAGCATCATTTTTCCTGACCGCAGAGTCACGCTTTTTCTTCCCCAGGCAACAAAAAGGCTCGATTTTTAAAAAGGGGAAGCAACACCATTTTTAGAAATGGAATTTCATCCTGAAACTCATCCTGGTGTCCGTTTTTGCATATGGTTTCAAACAAAAAATTTGGCTTCAAAATACATTTTGGTTCCTGGGCAGCATTTTCCTGACCGTGGAGTCACGTGTTTTCTTCCCATTGCACCAAAAAGGCTCGATTTTTAAAAAGTGGAAGCAACACCATTTTTAGACATGGAATTTCACCCCGAAACTCATCCTGGTGTCCGTTTTTGCATTTGGTTTCAAAAAAAAAAAATTGGCTTCAAAAAACATTTTGGTTCCTGAGCATCGTTTTTCCTGACCGCAGAGTCAAGCGTTTTCTTCCCGAGGCACCAAAAAGGCACGATTTTAAAAAGGGGAAGCAACACCATTTTTAGACATGGAATTTCATCCCGAAACTCATCCTGGTGTCTGTTTTTGCATTTGGTTTCAAACAAAAAATTTGGCTTCAAAAAACATTTTGGTTCCTGGGCAACACTTTCCTGACGGTGGAGTCACACGTTTTCTTCTCCAGGCACCAAAAAGGCTCGATTTTTAAAAAGTGGAAGGAACACCATTTTTAGACATGGAATTTCATCCTGAAACTCATTCTGGTGTCCGTTTTTGCATTTGGTTTCAAACAAAAAATTTGGCTTCAAAATACATTTTGGTTCCTGGGCAGCATTTTCCTGACCGCAGAGTCACGTGTTTTCTTCCCCAGGCAACAAAAAGGCTCGATTTTTAAAAAGGGGAAGCAACACCATTTTTAGACATGGAATTTCATCCCGAAACTCATCCTGGTGTCCGTTTTTGCATATAGTTTCAAACAAAAAATTTGGCTTCAAAATACATTTTGGTTCCTGGGCAGCATTTTCCTGATGGTGGAGTCACACGTTTTCTTCTCCAGGCACCAAAAAGGCTCGATTTTTAAAAAGTGGAAGGAACACCATTTTTAGACATGGAATTTCATCCTGAAACTCATTCTGGTGTCCGTTTTTGCATTTGGTTTCAAACAAAAAATTTGGCTTCATAATACATTTTGGTTCCTGGGCAGCATTTTCCTGACCGTGGAGTCACGCGTTTTCTTCTCCAAGCACCAAAAAGGCTCGATTTTTAAAAAGGGGAAGCAATACCATTTCTAGACATGGAATTTCATCCCGAAACTCATCCTGGTGTCTGTTTTTCCATTTGGTTTCAAACAAAAAATTTGGCTTGAAAAAACATTTTGGTTCCTGAGCATCGTTTTTCCTGACCGCAGAGTCAAGCGTTTTCTTCCCCAGGCACCAAAAAGGCTCGATTTTAAAAAGGGGAAGCAACACCATTTTTAGACATGGAATTTTATCCCGAAACTCATCCTGGTGTCTGTTTTTGCATTTGGTTTCAAAAAAAAAATTTGGCTTCAAAAAACATTTTGGTTCCTGAGCATCGTTTTTCCTGACCGCGGTGTCACACGTTTTCTTCTCCAGGCACCAAAAAGGCTCGATTTTTAAAAAGGGGAACCAACACCATTTTTAGATATGGAATTTCATCCCGAAACTCATCCTCGTGTCTGTTTTTCCATTTGGTTTCAAACAAAAAATTTGGCTTCAAAAAACATTTTGGTTCCTGAGCATCGTTTTTCCTGACCGCAAAGTCAAGCGTTTTCTTCCCCAGGCACCAAAAAGGCTCGATTTTAAAAAGGGGAAGCAACACCATTTTTAGACATGGAATTTCATCCCGAAACTCATCCTGGTGTCTGTTTTTGCATTTGGTTTCAAACAAAAAATTTGGCTTCAAAAAACATTTTGGTTCCTGAGCATCATTTTTCCTGACCGCAGAGTCACGCTTTTTCTTCCCCAGGCAACAAAAAGGCTCGATTTTTAAAAAGGGGAAGCAACACCATTTTTAGAAATGGAATTTCATCCTGAAACTCATCCTGGTGTCCGTTTTTGCATATGGTTTCAAACAAAAAATTTGGCTTCAAAATACATTTTGGTTCCTGGGCAGCATTTTCCTGACCGTGGAGTCACGTGTTTTCTTCCCATTGCACCAAAAAGGCTCGATTTTTAAAAAGTGGAAGCAACACCATTTTTAGACATGGAATTTCACCCCGAAACTCATCCTGGTGTCCGTTTTTGCATTTGGTTTCAAAAAAAAAAAATTGGCTTCAAAAAACATTTTGGTTCCTGAGCATCGTTTTTCCTGACCGCAGAGTCAAGCGTTTTCTTCCCGAGGCACCAAAAAGGCACGATTTTAAAAAGGGGAAGCAACACCATTTTTAGACATGGAATTTCATCCCGAAACTCATCCTGGTGTCTGTTTTTGCATTTGGTTTCAAACAAAAAATTTGGCTTCAAAAAACATTTTGGTTCCTGGGCAACACTTTCCTGACGGTGGAGTCACACGTTTTCTTCTCCAGGCACCAAAAAGGCTCGATTTTTAAAAAGTGGAAGGAACACCATTTTTAGACATGGAATTTCATCCTGAAACTCATTCTGGTGTCCGTTTTTGCATTTGGTTTCAAACAAAAAATTTGGCTTCAAAATACATTTTGGTTCCTGGGCAGCATTTTCCTGACCGCAGAGTCACGTGTTTTCTTCCCCAGGCAACAAAAAGGCTCGATTTTTAAAAAGGGGAAGCAACACCATTTTTAGACATGGAATTTCATCCCGAAACTCATCCTGGTGTCCGTTTTTGCATATAGTTTCAAACAAAAAATTTGGCTTCAAAATACATTTTGGTTCCTGGGCAGCATTTTCCTGATGGTGGAGTCACACGTTTTCTTCTCCAGGCACCAAAAAGGCTCGATTTTTAAAAAGTGGAAGGAACACCATTTTTAGACATGGAATTTCATCCTGAAACTCATTCTGGTGTCCGTTTTTGCATTTGGTTTCAAACAAAAAATTTGGCTTCAAAGTACATTTTGGTTCCTGGGCAGCATTTTCCTGACCGTGGAGTCACGCGTTTTCTTCTCCAAGCACCAAAAAGGCTCGATTTTTAAAAAGGGGAAGCAATACCATTTCTAGACATGGAATTTCATCCCGAAACTCATCCTGGTGTCTGTTTTTCCATTTGGTTTCAAACAAAAAATTTGGCTTCAAAAAACATTTTGGTTCCTGAGCATCGTTTTTCCTGACCGCAGAGTCAAGCGTTTTCTTCCCCAGTCACCAAAAAGGCTCGATTTTAAAAAGGGGAAGCAACACCATTTTTAGACATGGAATTTTATCCCGAAACTCATCCTGGTGTCTGTTTTTGCATTTGGTTTCAAAAAAAAAATTTGGCTTCAAAAAACATTTTGGTTCCTGAGCATCGTTTTTCCTGACCGCGGTGTCACACGTTTTCTTCTCCAGGCACCAAAAAGGCTCGATTTTTAAAAAGGGGAACCAACACCATTTTTAGATATGGAATTTCATCCCGAAACTCATCCTCGTGTCTGTTTTTCCATTTGGTTTCAAACAAAAAATTTGGCTTCAAAAAACATTTTGGTTCCTGAGCATCGTTTTTCCTGACCGCAAAGTCAAGCGTTTTCTTCCCCAGGCACCAAAAAGGCTCGATTTTAAAAAGGGGAAGCAACACCATTTTTAGACATGGAATTTCATCCCGAAACTCATCCTGGTGTCTGTTTTTGCATTTGGTTTCAAACAAAAAATTTGGCTTTAAAAAACATTTTGGTTCCTGAGCATCATTTTTCCTGACCGCAGAGTCACGCTTTTTCTTCCCCAGGCAACAAAAAGGCTCGATTTTTAAAAAGGGGAAGCAACACCATTTTTAGAAATGGAATTTCATCCTGAAACTCATCCTGGTGTCCGTTTTTGCATATGGTTTCAAACAAAAAATTTGGCTTCAAAATACATTTTGGTTCCTGGGCAGCATTTTCCTGACCGCGGAGTCACGTGTTTTCTTCCCATTGCACCAAAAAGGCTCGATTTTTAAAAAGTGGAAGCAACACCATTTTTAGACATGGAATTTCACCCCGAAACTCATCCTGGTGTCCGTTTTTGCATTTGGTTTCAAAAAAAAAAATTGGCTTCAAAAAACATTTTGGTTCCTGAGCATCGTTTTTCCTGACCGCAGAGTCAAGCGTTTTCTTCCCGAGGCACCAAAAACGCACGATTTTAAAAAGGGGAAGCAACACCATTTTTAGACATGGAATTTCATCCCGAAACTCATCCTGGTGTCTGTTTTTGCATTTGGTTTCAAACAAAAAATTTGGCTTCAAAAAACATTTTGGTTCCTGGGCAACACTTTCCTGACGGTGGAGTCACACGTTTTCTTCTCCAGGCACCAAAAAGGCTCGATTTTTAAAAAGTGGAAGGAACACCATTTTTAGAGGTGGAATTTCATCCTGAAACTCATCCTGGTGTCTGTTTTTGCATTTGGTTTCAAACAAAAAATTTGGCTTCAAAATACATTTTGGTTCCTGGGCAGCATTTTCCTGACCACGGAGTCATGCGTTTTCTTCTCCAAGCACCAAAAAGGCTCGATTTTTAAAAAGGGGAAGCAATACCATTTCTAGACATGGAATTTCATCCCGAAACTCATCCTGGTGTCTGTTTTTCCATTTGGTTTCAAACAAAAAATTTGGCTTGAAAAAACATTTTGGTTCCTGAGCATCGTTTTTCCTGACCGCAGAGTCAAGCGTTTTCTTCCCCAGGCACCAAAAAGGCTCGATTTTAAAAAGGGGAAGCAACACCATTTTTAGACATGGAATTTTATCCCGAAACTCATCCTGTTGTCCGTTTTTGCATTGGGTTTCAAAAAAAAAAATTGGCTTCAAAAAACATTTTGGTCCTGGGCAACACTTTCCTGACCGCGGAGTCACCTGTTTTCTTCCCCAGGCAACAAAAAGGCTCGATTTTTAAAAAGGGGAAGCAACACTATTCTAAGACATGGAATTTCATCCCGAAACTCATCCTGGTGTCCTATTTTGCATTTGGTTTCAAACAAAAAATTTGGCTTCAAAAAACATTTTGGTTCCTGAGCATCGTTTTTCCTGACCGCAGAGTCAAGCGTTTTCTTCCCCAGGCACCAAAAGGGCTCGATTTTAAAAAGAGGAAGCAACACCATTTTTAGACATGGAATTTCATCCCGAAACTCATCCTTGTGTCTGTTTTTGCATTTGGTTTCAAACAAAAAAATTGGCTTCAAAAAACATTTTGGTTCCTGGGCAACACTTTCCTGACCGCAGAGTCACGCTTTTTCTTCCCCAGGCAACAAAAAGGCTCGATTTTTAAAAAGGGGAAGGAACACCATTTTTAGAAATGGAATTTCATCCTGAAACTCATCCTGGTGTCCGTTTTTGCATATGGTTTCAAACAAAAAATTTGGCTTCAAAATACATTTTGGTTCCTGGGCCACCCTTTCCTGACCGCGGAGTCACGCGTTTTCTTCTCCAGGCACCAAAAAGGCTCGATTTTTAAAAAGTGGAAGGAACACCATTTTTAGACATGGAATTTCATCCCGAAACTCATTCTGGTGTCCGTTTTTGCATTTGGTTTCAAACAAAAAATTTGGCTTCAAAATACATTTTGGTTCCTGGGCAGCATTTTCCTGACCGTGGAGTCACGCGTTTTCTTCTCCAAGCACCAAAAAGGCTCGATTTTTAAAAAGGGGAAGCAACACCATTTTTAGAAATGGAATTTCATCCTGAAACTCATCCTGGTGTCCGTTTTTGCATATGGTTTCAAACAAAAAATTTGGCTTCAAAATACATTTTGGTTCCTGGGCAGCATTTTCCTGACCGCGGAGTCACGTGTTTTCTTCCCATTGCACCAAAAAGGCTCGATTTTTAAAAAGTGGAAGCAACACCATTTTTAGACATGGAATTTCACCCCGAAACTCATCCTGGTGTCCGTTTTTGCATTTGGTTTCAAAAAAAAAAATTGGCTTCAAAAAACATTTTGGTTCCTGAGCATCGTTTTTCCTGACCGCAGAGTCAAGCGTTTTCTTCCCGAGGCACCAAAAACACACGATTTTAAAAAGGGGAAGCAACACCATTTTTAGACATGGAATTTCATCCCGAAACTCATCCTGGTGTCTGTTTTTGCATTTGGTTTCAAACAAAAAATTTGGCTTCAAAAAACATTTTGGTTCCTGGGCAACACTTTCCTGACGGTGGAGTCACACGTTTTCTTCTCCAGGCACCAAAAAGGCTCGATTTTTAAAAAGTGGAAGGAACACCATTTTTAGAGGTGGAATTTCATCCTGAAACTCATCCTGGTGTCTGTTTTTGCATTTGGTTTCAAACAAAAAATTTGGCTTCAAAATACATTTTGGTTCCTGGGCAGCATTTTCCTGACCACGGAGTCATGCGTTTTCTTCTCCAAGCACCAAAAAGGCTCGATTTTTAAAAAGGGGAAGCAATACCATTTCTAGACATGGAATTTCATCCCGAAACTCATCCTGGTGTCTGTTTTTCCATTTGGTTTCAAACAAAAAATTTGGCTTGAAAAAACATTTTGGTTCCTGAGCATCGTTTTTCCTGACCGCAGAGTCAAGCGTTTTCTTCCCCAGGCACCAAAAAGGCTCGATTTTAAAAAGGGGAAGCAACACCATTTTTAGACATGGAATTTTATCCCGAAACTCATCCTGTTGTCCGTTTTTGCATTGGGTTTCAAAAAAAAAAATTGGCTTCAAAAAACATTTTGGTCCTGGGCAACACTTTCCTGACCGCGGAGTCACCTGTTTTCTTCCCCAGGCAACAAAAAGGCTCGATTTTTAAAAAGGGGAAGCAACACTATTCTAAGACATGGAATTTCATCCCGAAACTCATCCTGGTGTCCTATTTTGCATTTGGTTTCAAACAAACAATTTGGCTTCAAAAAACATTTTGGTTCCTGAGCATCGTTTTTCCTGACCGCAGAGTCAAGCGTTTTCTTCCCCAGGCACCAAAAGGGCTCGATTTTAAAAAGAGGAAGCAACACCATTTTTAGACATGGAATTTCATCCCGAAACTCATCCTTGTGTCTGTTTTTGCATTTGGT
Organism: Pituophis catenifer annectens; assembly: GCF_029215685.1. NCBI lineage: Eukaryota > Metazoa > Chordata > Lepidosauria > Squamata > Colubridae > Pituophis > Pituophis catenifer. The sequence continues at coordinate 51,003 of NW_027256909.1, read as the reverse complement.
TTCAAACAAAAAAATTGGCTTCAAAAAACATTTTGGTTCCTGGGCAACACTTTCCTGACCGCAGAGTCACGCTTTTTCTTCCCCAGGCAACAAAAAGGCTCGATTTTTAAAAAGGGGAAGGAACACCATTTTTAGAAATGGAATTTCATCCTGAAACTCATCCTGGTGTCCGTTTTTGCATATGGTTTCAAACAAAAAATTTGGCTTCAAAATACATTTTGGTTCCTGGGCCACCCTTTCCTGACCGCGGAGTCACGCGTTTTCTTCTCCAGGCACCAAAAAGGCTCGATTTTTAAAAAGTGGAAGGAACACCATTTTTAGACATGGAATTTCATCCCGAAACTCATTCTGGTGTCCGTTTTTGCATTTGGTTTCAAACAAAAAATTTGGCTTCAAAATACATTTTGGTTCCTGGGCAGCATTTTCCTGACCGTGGAGTCACGCGTTTTCTTCTCCAAGCACCAAAAAGGCTCGATTTTTAAAAAGGGGAAGCAATACCATTTCTAGACATGGAATTTCATCCCGAAACTCATCCTGGTGTCTGTTTTTCCATTTGGTTTCAAACAAAAAATTTGGCTTCAAAAAACATTTTGGTTCCTGAGCATCGTTTTTCCTGACCGCAGAGTCAAGCGTTTTCTTCCCCAGGCACCAAAAAGGCTCGATTTTAAAAAGGGGAAGCAACACCATTTTTAGACATGGAATTTCATCCCGAAACTCATCCTGGTGTCTGTTTTTGCATTTGGTTTCAAACAAAAAATTTGGCTTCAAAAAACATTTTGGTTCCTGAGCATCGTTTTTCCTGACCGCAGAGTCAAGCGTTTTCTTTCCCAGGCACCAAAAAGGCTCGATTTTAAAAAGGGGAAGCAACACCATTTTTAGACATGGAATTTCATCCCGAAACTCATCCTGGTGTCTGTTTTTGCATTTGGTTTCAAACAAAAAATTTGGCTTCAAAAAACATTTTGGTTCCTGAGCATCATTTTTCCTGACCGCAGAGTCACGCTTTTTCTTCCCCAGGCAACAAAAAGGCTCGATTTTTAAAAAGTGGAAGCAACACCATTTTTAGACATGGAAATTCACCCCGAAACTCATCCTGGTGTCCGTTTTTGCATTTGGTTTCAAAAAAAAAAATTGGCTTCAAAAAACATTTTGGTTCCTGAGCATCGTTTTTCCTGACCGCAGAGTCAAGCGTTTTCTTCCCGAGGCACCAAAAAGGCACGATTTTAAAAAGGGGAAGCAACACCATTTTTAGACATGGAATTTCATCCCGAAACTCATCCTGGTGTCTGTTTTTGCATTTGGTTTCAAACAAAAAATTTGGCTTCAAAAAACATTTTGGTTCCTGGGCAACATTTTCCTGACCGCAGAGTCACGCTTTTTCTTCCCCAGGCAACAAAAAGGCTCGATTTTAAAAAGGGGAAGGAACACCATTTTTAGACATGGAATTTTATCCCGAAACTCATCCTGGTGTCTGTTTTTGCATTTGGTTTCAAAAAAAAAATTTGGCTTCAAAAAACATTTTGGTTCCTGAGCATCGTTTTTCCTGACCGCGGTGTCACACGTTTTCTTCTCCAGGCACCAAAAAGGCTTGATTTTTAAAAAGGGGAACCAACACCATTTTTAGACATGGAATTTCATCCCGAAACTCATCCTCGTGTCCGTTTTTGCATATGGTTTCAAACAAAAAATTTGGCTTCAAAATACATTTTGGTTCCTGGGCAGCATTTTCCTGACCGCGGAGTCACGTGTTTTCTTCCCCAGGCAACAAAAAGGCTCGATTTTTAAAAAGGGGAAGAAACACTATTTTTAGACATGGAATTTCACCCCGAAACTCATCCTGGTGTCCGTTTTTGCATTTGGTTTCAAAAAAAAAATTGGCTTCAAAAAACATTTTGGTTCCTGGGCAACACTTTCCTGACGGTGGAGTCACACGTTTTCTTCTCCAGGCACCAAAAAGGCTCGATTTTTAAAAAGTGGAAGGAACACCATTTTAGACATGGAATTTCATCCTGAAACTCATTCTGGTGTCCGTTTTTGCATTTGGTTTCAAACAAAAAATTTGGCTTCAAAATACATTTTGGTTCCTGGGCAGCATTTTCCTGACCGCGGAGTCACGCGTTTTCTTCTCCAAGCACCAAAAAGGCTCGATTTTTAAAAAGGGGAAGCAATACCATTTCTAGACATGGAATTTCATCCCGAAACTCATCCTGGTGTCTGTTTTTCCATTTGGTTTCAAACAAAAAATTTGGCTTGAAAAAACATTTTGGTTCCTGAGCATCGTTTTTCCTGACCGCAGAGTCAAGCGTTTTCTTCCCCAGGCACCAAAAAGGCTCGATTTTAAAAAGGGGAAGCAACACCATTTTTAGACATGGAATTTTATCCCGAAACTCATCCTGGTGTCTGTTTTTGCATTTGGTTTCAAAAAAAAAATTTGGCTTCAAAAAACATTTTGGTTCCTGAGCATCGTTTTTCCTGACCGCGGTGTCACACGTTTTCTTCTCCAGGCACCAAAAAGGCTCGATTTTTAAAAAGGGGAACCAACACCATTTTTAGACATGGAATTTCATCCCGAAACTCATCCTCGTGTCTGTTTTTCCATTTGGTTTCAAACAAAAAATTTGGCTTCAAAAAACATTTTGGTTCCTGAGCATCATTTTTCCTGACCACAGAGTCACGCTTTTTCTTCCCCAGGCAACAAAAAGGCTCGATTTTTAAAAAGGGGAAGCAACACCATTTTTAGAAATGGAATTTCATCCTGAAACTCATCCTGGTGTTCGTTTTTGCATATGGTTTCAAACAAAAAATTTGGCTTCAAAATACATTTTGGTTCCTGGGCAGCATTTTCCTGACCGCGGAGTCACGTGTTTTCTTCCCATTGCACCAAAAAGGCTCGATTTTTAAAAAGGGGAAGAAACACTATTTTTAGACATGGAATTTCATCCTGAAACTCATCCTGTTGTCTGTTTTTGCATTTGGTTTCAAAAAAAAATTGGCTTCAAAAAACATTTTGGTTCCTGGGCAACACTTTCCTGACCGCGGAGTCACGCGTTTTCTTCTCCAGGCACCAAAAAGGCTTGATTTTTAAAAAGTGGAAGCAACACCATTTTTAGACATGGAATTTCACCCCGAAACTCATCCTGGTGTCCGTTTTTGCATTTGGTTTCAAAAAAAAAATTGGCTTCAAAAAACATTTTGGTTCCTGAGCATCGTTTTTCCTGACCGCAGAGTCAAGCGTTTTCTTCCCGAGGCACCAAAAAGGCACGATTTTAAAAAGGGGAAGCAACACCATTTTTAGACATGGAATTTCATCCCGAAACTCATCCTGGTGTCTGTTTTTGCATTTGGTTTCAAACAAAAAATTTGGCTTCAAAAAACATTTTGGTTCCTGGGCAACACTTTCCTGACGGTGGAGTCACACGTTTTCTTCTCCAGGCACCAAAAAGGCTCGATTTTTAAAAAGTGGAAGGAACACCATTTTTAGACATGGAATTTCATCCTGAAACTCATTCTGGTGTCCGTTTTTGCATTTGGTTTCAAACAAAAAATTTGGCTTCAAAATACATTTTGGTTCCTGGGCAGCATTTTCCTGACCGCGGAGTCACGCGTTTTCTTCTCCAAGCACCAAAAAGGCTCGATTTTTAAAAAGGGGAAGCAATACCATTTCTAGACATGGAATTTCATCCCGAAACTCATCCTGGTGTCTGTTTTTCCATTTGGTTTCAAACAAAAAATTTGGCTTGAAAAAACATTTTGGTTCCTGAGCATCATTTTTCCTGACCGCAGAGTCAAGCGTTTTCTTCCCCAGGCACCAAAAAGGCTCGATTTTAAAAAGGGGAAGCAACACCATTTTTAGACATGGAATTTTATCCCGAAACTCATCCTGTTGTCCGTTTTTGCATTGGGTTTCAAAAAAAAAAATTGGCTTCAAAAAACATTTTGGTCCTGGGCAACACTTTCCTGACCGCGGAGTCACGTGTTTTCTTCCCCAGGCAACAAAAAGGCTCGATTTTTAAAAAGGGGAAGCAACACTATTCTAAGACATGGAATTTCATCCCGAAACTCATCCTGGTGTCCTATTTTGCATTTGGTTTCAAACAAAAAATTTGGCTTCAAAAAACATTTTGGTTCCTGAGCATCGTTTTTCCTGACCGCAGAGTCAAGCGTTTTTTTCCCCAGGCACCAAAAGGGCTCGATTTTAAAAAGAGGAAGCAACACCATTTTTAGACATGGAATTTCATCCCGAAACTCATCCTGGTGTCTGTTTTTGCATTTGGTTTCAAACAAAAAAATTGGCTTCAAAAAACATTTTGGTTCCTGGGCAACACTTTCCTGACCGCAGAGTCACGCTTTTTCTTCCCCAGGCAACAAAAAGGCTCGATTTTTAAAAAGGGGAAGGAACACCATTTTTAGAAATGGAATTTCATCCTGAAACTCATCCTGGTGTCCGTTTTTGCATATGGTTTCAAACAAAAAATTTGGCTTCAAAATACATTTTGGTTCCTGGGCAGCATTTTCCTGATGGTGGAGTCACACGTTTTCTTCTCCAGGCACCAAAAAGGCTCGATTTTTAAAAAGTGGAAGGAACACCATTTTTAGACATGGAATTTCATCCCGAAACTCATTCTGGTGTCCGTTTTTGCATTTGGTTTCAAACAAAAAATTTGGCTTCAAAATACATTTTGGTTCCTGGGCAGCATTTTCATGACCGTGGAGTCACGCGTTTTCTTCTCCAAGCACCAAAAAGGCTCGATTTTTAAAAAGGGGAAGCAATACCATTTCTAGACATGGAATTTCATCCCGAAACTCATCCTGGTGTCTGTTTTTCCATTTGGTTTCAAACAAAAAATTTGGCTTCAAAAAACATTTTGGTTCCTGAGCATCGTTTTTCCTGACCGCAGAGTCAAGCGTTTTCTTCCCCAGGCACCAAAAAGGCTCGATTTTAAAAAGGGGAAGCAACACCATTTTTAGACATGGAATTTCATCCCGAAACTCATCCTGGTGTCTGTTTTTGCATTTGGTTTCAAACAAAAAATTTGGCTTCAAAAAACATTTTGGTTCCTGAGCATCATTTTTCCTGACCGCAGAGTCACGCTTTTTCTTCCCCAGGCAACAAAAAGGCTTGATTTTTAAAAAGGGGAAGCAACACCATTTTTAGACATGGAATTTCATCCTGAAACTCATCCTGGTGTCCGTTTTTGCATATGGTTTCAAACAAAAAATTTGGCTTCAAAATACATTTTGGTTCCTGGGCAGCATTTTCCTGACCGCGGAGTCACGTGTTTTCTTCCCATTGCACCAAAAAGGCTCGATTTTTAAAAAGGGGAAGAAACACTATTTTTAGACATGGAATTTCATCCTGAAACTCATCCTGTTGTCTGTTTTTGCATTTGGTTTCAAAAAAAAATTGGCTTCAAAAAACATTTTGGTTCCTGGGCAACACTTTCCTGACCGCGGAGTCACGCGTTTTCTTCTCCAGGCACCAAAAAGGCTTGATTTTTAAAAAGTGGAAGCAACACCATTTTTAGACATGGAATTTCACCCCGAAACTCATCCTGGTGTCCGTTTTTGCATTTGGTTTCAAAAAAAAAATTGGCTTCAAAAAACATTTTGGTTCCTGAGCATCGTTTTTCCTGACCGCAGAGTCAAGCGTTTTCTTCCCGAGGCACCAAAAAGGCACGATTTTAAAAAGGGGAAGCAACACCATTTTTAGACATGGAATTTCATCCCGAAACTCATCCTGGTGTCTGTTTTTGCATTTGGTTTCAAACAAAAAATTTGGCTTCAAAAAACATTTTGGTTCCTGGGCAACACTTTCCTGACGGTGGAGTCACACGTTTTCTTCTCCAGGCACCAAAAAGGCTCGATTTTTAAAAAGTGGAAGGAACACCATTTTTAGACATGGAATTTCATCCTGAAACTCATTCTGGTGTCCGTTTTTGCATTTGGTTTCAAACAAAAAATTTGGCTTCAAAATACATTTTGGTTCCTGGACAGCATTTTCCTGACCGCGGAGTCACGTGTTTTCTTCCCATTGCACCAAAAAGGCTCGATTTTTAAAAAGGGGAAGAAACACTATTTTTAGACATGGAATTTCATCCTGAAACTCATCCTGTTGTCTGTTTTTGCATTTGGTTTCAAAAAAAAATTGGCTTCAAAAAACATTTTGGTTCCTGGGCAACACTTTCCTGACCGCGGAGTCACGCGTTTTCTTCTCCAGGCACCAAAAAGGCTTGATTTTTAAAAAGTGGAAGCAACACCATTTTTAGACATGGAATTTCACCCCGAAACTCATCCTGGTGTCCGTTTTTGCATTTGGTTTCAAAAAAAAAATTGGCTTCAAAAAACATTTTGGTTCCTGAGCATCGTTTTTCCTGACCGCAGAGTCAAGCGTTTTCTTCCCGAGGCACCAAAAAGGCACGATTTTAAAAAGGGGAAGCAACACCATTTTTAGACATGGAATTTCATCCCGAAACTCATCCTGGTGTCTGTTTTTGCATTTGGTTTCAAACAAAAAATTTGGCTTCAAAAAACATTTTGGTTCCTGGGCAACACTTTCCTGACGGTGGAGTCACACGTTTTCTTCTCCAGGCACCAAAAAGGCTCGATTTTTAAAAAGTGGAAGGAACACCATTTTTAGACATGGAATTTCATCCTGAAACTCATTCTGGTGTCCGTTTTTGCATTTGGTTTCAAACAAAAAATTTGGCTTCAAAATACATTTTGGTTCCTGGACAGCATTTTCCTGACCGCGGAGTCACGCGTTTTCTTCTCCAAGCACCAAAAAGGCTCGATTTTTAAAAAGGGGAAGCAATACCATTTCTAGACATGGAATTTCATCCCGAAACTCATCCTGGTGTCTGTTTTTCCATTTGGTTTCAAACAAAAAATTTGGCTTGAAAAAACATTTTGGTTCCTGAGCATCATTTTTCCTGACCGCAGAGTCAAGCGTTTTCTTCCCCAGGCACCAAAAAGGCTCGATTTTAAAAAGGGGAAGCAACACCATTTTTAGACATGGAATTTTATCCCGAAACTCATCCTGTTGTCCGTTTTTGCATTGGGTTTCAAAAAAAAAAATTGGCTTCAAAAAACATTTTGGTCCTGGGCAACACTTTCCTGACCGCGGAGTCACGTGTTTTCTTCCCCAGGCAACAAAAAGGCTCGATTTTTAAAAAGGGGAAGCAACACTATTCTAAGACATGGAATTTCATCCCGAAACTCATCCTGGTGTCCTATTTTGCATTTGGTTTCAAACAAAAAATTTGGCTTCAAAAAACATTTTGGTTCCTGAGCATCGTTTTTCCTGACCGCAGAGTCAAGCGTTTTTTTCCCCAGGCACCAAAAGGGCTCGATTTTAAAAAGAGGAAGCAACACCATTTTTAGACATGGAATTTCATCCCGAAACTCATCCTGGTGTCTGTTTTTGCATTTGGTTTCAAACAAAAAAATTGGCTTCAAAAAACATTTTGGTTCCTGGGCAACACTTTCCTGACCGCAGAGTCACGCTTTTTCTTCCCCAGGCAACAAAAAGGCTCGATTTTTAAAAAGGGGAAGGAACACCATTTTTAGAAATGGAATTTCATCCTGAAACTCATCCTGGTGTCCGTTTTTGCATATAGTTTCAAACAAAAAATTTGGCTTCAAAATACATTTTGGTTCCTGGGCAGCATTTTCCTGATGGTGGAGTCACACGTTTTCTTCTCCAGGCACCAAAAAGGCTCGATTTTTAAAAAGTGGAAGGAACACCATTTTTAGACATGGAATTTCATCCCGAAACTCATTCTGGTGTCCGTTTTTGCATTTGGTTTCAAACAAAAAATTTGGCTTCAAAATACATTTTGGTTCCTGGGCAGCATTTTCATGACCGTGGAGTCACGCGTTTTCTTCTCCAAGCACCAAAAAGGCTCGATTTTTAAAAAGGGGAAGCAATACCATTTCTAGACATGGAATTTCATCCCGAAACTCATCCTGGTGTCTGTTTTTCCATTTGGTTTCAAACAAAAAATTTGGCTTCAAAAAACATTTTGGTTCCTGAGCATCGTTTTTCCTGACCGCAGAGTCAAGCGTTTTCTTCCCCAGGCACCAAAAAGGCTCGATTTTAAAAAGGGGAAGCAACACCATTTTTAGACATGGAATTTCATCCCGAAACTCATCCTGGTGTCTGTTTTTGCATTTGGTTTCAAACAAAAAATTTGGCTTCAAAAAACATTTTGGTTCCTGAGCATCATTTTTCCTGACCGCAGAGTCACGCTTTTTCTTCCCCAGGCAACAAAAAGGCTTGATTTTTAAAAAGGGGAAGCAACACCATTTTTAGACATGGAATTTCATCCTGAAACTCATCCTGGTGTCCGTTTTTGCATATGGTTTCAAACAAAAAATTTGGCTTCAAAATACATTTTGGTTCCTGGGCAGCATTTTCCTGACCGCGGAGTCACGTGTTTTCTTCCCATTGCACCAAAAAGGCTCGATTTTTAAAAAGGGGAAGAAACACTATTTTTAGACATGGAATTTCATCCTGAAACTCATCCTGTTGTCTGTTTTTGCATTTGGTTTCAAAAAAAAATTGGCTTCAAAAAACATTTTGGTTCCTGGGCAACACTTTCCTGACCGCGGAGTCACGCGTTTTCTTCTCCAGGCACCAAAAAGGCTTGATTTTTAAAAAGTGGAAGCAACACCATTTTTAGACATGGAATTTCACCCCGAAACTCATCCTGGTGTCCGTTTTTGCATTTGGTTTCAAAAAAAAAATTGGCTTCAAAAAACATTTTGGTTCCTGAGCATCGTTTTTCCTGACCGCAGAGTCAAGCGTTTTCTTCCCGAGGCACCAAAAAGGCACGATTTTAAAAAGGGGAAGCAACACCATTTTTAGACATGGAATTTCATCCCGAAACTCATCCTGGTGTCTGTTTTTGCATTTGGTTTCAAACAAAAAATTTGGCTTCAAAAAACATTTTGGTTCCTGGGCAACACTTTCCTGACGGTGGAGTCACACGTTTTCTTCTCCAGGCACCAAAAAGGCTCGATTTTTAAAAAGTGGAAGGAACACCATTTTTAGACATGGAATTTCATCCTGAAACTCATTCTGGTGTCCGTTTTTGCATTTGGTTTCAAACAAAAAATTTGGCTTCAAAATACATTTTGGTTCCTGGACAGCATTTTCCTGACCGCGGAGTCACGTGTTTTCTTCCCATTGCACCAAAAAGGCTCGATTTTTAAAAAGGGGAAGAAACACTATTTTTAGACATGGAATTTCATCCTGAAACTCATCCTGTTGTCTGTTTTTGCATTTGGTTTCAAAAAAAAATTGGCTTCAAAAAACATTTTGGTTCCTGGGCAACACTTTCCTGACCGCGGAGTCACGCGTTTTCTTCTCCAGGCACCAAAAAGGCTTGATTTTTAAAAAGTGGAAGCAACACCATTTTTAGACATGGAATTTCACCCCGAAACTCATCCTGGTGTCCGTTTTTGCATTTGGTTTCAAAAAAAAAATTGGCTTCAAAAAACATTTTGGTTCCTGAGCATCGTTTTTCCTGACCGCAGAGTCAAGCGTTTTCTTCCCGAGGCACCAAAAAGGCACGATTTTAAAAAGGGGAAGCAACACCATTTTTAGACATGGAATTTCATCCCGAAACTCATCCTGGTGTCTGTTTTTGCATTTGGTTTCAAACAAAAAATTTGGCTTCAAAAAACATTTTGGTTCCTGGGCAACACTTTCCTGACGGTGGAGTCACACGTTTTCTTCTCCAGGCACCAAAAAGGCTCGATTTTTAAAAAGTGGAAGGAACACCATTTTTAGACATGGAATTTCATCCTGAAACTCATTCTGGTGTCCGTTTTTGCATTTGGTTTCAAACAAAAAATTTGGCTTCAAAATACATTTTGGTTCCTGGACAGCATTTTCCTGACCGCGGAGTCACGCGTTTTCTTCTCCAAGCACCAAAAAGGCTCGATTTTTAAAAAGGGGAAGCAATACCATTTCTAGACATGGAATTTCATCCCGAAACTCATCCTGGTGTCTGTTTTTCCATTTGGTTTCAAACAAAAAATTTGGCTTGAAAAAACATTTTGGTTCCTGAGCATCATTTTTCCTGACCGCAGAGTCAAGCGTTTTCTTCCCCAGGCACCAAAAAGGCTCGATTTTAAAAAGGGGAAGCAACACCATTTTTAGACATGGAATTTTATCCCGAAACTCATCCTGTTGTCCGTTTTTGCATTGGGTTTCAAAAAAAAAAATTGGCTTCAAAAAACATTTTGGTCCTGGGCAACACTTTCCTGACCGCGGAGTCACGTGTTTTCTTCCCCAGGCAACAAAAAGGCTCGATTTTTAAAAAGGGGAAGCAACACTATTCTAAGACATGGAATTTCATCCCGAAACTCATCCTGGTGTCCTATTTTGCATTTGGTTTCAAACAAAAAATTTGGCTTCAAAAAACATTTTGGTTCCTGAGCATCGTTTTTCCTGACCGCAGAGTCAAGCGTTTTTTTCCCCAGGCACCAAAAGGGCTCGATTTTAAAAAGAGGAAGCAACACCATTTTTAGACATGGAATTTCATCCCGAAACTCATCCTGGTGTCTGTTTTTGCATTTGGTTTCAAACAAAAAAATTGGCTTCAAAAAACATTTTGGTTCCTGGGCAACACTTTCCTGACCGCAGAGTCACGCTTTTTCTTCCCCAGGCAACAAAAAGGCTCGATTTTTAAAAAGTGGAAGGAACACCATTTTTAGACATGGAATTTCATCCCGAAACTCATTCTGGTGTCCGTTTTTGCATTTGGTTTCAAACAAAAAATTTGGCTTCAAAATACATTTTGGTTCCTGGGCAGCATTTTCATGACCGTGGAGTCACGCGTTTTCTTCTCCAAGCACCAAAAAGGCTCGATTTTTAAAAAGGGGAAGCAATACCATTTCTAGACATGGAATTTCATCCCGAAACTCATCCTGGTGTCTGTTTTTCCATTTGGTTTCAAACAAAAAATTTGGCTTCAAAAAACATTTTGGTTCCTGAGCATCGTTTTTCCTGACCGCAGAGTCAAGCGTTTTCTTCCCCAGGCACCAAAAAGGCTCGATTTTAAAAAGGGGAAGCAACACCATTTTTAGACATGGAATTTCATCCCGAAACTCATCCTGGTGTCTGTTTTTGCATTTGGTTTCAAACAAAAAATTTGGCTTCAAAAAACATTTTGGTTCCTGAGCATCATTTTTCCTGACCGCAGAGTCACGCTTTTTCTTCCCCAGGCAACAAAAAGGCTTGATTTTTAAAAAGGGGAAGCAACACCATTTTTAGACATGGAATTTCATCCTGAAACTCATCCTGGTGTCCGTTTTTGCATATGGTTTCAAACAAAAAATTTGGCTTCAAAATACATTTTGGTTCCTGGGCAGCATTTTCCTGACCGCGGAGTCACGTGTTTTCTTCCCATTGCACCAAAAAGGCTCGATTTTTAAAAAGGGGAAGAAACACTATTTTTAGACATGGAATTTCATCCTGAAACTCATTCTGTTGTCTGTTTTTGCATTTGGTTTCAAAAAAAAAATTGGCTTCAAAAAACATTTTGGTTCCTGGGCCACACTTTCCTGACCGCGGAGTCACGCGTTTTCTTCTCCAGGCACCAAAAAGGCTCGATTTTTAAAAAGGGGAAGCAACACCATTTTTAGACATGGAATTTCATCCCGAAACTCATCCTGGTGTCTGATTTTGCATTTGGTTTCAAACAAAAAATTTGGCTTCAAAAAACATTTTGGTTCCTGAGCATCATTTTTCCTGACCACGGTTTCACACGTTTTCTTTTCCAGGCACCAAAAAGGCTTGATTTTTAAAAAGTGGAAGCAACACCATTTTTAGACGTGGAATTTCATCCTGAAACTCATCCTGTTGTCTGTTTTTGCATTTGGTTTCAAACAAAAAATTTGGCTTCAAAAAACATTTTGGTTCCTGAGCATCGTTTTTCCTGACCGTAGAGTCATGTGTTTTCTTCCCCAGGCACCAAAAAGGCTCGATTTTAAAAAGGGGAAGCAACAACATTTTTAGACGTGGAATTTCATCCTGAAACTCATCCTGTTGTCTGTTTTTGCATTTGGTTTCAAACAAAAAATTTGGTTTCAAAAAACATTTTGGTTCCTGGGCAATACTTTCCTGACCGCCTAGTCACGCTTTTTCTTCCCCAGGCAACAAAAAGGCTCGATTTTTAAAAAGGGGAAGCAACACCATTTTTAGAAATGGAATTTCATCCTGAAACTCATCCTGGTGTCCGTTTTTGCATATGGTTTCAAACAAAAAATTTGGTTTCAAAATACATTTTGGTTCCTGGGCAGCATTTTCCTGACCGCGGAGTCACGTGTTTTCTTCCCATTGCACCAAAAAGGCTCGATTTTTAAAAAGGGGAAGAAACACTATTTTTAGACATGGAATTTCATCCTGAAACTCATCCTGTTGTCTGTTTTTGCATTTGGTTTCAAAAAAAAAATTGGCTTCAAAAAACATTTTGGTTCCTGGGCAACACTTTCCTGACCGCGGAGTCACGCGTTTTCTTCTCCAGGCACCAAAAAGGCTCGATTTTTAAAAAGGGAAAGCAACACCATTTTTAGAAATGGAATTTCATCCTGAAACTCATCCTGGTGTCCGTTTTTGCATATGGTTTCAAACAAAAAATTTGGTTTCAAAATACATTTTGGTTCCTGGGCAGCATTTTCCTGACCGCGGAGTCACGTGTTTTCTACCCATTGCACCAAAAAGGCTCGATTTTTAAAAAGGGGAAGAAACACTATTTTTAGACATGGAATTTCATCCTGAAACTCATCCTGTTGTCTGTTTTTGCATTTGGTTTCAAAAAAAAAATTGGCTTCAAAAAACATTTTGGTTCCTGGGCAACACTTTCCTGACCGCGGAGTCACGCGTTTTCTTCTCCAGGCACCAAAAAGGCTCGATTTTTAAAAAGGGAAAGCAACACCATTTTTAGACATGGAATTTCATCCCGAAACTCATCCTGGTGTCTGATTTTGCATTTGGTTTCAAACAAAAAATTTGGCTTCAAAAAACATTTTGGTTCCTGAGCATCATTTTTCCTGACCTGGAGAAGAAAACGTTTCACACGTTTTCTTCTCCAGGCACCAAAAAGGCTTGATTTTTAAAAAGTGGAAGCAACACCATTTTTAGACATGGAATTTCACCCTGAAACTCATCCTGGTGTCCGTTTTTGCATTTGGTTTCAAAAAAAAAATTGGCTTCAAAAAACATTTTGGTTCCTGAGCATCGTTTTTCCTGACCGCAGAGTCAAGCGTTTTCTTCCCCAGGCACCAAAAAGGCACGATTTTAAAAAGGGGAAGCAACACCATTTTTAGACATGGAATTTCATCCCGAAACTCATCCTGGTGTCTGTTTTTGCATTTGGTTTCAAACAAAAAATTTGGCTTCAAAAAACATTTTGGTTCCTGGGCAACACTTTCCTGACCGCAGAGTCACGCTTTTTCTTCCCCAGGCAACAAAAAGGCTCGATTTTTAAAAAGGGGAAGCAACACCATTTTTAGAAATGGAATTTCATCCCGAAACTCATCCTGGTGTCCGTTTTTGGATTTGGTTTCAAAAAAAAAAATTGGCTTCAAAAAACATTTTGGTTCCTGGGCAGCATTTTCCTGACCGCAGAGTCACACGTTTTCTTCTCCAGGCACCAAAAAGGTTCGATTTTTAAAAAGTGGAAGCAACACCATTTTTAGACATGGAATTTCATCCCGAAACTCATCCTGGTGTCCGTTTTTGCATTTGGTTTCAAAAAAAAAATTGACTTCAAAAAACATTTTGGTTCCTGGGCAGCATTTTCCTGACCGCGGAGTCACGTGTTTTCTTCCCATTACACCAAAAAGGCTCGATTTTTAAAAAGGGGAAGCAACACTATTTTTAGACATGGAATTTCATCCCGAAACTCATCCTGGTGTCCGTTTTTGCATTTGGTTTCAAACAAAAAATTTGGCTTCAAAAAACATTTTGGTTCCTGGGCAACACTTTGCTGACCGCAGAGTCACGCTTTTTCTTCCCCAGGCAACAAAAAGGCTCGATTTTTAAAAAGGGGAAGCAACACCATTTTTAGAAATGGAATTTCATCCTGAAACTCAGACTGGTGTCCGTTTTTGCATATGGTTTCAAACAAAAAATTTGGCTTCAAAATACATTTTGGTTCCTGGGCAGCATTTTCCTGACCGTGGAGTCATGCGTTTTCTTCTCCAGGCACCAAAAAGGCTCGATTTTTAAAAAGGGAAAGCAACACCATTTTTAGACATGGAATTTCATCCCGAAACTCATCCTGGTGTCTGTTTTTGCATTTGGTTTCAAACAAAAAATTTGGCTTCAAAAAACATTTTGGTTCCTGAGCATCATTTTTCCTGACCGCGGTGTCACACGTTTTCTTCTCCAGGCACCAAAAAGGCTTGATTTTTAAAAAGTGGAAGCAACACCATTTTTAGACATGGAATTTCATCCCGAAACTCATCCTGGTGTCCGTTTTTTCATTTGGTTTCAAAAAAAAAATTGACTTCAAAAAACATTTTGGTTCCTGGGCAACATTTTCCTGACCGCGGAGTCACGTGTTTTCTTCCCATTGCACCAAAAAGGCTCGATTTTTAAAAAGGGGAAGCAACACTATTTTTAGACATGGAATTTCATCCCGAAACTCATCCTGGTGTCTGATTTTGCATTTGGTTTCAAACAAAAAATTTGGCTTCAAAAAACATTTTGGTTCCTGAGCATCATTTTTCCTGACCGCGGTTTCACACGTTTTCTTCTCCAGGCACCAAAAAGGCTTGATTTTTAAAAAGTGGAAGCAACACCATTTTTAGACATGGAATTTCACCCCAAAACTCATCCTGGTGTCCGTTTTTGCATTTGGTTTCAAAAAAAAAATTGGCTTCAAAAAACATTTTGGTTCCTGAGCATCGTTTTTCCTGACCGCAGAGTCAAGCGTTTTCTTCCCCAGGCACCAAAAAGGCACGATTTTAAAAAGGGGAAGCAACACCATTTTTAGACATGGAATTTCATCCCGAAACTCATCCTGGTGTCCGTTTTTGGATTTGGTTTCAAAAAAAAAAATTGGCTTCAAAAAACATTTTGGTTCCTGGGCAGCATTTTCCTGACCGCAGAGTCACACGTTTTCTTCTCCAGGCACCAAAAAGGTTCGATTTTTAAAAAGTGGAAGCAACACCATTTTTAGACATGGAATTTCATCCCGAAACTCATCCTGGTGTCCGTTTTTGCATTTGGTTTCAAAAAAAAAATTGACTTCAAAAAACATTTTGGTTCCTGGGCAGCATTTTCCTGACCGCGGAGTCACGTGTTTTCTTCCCATTACACCAAAAAGGCTCGATTTTTAAAAAGGGGAAGCAACACTATTTTTAGACATGGAATTTCATCCCGAAACTCTTCCTGGTGTCCGTTTTTGCATTTGGTTTCAAACAAAAAATTTGACTTCAAAAAACATTTTGGTTCCTGGGCAACACTTTCCTGACCGCAGAGTCACGCTTTTTCTTCCCCAGGCAACAAAAAGGCTCGATTTTTAAAAAGGGGAAGCAACACCATTTTTAGAAATGGAATTTCATCCCGAAACTCATCCTGGTGTCCGTTTTTGCATATGGTTTCAAAAAAAAAATTGACTTCAAAAAACATTTTGGTTCCTGGGCACCATTTTCCTGACCGCGGAGTCACGTGTTTTCTTCTCCAGGCACCAAAAAGGCTCGATTTTTAAAAAGGGAAAGCAACACCATTTTTAGACATGGAATTTCATCCCGAAACTCTTCCTGGTGTCCGTTTTTGCATTTGGTTTCAAACAAAAAATTTGACTTCAAAAAACATTTTGGTTCCTGGGCAACACTTTCCTGACCGCAGAGTCACGCTTTTTCTTCCCCAGGCAACAAAAAGGCTCGATTTTTAAAAAGGGGAAGCAACACCATTTTTAGAAATGGAATTTCATCCCGAAACTCATCCTGGTGTCCGTTTTTGCATTTGGTTTCAAAAAAAAAATTGACTTCAAAAAACATTTTGGTTCCTGGGCAACATTTTCCTGACCGCGGAGTCACGTGTTTTCTTCCCATTGCACCAAAAAGGCTCGATTTTTAAAAAGGGGAAGCAACACTATTTTTAGACATGGAATTTCATCCCGAAACTCATCCTGGTGTCTGATTTTGCATTTGGTTTCAAACAAAAAATTTGGCTTCAAAAAACATTTTGGTTCCTGAGCATCATTTTTCCTGACCGCGGTTTCACACGTTTTCTTCTCCAGGCACCAAAAAGGCTTGATTTTTAAAAAGTGGAAGCAACACCATTTTTAGACATGGAATTTCACCCCAAAACTCAACCTGGTGTCCGTTTTTGCATTTGGTTTCAAAAAAAAAATTGGCTTCAAAAAACATTTTGGTTCCTGAGCATCGTTTTTCCTGACCGCAGAGTCAAGCGTTTTCTTCCCCAGGCACCAAAAAGGCACGATTTTAAAAAGGGGAAGCAACACCATTTTTAGACATGGAATTTCATCCCGAAACTCATCCTGGTGTCCGTTTTTGGATTTGGTTTCAAAAAAAAAATTGGCTTCAAAAAACATTTTGGTTCCTGGGCAGCATTTTCCTGACCGCAGAGTCACACGTTTTCTTCTCCAGGCACCAAAAAGCTTCGATTTTTAAAAAGTGGAAGTAACACCATTTTTAGACATGGAATTTCATCCCGAAACTCATCCTGGTGTCCGTTTTTGCATTTGGTTTCAAAAAAAAAATTGACTTCAAAAAACATTTTGGTTCCTGGGCAGCATTTTCCTGACCGCGGAGTCACGTGTTTTCTTCCCATTACACCAAAAAGGCTCGATTTTAAAAAAGGGGAAGCAACACTATTTTTAGACATGGAATTTCATCCCGAAACTCATCCTGGTGTCCGTTTTTGCATTTGGTTTCAAAAAAAAAATTGGCTTCAAAAAACATTTTGGTTCCTGGGCAACACTTTCCTGACCGCAGAGTCACGCGTTTTCTTCTCCAGGCACCAAAAAGGCTCGATTTTTAAAAAGGGGAAGCAACACCATTTTTAGACGTGGAATTTCATCCTGAAACTCATCCTGTTGTCTGTTTTTGCATTTGGTTTCAAACATAAAATTTGGCTTCCAAAAAGATTTTGGTTCCTGGGCATCATTTTTCCTGACCGTGGAGTCACACGTTTTTTCTCCAGGCACCAAAAAGGCTCGATTTTTAAAAAGGGGAAGCAACACCATTTTTAGACATGGAATTTCATCCCGAAACTCATCCTGGTGTCTGTTTTTGCATTTGGTTTCAAACAAAAAATTTGGCTTCAAAAAACATTTTGGTTCCTGAGCATCATTTTTCCTGACCGCAGAGTCAAGCGTTTTCTTCTCCAGGCACCAAAAAGGCTCGATTTTTAAAAAGGGGAAGCAACACTATTTTTAGACATGGAATTTCATCCTGAAACTCATCCTGGTGTCCGTTTTTGCATTTGGTTTCAAACAAAAAAATTGGCTTCAAAATACATTTTGGTTCCTGGGCAGCATTTTCCTGACCGCGGAGTCACGTGTTTTCTTCCCATTGCACCAAAAAGGCTCGATTTTTAAAAAGGGGAAGGAACACCATTTTTAGACGTGGAATTTCATCCTGAAACTCATCCTGTTGTCTGTTTTTGCATTTGGTTTCAAAAAAAAAATTTGGCTTCCAAAAAGATTTTGGTTCCTGGGCATCATTTTTCCTGACCGCGGAGTCACGTGTTTTCTTCTCCAGGCACCAAAAAGGCTCGATTTTTAAAAAGTGGAAGCAACACCATTTTTAGACATGGAATTTCATCCTGAAACTCATCCTGGTGTCCGTTTTTGCATTTGGTTTCAAAAAAAAAAATTGGCTTCAAAAAACATTTTGGTTCCTGGGCAGCATTTTCCTGACCGCAGAGTCACGCGTTTTCTTCTCCAGGCACCAAAAAGGCTCGATTTTTAAAAAGTGGAAGCAACACCATTTTTAGACATGGAATTTCATCCCGAAACACATCCTGGTGTCCGTTTTTGCATTTGGTTTTTAAAAAAAAATTGACTTCAAAAAATATTTTGGTTCCTGGGCAGCATTTTCCTGACCGCGGAGTCACGTGTTTTCTTCCCCATGCACCAAAAAGGCTCGATTTTTAAAAAGGGGAAGCAACACTATTTTTAGACATGGAATTTCATCCCGAAACTCATCCTGGTGTCCGTTTTTGCATTTGGTTTCAAACAAAAAATTTGGCTTCAAAATACATTTTGGTTCCTGGGCAGCATTTTCCTGACCGTGGAGTCACGCGTTTTCTTCTCCAGGCACCAAAAAGGCTCGATTTTTAAAAAGGGGAAGCAACACCATTTTTAGACATGGAATTTCATCCCGAAACTCATCCTGGTGTCCGTTTTTGCATTTGGTTTCAAACAAAAAATTTGGCTTCAAAAAAACATTTTGGTTCCTGGGCAACACTTTCCTGACCGCAGAGTCATGCTTTTTCTTCTCCAGGCAACAAAAAGGCTCGATTTTTAAAAAGGGGAACAACACCATTTTTAGAAATGGAATTTCATCCTGAAACTCATCCTGGTGTCCGTTTTTGCATTTGGTTTCAAACAAAAAATTTGGCTTCAAAAAACATTTTGGTTCCTGGGCAACACTTTCCTCTCCGCAGAGTCATGCTTTTTCTTCTCCAGGCAACAAAAAGGCTCGATTTTTAAAAAGGGGAAGCAACACCATTTTTAGAAATGGAATTTCATCCTGAAACTCATCCTGGTGTCCGTTTTTGCATTTGGTTTCAAACAAAAAATTTGGCTTCAAAATACATTTTGGTTCCTGGGCAGCATTTTCCTGACCGTGGAGTCACGCGTTTTCTTCTCCAGGCACCAAAAAGGCTCGATTTTTAAAAAGGGGAAGCAACACCATTTTTAGACATGGAATTTCATCCCGAAACTCATCCTGGTGTCCGTTTTTGCATTTGGTTTCAAAAAAAAAAAATTGGCTTCAAAAAACATTTTGGTTCCTGGGCAGCATTTTCCTGACCGCAGAGTCACGCGTTTTCTTCTCCAGGCACCAAAAAGGCTCGATTTTTAAAAAGTGGAAGCAACACCATTTTTAGACATGGAATTTCATCCCGAAACACATCCTGGTGTCCGTTTTTGCATTTGGTTTTTAAAAAAAAATTGACTTCAAAAAATATTTTGGTTCCTGGGCAGCATTTTCCTGACCGCGGAGTCACGTGTTTTCTTCCCCATGCACCAAAAAGGCTCGATTTTTAAAAAGGGGAAGCAACACTATTTTTAGACATGGAATTTCATCCCGAAACTCATCCTGGTGTCCGTTTTTGCATTTGGTTTCAAAAAAAAAATTGGCTTCAAAAAACATTTTGGTTCCTGGGCAACACTTTCCTGACCGCAGAGTCACGCGTTTTCTTCTCCAGGCACCAAAAAGGCTCGATTTTTAAAAAGGGGAAGCAACACCATTTTTAGATGTGGAATTTCATCCTGAAACTCATCCTGTTGTCTGTTTTTGCATTTGGTTTCAAACATAAAATTTGGCTTCCAAAAAGATTTTGGTTCCTGGGCATCATTTTTCCTGACCGTGGAGTCACACGTTTTTTCTCCAGGCACCAAAAAGGCTCGATTTTTAAAAAGGGGAAGCAACACCATTTTTAGACATGGAATTTCATCCCGAAACTCATCCTGGTGTCTGTTTTTGCATTTGGTTTCAAACAAAAAATTTGGCTTCAAAAAACATTTTGGTTCCTGAGCATCATTTTTCCTGACCGCAGAGTCAAGCGTTTTCTTCTCCAGGCACCAAAAAGGCTCGATTTTTAAAAAGGGGAAGCAACACTATTTTTAGACATGGAATTTCATCCTGAAACTCATCCTGGTGTCCGTTTTTGCATTTGGTTTCAAACAAAAAAATTGGCTTCAAAATACATTTTGGTTCCTGGGCAGCATTTTCCTGACCGCGGAGTCACGTGTTTTCTTCCCATTGCACCAAAAAGGCTCGATTTTTAAAAAGGGGAAGGAACACCATTTTTAGACGTGGAATTTCATCCTGAAACTCATCCTGTTGTCTGTTTTTGCATTTGGTTTCAAAAAAAAAATTTGGCTTCCAAAAAGATTTTGGTTCCTGGGCATCATTTTTCCTGACCGCGGAGTCACGTGTTTTCTTCTCCAGGCACCAAAAAGGCTCGATTTTTAAAAAGTGGAAGCAACACCATTTTTAGACATGGAATTTCATCCTGAAACTCATCCTGGTGTCCGTTTTTGCATTTGGTTTCAAAAAAAAAAAATTGGCTTCAAAAAACATTTTGGTTCCTGGGCAGCATTTTCCTGACCGCAGAGTCACGCGTTTTCTTCTCCAGGCACCAAAAAGGCTCGATTTTTAAAAAGTGGAAGCAACACCATTTTTAGACATGGAATTTCATCCCGAAACACATCCTGGTGTCCGTTTTTGCATTTGGTTTTTAAAAAAAAATTGACTTCAAAAAACATTTTGGTTCCTGGGCAGCATTTTCCTGACCGCGGAGTCACGTGTTTTCTTCCCCATGCACCAAAAAGGCTCGATTTTTAAAAAGGGAAGCAACACTATTTTTAGACATGGAATTTCATCCCGAAACTCATCCTGGTGTCCGTTTTTGCATTTGGTTTCAAACAAAAAATTTGGCTTCAAAATACATTTTGGTTCCTGGGCAGCATTTTCCTGACCGTGGAGTCACGCGTTTTCTTCTCCAGGCACCAAAAAGGCTCGATTTTTAAAAAGGGGAAGCAACACCATTTTTAAACATGGAATTTCATCCCGAAACTCATCCTGGTGTCCGTTTTTGCATTTGGTTTCAAACAAAAAATTTGGCTTCAAAAAAACATTTTGGTTCCTGGGCAACACTTTCCTGACCGCAGAGTCATGCTTTTTCTTCTCCAGGCAACAAAAAGGCTCGATTTTTAAAAAGGGGAACAACACCATTTTTAGAAATGGAATTTCATCCTGAAACTCATCCTGGTGTCCGTTTTTGCATTTGGTTTCAAACAAAAAATTTGGCTTCAAAAAACATTTTGGTTCCTGGGCAACACTTTCCTCTCCGCAGAGTCATGCTTTTTCTTCTCCAGGCAACAAAAAGGCTCGATTTTTAAAAAGGGGAAGCAACACCATTTTTAGAAATGGAATTTCATCCTGAAACTCATCCTGGTGTCCGTTTTTGCATTTGGTTTCAAACAAAAAATTTGGCTTCAAAATACATTTTGGTTCCTGGGCAGCATTTTCCTGACCGTGGAGTCACGCGTTTTCTTCTCCAGGCACCAAAAAGGCTCGATTTTTAAAAAGGGGAAGCAACACCATTTTTAGACATGGAATTTCATCCCGAAACTCATCCTGTTGTCTGTTTTTGCATTTGGTTTCAAAGAAAAAATTGACTTCAAAAAACATTTTGGTTCCTGGGCAACACTTTCCTGACCGCAGAGTCATGCTTTTTCTTCTCCAGGCAACAAAAAGGCTCGATTTTTAAAAAGGGGAAGCAACATCATTTTTAGACATGGAATTTCATCCCGAAACACATCCTGTTGTCTGTTTTTGCATTTGGTTTCAAAGAAAAAATTGACTTCAAAAAACATTTTGGTTCCTGGGCAGCATTTTCCTGACCGTGGAGTCACGCGTTTTCTTCTCCAGGCACCAAAAAGGCTCGATGTTTAAAAAGGGGAAGCAACACCATTTTTAGACATGGAATTTCATCCCGAAACTCATCCTGGTGTCTGTTTTTGCATTTGGTTTCAAACAAAAAATTTGGCTTCAAAAAACATTTTAGTTCTTGAGCATCATTTTTCCTGACCGCGGTTTCACATGTTTTCTTCTCCAGGCACCAAAAAGTCTTGATTTTTAAAAAGTGGAAGCAACACCATTTTTAGACATGGAATTTCATCCTGAAACTCATCCTGTTGTCTGTTTTTGCATTTGGTTTCAAAAAAAAAATTGGCTTCAAAAAACATTTTGGTTCCTGGGCAACACTTTCCTGACCGCGGAGTCACGCGTTTTCTTCTCCAGGCACCAAAAAGGCTCGATTTTTAAAAAGGGAAAGCAACACCATTTTTAGACATGGAATTTCATCCCGAAACTCATCCTGGTGTCTGATTTTGCATTTGGTTTCAAACAAAAAATTTGGCTTCAAAAAACATTTTGGTTCCTGAGCATCATTTTTCCTGACCTGGAGAAGAAAACGTTTCACACGTTTTCTTCTCCAGGCACCAAAAAGGCTTGATTTTTAAAAAGTGGAAGCAACACCATTTTTAGACATGGAATTTCATCCCGAAACTCATCCTGGTGTCTGTTTTTGCATTTGGTTTCAAACAAAAAATTTGGCTTCAAAAAACATTTTAGTTCTTGAGCATCATTTTTCCTGACCGCGGTTTCACATGTTTTCTTCTCCAGGCACCAAAAAGTCTTGATTTTTAAAAAGTGGAAGCAACACCATTTTTAGACATGGAATTTCATCCTGAAACTCATCCTGTTGTCTGTTTTTGCATTTGGTTTCAAAAAAAAAATTGGCTTCAAAAAACATTTTGGTTCCTGGGCAACACTTTCCTGACCGCGGAGTCACGCGTTTTCTTCTCCAGGCACCAAAAAGGCTCGATTTTTAAAAAGGGAAAGCAACACCATTTTTAGACATGGAATTTCATCCCGAAACTCATCCTGGTGTCTGATTTTGCATTTGGTTTCAAACAAAAAATTTGGCTTCAAAAAACATTTTGGTTCCTGAGCATCATTTTTCCTGACCTGGAGAAGAAAACGTTTCACACGTTTTCTTCTCCAGGCACCAAAAAGGCTTGATTTTTAAAAAGTGGAAGCAACACCATTTTTAGACATGGAATTTCACCCTGAAACTCATCCTGGTGTCCGTTTTTGCATTTGGTTTCAAAAAAAAAATTGGCTTCAAAAAACATTTTGGTTCCTGAGCATCGTTTTTCCTGACCGCAGAGTCAAGCGTTTTCTTCCCCAGGCACCAAAAAGGCACGATTTTAAAAAGGGGAAGCAACACCATTTTTAGAAATGGAATTTCATCCTGAAACTCAGACTGGTGTCCGTTTTTGCATATGGTTTCAAACAAAAAATTTGGCTTCAAAATACATTTTGGTTCCTGGGCAGCATTTTCCTGACCGTGGAGTCATGCGTTTTCTTCTCCAGGCACCAAAAAGGCTCGATTTTTAAAAAGGGAAAGCAACACCATTTTTAGACATGGAATTTCATCCCGAAACTCATCCTGGTGTCTGTTTTTGCATTTGGTTTCAAACAAAAAATTTGGCTTCAAAAAACATTTTGGTTCCTGAGCATCATTTTTCCTGACCGCGGTGTCACACGTTTTCTTCTCCAGGCACCAAAAAGGCTTGATTTTTAAAAAGTGGAAGCAACACCATTTTTAGACATGGAATTTCATCCCGAAACTCATCCTGGTGTCCGTTTTTTCATTTGGTTTCAAAAAAAAAATTTGGCTTCAAAAAACATTTTAGTTCTTGAGCATCATTTTTCCTGACCGCGGTTTCACATGTTTTCTTCTCCAGGCACCAAAAAGTCTTGATTTTTAAAAAGTGGAAGCAACACCATTTTTAGACATGGAATTTCATCCTGAAACTCATCCTGTTGTCTGTTTTTGCATTTGGTTTCAAAAAAAAAATTGGCTTCAAAAAACATTTTGGTTCCTGGGCAACACTTTCCTGACCGCGGAGTCACGCGTTTTCTTCTCCAGGCACCAAAAAGGCTCGATTTTTAAAAAGGGAAAGCAACACCATTTTTAGACATGGAATTTCATCCCGAAACTCATCCTGGTGTCTGATTTTGCATTTGGTTTCAAAAAAAAAAAATTGGCTTCAAAAAACATTTTGGTTCCTGGGCAGCATTTTCCTGACCGCGGAGTCACGTGTTTTCTTCCCCAGGCACCAAAAAGGCTCGATGTTTAAAAAGTGGAAGCAACACCATTTTTAGACATGGAATTTCATCCCGAAACACATCCTGGTGTCCGTTTTTGCATTTGGTTTTTAAAAAAAAATTGACTTCAAAAAATATTTTGGTTCCTGGGCAGCATTTTCCTGACCGCGGAGTCACGTGTTTTCTTCCCCATGCACCAAAAAGGCTCGATTTTTAAAAAGGGGAAGCAACACTATTTTTAGACATGGAATTTCATCCCGAAACTCATCCTGGTGTCCGTTTTTGCATTTGGTTTCAAAAAAAAAATTGGCTTCAAAAAACATTTTGGTTCCTGGGCAACACTTTCCTGACCGCAGAGTCACGCGTTTTCTTCTCCAGGCACCAAAAAGGCTCGATTTTTAAAAAGGGGAAGCAACACCATTTTTAGATGTGGAATTTCATCCTGAAACTCATCCTGTTGTCTGTTTTTGCATTTGGTTTCAAACATAAAATTTGGCTTCCAAAAAGATTTTGGTTCCTGGGCATCATTTTTCCTGACCGTGGAGTCACACGTTTTTTCTCCAGGCACCAAAAAGGCTCGATTTTTAAAAAGGGGAAGCAACACCATTTTTAGACATGGAATTTCATCCCGAAACTCATCCTGGTGTCTGTTTTTGCATTTGGTTTCAAACAAAAAATTTGGCTTCAAAAAACATTTTGGTTCCTGAGCATCATTTTTCCTGACCGCAGAGTCAAGCGTTTTCTTCTCCAGGCACCAAAAAGGCTCGATTTTTAAAAAGGGGAAGCAACACTATTTTTAGACATGGAATTTCATCCTGAAACTCATCCTGGTGTCCGTTTTTGCATTTGGTTTCAAACAAAAAAATTGGCTTCAAAATACATTTTGGTTCCTGGGCAGCATTTTCCTGACCGCGGAGTCACGTGTTTTCTTCCCATTGCACCAAAAAGGCTCGATTTTTAAAAAGGGGAAGGAACACCATTTTTAGACGTGGAATTTCATCCTGAAACTCATCCTGTTGTCTGTTTTTGCATTTGGTTTCAAAAAAAAAATTTGGCTTCCAAAAAGATTTTGGTTCCTGGGCATCATTTTTCCTGACCGCGGAGTCACGTGTTTTCTTCTCCAGGCACCAAAAAGGCTCGATTTTTAAAAAGTGGAAGCAACACCATTTTTAGACATGGAATTTCATCCTGAAACTCATCCTGGTGTCCGTTTTTGCATTTGGTTTCAAAAAAAAAAATTGGCTTCAAAAAACATTTTGGTTCCTGGGCAGCATTTTCCTGACCGCAGAGTCACGCGTTTTCTTCTCCAGGCACCAAAAAGGCTCGATTTTTAAAAAGTGGAAGCAACACCATTTTTAGACATGGAATTTCATCCCGAAACACATCCTGGTGTCCGTTTTTGCATTTGGTTTTTAAAAAAAAATTGACTTCAAAAAATATTTTGGTTCCTGGGCAGCATTTTCCTGACCGCGGAGTCACGTGTTTTCTTCCCCATGCACCAAAAAGGCTCGATTTTTAAAAAGGGGAAGCAACACTATTTTTAGACATGGAATTTCATCCCGAAACTCATCCTGGTGTCCGTTTTTGCATTTGGTTTCAAACAAAAAATTTGGCTTCAAAATACATTTTGGTTCCTGGGCAGCATTTTCCTGACCGTGGAGTCACGCGTTTTCTTCTCCAGGCACCAAAAAGGCTCGATTTTTAAAAAGGGGAAGCAACACCATTTTTAGACATGGAATTTCATCCCGAAACTCATCCTGGTGTCCGTTTTTGCATTTGGTTTCAAACAAAAAATTTGGCTTCAAAAAAACATTTTGGTTCCTGGGCAACACTTTCCTGACCGCAGAGTCATGCTTTTTCTTCTCCAGGCAACAAAAAGGCTCGATTTTTAAAAAGGGGAACAACACCATTTTTAGAAATGGAATTTCATCCTGAAACTCATCCTGGTGTCCGTTTTTGCATTTGGTTTCAAACAAAAAATTTGGCTTCAAAAAACATTTTGGTTCCTGGGCAACACTTTCCTCTCCGCAGAGTCATGCTTTTTCTTCTCCAGGCAACAAAAAGGCTCGATTTTTAAAAAGGGGAAGCAACACCATTTTTAGAAATGGAATTTCATCCTGAAACTCATCCTGGTGTCCGTTTTTGCATTTGGTTTCAAACAAAAAATTTGGCTTCAAAATACATTTTGGTTCCTGGGCAGCATTTTCCTGACCGTGGAGTCACGCGTTTTCTTCTCCAGGCACCAAAAAGGCTCGATTTTTAAAAAGGGGAAGCAACACCATTTTTAGACATGGAATTTCATCCCGAAACTCATCCTGGTGTCCGTTTTTGCATTTGGTTTCAAAAAAAAAAAATTGGCTTCAAAAAACATTTTGGTTCCTGGGCAGCATTTTCCTGACCGCAGAGTCACGCGTTTTCTTCTCCAGGCACCAAAAAGGCTCGATTTTTAAAAAGTGGAAGCAACACCATTTTTAGACATGGAATTTCATCCCGAAACACATCCTGGTGTCCGTTTTTGCATTTGGTTTTTAAAAAAAAATTGACTTCAAAAAATATTTTGGTTCCTGGGCAGCATTTTCCTGACCGCGGAGTCACGTGTTTTCTTCCCCATGCACCAAAAAGGCTCGATTTTTAAAAAGGGGAAGCAACACTATTTTTAGACATGGAATTTCATCCCGAAACTCATCCTGGTGTCCGTTTTTGCATTTGGTTTCAAAAAAAAAATTGGCTTCAAAAAACATTTTGGTTCCTGGGCAACACTTTCCTGACCGCAGAGTCACGCGTTTTCTTCTCCAGGCACCAAAAAGGCTCGATTTTTAAAAAGGGGAAGCAACACCATTTTTAGATGTGGAATTTCATCCTGAAACTCATCCTGTTGTCTGTTTTTGCATTTGGTTTCAAACATAAAATTTGGCTTCCAAAAAGATTTTGGTTCCTGGGCATCATTTTTCCTGACCGTGGAGTCACACGTTTTTTCTCCAGGCACCAAAAAGGCTCGATTTTTAAAAAGGGGAAGCAACACCATTTTTAGACATGGAATTTCATCCCGAAACTCATCCTGGTGTCTGTTTTTGCATTTGGTTTCAAACAAAAAATTTGGCTTCAAAAAACATTTTGGTTCCTGAGCATCATTTTTCCTGACCGCAGAGTCAAGCGTTTTCTTCTCCAGGCACCAAAAAGGCTCGATTTTTAAAAAGGGGAAGCAACACTATTTTTAGACATGGAATTTCATCCTGAAACTCATCCTGGTGTCCGTTTTTGCATTTGGTTTCAAACAAAAAAATTGGCTTCAAAATACATTTTGGTTCCTGGGCAGCATTTTCCTGACCGCGGAGTCACGTGTTTTCTTCCCATTGCACCAAAAAGGCTCGATTTTTAAAAAGGGGAAGGAACACCATTTTTAGACGTGGAATTTCATCCTGAAACTCATCCTGTTGTCTGTTTTTGCATTTGGTTTCAAAAAAAAATTTGGCTTCCAAAAAGATTTTGGTTCCTGGGCATCATTTTTCCTGACCGCGGAGTCACGTGTTTTCTTCTCCAGGCACCAAAAAGGCTCGATTTTTAAAAAGTGGAAGCAACACCATTTTTAGACATGGAATTTCATCCTGAAACTCATCCTGGTGTCCGTTTTTGCATTTGGTTTCAAAAAAAAAAAAATTGGCTTCAAAAAACATTTTGGTTCCTGGGCAGCATTTTCCTGACCGCAGAGTCACGCGTTTTCTTCTCCAGGCACCAAAAAGGCTCGATTTTTAAAAAGTGGAAGCAACACCATTTTTAGACATGGAATTTCATCCCGAAACACATCCTGGTGTCCGTTTTTGCATTTGGTTTTTAAAAAAAAATTGACTTCAAAAAACATTTTGGTTCCTGGGCAGCATTTTCCTGACCGCGGAGTCACGTGTTTTCTTCCCCATGCACCAAAAAGGCTCGATTTTTAAAAAGGGAAGCAACACTATTTTTAGACATGGAATTTCATCCCGAAACTCATCCTGGTGTCCGTTTTTGCATTTGGTTTCAAACAAAAAATTTGGCTTCAAAATACATTTTGGTTCCTGGGCAGCATTTTCCTGACCGTGGAGTCACGCGTTTTCTTCTCCAGGCACCAAAAAGGCTCGATTTTTAAAAAGGGGAAGCAACACCATTTTTAAACATGGAATTTCATCCCGAAACTCATCCTGGTGTCCGTTTTTGCATTTGGTTTCAAACAAAAAATTTGGCTTCAAAAAAACATTTTGGTTCCTGGGCAACACTTTCCTGACCGCAGAGTCATGCTTTTTCTTCTCCAGGCAACAAAAAGGCTCGATTTTTAAAAAGGGGAACAACACCATTTTTAGAAATGGAATTTCATCCTGAAACTCATCCTGGTGTCCGTTTTTGCATTTGGTTTCAAACAAAAAATTTGGCTTCAAAAAACATTTTGGTTCCTGGGCAACACTTTCCTCTCCGCAGAGTCATGCTTTTTCTTCTCCAGGCAACAAAAAGGCTCGATTTTTAAAAAGGGGAAGCAACACCATTTTTAGAAATGGAATTTCATCCTGAAACTCATCCTGGTGTCCGTTTTTGCATTTGGTTTCAAACAAAAAATTTGGCTTCAAAATACATTTTGGTTCCTGGGCAGCATTTTCCTGACCGTGGAGTCACGCGTTTTCTTCTCCAGGCACCAAAAAGGCTCGATTTTTAAAAAGGGGAAGCAACACCATTTTTAGACATGGAATTTCATCCCGAAACTCATCCTGTTGTCTGTTTTTGCATTTGGTTTCAAAGAAAAAATTGACTTCAAAAAACATTTTGGTTCCTGGGCAACACTTTCCTGACCGCAGAGTCATGCTTTTTCTTCTCCAGGCAACAAAAAGGCTCGATTTTTAAAAAGGGGAAGCAACATCATTTTTAGACATGGAATTTCATCCCGAAACACATCCTGTTGTCTGTTTTTGCATTTGGTTTCAAAGAAAAAATTGACTTCAAAAAACATTTTGGTTCCTGGGCAGCATTTTCCTGACCGTGGAGTCACGCGTTTTCTTCTCCAGGCACCAAAAAGGCTCGATGTTTAAAAAGGGGAAGCAACACCATTTTTAGACATGGAATTTCATCCCGAAACTCATCCTGGTGTCTGTTTTTGCATTTGGTTTCAAACAAAAAATTTGGCTTCAAAAAACATTTTAGTTCTTGAGCATCATTTTTCCTGACCGCGGTTTCACATGTTTTCTTCTCCAGGCACCAAAAAGTCTTGATTTTTAAAAAGTGGAAGCAACACCATTTTTAGACATGGAATTTCATCCTGAAACTCATCCTGTTGTCTGTTTTTGCATTTGGTTTCAAAAAAAAAATTGGCTTCAAAAAACATTTTGGTTCCTGGGCAACACTTTCCTGACCGCGGAGTCACGCGTTTTCTTCTCCAGGCACCAAAAAGGCTCGATTTTTAAAAAGGGAAAGCAACACCATTTTTAGACATGGAATTTCATCCCGAAACTCATCCTGGTGTCTGATTTTGCATTTGGTTTCAAACAAAAAATTTGGCTTCAAAAAACATTTTGGTTCCTGAGCATCATTTTTCCTGACCTGGAGAAGAAAACGTTTCACACGTTTTCTTCTCCAGGCACCAAAAAGGCTTGATTTTTAAAAAGTGGAAGCAACACCATTTTTAGACATGGAATTTCATCCCGAAACTCATCCTGGTGTCTGTTTTTGCATTTGGTTTCAAACAAAAAATTTGGCTTCAAAAAACATTTTAGTTCTTGAGCATCATTTTTCCTGACCGCGGTTTCACATGTTTTCTTCTCCAGGCACCAAAAAGTCTTGATTTTTAAAAAGTGGAAGCAACACCATTTTTAGACATGGAATTTCATCCTGAAACTCATCCTGTTGTCTGTTTTTGCATTTGGTTTCAAAAAAAAAATTGGCTTCAAAAAACATTTTGGTTCCTGGGCAACACTTTCCTGACCGCGGAGTCACGCGTTTTCTTCTCCAGGCACCAAAAAGGCTCGATTTTTAAAAAGGGAAAGCAACACCATTTTTAGACATGGAATTTCATCCCGAAACTCATCCTGGTGTCTGATTTTGCATTTGGTTTCAAACAAAAAATTTGGCTTCAAAAAACATTTTGGTTCCTGAGCATCATTTTTCCTGACCTGGAGAAGAAAACGTTTCACACGTTTTCTTCTCCAGGCACCAAAAAGGCTTGATTTTTAAAAAGTGGAAGCAACACCATTTTTAGACATGGAATTTCACCCTGAAACTCATCCTGGTGTCCGTTTTTGCATTTGGTTTCAAAAAAAAAATTGGCTTCAAAAAACATTTTGGTTCCTGAGCATCGTTTTTCCTGACCGCAGAGTCAAGCGTTTTCTTCCCCAGGCACCAAAAAGGCACGATTTTAAAAAGGGGAAGCAACACCATTTTTAGACATGGAATTTCATCCCGAAACTCATCCTGGTGTCTGTTTTTGCATTTGGTTTCAAACAAAAAATTTGGCTTCAAAAAACATTTTGGTTCCTGGGCAACACTTTCCTGACCGCAGAGTCACGCTTTTTCTTCCCCAGGCAACAAAAAGGCTCGATTTTTAAAAAGGGGAAGCAACACCATTTTTAGAAATGGAATTTCATCCCGAAACTCATCCTGGTGTCCGTTTTTGGATTTGGTTTCAAAAAAAAAAATTGGCTTCAAAAAACATTTTGGTTCCTGGGCAGCATTTTCCTGACCGCAGAGTCACACGTTTTCTTCTCCAGGCACCAAAAAGGTTCGATTTTTAAAAAGTGGAAGCAACACCATTTTTAGACATGGAATTTCATCCCGAAACTCATCCTGGTGTCCGTTTTTGCATTTGGTTTCAAAAAAAAAATTGACTTCAAAAAACATTTTGGTTCCTGGGCAGCATTTTCCTGACCGCGGAGTCACGTGTTTTCTTCCCATTACACCAAAAAGGCTCGATTTTTAAAAAGGGGAAGCAACACTATTTTTAGACATGGAATTTCATCCCGAAACTCATCCTGGTGTCCGTTTTTGCATTTGGTTTCAAACAAAAAATTTGGCTTCAAAAAACATTTTGGTTCCTGGGCAACACTTTGCTGACCGCAGAGTCACGCTTTTTCTTCCCCAGGCAACAAAAAGGCTCGATTTTTAAAAAGGGGAAGCAACACCATTTTTAGAAATGGAATTTCATCCTGAAACTCAGACTGGTGTCCGTTTTTGCATATGGTTTCAAACAAAAAATTTGGCTTCAAAATACATTTTGGTTCCTGGGCAGCATTTTCCTGACCGTGGAGTCATGCGTTTTCTTCTCCAGGCACCAAAAAGGCTCGATTTTTAAAAAGGGAAAGCAACACCATTTTTAGACATGGAATTTCATCCCGAAACTCATCCTGGTGTCTGTTTTTGCATTTGGTTTCAAACAAAAAATTTGGCTTCAAAAAACATTTTGGTTCCTGAGCATCATTTTTCCTGACCGCGGTGTCACACGTTTTCTTCTCCAGGCACCAAAAAGGCTTGATTTTTAAAAAGTGGAAGCAACACCATTTTTAGACATGGAATTTCATCCCGAAACTCATCCTGGTGTCCGTTTTTTCATTTGGTTTCAAAAAAAAAATTTGGCTTCAAAAAACATTTTAGTTCTTGAGCATCATTTTTCCTGACCGCGGTTTCACATGTTTTCTTCTCCAGGCACCAAAAAGTCTTGATTTTTAAAAAGTGGAAGCAACACCATTTTTAGACATGGAATTTCATCCTGAAACTCATCCTGTTGTCTGTTTTTGCATTTGGTTTCAAAAAAAAAATTGGCTTCAAAAAACATTTTGGTTCCTGGGCAACACTTTCCTGACCGCGGAGTCACGCGTTTTCTTCTCCAGGCACCAAAAAGGCTCGATTTTTAAAAAGGGAAAGCAACACCATTTTTAGACATGGAATTTCATCCCGAAACTCATCCTGGTGTCTGATTTTGCATTTGGTTTCAAACAAAAAATTTGGCTTCAAAAAACATTTTGGTTCCTGAGCATCATTTTTCCTGACCTGGAGAAGAAAACGTTTCACACGTTTTCTTCTCCAGGCACCAAAAAGGCTTGATTTTTAAAAAGTGGAAGCAACACCATTTTTAGACATGGAATTTCATCCCGAAACTCATCCTGGTGTCTGTTTTTGCATTTGGTTTCAAAAAAAAAAATTGGCTTCAAAAAACATTTTGGTTCCTGAGCATCGTTTTTCCTGACCGCAGAGTCAAGCGTTTTCTTCCCGAGGCACCAAAAAGGCACGATTTTAAAAAGGGGAAGCAACACCATTTTTAGACATGGAATTTCATCCCGAAACTCATCCTGGTGTCTGTTTTTGCATTTGGTTTCAAACAAAAAATTTGGCTTCAAAAAACATTTTGGTTCCTGAGCATCATTTTTCCTGACCGCAGAGTCAAGCGTTTTCTTCTCCAGGCACCAAAAAGGCTCGATTTTTAAAAAGGGGAAGCAACACTATTTTTAGACATGGAATTTCATCCTGAAACTCATCCTGGTGTCCGTTTTTGCATTTGGTTTCAAACAAAAAAATTGGCTTCAAAATACATTTTGGTTCCTGGGCAGCATTTTCCTGACCGCGGAGTCACGTGTTTTCTTCCCATTGCACCAAAAAGGCTCGATTTTTAAAAAGGGGAAGGAACACCATTTTTAGACGTGGAATTTCATCCTGAAACTCATCCTGTTGTCTGTTTTTGCATTTGGTTTCAAAAAAAAAATTTGGCTTCCAAAAAGATTTTGGTTCCTGGGCATCATTTTTCCTGACCGCGGAGTCACGTGTTTTCTTCTCCAGGCACCAAAAAGGCTCGATTTTTAAAAAGTGGAAGCAACACCATTTTTAGACATGGAATTTCATCCTGAAACTCATCCTGGTGTCCGTTTTTGCATTTGGTTTCAAAAAAAAAAAATTGGCTTCAAAAAACATTTTGGTTCCTGGGCAGCATTTTCCTGACCGCAGAGTCACGCGTTTTCTTCTCCAGGCACCAAAAAGGCTCGATTTTTAAAAAGTGGAAGCAACACCATTTTTAGACATGGAATTTCATCCCGAAACACATCCTGGTGTCCGTTTTTGCATTTGGTTTTTAAAAAAAAATTGACTTCAAAAAACATTTTGGTTCCTGGGCAGCATTTTCCTGACCGCGGAGTCACGTGTTTTCTTCCCCATGCACCAAAAAGGCTCGATTTTTAAAAAGGGGAAGCAACACTATTTTTAGACATGGAATTTCATCCCGAAACTCATCCTGGTGTCCGTTTTTGCATTTGGTTTCAAACAAAAAATTTGGCTTCAAAATACATTTTGGTTCCTGGGCAGCATTTTCCTGACCGTGGAGTCACGCGTTTTCTTCTCCAGGCACCAAAAAGGCTCGATTTTTAAAAAGGGGAAGCAACACCATTTTTAAACATGGAATTTCATCCCGAAACTCATCCTGGTGTCCGTTTTTGCATTTGGTTTCAAACAAAAAATTTGGCTTCAAAAAAACATTTTGGTTCCTGGGCAACACTTTCCTGACCGCAGAGTCATGCTTTTTCTTCTCCAGGCAACAAAAAGGCTCGATTTTTAAAAAGGGGAACAACACCATTTTTAGAAATGGAATTTCATCCTGAAACTCATCCTGGTGTCCGTTTTTGCATTTGGTTTCAAACAAAAAATTTGGCTTCAAAAAACATTTTGGTTCCTGGGCAACACTTTCCTCTCCGCAGAGTCATGCTTTTTCTTCTCCAGGCAACAAAAAGGCTCGATTTTTAAAAAGGGGAAGCAACACCATTTTTAGAAATGGAATTTCATCCTGAAACTCATCCTGGTGTCCGTTTTTGCATTTGGTTTCAAACAAAAAATTTGGCTTCAAAATACATTTTGGTTCCTGGGCAGCATTTTCCTGACCGTGGAGTCACGCGTTTTCTTCTCCAGGCACCAAAAAGGCTCGATTTTTAAAAAGGGGAAGCAACACCATTTTTAGACATGGAATTTCATCCCGAAACTCATCCTGTTGTCTGTTTTTGCATTTGGTTTCAAAGAAAAAATTGACTTCAAAAAACATTTTGGTTCCTGGGCAACACTTTCCTGACCGCAGAGTCATGCTTTTTCTTCTCCAGGCAACAAAAAGGCTCGATTTTTAAAAAGGGGAAGCAACATCATTTTTAGACATGGAATTTCATCCCGAAACACATCCTGTTGTCTGTTTTTGCATTTGGTTTCAAAGAAAAAATTGACTTCAAAAAACATTTTGGTTCCTGGGCAGCATTTTCCTGACCGTGGAGTCACGCGTTTTCTTCTCCAGGCACCAAAAAGGCTCGATGTTTAAAAAGGGGAAGCAACACCATTTTTAGACATGGAATTTCATCCCGAAACTCATCCTGGTGTCTGTTTTTGCATTTGGTTTCAAACAAAAAATTTGGCTTCAAAAAACATTTTAGTTCTTGAGCATCATTTTTCCTGACCGCGGTTTCACATGTTTTCTTCTCCAGGCACCAAAAAGTCTTGATTTTTAAAAAGTGGAAGCAACACCATTTTTAGACATGGAATTTCATCCTGAAACTCATCCTGTTGTCTGTTTTTGCATTTGGTTTCAAAAAAAAAATTGGCTTCAAAAAACATTTTGGTTCCTGGGCAACACTTTCCTGACCGCGGAGTCACGCGTTTTCTTCTCCAGGCACCAAAAAGGCTCGATTTTTAAAAAGGGAAAGCAACACCATTTTTAGACATGGAATTTCATCCCGAAACTCATCCTGGTGTCTGATTTTGCATTTGGTTTCAAACAAAAAATTTGGCTTCAAAAAACATTTTGGTTCCTGAGCATCATTTTTCCTGACCTGGAGAAGAAAACGTTTCACACGTTTTCTTCTCCAGGCACCAAAAAGGCTTGATTTTTAAAAAGTGGAAGCAACACCATTTTTAGACATGGAATTTCATCCCGAAACTCATCCTGGTGTCTGTTTTTGCATTTGGTTTCAAACAAAAAATTTGGCTTCAAAAAACATTTTAGTTCTTGAGCATCATTTTTCCTGACCGCGGTTTCACATGTTTTCTTCTCCAGGCACCAAAAAGTCTTGATTTTTAAAAAGTGGAAGCAACACCATTTTTAGACATGGAATTTCATCCTGAAACTCATCCTGTTGTCTGTTTTTGCATTTGGTTTCAAAAAAAAAATTGGCTTCAAAAAACATTTTGGTTCCTGGGCAACACTTTCCTGACCGCGGAGTCACGCGTTTTCTTCTCCAGGCACCAAAAAGGCTCGATTTTTAAAAAGGGAAAGCAACACCATTTTTAGACATGGAATTTCATCCCGAAACTCATCCTGGTGTCTGATTTTGCATTTGGTTTCAAACAAAAAATTTGGCTTCAAAAAACATTTTGGTTCCTGAGCATCATTTTTCCTGACCTGGAGAAGAAAACGTTTCACACGTTTTCTTCTCCAGGCACCAAAAAGGCTTGATTTTTAAAAAGTGGAAGCAACACCATTTTTAGACATGGAATTTCACCCTGAAACTCATCCTGGTGTCCGTTTTTGCATTTGGTTTCAAAAAAAAAATTGGCTTCAAAAAACATTTTGGTTCCTGAGCATCGTTTTTCCTGACCGCAGAGTCAAGCGTTTTCTTCCCCAGGCACCAAAAAGGCACGATTTTAAAAAGGGGAAGCAACACCATTTTTAGACATGGAATTTCATCCCGAAACTCATCCTGGTGTCTGTTTTTGCATTTGGTTTCAAACAAAAAATTTGGCTTCAAAAAACATTTTGGTTCCTGGGCAACACTTTCCTGACCGCAGAGTCACGCTTTTTCTTCCCCAGGCAACAAAAAGGCTCGATTTTTAAAAAGGGGAAGCAACACCATTTTTAGAAATGGAATTTCATCCCGAAACTCATCCTGGTGTCCGTTTTTGGATTTGGTTTCAAAAAAAAAAATTGGCTTCAAAAAACATTTTGGTTCCTGGGCAGCATTTTCCTGACCGCAGAGTCACACGTTTTCTTCTCCAGGCACCAAAAAGGTTCGATTTTTAAAAAGTGGAAGCAACACCATTTTTAGACATGGAATTTCATCCCGAAACTCATCCTGGTGTCCGTTTTTGCATTTGGTTTCAAAAAAAAAATTGACTTCAAAAAACATTTTGGTTCCTGGGCAGCATTTTCCTGACCGCGGAGTCACGTGTTTTCTTCCCATTACACCAAAAAGGCTCGATTTTTAAAAAGGGGAAGCAACACTATTTTTAGACATGGAATTTCATCCCGAAACTCATCCTGTTGTCTGTTTTTGCATTTGGTTTCAAAGAAAAAATTGACTTCAAAAAACATTTTGGTTCCTGGGCAACACTTTCCTGACCGCAGAGTCATGCTTTTTCTTCTCCAGGCAACAAAAAGGCTCGATTTTTAAAAAGGGGAAGCAACATCATTTTTAGACATGGAATTTCATCCCGAAACACATCCTGTTGTCTGTTTTTGCATTTGGTTTCAAAGAAAAAATTGACTTCAAAAAACATTTTGGTTCCTGGGCAGCATTTTCCTGACCGTGGAGTCACGCGTTTTCTTCTCCAGGCACCAAAAAGGCTCGATGTTTAAAAAGGGGAAGCAACACCATTTTTAGACATGGAATTTCATCCCGAAACTCATCCTGGTGTCTGTTTTTGCATTTGGTTTCAAACAAAAAATTTGGCTTCAAAAAACATTTTAGTTCTTGAGCATCATTTTTCCTGACCGCGGTTTCACATGTTTTCTTCTCCAGGCACCAAAAAGTCTTGATTTTTAAAAAGTGGAAGCAACACCATTTTTAGACATGGAATTTCATCCTGAAACTCATCCTGTTGTCTGTTTTTGCATTTGGTTTCAAAAAAAAAATTGGCTTCAAAAAACATTTTGGTTCCTGGGCAACACTTTCCTGACCGCGGAGTCACGCGTTTTCTTCTCCAGGCACCAAAAAGGCTCGATTTTTAAAAAGGGAAAGCAACACCATTTTTAGACATGGAATTTCATCCCGAAACTCATCCTGGTGTCTGATTTTGCATTTGGTTTCAAACAAAAAATTTGGCTTCAAAAAACATTTTGGTTCCTGAGCATCATTTTTCCTGACCTGGAGAAGAAAACGTTTCACACGTTTTCTTCTCCAGGCACCAAAAAGGCTTGATTTTTAAAAAGTGGAAGCAACACCATTTTTAGACATGGAATTTCATCCCGAAACTCATCCTGGTGTCTGTTTTTGCATTTGGTTTCAAACAAAAAATTTGGCTTCAAAAAACATTTTAGTTCTTGAGCATCATTTTTCCTGACCGCGGTTTCACATGTTTTCTTCTCCAGGCACCAAAAAGTCTTGATTTTTAAAAAGTGGAAGCAACACCATTTTTAGACATGGAATTTCATCCTGAAACTCATCCTGTTGTCTGTTTTTGCATTTGGTTTCAAAAAAAAAATTGGCTTCAAAAAACATTTTGGTTCCTGGGCAACACTTTCCTGACCGCGGAGTCACACGTTTTCTTCTCCAGGCACCAAAAAGGCTCGATTTTTAAAAAGGGAAAGCAACACCATTTTTAGACATGGAATTTCATCCCGAAACTCATCCTGGTGTCTGATTTTGCATTTGGTTTCAAACAAAAAATTTGGCTTCAAAAAACATTTTGGTTCCTGAGCATCATTTTTCCTGACCTGGAGAAGAAAACGTTTCACACGTTTTCTTCTCCAGGCACCAAAAAGGCTTGATTTTTAAAAAGTGGAAGCAACACCATTTTTAGACATGGAATTTCACCCTGAAACTCATCCTGGTGTCCGTTTTTGCATTTGGTTTCAAAAAAAAAATTGGCTTCAAAAAACATTTTGGTTCCTGAGCATCGTTTTTCCTGACCGCAGAGTCAAGCGTTTTCTTCCCCAGGCACCAAAAAGGCACGATTTTAAAAAGGGGAAGCAACACCATTTTTAGACATGGAATTTCATCCCGAAACTCATCCTGGTGTCTGTTTTTGCATTTGGTTTCAAACAAAAAATTTGGCTTCAAAAAACATTTTGGTTCCTGGGCAACACTTTCCTGACCGCAGAGTCACGCTTTTTCTTCCCCAGGCAACAAAAAGGCTCGATTTTTAAAAAGGGGAAGCAACACCATTTTTAGAAATGGAATTTCATCCCGAAACTCATCCTGGTGTCCGTTTTTGGATTTGGTTTCAAAAAAAAAAATTGGCTTCAAAAAACATTTTGGTTCCTGGGCAGCATTTTCCTGACCGCAGAGTCACACGTTTTCTTCTCCAGGCACCAAAAAGGTTCGATTTTTAAAAAGTGGAAGCAACACCATTTTTAGACATGGAATTTCATCCCGAAACTCATCCTGGTGTCCGTTTTTGCATTTGGTTTCAAAAAAAAAATTGACTTCAAAAAACATTTTGGTTCCTGGACAGCATTTTCCTGACCGCGGAGTCACGTGTTTTCTTCCCATTACACCAAAAAGGCTCGATTTTTAAAAAGGGGAAGCAACACTATTTTTAGACATGGAATTTCATCCCGAAACTCATCCTGGTGTCCGTTTTTGCATTTGGTTTCAAACAAAAAATTTGGCTTCAAAAAACATTTTGGTTCCTGGGCAACACTTTGCTGACCGCAGAGTCACGCTTTTTCTTCCCCAGGCAACAAAAAGGCTCGATTTTTAAAAAGGGGAAGCAACACCATTTTTAGAAATGGAATTTCATCCTGAAACTCAGACTGGTGTCCGTTTTTGCATATGGTTTCAAACAAAAAATTTGGCTTCAAAATACATTTTGGTTCCTGGGCAGCATTTTCCTGACCGTGGAGTCATGCGTTTTCTTCTCCAGGCACCAAAAAGGCTCGATTTTTAAAAAGGGAAAGCAACACCATTTTTAGACATGGAATTTCATCCCGAAACTCATCCTGGTGTCTGTTTTTGCATTTGGTTTCAAACAAAAAATTTGGCTTCAAAAAACATTTTGGTTCCTGAGCATCATTTTTCCTGACCGCGGTGTCACACGTTTTCTTCTCCAGGCACCAAAAAGGCTTGATTTTTAAAAAGTGGAAGCAACACCATTTTTAGACATGGAATTTCATCCCGAAACTCATCCTGGTGTCCGTTTTTTCATTTGGTTTCAAAAAAAAAATTTGGCTTCAAAAAACATTTTAGTTCTTGAGCATCATTTTTCCTGACCGCGGTTTCACATGTTTTCTTCTCCAGGCACCAAAAAGTCTTGATTTTTAAAAAGTGGAAGCAACACCATTTTTAGACATGGAATTTCATCCTGAAACTCATCCTGTTGTCTGTTTTTGCATTTGGTTTCAAAAAAAAAATTGGCTTCAAAAAACATTTTGGTTCCTGGGCAACACTTTCCTGACCGCGGAGTCACGCGTTTTCTTCTCCAGGCACCAAAAAGGCTCGATTTTTAAAAAGGGAAAGCAACACCATTTTTAGACATGGAATTTCATCCCGAAACTCATCCTGGTGTCTGATTTTGCATTTGGTTTCAAACAAAAAATTTGGCTTCAAAAAACATTTTGGTTCCTGAGCATCATTTTTCCTGACCTGGAGAAGAAAACGTTTCACACGTTTTCTTCTCCAGGCACCAAAAAGGCTTGATTTTTAAAAAGTGGAAGCAACACCATTTTTAGACATGGAATTTCACCCTGAAACTCATCCTGGTGTCCGTTTTTGCATTTGGTTTCAAAAAAAAAATTGGCTTCAAAAAACATTTTGGTTCCTGAGCATCGTTTTTCCTGACCGCAGAGTCAAGCGTTTTCTTCCCCAGGCACCAAAAAGGCACGATTTTAAAAAGGGGAAGCAACACCATTTTTAGACATGGAATTTCATCCCGAAACTCATCCTGGTGTCTGTTTTTGCATTTGGTTTCAAACAAAAAATTTGGCTTCAAAAAACATTTTGGTTCCTGGGCAACACTTTCCTGACCGCAGAGTCACGCTTTTTCTTCCCCAGGCAACAAAAAGGCTCGATTTTTAAAAAGGGGAAGCAACACCATTTTTAGAAATGGAATTTCATCCCGAAACTCATCCTGGTGTCCGTTTTTGGATTTGGTTTCAAAAAAAAAAATTGGCTTCAAAAAACATTTTGGTTCCTGGGCAGCATTTTCCTGACCGCAGAGTCACACGTTTTCTTCTCCAGGCACCAAAAAGGTTCGATTTTTAAAAAGTGGAAGCAACACCATTTTTAGACATGGAATTTCATCCCGAAACTCATCCTGGTGTCCGTTTTTGCATTTGGTTTCAAAAAAAAAATTGACTTCAAAAAACATTTTGGTTCCTGGGCAGCATTTTCCTGACCGCGGAGTCACGTGTTTTCTTCCCATTACACCAAAAAGGCTCGATTTTTAAAAAGGGGAAG
This sequence comes from Pituophis catenifer annectens, assembly GCF_029215685.1. Classification (NCBI taxonomy): domain Eukaryota; kingdom Metazoa; phylum Chordata; class Lepidosauria; order Squamata; family Colubridae; genus Pituophis; species Pituophis catenifer. Next base: position 10,807 of record NW_027256909.1, on the reverse strand, counting down.
CAACACTATTTTTAGACATGGAATTTCATCCCGAAACTCATCCTGGTGTCCGTTTTTGCATTTGGTTTCAAACAAAAAATTTGGCTTCAAAAAACATTTTGGTTCCTGGGCAACACTTTGCTGACCGCAGAGTCACGCTTTTTCTTCCCCAGGCAACAAAAAGGCTCGATTTTTAAAAAGGGGAAGCAACACCATTTTTAGAAATGGAATTTCATCCTGAAACTCAGACTGGTGTCCGTTTTTGCATATGGTTTCAAACAAAAAATTTGGCTTCAAAATACATTTTGGTTCCTGGGCAGCATTTTCCTGACCGTGGAGTCATGCGTTTTCTTCTCCAGGCACCAAAAAGGCTCGATTTTTAAAAAGGGAAAGCAACACCATTTTTAGACATGGAATTTCATCCCGAAACTCATCCTGGTGTCTGTTTTTGCATTTGGTTTCAAACAAAAAATTTGGCTTCAAAAAACATTTTGGTTCCTGAGCATCATTTTTCCTGACCGCGGTGTCACACGTTTTCTTCTCCAGGCACCAAAAAGGCTTGATTTTTAAAAAGTGGAAGCAACACCATTTTTAGACATGGAATTTCATCCCGAAACTCATCCTGGTGTCCGTTTTTTCATTTGGTTTCAAAAAAAAAATTGACTTCAAAAAACATTTTGGTTCCTGGGCAACATTTTCCTGACCGCGGAGTCACGTGTTTTCTTCCCATTGCACCAAAAAGGCTCGATTTTTAAAAAGGGGAAGCAACACTATTTTTAGACATGGAATTTCATCCCGAAACTCATCCTGGTGTCTGATTTTGCATTTGGTTTCAAACAAAAAATTTGGCTTCAAAAAACATTTTGGTTCCTGAGCATCATTTTTCCTGACCGCGGTTTCACACGTTTTCTTCTCCAGGCACCAAAAAGGCTTGATTTTTAAAAAGTGGAAGCAACACCATTTTTAGACATGGAATTTCACCCCAAAACTCATCCTGGTGTCCGTTTTTGCATTTGGTTTCAAAAAAAAAATTGGCTTCAAAAAACATTTTGGTTCCTGAGCATCGTTTTTCCTGACCGCAGAGTCAAGCGTTTTCTTCCCCAGGCACCAAAAAGGCACGATTTTAAAAAGGGGAAGCAACACCATTTTTAGACATGGAATTTCATCCCGAAACTCATCCTGGTGTCCGTTTTTGGATTTGGTTTCAAAAAAAAAATTGGCTTCAAAAAACATTTTGGTTCCTGGGCAGCATTTTCCTGACCGCAGAGTCACACGTTTTCTTCTCCAGGCACCAAAAAGGTTCGATTTTTAAAAAGTGGAAGTAACACCATTTTTAGACATGGAATTTCATCCCGAAACTCATCCTGGTGTCCGTTTTTGCATTTGGTTTCAAAAAAAAAATTGACTTCAAAAAACATTTTGGTTCCTGGGCAGCATTTTCCTGACCGCGGAGTCACGTGTTTTCTTCCCATTACACCAAAAAGGCTCGATTTTTAAAAAGGGGAAGCAACACTATTTTTAGACATGGAATTTCATCCCGAAACTCTTCCTGGTGTCCGTTTTTGCATTTGGTTTCAAACAAAAAATTTGACTTCAAAAAACATTTTGGTTCCTGGGCAACACTTTCCTGACCGCAGAGTCACGCTTTTTCTTCCCCAGGCAACAAAAAGGCTCGATTTTTAAAAAGGGGAAGCAACACCATTTTTAGAAATGGAATTTCATCCCGAAACTCATCCTGGTGTCCGTTTTTGCATATGGTTTCAAAGAAAAAATTTGGCTTCAAAATACATTTTGGTTCCTGGGCAGCATTTTCCTGACCGTGGAATCATGCGTTTTCTTCTCCAGGCACCAAAAAGGCTCGATTTTTAAAAAGGGAAAGCAACACCATTTTTAGACATGGAATTTCATCCCGAAACTCATCCTGGTGTCCGTTTTTGCATTTGGTTTCAAAAAAAAAATTGACTTCAAAAAACATTTTGGTTCCTGGGCAACATTTTCCTGACCGCGGAGTCACGTGTTTTCTTCCCATTACACCAAAAAGGCTCGATTTTTAAAAAGGGGAAGCAACACTATTTTTAGACATGGAATTTCATCCCGAAACTCATCCTGGTGTCTGATTTTGCATTTGGTTTCAAACAAAAAATTTGGCTTCAAAAAACATTTTGGTTCCTGAGCATCATTTTTCCTGACCACGGTTTCACACGTTTTCTTCTCCAGGCACCAAAAAGGCTTGATTTTTAAAAAGTGGAAGCAACACCATTTTTAGACATGGAATTTCACCCCAAAACTCAACCTGGTGTCCGTTTTTGCATTTGGTTTCAAAAAAAAAATTGGCTTCAAAAAACATTTTGGTTCCTGAGCATCGTTTTTCCTGACCGCGGTGTCACACGTTTTCTTCTCCAGGCACCAAAAAGGCACGATTTTAAAAAGGGGAAGCAACACCATTTTTAGACATGGAATTTCATCCCGAAACTCATCCTGGTGTCCGTTTTTGGATTTGGTTTCAAAAAAAAAAATTGGCTTCAAAAAACATTTTGGTTCCTGGGCAGCATTTTCCTGACCGCAGAGTCACACGTTTTCTTCTCCAGGCACCAAAAAGCTTCGATTTTTAAAAAGTGGAAGTAACACCATTTTTAGACATGGAATTTCATCCCGAAACTCATCCTGGTGTCCGTTTTTGCATTTGGTTTCAAAAAAAAAATTGACTTCAAAAAACATTTTGGTTCCTGGGCAGCATTTTCCTGACCGCGGAGTCACGTGTTTTCTTCCCATTACACCAAAAAGGCTCGATTTTTAAAAAGGGGAAGCAACACTATTTTTAGACATGGAATTTCATCCCGAAACTCATCCTGGTGTCCGTTTTTGCATTTGGTTTCAAACAAAAAATTTGACTTCAAAAAACATTTTGGTTCCTGGGCAACACTTTCCTGACCGCAGAGTCACGCTTTTTCTTCCCCAGGCAACAAAAAGGCTCGATTTTTAAAAAGGGGAAGCAACACCATTTTTAGAAATGGAATTTCATCCCGAAACTCATCCTGGTGTCCGTTTTTGCATATGGTTTCAAAGAAAAAATTTGGCTTCAAAATACATTTTGGTTCCTGGGTAGCATTTTCCTGACCGTGGAATCATGCGTTTTCTTCTCCAGGCACCAAAAAGGCTCGATTTTTAAAAAGGGGAAGCAACACCATTTTTAGACATGGAATTTCATCCCGAAACTCATCCTGGTGTCTGTTTTTGCATTTGATTTCAAACAAAAAATTTGGCTTCAAAAAACATTTTGGTTCCTGGGCAGCATTTTCCTGACCGCAGAGTCACACGTTTTCTTCTCCAGGCACCAAAAAGGCTCGATTTTTAAAAAGGGGAAGCAACACCATTTTGAGACATGGAATTTAATCCCGAAACTCATCCTGGTGTCCGTTTTTGCATTTGGTTTCAAAAAAAAAATTGACTTCAAAAAACATTTTGGTTCCTGGGCAACATTTTCCTGACCGCGGAGTCACGTGTTTTCTTCCCATTGCACCAAAAAGGCTCGATTTTTAAAAAGGGGAAGCAACACCATTTTTAGACATGGAATTTCATCCCGAAAGTCATCCTGGTGTCCGTTTTTGCATTTGGTTTCAAAAAAAAAATTGGCTTCAAAAAACATTTTGGTTCCTGGGCAACACTTTCCTGACCGCAGAGTCACGCGTTTTCTTCTCCAGGCACCAAAAAGGCTCGATTTTTAAAAAGGGGAAGCAACACCATTTTTAGACGTGGAATTTCATCCTGAAACTCATCCTGTTGTCTGTTTTTGCATTTGGTTTCAAACATAAAATTTGGCTTCCAAAAAGATTTTGGTTCCTGGGCATCATTTTTCCTGACCGTGGAGTCACACGTTTTTTCTCCAGGCACCAAAAAGGCTCGATTTTTAAAAAGGGGAAGCAACACCATTTTTAGACATGGAATTTCATCCCGAAACTCATCCTGGTGTCTGTTTTTGCATTTGGTTTCAAACAAAAAATTTGGCTTCAAAAAACATTTTGGTTCCTGAGCATCATTTTTCCTGACCTGGAGAAGAAAACGTTTCACACGTTTTCTTCTCCAGGCACCAAAAAGGCTTGATTTTTAAAAAGTGGAAGCAACACCATTTTTAGACATGGAATTTCACCCTGAAACTCATCCTGGTGTCCGTTTTTGCATTTGGTTTCAAAAAAAAAATTGGCTTCAAAAAACATTTTGGTTCCTGAGCATCGTTTTTCCTGACCGCAGAGTCAAGCGTTTTCTTCCCCAGGCACCAAAAAGGCACGATTTTAAAAAGGGGAAGCAACACCATTTTTAGACATGGAATTTCATCCCGAAACTCATCCTGGTGTCTGTTTTTGCATTTGGTTTCAAACAAAAAATTTGGCTTCAAAAAACATTTTGGTTCCTGGGCAACACTTTCCTGACCGCAGAGTCACGCTTTTTCTTCCCCAGGCAACAAAAAGGCTCGATTTTTAAAAAGGGGAAGCAACACCATTTTTAGAAATGGAATTTCATCCCGAAACTCATCCTGGTGTCCGTTTTTGGATTTGGTTTCAAAAAAAAAAATTGGCTTCAAAAAACATTTTGGTTCCTGGGCAGCATTTTCCTGACCGCAGAGTCACACGTTTTCTTCTCCAGGCACCAAAAAGGTTCGATTTTTAAAAAGTGGAAGCAACACCATTTTTAGACATGGAATTTCATCCCGAAACTCATCCTGGTGTCCGTTTTTGCATTTGGTTTCAAAAAAAAAATTGACTTCAAAAAACATTTTGGTTCCTGGGCAGCATTTTCCTGACCGCGGAGTCACGTGTTTTCTTCCCATTACACCAAAAAGGCTCGATTTTTAAAAAGGGGAAGCAACACTATTTTTAGACATGGAATTTCATCCCGAAACTCATCCTGGTGTCCGTTTTTGCATTTGGTTTCAAACAAAAAATTTGGCTTCAAAAAACATTTTGGTTCCTGGGCAACACTTTGCTGACCGCAGAGTCACGCTTTTTCTTCCCCAGGCAACAAAAAGGCTCGATTTTTAAAAAGGGGAAGCAACACCATTTTTAGAAATGGAATTTCATCCTGAAACTCAGACTGGTGTCCGTTTTTGCATATGGTTTCAAACAAAAAATTTGGCTTCAAAATACATTTTGGTTCCTGGGCAGCATTTTCCTGACCGTGGAGTCATGCGTTTTCTTCTCCAGGCACCAAAAAGGCTCGATTTTTAAAAAGGGAAAGCAACACCATTTTTAGACATGGAATTTCATCCCGAAACTCATCCTGGTGTCTGTTTTTGAATTTGGTTTCAAACAAAAAATTTGGCTTCAAAAAACATTTTGGTTCCTGAGCATCATTTTTCCTGACCGCGGTGTCACACGTTTTCTTCTCCAGGCACCAAAAAGGCTTGATTTTTAAAAAGTGGAAGCAACACCATTTTTAGACATGGAATTTCATCCCGAAACTCATCCTGGTGTCCGTTTTTTCATTTGGTTTCAAAAAAAAAATTGACTTCAAAAAACATTTTGGTTCCTGGGCAACATTTTCCTGACCGCGGAGTCACGTGTTTTCTTCCCATTGCACCAAAAAGGCTCGATTTTTAAAAAGGGGAAGCAACACTATTTTTAGACATGGAATTTCATCCCGAAACTCATCCTGGTGTCTGATTTTGCATTTGGTTTCAAACAAAAAATTTGGCTTCAAAAAACATTTTGGTTCCTGAGCATCATTTTTCCTGACCGCGGTTTCACACGTTTTCTTCTCCAGGCACCAAAAAGGCTTGATTTTTAAAAAGTGGAAGCAACACCATTTTTAGACATGGAATTTCACCCCAAAACTCATCCTGGTGTCCGTTTTTGCATTTGGTTTCAAAAAAAAAATTGGCTTCAAAAAACATTTTGGTTCCTGAGCATCGTTTTTCCTGACCGCAGAGTCAAGCGTTTTCTTCCCCAGGCACCAAAAAGGCACGATTTTAAAAAGGGGAAGCAACACCATTTTTAGACATGGAATTTCATCCCGAAACTCATCCTGGTGTCCGTTTTTGGATTTGGTTTCAAAAAAAAAATTGGCTTCAAAAAACATTTTGGTTCCTGGGCAGCATTTTCCTGACCGCAGAGTCACACGTTTTCTTCTCCAGGCACCAAAAAGGTTCGATTTTTAAAAAGTGGAAGTAACACCATTTTTAGACATGGAATTTCATCCCGAAACTCATCCTGGTGTCCGTTTTTGCATTTGGTTTCAAAAAAAAAATTGACTTCAAAAAACATTTTGGTTCCTGGGCAGCATTTTCCTGACCGCGGAGTCACGTGTTTTCTTCCCATTACACCAAAAAGGCTCGATTTTTAAAAAGGGGAAGCAACACTATTTTTAGACATGGAATTTCATCCCGAAACTTTTCCTGGTGTCCGTTTTTGCATTTGGTTTCAAACAAAAAATTTGACTTCAAAAAACATTTTGGTTCCTGGGCAACACTTTCCTGACCGCAGAGTCACGCTTTTTCTTCCCCAGGCAACAAAAAGGCTCGATTTTTAAAAAGGGGAAGCAACACCATTTTTAGAAATGGAATTTCATCCCGAAACTCATCCTGGTGTCCGTTTTTGCATATGGTTTCAAAGAAAAAATTTGGCTTCAAAATACATTTTGGTTCCTGGGCAGCATTATCCTGACCGTGGAATCATGCGTTTTCTTCTCCAGGCACAAAAAAGGCTCGATTTTTAAAAAGGGAAAGCAACACCATTTTTAGACATGGAATTTCATCCCGAAACTCATCCTGGTGTCCGTTTTTGCATTTGGTTTCAAAAAAAAAATTGACTTCAAAAAACATTTTGGTTCCTGGGCAACATTTTCCTGACCGCGGAGTCACGTGTTTTCTTCCCATTGCACCAAAAAGGCTCGATTTTTAAAAAGGGGAAGCAACACTATTTTTAGACATGGAATTTCATCCCGAAACTCATCCTGGTGTCTGATTTTGCATTTGGTTTCAAACAAAAAATTTGGCTTCAAAAAACATTTTGGTTCCTGAGCATCATTTTTCCTGACCGCGGTTTCACACGTTTTCTTCTCCAGGCACCAAAAAGGCTTGATTTTTAAAAAGTGGAAGCAACACCATTTTTAGACATGGAATTTCACCCCAAAACTCAACCTGGTGTCCGTTTTTGCATTTGGTTTCAAAAAAAAAATTCGCTTCAAAAAACATTTTGGTTCCTGAGCATCGTTTTTCCTGACCGCGGTGTCACACGTTTTCTTCTCCAGGCACCAAAAAGGCACGATTTTAAAAAGGGGAAGCAACACCATTTTTAGACATGGAATTTCATCCCGAAACTCATCCTGGTGTCCGTTTTTGGATTTGGTTTCAAAAAAAAAAATTGGCTTCAAAAAACATTTTGGTTCCTGGGCAGCATTTTCCTGACCGCAGAGTCACACGTTTTCTTCTCCAGGCACCAAAAAGCTTCGATTTTTAAAAAGTGGAAGTAACACCATTTTTAGACATGGAATTTCATCCCGAAACTCATCCTGGTGTCCGTTTTTGCATTTGGTTTCAAAAAAAAAATTGACTTCAAAAAACATTTTGGTTCCTGGGCAGCATTTTCCTGACCGCGGAGTCACGTGTTTTCTTCCCATTACACCAAAAAGGCTCGATTTTTAAAAAGGGGAAGCAACACTATTTTTAGACATGGAATTTCATCCCGAAACTCATCCTGGTGTCCGTTTTTGCATTTGGTTTCAAACAAAAAATTTGACTTCAAAAAACATTTTGGTTCCTGGGCAACACTTTCCTGACCGCAGAGTCACGCTTTTTCTTCCCCAGGCAACAAAAAGGCTCGATTTTTAAAAAGGGGAAGCAACACCATTTTTAGAAATGGAATTTCATCCCGAAACTCATCCTGGTGTCCGTTTTTGCATATGGTTTCAAAGAAAAAATTTGGCTTCAAAATACATTTTGGTTCCTGGGCAGCATTTTCCTGACCGTGGAATCATGCGTTTTCTTCTCCAGGCACCAAAAAGGCTCGATTTTTAAAAAGGGGAAGCAACACCATTTTTAGACATGGAATTTCATCCCGAAACTCATCCTGGTGTCTGTTTTTGCATTTGATTTCAAACAAAAAATTTGGCTTCAAAAAACATTTTGGTTCCTGGGCAGCATTTTCCTGACCGCAGAGTCACACGTTTTCTTCTCCAGGCACCAAAAAGGCTCGATTTTTAAAAAGGGGAAGCAACACCATTTTGAGACATGGAATTTAATCCCGAAACTCATCCTGGTGTCCGTTTTTGCATTTGGTTTCAAAAAAAAAATTGACTTCAAAAAACATTTTGGTTCCTGGGCAACATTTTCCTGACCGCGGAGTCACGTGTTTTCTTCCCATTGCACCAAAAAGGCTCGATTTTTAAAAAGGGGAAGCAACACCATTTTTAGACATGGAATTTCATCCCGAAAGTCATCCTGGTGTCCGTTTTTGCATTTGGTTTCAAAAAAAAAATTGGCTTCAAAAAACATTTTGGTTCCTGGGCAACACTTTCCTGACCGCAGAGTCACGCGTTTTCTTCTCCAGGCACCAAAAAGGCTCGATTTTTAAAAAGGGGAAGCAACACCATTTTTAGACGTGGAATTTCATCCTGAAACTCATCCTGTTGTCTGTTTTTGCATTTGGTTTCAAACATAAAATTTGGCTTCCAAAAAGATTTTGGTTCCTGGGCATCATTTTTCCTGACCGTGGAGTCACACGTTTTTTCTCCAGGCACCAAAAAGGCTCGATTTTTAAAAAGGGGAAGCAACACCATTTTTAGACATGGAATTTCATCCCGAAACTCATCCTGGTGTCTGTTTTTGCATTTGGTTTCAAACAAAAAATTTGGCTTCAAAAAACATTTTGGTTCCTGAGCATCATTTTTCCTGACCGCAGAGTCAAGCGTTTTCTTCTCCAGGCACCAAAAAGGCTCGATTTTTAAAAAGGGGAAGCAACACTATTTTTAGACATGGAATTTCATCCTGAAACTCATCCTGGTGTCCGTTTTTGCATTTGGTTTCAAACAAAAAAATTGGCTTCAAAATACATTTTGGTTCCTGGGCAGCATTTTCCTGACCGCGGAGTCACGTGTTTTCTTCCCATTGCACCAAAAAGGCTCGATTTTTAAAAAGGGGAAGGAACACCATTTTTAGACGTGGAATTTCATCCTGAAACTCATCCTGTTGTCTGTTTTTGCATTTGGTTTCAAAAAAAAAATTTGGCTTCCAAAAAGATTTTGGTTCCTGGGCATCATTTTTCCTGACCGCGGAGTCACGTGTTTTCTTCTCCAGGCACCAAAAAGGCTCGATTTTTAAAAAGTGGAAGCAACACCATTTTTAGACATGGAATTTCATCCTGAAACTCATCCTGGTGTCCGTTTTTGCATTTGGTTTCAAAAAAAAAAAATTGGCTTCAAAAAACATTTTGGTTCCTGGGCAGCATTTTCCTGACCGCAGAGTCACGCGTTTTCTTCTCCAGGCACCAAAAAGGCTCGATTTTTAAAAAGTGGAAGCAACACCATTTTTAGACATGGAATTTCATCCCGAAACACATCCTGGTGTCCGTTTTTGCATTTGGTTTTTAAAAAAAAATTGACTTCAAAAAATATTTTGGTTCCTGGGCAGCATTTTCCTGACCGCGGAGTCACGTGTTTTCTTCCCCATGCACCAAAAAGGCTCAATTTTTAAAAAGGGGAAGCAACACTATTTTTAGACATGGAATTTCATCCCGAAACTCATCCTGGTGTCCGTTTTTGCATTTGGTTTCAAACAAAAAATTTGGCTTCAAAATACATTTTGGTTCCTGGGCAGCATTTTCCTGACCGTGGAGTCACGCGTTTTCTTCTCCAGGCACCAAAAAGGCTCGATTTTTAAAAAGGGGAAGCAACACCATTTTTAGACATGGAATTTCATCCCGAAACTCATCCTGGTGTCCGTTTTTGCATTTGGTTTCAAACAAAAAATTTGGCTTCAAAAAAACATTTTGGTTCCTGGGCAACACTTTCCTGACCGCAGAGTCATGCTTTTTCTTCTCTAGGCAACAAAAAGGCTCGATTTTTAAAAAGGGGAACAACACCATTTTTAGAAATGGAATTTCATCCTGAAACTCATCCTGGTGTCCGTTTTTGCATTTGGTTTCAAACAAAAAATTTGGCTTCAAAAAACATTTTGGTTCCTGGGCAACACTTTCCTCTCCGCAGAGTCATGCTTTTTCTTCTCCAGGCAACAAAAAGGCTCGATTTTTAAAAAGGGGAAGCAACACCATTTTTAGAAATGGAATTTCATTCTGAAACTCATCCTGGTGTCCGTTTTTGCATTTGGTTTCAAACAAAAAATTTGGCTTCAAAATACATTTTGGTTCCTGGGCAGCATTTTCCTGACCGTGGAGTCACGCGTTTTCTTCTCCAGGCACCAAAAAGGCTCGATTTTTAAAAAGGGGAAGCAACACCATTTTTAGACATGGAATTTCATCCCGAAACTCATCCTGGTGTCTGTTTTTCCATTTGGTTTCAAACAAAAAATTTGGCTTCAAAAAACATTTTGGTTCCTGGGCAACACTTTCCTGACCGCAGAGTCATGCTTTTTCTTCTCCAGGCAACAAAAAGGCTCGATTTTTAAAAAGGGGAAGCAACATCATTTTTAGACATGGAATTTCATCCCGAAACACATCCTGTTGTCTGTTTTTGCATTTGGTTTCAAAGAAAAAATTGACTTCAAAAAACATTTTGGTTCCTGGGCAGCATTTTCCTGACCGTGGAGTCACGCGTTTTCTTCTCCAGGCACCAAAAAGGCTCGATGTTTAAAAAGGGGAAGCAACACCATTTTTAGACATGG